>NC_134402.1:360060915-360707752 GCF_038048845.1 Mixophyes fleayi
GACATTTGGTAAATGATTTACTTTGATGTCTGAAGTGACGTTTCAATAGAAGAGAACAAAAAAGAATAAATACATGTGAATAATGCCAGAAAGGACTTGCAGGCTGGTGAATAATTAACTAGAAGAGACGTTGAAGGGAACAGGAATGAAACACATTAAAAAGCAAACAAACTGCTGAGCATAAGCTTGTTTGTTATGACTACAACATATTGCTATTATATGACTAGATCGGTAAAGTAGAAAACAACAAGGTGAAGAGCTTCCATAAAGTAATTAGTCAAACCAGAAACATTCAGGCACAATAAGTGGGTAAAGGTTTCTTCCAGAACACAGTATTTCACTATGCATACTTTATCAGTAAAGCCTCTTCAACAAGGAGAACATTAGACAGAAAAGAGGGTCCCAGATTTAACACAGGAGTTCACAACATTTTTAGGGTGTGTGACACCAGCAGCAACTCCAGAGAGAAGTACACTGATCTTGTTGGAATGCAGTTAACCCATCCACTCATTTACATGGGGACAAAGCTGCATGTGACTGAAGTAACATTATGTGGGGAGGGGAACAGAAGCAACAGAGTGAGAAAAAAATCCAGATCTCCCAACAGTTCAGCTCCTGGTAAGCTGGTGCAGGAGGATTGTGGTGTCAAATACACCTCTATATGAAATTAAGTTCATACATCTGACTCGTTTACAACACAACACAAGCACCCATAGGAAGTTTTATTCTTACCTATACCACAGGTGTCCAGCTGATAAATATCGTTCACTAGCTGGAAAACCCCATTCTGACACTGACAGCTGCCGCTGCTCAAGAACCCACTGAGCCGAGATGCTGGAGGTCCAAGGAAAGGATACTGGGAAAAGCACAGTGCACAGATTCATTAAAACATGGTCACTTTCTGAAATGTTTAAGTATTAAAAGAAAAAAAAGAAAATTACAAAAGTCACATACTAGGAATTTCATAAGGTGCTTTAAAAATTGCTGTACCTTGATTTTCTTCTCATTGAATTGCTTTGCAGAATCCACTGCCTCCTCGTACTGGTGTAACAAGTCCCTTACAGTATCAATCTTGGACGACACCCCATTCTCAGTAGCCTTCTCAGAATTCTTGGGCTCAGCTGTATGGTTGAGTGTCGGCAGACCACTAACCAACCTTAAAGTCAGTGACCGGATAAGAAGCCAGATCCGCTCTTCCTCCAATGACAGCTGTCTGTGCTCTTCTGAAATATCTCTAAAAAGGGACAAATTGGGAGTACAAGGGTGGATCACTATACAGTCTGTAAAAATGTTAAACGTAAACAGTGCTGAAGATGGTGAGACAATATTGGTCACATATACATTGTGCATTTTACTTACAAGGGGGGTAAAACAGTAAAATGGTGCCATTTTGTAAAAGTAATTTCATTAATCTATCGTATCGTCTGTATTTTACAGCCAATTGCCATATCCAAAGCCGGAGTAGAGCAACAGGAGGCCTCAGAGTTGGGAACATATTCGTTTTTATGGCTTAATATAGGAATTTCCACACTGCTTTTGCACACCAAAATGCACCTCTACGTATATTTTTACATATCATAGACTTGAGTCGTCTTACGACTGAAGAGGGAAGGCAAGTGAAAGAGGAGTACAATAAGGGCCTGTTCACACTAGTGTGACATAACTACAAGTGGATGCATCACATCCAGGCACTGCAGGGCTGGTGCAAAGATTTGTGATAACGACTGAAGATCAACAGCAGCACTAGATAACCATTTCTGATTGACTGTTTGTTCATTGACCTATCCATTCGATAGTGTTGCCTCTATATGATATCAAGTCACGACTGTCTAATCGCATTACTGGCCATTTACACTCGGACTACTGTAGGAAAGATTACCATTGGATTTTAAAAGGGGTAAACAAAAAGATATGGAGGTTCATGTATTTAATCATATTTTATATGGAAAATGCAACGTTTGCATTTGTTAATAACGCTGTCAAAACATTATTCTCTTGTGTATATGACACCATTACATTATTAAATTGTTACAAATAGGGTAATCTGAAAACTTAATTTACTACTAACACTGCCTATGTTAATGTTTGCATACACATTTGTATGCCTGACGAACACCTTGAAATACGTCTAACCTCTTTCTCCACACGTTCGTCAAATGCATCCAACTTTAATGAGCCTGTGCACATGTTCCTGAAACTAAACTTACTGTTCCCTTGCAAATTTTAACATTATGGCATCCAGCGTTTACTGCTTTGGTGACCTAAGTAGTCTAGGTTTATCAGACAGTCAACCATACTTTATTTCTTGTCACATTTCCTGATTTCGTTCAAACCCAATACTGGACTACACTAAACACTATCCAATGTTTCAGATATGGCCCCTCAGTAATACATTGATCACCATTTAGGGAAAATAACTTTCACAAAAAATAAAATAAAATAAAAATAAAAGATTTGGTGCACTTAAAATATGTGGGTAACACGTTTCTTGCTAAAAAACAAAAAAAATATTGTTAACATTACATATCTAAATGATAGATTAGGTAAGTCACAATAGCATTAAAGTGTTCTCCCCAGCACATATTTCCTGGGTGCTCCACTCGGCTGTTTTTACTTGCCACTCTTGGAGCCCAACAGAGTCCCACTATAATAGAATAAACTATTGTTTCTCCTACTAGAACAGGTATTATGTGAGCACTACAGCCAGCAGCGTGTGTTAGACCACTGACCACCAGTCTGACCAGTCCTGGCAGGTGTGGGCAATAACCTGAAATAATATTGAAAAATGTTGTAAAGTATTATAACTGCCCATACCTGGCAACTTCTTAATGTCCCCCAGCTGTCAACATTTTCTGGGGAGAACACTGAAAGGGTCACCATTCTTTAAAGAGAAACACTCAACACCATTATTTTAAACAAAACAACCTTCTCTTTCCAGTTTTCAGATGTTTTGACAGTCCAGCTCATGAACTTAGACTTCACCATCACATTTCACTTACGATACAATTACACCCTCTAGTGGCAAGCAATATTAGAACATGCATAATATTTCCTCATGAAGTTTTATAGAGTCAAAAATAAAATGTTATACTTATGTTAAATTCTTTTCTCTTCATTCATTGTGGATCACCGGACATTGGGTATTGAGTGTAGTATAGGAGCGAGGGCACTTTAAATTTAAACATTTTGTTGTAGCTCCTTACATTCCCCCTTCACATCCTGCACCTACCGGTGCAATATCTTAACTAAACCCCTCAGGACAGAGTAGAAAAAACACGGAGAGGAGAACCAAAGCGTAAAAAGGGAGGGTTGTCTTGGGTCAACCAATGAACTAAGAGATAAGGATTTAAGACAAGTATAAAATCTTATTTTCTATGTCTTTAGATTGGGTGACCTTGGACATTAGGGACATCCAAGCCTCCTTTATGGGTAGGTTTTATGCTCAGCAGACGTGTTGCGAAGCAACTTCCTCCCGAAACCGGCATCCTTAGATACAAACATATTGGCAAATGTGTGAATTGAGCGACCAGGTGGCAGCACGACACAGATGTTCAGCCGAGGCTCCATGCTGTACCACCTAAGAGGCCCCCACCGACCTGGTGGTATGAACCCCGACAATTTCTGGAACAGGTTGCCCTGCTCCCCTGTAAACCTGACGGATTATCAACGTAATCTATCTTGCAATAGAAATGCTGCTCAAACCTCTTATAGGTCTCAGAGGACCAAAAGACTTTCTGTCTTGCCAATATCGCTAGTCCTCTGTACAAAGGTCCTCAGAAACCTGACAACATAAATATAACGGATTATTGCTCTGGCAGTCGCGGGGTATGGACGGGGAACAGGAGGCGCTACAACTAAATGTTTCAATTTAAAGTGCCATCACACCTATACTACACTCAATATTCAATGTCCAGGGTCACCCAATTGGAGGACAGAGAAATAGAATAGTTTACTATTTAGAAGTGATCCCACATGGCATATAATGAGTTTATAAACTGCATCCAAACGATTTTACAAAAATGTTTCATACACACAGTGTTAGCAGCTATGTGCTAATATTTTGATGAAAAGCCCAGTCACTGGATGGAAAATAGATCACCATTTTAAGATGAGTGTAATTACCTGTCCTTTGAATCCCAGTTAAAAAGAACAGTTAGGTCCCTGTTGTCGCGCAAGTCTTTCCATGGAATGTCATCCTCCTCTGGGCTTAGGCTCATGGACTTTATGCTGTCTTCTAGACTACTGGAACTGAAGAAAAGGGCGGTGGGACGACAGTTAGCAGCAAATCATATTTCCCAGCTGAAATATACAAAGTCTACCAAATGTTTAAAGCTACACAGTATGTATTTTTTCCCTACCAGTTTCAGTGTTTTGTATTTTAATTAAAAAAGACCAAACACTGGTATTAAGTACCTTTTTAAGTTTTTTATTTTACAGTACATAATTATGGGAGAGATGGAAACTATGTAGCTATGTTACACGCTAGATGAAAAGCAGCATAATTACAAACAGACAAGTTTTAAAGCATCTTGAGTGTTGAGCTTTATCAGCCCTGAAAATGCTCCAAAACAAAAAGCAAAAATCCACATGGATGTGCCGTATGGGAAATTTAATTCTGGACACTTAGTAATTGATAAAGTATTACAAAGCAGTTATATGTTTGTAAATATTATTTTATATATTGCAAAAACACCTTTAACATCAATTCTAGCCAATTAGAATTGTTTATTACGACACCCATGCTCTCTCTATCTATATATTTCACAAAATCTAGAATGAACTCTAATGACCTTGGAATGCCGCCACACAACTTTGAAAAAAAGAGGATTTATGTACTTGCGTTAAATCCGTTTCTCTGATTCCGTCTGGGGGACACTGCTTACCATGGGTTGTGGAGGGGAGCTTGGGAGTCGGTACCTAGCTAGTTAACTTTAGCACTGCTGACAGGCCCCTCCCCTCTACAATCCCCCTGCCTCTTCCTGTTCAGTTAATTAAAAAGCCCAAGGAGAAAAGGCCAATCAAACAAGAGCACACAGAAGAAAGCAGAAGGGAGGTATCGCAGTGTCCCCCAGACGGAATCAGAGAAACGGATTTAACGTAAGTACATAAATCCTCTTTTCTCTTTCATCCAGTCTGGGGGACACTGCTTACCATGGGGACGTTTTAAAGCAGCCCCTAAGGGTGGGACTACTCTGAAAACCCTGCTTGTAAAGCACTACGAGCGAAATTTGCATCCGCGGATGCAAATACATTAAACTGGTAAAATTTTGTAACGGTGTGGACACCTGCCCACGACGCCCCTACCGATCTGGTGGAATGGGCCGCAAGTCTCTCTGGCACCAGACGGTTAGCCTTTATGTAAGCTTGCTTAATGGTTGCCGTAATCCATCTTGCAATGGACTGTTTTGAGGCTGGCCAGCCTCTCTTATTAGCATCATAAAGAACAAACAGAGAATCAGTACGTCTAATCTGAGAAGTTCTTTGACATAATGTGGAGAGCCCTAACCACATCTAACTTTTCCATAGATTGTTGATCCGAATGGGAAGTGGATGAAAAGGACCGGAACTACAATTTCCTGGTTCAGATGAAAAGCCGAAACTACTTTTGTAACAAAGAAAGGGAGGGTTCTTAACACCGCTCTGTCCTCGTGGAAAACCAGATATGGTTCCTGGCAAGACAGAGCTCCTAATCCGAAACCCTACGTGCAGATGCAATAGCCAAAAGAGGACCTTCCAGGTCAACCACTTCAAATCTGCCACAAGTAAAGGCTCAAAAGGAGGCCCTTTAAGCATATCCAGTACCAGGTTAAGATCCCATGGTGCTGTAGGCGGAACATAGGGAGGCTGAATATGCAAGACTCCCTGAAGGAAAGTCCTAATATCTGGCAAATCCGCTAATTTCAAGTGAAAAAAAACTGAAAGTGCCGATACCTGAACTTTTAGGGAACCTAACCGAAGCCCTGCTTCCAGCTCATCTTGAAGGAAAGCCATAAGCGAGGGAGACGAAAGGAAGACGTGTGACATGTCCTATTTTCGCACCACCTGATATAGGCTCGCCAAATCCGGTGATAGATGCGAGCTGAAACTGGCTTTCTGGCTCGCATCATGGTGTTCACTACACTGGAGGAAAAACCCCTAGCCCTCCAGAGGCTGGCTTCAACAGCCATGCCGTTAAACTGAGCTTGAGGGTAAATTCTGGTGACGGAAGGGACCTTGCAGAAGAAGGTCGTCTCGTGACGAAAGAGGAAATCCTTGTCCTTCCGCCATAGAGATTATGTCCGCGTACCAGACTCGGCGTGGCCATGAGGGAGCCATTAGAATTACTGGCAGCCCGCCTTGCCTTATTCGTCTGAGTACGCGAGGAAGCATGAGAATCGGAGGAAACAGGTATCCCAACCTGAACTCCCATGAGATCGTCATTACGTCCACTGCCACCGCTAAGGGGTCTCTTGCCCTTGCGCAAAACCTGTGAACCTTTCTGTTGTGTCTGGAGGCCATGAGATCTATATCCGGAAGACCCCACCTCTGAACCAGAGACTGAAAAACTTCCGAATGGAGTGAACATTCCCCCGGCATCAGCTGATTTCAACTTAGGTAGTCGGCCTCCCAATTCCTTATTCCTGGAATGAATACTGCCGATATTGCTGGAACATATTGTTCTGCCCAAACCAAAATTTGAGCTGCAATTTTCATTGCGGCTGCACTCCTGGTTCCTCCCTGCCTGTTGACATATGCCACAGCTGTGGCATTGTTGGACTGAACTCTGACAGGGTGGCCCTGAAGGAGGGACTGGGCCCCCCGGAGGGCTAAAAGAATAGCCTTCAACTGCAGCACGTTTATAGACAGGGCTGATTCCTGAACCGACAATGTCCCTGGAGCCGGAGGTGCAGGATTACCGCCCCCCAACCTTTCAGGCTGGCGTCTGTCGTAGCTATGATCCATGACCATGGAGCGAAGGACCTGCCCACTGACAAGTGATCCTGATTGAGTCACCACTGGAGCGACTCTCACACCCCCGGAGACAGCGAAATCTTCTGGAGATCCAAGTGTATGTGGGATCCTGACCATTTCCGTAACAGATCCCACTGGAAGCATTGAGAATGAGCCTGGCCGAAGGGGATCGTCTCCAAGGAGGCCACCATCTTCCCAAGCAGCCGCATGCACAAATTAATTGAAGGATTGGGAGAGGACAAGACCCGAGTTGTTATAGTCCAGATTGAACTGATTTTCTCCGAAGGCAGGAACACTTTCTGCCGACTGGTATCCATGATAAGGCCCAGGAAGACCATGTGTTGACACGGAACCATCTGGGACTTCTTTAAGTTTATCAGCCATCCATGGCTCTCGAGAACTGCCAAGGTGAGGGATAAGTGCTGATGTAAGCAAATCTCTGAGGAGGATTTGATGAGCAGATCGTCCAAATAAGGCACTACCTAAACTCCCTTTAAGTGAAGACACGCCGCCATGACCGATATTATCTTCGTGAAGACCCTCTGAGCTGTGGAGAGGCCGAAGGGAAGGGCCCGAAACTGATAGTGGGAGGACCCCACTGTGAATCTTAGGAGAGACTGATGGTCGCTCAAAATGGGAACGTGGAGGTATGTGTCCTTTATATCTATGGAGGCCATAAACTGATCCTTTACTAAGCCGTTTATTACCGACCTCAGGGATTCTATCCGAAATCTGTCCACTCGTAAGTGCACATTGAGGCTCTTTAGGTTTAGAATGGGTCGAAAGGACCCGTCCGGCTTCTTGACCAGAAACAGGTTTGAATAAAACCCCTGACCTTTCTGGTTGTCTGGGACCTTGCAGATAACTCTTTGCGAAAGAAGAGAGGCAACACAAGCCTGTATTGCCTGTCTTCTTGTTGGATCTCGGGGTAGGGGGGGTTACAAAGAAACGAGGTGGTACAGGGCCCATCAGGTCTATCATGTACCCCCTTGATATAATGCCCCGAATCCAAGGGTCTTGGGAAGACGCTGCCCATTGTTCCCGAAACAGAGACAGACGTCCCCCCACTGGCGCTACCTCCGGCTGAGTAGAGTGGTCGTCAGGACGCAGGCTTCTCCTGGGTCTTGGAGGCCTGTCGCCTAGCTGCAAACGAGGATCTGCCCCTGACAGAGGAGCCTCAAGCATTAGGTTGCCTACCTCTAAAGGACTGTCCTCTAGGAAAGGAGGTCCCCCTAAAGGGCTGACGAAAGGAACCGACACGAGAAGTCCTGCCCCTACTTGAAAATAGCGGCAAAGAAGTGCTTTTGCCCCTGTTGCCTGGGAAATCATAGTATCTAGTTCCGGGCCGAACAAACCTGCTGCTGATAAGGGAATGGTTTTAACGGACTTTTTTGATTCTGCATCTCCTTCCTAGGATTTCAGCCATAATGTTCTTCTTGCTGAAATAGATGCATCCTGAATAGAGGACATAGACGCTGTGTTCTGGGCCGCCTCATAAAAGGTACCCTGATGCCTCTTTCAAATGCAAAGCCAGGGGAAGTAAATCAGAGTCCTGTAAGGCCTCTGCCAGTTGGTCTGCCCATGCTTCCATGGCTCTAGCAACCCAAGCTGAAGCAAATGTGGGCCTAAAAGAAGAACCCGCAGCCACAAATATAGATTTCAGCTGGGATTCTACTCTGCGATCATTGGGATCCTGCAGAGTTGCTGAACCTGGGAGTGGTAGTAAAGTGTGTTTGGCCAAATGGGCTACTGGAATATCCACCTTAGGGATACTCTCCCAGCGAGCAACGTCTTCCTCCTGCGCTGGATACAGGGAGGAGAATCTTTTGGGAACAGAGAACCTTTTATCAGGCTGTTTCCAGGCTCCCTCTGCAATATCTCTGAGTTCTAGCGAAGGGGGAAACCGGGAAGCCCTTCTTTTGGCCTTCTTAAAGAGACTTCTGTCTCTGGGAGTAGGATCCTCCGGTTCTGGGAGGTCCAACGCTTGTCTCACTGCTAAAACCAAATCATTAATAAATTGGCTTTTAGAGCTTTCTTCCTGTCCCAAAGATTGAACCTGGTCAGGATCAGAATTCATTTCCCCCTCCTCCTCTGAAAACCCCTCTGAGTCTGAAAGTACCATAAGGGAATTATCAGATCTAGGCCGCTTTCTTTTAGCAGGCGGGATGTTTGGGGATTCAAGTAACTGGTTCAGCTTATCCAAACCCTTTATAAATGCTGCGGACCATGCCGGTTCTGTGGGAACAGGGGCTTGGTCCGTATTTAATAAGGAAGGTCCTGGTACAGACGTTCCAATAGAACCTGTGGTAACAGGGAGGCCCAAAGGTGTACTAGTATTATTAGCCACCGAAATTGCCACAGTAGATAGCAATTGATTGGATTGAAAAACCATCTGTGCTAAAGAGGAAACCGACTGTGTCAGGGAGGCCACCCAGGCCGGTTCCTGCGTCAGTGGGGCTGCGTAGGGGGGACCCCTGCTTCGCAGACAGTGCAGAGCGCCAACGGGAATAGTGTGAAAGAACAAGTAATCAACTAATCTTGTCATAAAAGTTGTACTTGTAATTATTTTAAACACAATATAATACTTAGGCAAGTAGGAGAACTATGATATGACCCCTACTAGCCCACTTTGTACACAGCAATACAGAGTATGTGTTTAAATAAAATAGATACTTAGCACATAGGCTAAACAGGGGAGAAGTCCAACAGCAGTGTCCTGGTGCCTGCTCCCTCAGATCTGTTCTCTCTTCCCGGGCTTCTCCTTGGCGCCATAAGACCGGGTTAAACCATCTCTCTCTGGAAGGCGGGGGAGCTCTATGTCATCGCTCCCCCCCTTCTGATAATGCTGTCTCTGCAGCTGTTTCTCCGTAAAAAATTAAAAAAGGGTATGTGGCAGAGTAGTGGAGACCTCAAGAGTTAAGGTCTCCGCAGCGGTTAGTACCCGATGCCCCCTCCTATGTATGAGGAGGGATCCTGGTATGGCCCCCAATAACTCTCCTCGCTCCTTTCCACGGATCCAAGATGGCCACCGTCACTTGAAAACTCCGATAACCGGCGCTCTATGCCTGCAGTGGCAGCTCCGGTTATCGGGGAGGCTCCAGGAGTGACAGCGGTCCGTGAGACCGCTTGTCACTCACAATTCAGGCACCCCATTCAGTCCCTGTCAGTGAGAGCCTCTGGCCCTCATCTGACAGGGTAGTGCCTGCGCTGCTCTGCTGTGAGTGTGTTCTCTATAGTAGAACACACTCCAGGTCTGCCACCTATAAGTAGTTAATAAATAAAATAAAATGAAGAAAAAACCTGCAGTACTAGAAACACTGCCCAACTCCATGGGCACCTGAAAAAAACTAAACAGGAAGAGGCAGGGGGATTGTAGAGGGGAGGGGTCTGTCAGCAGTGCTAAAGTTAACTAGCTAGGTGCCAACTCCCAAGCTCCCCTCCACAACCCATGGTAAGCAGTGTCCCCCGGACTGGATGAAAGAGAAATACAATTCCTAAAAAGAAAACAGACCATTCATAAACCTTTGGGATCTCATAAAACTATGTATTCCCCAGTTTTTTCAGTCTTGAAAATAGTTAAAACCTTACATATTAGCTTCAAGTAAAAGATCCAGTAACATTCGTTCTGTACGAACTTGTGCAAAATGAAGGGAATTGTTCAACCGGTTTCTAAAAGCAATGAATTCTGGGATTTTCTCAAAGGCTCCGTATTTGTACGCTTGTATAATGTATTCTGAGGTCTGTGACAAAAAAAGGATTATATATCAGAAAGACTATTCATTAGATTACATGTTCACCATGGCAACAATTAATGAGTCCCCCCCCCCCCCCCCCCCCCGCCAGGTCTATTCCTTCCTGCAGAAATGTTTTCAGCACTAGCATAGAGGAGGGATATGTACCACTATTCTGTGAATCAACCACCACCAAACACATACAAAACCAGTTTCTACAAACATTTTATGCGCAGATCTCAAGATCGACAGCTAACAGAAGATATGAACCGAAAAGAAGGTACAATAACTAACATGTTGGGCCTGATTCATTAAGGATCTTAACTTTAGAAATTTCTTATTTCAGTCTCCTGGACAAAACCATGCTACAATGCAAGGGGTGCAAATTAGTATTCTGTTTTGCACATAAGTTAAATACTGACTGTTTTTTCATGTAGCACACAAATATCAACTTTAAATTTCAGTGTACAAATAAGCTATCAAGTATTTGTGTGCTACATGAAAAAACAGTCAGTATTTAACTTATGTGCAAAACAGCACCCCTTGCATTGTAACATGGTTTTGTCCAGGAGACTGAAATAAGAAATTTCTAAAGTTAAGATCCTTAATAAATCAGGCCCGTTGTAATGTAAATGTTGTAAAATGTTAAATCACAAAGAGATTGGCAATACTCTATTTTACTGTATAACATACACATTAACATTTTTGCATAAAATAATTTTGCTGTGACTGGACACCTAAAAAAATAAAATAAATTACACACACTATAATATATATATATATATATATATATATATATATATATATATATATATATATATATATATATATATATATACACATATACATATATACATATATACATATATATACACACACACATACACACACACACACACACACACTAAAGAGAAGCTAGATGCTGTGTGTTGAACTGCTGTTGTGTGACCAATGTGTCATGATCCATATTAAAAGAAAGAAAAATGTACCGTTCAACAAGACAAGAATAAGTCACAGAAAGAGTATACCGATTGACCACTATGACCAGTCATCAACGGGGTTGGAATAAGCAATATAAATTTGGTGTCAACATCAATTTTAACTACAGGGAATACTCACCTTCTTACAAGGTGGACTTTTTGTAGCCTTTTTTTTTTTTTAGTGTGTTAAAAACATAAATCTGACTGCCCTGCTTCTCGGCCGATATGCAATCGTATGGAGTGTGCTGCTGGTGGGGGGGGGACAATTTCCCTGATCACACCCCCCACCCCCTCTGCATCTGCCACTGCCTACTTAAGTGAATCAATGAAGACTACACTAGATACAACATTTTGGGGTGGGGATATAATGAACACAATGTGAATGGAGTGCAACAAGCCCTGGATTGTTCACACGGAGGTGAAATAAGAGTTAAGCTTTTATGTGTCTTTTATTCTGACACACATTTTTAGGCCTTTAGCAACTATATTTATGTGAAGTATTATTCTTATGCATTATATATATTTTTTCCTCCTTTTTCTCTAGTTTTCTCAGTACTAATTATTTTTCAGTTAGACATAAGTTGGTTTTCATGCGTTCAAGGACATTTAGCCATCTGCATTTGTTTAATCTACTCAGGATTTGCATTAGCTCCTAGATAACAACATATCACACCTTTCTTAAAACTATACGCACAGTTATTTATATATGTCTCTATCAGACACTGTACATGACAGTCTGCATTCATGATTTATTAAAGAGACATTATTGCAATAAAACTTTCAACGATACCTGGAAATACTACAATAATTTAATTGAATAAAAGTACATACATTGAGATGAGCCCCTGATGATGTATATAAACAAACTGCAGCAATACTAGAAAGATATTGACTTATACAGAGACTAATCGTAATTTATACAGCCACTCTGGGCAACATATGAGTGAATATACATTGATAGCAAGTAACAAGTACAACATAAATGTATATGCTTGCCTTAGTCACGTATATTCAAGGAGAATTTCTCCATAATGCGTTGAGACATAGTCTCCTTTTCAGGCATCAATATCTGTAACAGAGAGAGAAAAAATTAAAGCATTGTGCCATACAAAGCTACCAACAAGAGCATATGTATTATTAGGCACCCTAATGTTGGCGATGAAAGGACTGGAAAGTGGGGGAGGGGGACTTTATGCCAGATATTTTAAAAAGGGCATTGGTCATTTAAGCTTAGGCTGAACTGTGTCCAAAGTCTAAATCCAAGATATATCTTTATTTTATCTCTAGAACAAGCCAACAGACAGTGCGTTTCAATGAAGTGCTCCTATTTTAGTACCTGTCCTTCTCTATGTTGCTCTTTAGCCGTTTATTTTATTTTATATAGCTTTCCTATACATCCTGAGGTTATGGTTATGTTCATTTATCCTTATTTTGGCATGCCTGCCAAACTTTTCTACATATGATAAACCACATGGGCATTTAAACATGTGAAAGAGAAGGGGTTATTTACATGTATGAAAGCCTTTCAATGGAATTTTTGTGCCTTGAGTGGTTGAGGTAATCTCCAATAAATATGGTATTACAGCTGGGGCAACCCCAGTAGGTTAATGTTCTCTTTTATGTGCTCCCATGGTCTACAGACTTTTTCCCCACATGGCACTGTATTGCCAGTACGCTTACTTTCCTATTGGAAAACATAGGCAAATACTGTAAAAAATACATTTTGGGGATTTTTGATAATTTACCAGTGTTTTTTAATGGCTCTCTCAATCAGATTTTAATAACCCTATATATACTGGAGAAAAGCACCTCAACCCATTCAACTTGTTTACTGCTTCTCAATAGGCCCTCCTTACTTAGGTTCAAATCCTCAGCAGAAATAAACTCAAGATCAGTCTTACAATATCCCCCACCTACAAACACAAAAACCAAAAAAGGGCAATTAGGTCCGCTCAAGGGAATGGACTCCTCACCTAATTTATGCATATAAGTTATGCTTTCTTGCGTACAAACTATAGGTGATATAGAGTGAAGGGGTTCTCTCCCAGCTAAAGACCAACCTTAATCTTGGGCTTAATACCAAACGATAATTTTTGTATCGGTATCCCCATTTACAAACTACATACTCAAAGTATAATTCAGCATATAGCTGTAAAGTTCTGGATGACATCTCCATTGCATATACAAGATCAGAACAACTGCTTAAAGAAACTGCACCATATGTCAACACCAACCATGACCCATTAATATTCACATTACGATATGAATACGACTATTGAATACAGCCTCCTCAAAAGAGTAACCCCCCCTCCCCACGAAATAAGGTTTACTACGGATATTTACGTAAACCTGAGCGAAATTATACATAATGATCAAACAGTATTTAGTAGCATACCAAAGAGTCACCCTCACTGATCTGTTTTCTAAGAGGTTTGTAGATGGGGAATATGTTATCACTGTTCTTAAATGTATTTATGCTGAAGTGTTGAATCTAAATAAGGAGAGCCTCTTGAGAAGCAGTAACGAAACACCAGACGTGTTCCTTTCTCTCCAGTACAGTTTTTATTTTAATCTGACTGAGCGCACCATTAAAAAAACAAAAAACACACACACTGGGGAATTGCCAACTAATATCGTGTAGTAGACAGTCTCTAAGGATTTGCCTATGTTTTCTTATATGAAATAAGAATATAGGCAATTTAATGGAACGTGGCAATGTAGGGGGAAAAAAAAGAAAAGAAACGTCAATAGACAATACCTCAGAGCACAAAGAAAGGGAACATTTAACTGCTTAGATTGCCCCAACTGTAACATTATATTAAACAAAAATTACATTGGAGAGCTTTCATACATATAAATAACTTTCGCTATTTATAAGTCTAATGCCCATATGGTGTAACATATGTATGGATAAATAAGCATAAAAGTAACGTAGGGGGGGGATTTAATAAAAACAACCTAAAGATCCTAGGGGATGGCAGGTGCAAACAAGTTTAAATAAAATGTTATCGCAAACAATTACATTGAAACACACTGTTGCTGATCTAAGGTGGCTTGTTCTAGAGGTTAAGAAAGGCAGTTAAGACAACAATCTCTTGATCCCTTGAAGAGAAAATTTTGGATTTACTCTTTGGACACAGTTCAGACTAAAGGTTTAAATGAAAATTTTTTATTTTTTTTTAACCTTTCTTGCATTAACCCTTTCTCTTCCAAATCCCACCAGCCTGATAATACATATGCTCTTGTTGATAGCTTTGTGTCTCAAAATGCTTTAATTTTTTCTTATACAGATATTGATGCCCGACATGGATAACTTCTCCTGGTGACTGCTGCAAGCATATACATTTATATTGTACATCTTACCTCTTGTGAATGTATGTTCACCCACATGATGCCTGATGTGGCTATATAAATTATATAGCAGATAGGAAGAAATTACGATCTATACAGAGACCGATCCTACCATTGCAGTTATTTATACTTATACATCATTAGCCCAAAAAAAGAACATGAGGCGAGCCCCTGGACTATTCGGGTCTTGTAGCGCACCTTTCAAACGGTGTGTGTTCTGTAGCCCAACCAAGCTTGACAAAGGGGGAATGCCAGTGGTCGAAGTGGTGGTATGGAAAATGTAATGGGAATGTAATGTGAATGGAGTCTGATAGTTTTACAATGAAGGCAGTAGGAGAAGTGGTGGTATGCATACCACCATATACACTCCCACATCAACCACTGGGGAATGCCCAAAAACCTCTGCACCCTGCCCAGAAAGGTAGCTGTGTTTGCTGTACACTAACTAAAGGGGTGAGTAACTCTTAATAGCAGCATGATGTGTTATGCCGAGCTTCTCTAGGTGACATGTTCTGGCCCCGGAGGCAAGTTGGCAGCAATGAACCATCAATTCTCTTTCATAGTGCATGTACATAATGTCGGTTTTCCACAAGCATTAACTTGAAAGGTGGATAAGCTGGTAGACTAATTGTATAGTTAATATACTCACATCTTTCTGGTTAGAGTGGAAAAATCTAAGAGCGGCATTGCAGGCTTGTGATGCAGCCGTATACAGACCCAAAGGTCCTGCAAAACGAGTCAGCAGATAACTGTAAAATAAGAATTATTGTCACCTTCTCACCAGTGAAGCAGTTAAATGTTTAGAATTCAAATCATCAGCATTGTACTAGAGCAAATTAATGCACAATTATTTGATAAAACACGTGCCGCTTCCTTACAATTACATATATTTTCACTGCTCTATTTCAAATGAAACCTTTCTTCCTTACCACCACTAGAAGTATAGGTTTTATTCAAATCACATAAAGTGCTTATTTCAGTCCAGTTAGTGGAATTTAAGCACCTCAAGAACAGGATACTTGGTGGTTGCGACAGGAGCCGTGACAAAAACCTATTTTCTAAATCAATGGATATGGCTAAATTAAGTTTAACTGCTCAAGGGTAGGTACTAGGCAGAAGAGGGGTATCCCCATCTTCTCTAAGATCCCATAGAGTTCATCGTTTTGTAAAAACATTTGATCTATCGTGAAGATGTGTGATTTTATTGGGGGACACTGCGAGACATTGGGGTATAGTAGTGGGTCTAGGAGTTTGGCATTATCAACTTATTTGATCCTCACTCTCTGCCCCTCCTCTCCTGTACTAACCTCAGTTTTTTCTAAGTGCCTAGGAGAAAGTTCACCTCGGTATAGGCTCCTGCCTATACTTAGTTTCGTTTTAGCAAGTTCATGTTTTTATTTTTCATCCTTTGTTTAGGTGCAGCGTGGGACTCGAACTAAAGACCCAGGAGAGTCAATAGGACGTCTGCTCTGTTCACTAGGGGTCCCGCAGCAGGTAAGAAGCAGCCGAGACTAATTTTGTGGAAAGTCTACAGAGATTTAGGGAGGATAAGAAAAGAGACAAATCCACGGGTCTTTTGGGATTAGGGTCTTCATCATGGAGTTGAGAATTCCATGAACCTTGTCCCAAAATAAGCTTATTTTGGTTCAGGTCCCCCAAATGTGGAAGAAAGTTCCCTGTGGCCGCAAACACCCTCCAACAGCTCGGGTCAGCTGTGGGGAATATTTTATTTAACTTATCAGGTGTCTAGTATTAATGGTAATACAATATATATGCAGTTTCTTTAATCAGTGTGGATATTTATGTGCGGGAAATATTCTCGAATTTACTGTCTGCCTCCTCCTTCGGACAATGATCAATTTTAAAGGGTGACTTGACTTAAAAAGGCTTTTGTTGTCATTTGACAAAGAGGTTGTTAAATAACTGGATTTCATTAGCAACATCTGTAACCATGGCAACAAACTGTGGACAACAAATGATTTCCACAGCTTTGGATGATGCTAAGAAAGGTCAGTCATTCGCTTCCTGTCAAGTGGCAACGATAATGTGCTTTGAGTTTTCAACAGACAATATTAGGCATAACTTCTATTTCAAGTATCTGAACTTGCTCCATTAAGCTGTAGACCGCATAATAATTTTATTTACACATTTGCCAACAATTTTTGAATATGGTAAATGGTTATGGCCAGAGAATTACAGGTCTAACAACATTCCTAGGCTTTACAACTCACCCAATTGTGTCATGCTGAATGTGTTTAGCATCAAGGCTGCCATATAGTTCCATGGCTGGTTCAAATGCCCCCAGTGTACAGTATATGCGAATAAGCAGCAGTTTAAACTGGGCATTTGAAGGGCTGTTACCTAGTCCTTCTTCCAATAGGGTAAGACAATGCCAAATAGCCCAATCCTCACCTGTGTAAAGAAAAAATTGCAAGACTCTTAGGTATATTCTTAATATGCTTAAAATAAAAAACACACATACATCATTTTGACAACTAAACTGCTCCGCTGTGAAGGGGAACAGTTCTTTGTTCACATTATAACAAAGAAAAAGTGCGTCACTGCTTTCTCATGGTTGAATACCATGGCATTCTAAATCTTCCACCCAACACTGCCCAAAGAAAAGCCACAAGGTATCAACAACATTATTGAGCCTGTAGATCAATGTGTGAATTGTGCTGTGGGAGGCAGTTGAACTCAATTACCTTAAATTATTAAAATCCAGGAAACCTAAGCAAGATGATCAAACATGGAAATAACACTAATGAACACATATAAATCAGTTTTGCTCACATAGATGTTATATTACATGCACATGGTACAAAACCAGAGGAAATTAAGGTAAACACAGATCAGTGCACACAAGAGTGTGTGTAAATAATAAACAGTGCCAAACACATAACAGGATATATAAAACAAACTTACCATTAATCCACAGATCCAGGAGCATGTGAGCTCCTATCAGACAGTAGTAATCAGAGAACTGCAGCTCTGTTTTCAGGCAGGTTTTTCCTAAGAAGGAATCAAGTAGTTAATGGAGAAACTAAAATCTCACTTGAAATCTAAGACAAAGATCATGTTGGCAAAATAAGGCTTGCAGCTACAAGGAAGGGAGCTGGAGAATGCAATTATGCTTGTTCTCATTACAACAGTGAAGAAACAGATGCCTTAAGTTGGATATTATACTCACCAAAATTTAGTCCGTGTCTATATCTTATGGTTATTTCTCTAACTGCATCCTGCTTCTGTGCTTTGTCCATCTTGTGGTGGAGCCCAAGCAGTCTAGTCAGCTGAACCACACACATGTGTCTCTGCATGGCTTTGATGTCCTCTGGCAATGCCAAGTCACTGTCTGCTGAAGGAGTCAGAGGCAATGACCCCAGCAATCTGTTTATAAACTAGATAGCGGAAAGACTGTTACTCATTGTAATTTTTGTTATTCTGTTCATTATCTATGTGAAGGGTGCCACAAAAATTGCCATTCATCTACAACACCCAAGTATAGGTTACCTACTGGTCCTTACACATTCAGTTTTCTGTGGCCATACACAGACTACAATTGAAATTTCTCCCCGTTTCTCCCTAGGTTCCTAATTGATGATAATCGTAGAGTATGTAATTAACTCTTATGCTTCCTAATAAATTCATGATTAAGATATATTGATTAGAGTAAATCCTGTCCTGTGTGTGGAGAGATGACTGAATGCAGGGAAACAGCGGTCTAGCTTAGGGCAAGAACTGGAGCTTGCACAACCAAATCAGATCTTCCCATTCCTTCAAACTCTTAGGATCTTTTAATTCCACAGTTAAAAACCCATAGTAATGTAAAAAAAAAAAAAAACTTTCCGTAAGCCTTACCAACAGTGCATGTTCTGTGGGTCTCTTCCCAAGACCACATAAGGATTCTACCACCTGTGCTCCTGGCCATAAATTCACAGAACATGCCCTGTTGGTGCAGACTGAGGATAGGGTCCTGGCCTACGGCATAAGAGCCAATAAGCAGTACTGAAACATACGAAAGTCATAAAGGAAAATATGTGCAATTTAAACAATAACTGTAAAATTATATGTATAATAAAAACTGGAAGCACAATTGGATACATATTTAACTAGACACAGATCATAAACACTATACCTAAAGGTTTTCAGCTTAAACAGCAGACAGTGGTGTGGAGATACATACTTGCCACTACCTAGTCTATATATGCTGTTTCACCCTTTCCACTAATGTTGCTGTGTTTTGAAAACTAATATTTTAATGTTACTTACTGAAGACTCATCAACGATCCAGCAAAGTTGTGATATTGCCGATACCTTTAAAGGGTTTGTATTGCCCTCAGCAAATTCTCAACTTTTACTGCACACAATTACTTAATGGATTCCAATAAACAAATATAAACGCACACAGCACTTAAGTAGAAATGTTGTTACTTACAACTGAATGCTGAGTGGGAGAAAGAAGATCAACAAAAACTTTAAGGTCAGTGAAGCAACACGGCTTGTCTCCAAATTTAAGGAAATACTGAAACATCAGATTTTCTGGTTGTCCTGAAAAGAGAAAAATATAATTCAACCACCAGATTATGTTGCTATTGTTATTATGTAGAGATTTGCATCACACAGGAAATGGACAGTAGAAATGCAGAATCCGCAAGATGAGCAAGTTCTTATGGAGAATGGTGATAAAAGCAGGCTATAGATCTACATATATAAACACTGTTGTCAGAGTGTAGATTTCTGCCTAACTTTTGTCACAGGAAAGAGGGTGATCCTGCTACAGACCTCGGTAGGGTCCGTGCAACGGGAACAAATTCTATAAAAAATCTGCAGCTTAAAAAGAGGAGGATAAAAGACCGCTTTAGAATGCAATCTTTATCAGGTCAATCCACTTTACATAAGCACTGCACCCACTACTATTTCCTCTGCCCAATTCATTTACCCATCTTGTATTCATCATTGATTCCTCTGTGTCTCAGGCGAAGTATCAGTTCAAGTTTGGCCAGATGTGGCCCCCGGAGAGCCCGTGGATTCTTAGACTCTGCTTCTAACTGTTCTTCCACAAATCTGACTGCCTGTTCTATTGTGTTGTCCAGGTCTCCTTCCAGTGACCTGCGGAAAAATATCAAGGATGTTCACAAAATACAATTAAGTTGGTCAGTAGAAGATCTACAAAGATACAGTTAGGGGGGTATTCAATTGTTAGCGTTAACGAAAAAAAACGAGCGCTCAAAAAATCTTAGCGTTAATACGGTAATTACTCGCGGAATTTCAGCTCGCCACTGAAATTCCACGAATAAACTACCGTATTAACGCTTTTCTCGCGCAATATTACCGTATAAACGGTAATATTTTTTGAGCGCTCGTTTTTTTCCATTAACGCTAACAATTGAATACCCCCCTTAAAGTGATCTACAATATGATTTTAAATGCAACAAAAATATATTTAAATCTAGAAACATATATGCCAACATACAGCTGAGCCACTTTGAGGAGTTACTTTTTTTTTTTTTTTGAGACATATCCGGTTTCTTACTACTGCATACACTCTATCACGTCTCTAAGCTGCATGGAATTTTGTACATGCATGAACATTTCTATAGAGCTATGTCTGGCAGTTAAAGGGTGCAAGGAGACACCAGGAAGGTGGAGGAAATTGGACATTTTTTTATTTATTTTTTTAAAACTCACAACACAGGTGCACACAGATGCTGAATTAAGTCATAGACTTACATTGGGCCCTCTACTGGCAAAGTCCATGCTTCATCGATAAGGTTAAATACAGAATCAAAGTAGGATAGGTAGAACTGCCAATCATCTGAGCTACAAAACACAGAAAAATACATTAAGCAGAGTGATAACAGTTCTATGATACAGCTATGTACACCACAGAAAAGGAAATGCATTGCCCCATGACAGTTTTAGACTGGGATGCAATGAAAATTATTCTTGAAGAGCAAGTAAAGCCACTATCTGACATCAAAATATATCAATATACAGCTGAATAATATAAATGAAATAACTGGAGTACTTATACTTAACTAAATATGTTCACCTCTGCAGCAGGTTGCCATGTTAGGAGGGAGGTACTCTAACTAAGCAGGCAGAGAGTGAGTGACAGCTAGGAAGACTGGCTTTTCAGCAATGCACAGTGTGGGTTGGTTGATTCACATACAGGGACAGGGCCAGTGATGTCACATCAACTCAGTTTCAGCTTTTTGACCTGTATCAGATGCCATCAGGGCACTGTCCTAAAGTTGTGGGAGGAGTTGCAGCTGTTTGTAATGGAGAAGGGAGGTAGTACTTTACTTTTTTTTTTTTTTACAGAGCTGCAGCTGAATGTCAGGTTAAGACTGAGCAATGTATTCTACCTTCATATCTGAAATAATGATAATGAATACAAAGACAAAAAAGTCAGAAGGGACAGAAACTTCACTTAGGCGTTACAAAGAATGCAACAAAAGTAACAAGAACTGATATATCTTATAACTATCCTGCTAACACATTAAAAAAAAAGCAACCCTTACTGACAAATGATCCCATCCCCCAAAGATAGGATAATGTAAACAAAGTCCCTTGATCAGATGGCATGTCATTCTCCTTAACAATATTAGGTATAAAGAGTCTGGTTGGTATGGTGCTCGATGGATTGGTGAAAAACAGTCAGATTGCCAATATTTGAAAAGGGATTGTGATCTATTCCTGACTATCGATTTAAATATATAATGGATATGCCATCTGAAGGGTTGTTAATATGCCACCATCAAGAATCTCTATAATCAGCAACAGCCAAATTAGATTTAGACTTCAGACCCTTCTGCTACGCCTGATATCGCTTGTACAACTAAAATTTAAACATAGGCATTCAGTAATGGATGCATTCAGTAATACCACAACTGCAGTCATCACAACTACATACTCTGTTAAAGCATAGGACAACATTATAGTCTATCGCAATGCTGAAAACACTTTTCATAAGCACTTCCAATCTTCTGAAACACAATACACACCATATACTCAGATGCTATAATAGTAAATAACATTAAATTTCCATCTTCTGTGCTGCAAAGAGGAATAACGCAGATATGCCATCTTAATTTCCAAGCCACCGAAATTATAAACTCAAAATGACAGCATTTATTTATGACTAATCAAAACCCAAAGAGTTTATACTTAATCACCGATACAATTAAGGGATTAGCCTCCTTTTCAGAGTTTATGGTAGCTCTGGCAATATTTTGGTGGTGAGATTTGGCTGGCGGATTAATTTTTCTTTTTATTGGCACCAAAAATATATAATCTACCTGGGATCAATACTCCCCTTGTATTACAAACTTTATACTTACAATGGTAAGCCAGTCATTCTCAAAATAGAAAAAAATAAGAAAAAAAGGAGCTCCACTCTTGTTTTAAATAAAAACTCTGAGTATATCCTAGATTGCGTCATCTGCCCAAACTACACAATCTGCCCTCAAAGTTATTACATTTTACATCACTGTCTGCAAGCTCTAATTTGTGTTCTTATTTCTAATACAGGGAACCGCAAAGACATACCTCTTAATTCACTGCACCCATTTGACCCTAACTATTGCACTCATCTCTAAATAGATGTAAAGATTATAATATTGGCAACCTACTTCGTACCATCACATGCAAAGCAGGAAAGCTAATTGTTCAATTATTATACTTCCTTTCTGGGAAATTTAAGACTTCAAGAAGGAAAATCAACACATTCCGTCACTCAATGGGCACAACTGGAACTCAATAAATTGAAAGACTTTTAAGAAGCTTCTTCATACAATAGAGCAGGGTCGAACTGGCCTGCCGGGGAGCCGGGGTATCCCCCATAGGCCCCGACCCTGAACGCTACCCTCTTCGATGGTGGGGGAGCGGGTAGTTTTATAAAAACAAAACCTCACGTGATTACGGTGCCGGCGCTCCTCCTCTCTGCTCCATTCGCACCGAATGTTGGGTGTGACGTCAACATGCCCGACGTTCAGTGAGGAGCGGCTCAGAGGAGTCGGCAAGAAGACAGAAGAGAAGAAAAGAAGGAAGCCGATAGAAAAGGTAAGTGAAGGAATAGAGCAAGGGGGAGCAAAGGCACCATGGCAGAGTGTGAAGGGGGGGGCCAAAGCAGCATGGCACAGGGTGAAGGGGGGGGGCAAAGCAGTATGACACAGGGTGATGAAGTGGGGAGCAAAAGCAGCATGGAGGGCACAGTGTGATGATAAGGGGGCACAGCATGGTGATGAAGGTAATATGTGTGCAATTGCACAGCGGGCTTGTTACAATGTAGTGTGTGTGTGTGTGTGTGTGTGTGTGTGTGTGTGTGTGTGTGTG
The DNA here is from genome assembly GCF_038048845.1 of Mixophyes fleayi. Classification (NCBI taxonomy): domain Eukaryota; kingdom Metazoa; phylum Chordata; class Amphibia; order Anura; family Limnodynastidae; genus Mixophyes; species Mixophyes fleayi. The sequence goes on from NC_134402.1 coordinate 360,084,266, forward strand.
TGTGTGTGTGTGTGTGTGTGTGGTAGGTGGTGGCTAATGGGTGCTATTTTGTTTGTGGGGTGATGGCGGGGCAATTTAATTTTACAGTGGGGACTATTAATTTAAGATGGGGTGGTTTGGGGGCTATTAATTGAATGTGGGCCTGAGTTTGAGGAGCACAAGGTTAATTTATTAAATGTGAATATGAATTATTTAATGGCAGTGACGATTGCGGGAAATAGGTATATTTATTATACGTAAAGCTATTAATTTATTGCTGGGGCTGTTTGGAGGGCGGAAAATAGGTTTATTTATTAAATGGGAATACTATTACTTCAATGTTGGGGCTGGAGGAAACCCTAAGTATTAATCGTGGGTCCTATTGATTTAACACCCAGGTTGGAATTTTCTAAATGTAACTATTTTTTTTCCCCACATAGGACCCCCAACATTTCAGGATCCAGACAAGCCGCAACTAAAGAAACCAGCAGCCACAGGTGGTGAAAGTGACAATAACAGGTAGGACAGTCTAACAAATGTTGTGATTCTAGTGGGACAATCCCGATTTTTGGTGACTGTTCTGCCCACTCTAAGGGGCAGGTCAAGACTGTGTACTCTTTATATACACACTGCTTTCTTTATATACTACACTATGGTGCTAGCAGCTGTCCTTCGTGGGCTGACCACTCCCCCTCTAGTGTCTGATCTCGCCTCTACGATTGCTGGCCACACCCCTTCTGGTGGGCCCCTAGCATTGCAGTCCCCCAGTGGGTCCTTCATGTCCCAGTCCGACACTTCAATGAAATCCTGGTGAAATTACTTTTTACCCCATCAAGAAGTTTCAGTTATGCAGGTGGTACACTATGCCCATTATTGTCCAACAAAACATTATCAACCCTCCAGCCTCACTCATACAGAGATTTGCCCCATGTAAGAATCTGACCAGAAATCAATTTTGAAGGGAGTGATTCAGGAATCAGAGTTAAAACATCATTTCTCTACATTCTGGACACCTTTCTTCTCCCAATAAAATTGCTTCCGGAAAGTAGCTACAAAGAAAGGATGTAAAAAATCCCCATCAGGCATCTCCCTCACAAAAAAAATGGCGCTTGATCAACTTCTCCTCAATTGAAGTGGATATCTTTCTTTGCTTATGGAAAACTGTGTCTATCCAACCTTTTTGGGAACACGTGGCACGTTATAGTAATAACATGTCATATATATACCCTTAAATGTAATATTGCCTCCTGGAGGGAGCATTTCATGATTATTCTTTATTTATATGGCGCCATAAGGTATCCGCAGCGCCATATGAAATACATTACAGACAAAATACCAGGTAAACCAGTACAGAATAAAATGAACATAACCAAGACTTCAATATTTCCAGACATAGCAAGTACAGTGGTGGAGAAGTAGAAGAAATGGTATTGAGACAGAAGGGAAGAGGGCCCTGCTCAAAGAGCTTACATACCAATGGGAGGAAATACAGTGAGCAGGCACGGGAGGAGTCAGTAGGGAGGATCAAGCATAGGAGGAGACAGGGAGGTATGAGGTGAGGAGAACAAGGAAGGAGAAGTTTAAGTGGATTGCTGGTAGGCTGTGAGGAACAGATAGGTTTTGAGAGCCCGTTTACAGGAGCTTAGATAAAGGGACAGACAGATGGAGGGAGGGAGGTCGTTCCAGTGGAGGGGGCAGCATGAGAGAAGTCTTGAATTCTGGCATGGGATGAGGTGATCAGTGCAGAGGAAAGGGATGGTCAGTGGCCGAACGCAGGGAATGTGCGGGAGTGTGGATGGAAAGAAGGTAAGAGATATAAGGGGCAGTGGAATGGGAGAGAGCCTTGTAAGTGACAATGAGGAGTTTAAAGAGGATTCTGTAGCGGAAAGGGAGCCAGTGTAAGGTACAGCAGAGAGGGGAGGCAGAGGTAGAGCAGCGTAAAAAGAAAGATAAGTCTCGCAGCCGCATTAAGAATAGAGCGAAGAGGGGCAAGATGGGAGTGGGGGAGGCCAGTGAGAAGGTTACAGAAATCGATGATGGCAGTATCCTGAGAGACGAAGGGCCAGATAGGGGCAATATTCTGTAGTTGGAAGAGAGACAGGATTGGGCAAGAGATGGAATGGGGGGGCCCAAAAGAGAATGTTAATTTTGAGAAAACGTGAAGACATCCAGGAGGAGATGGCGGAGAGGCAGTCGGAAACACGAGAGAGAGGGGAAGGGGTATCAGGAGAAGAGATGTAAAGTTGAAAGTCATGGGCGTAGAGATGGTACTGGACACCAAAGGAAGAGATGCGATCACCCAGGGAAGTAGTGTACAGTGAGAAAAGAAGAGGGTTGAGAACACAGCCCTGAGGGACTCCAACGGAAAGGGGGGAAGGGGGTGAGGATGAGTCAGGAGTGGAAACAGAGAACGAGCAGTTGACAAGATAATAGGTGAACCAAGTGAGGCTGAGAGAAAGAAGGGTCTGCAGAAGGAGGGGGTGGTCCATGGTGTCAAAGGCCGCCGAGAGGTCCAAGAGAATGAACAGGGAGTAATCACTAGATTTGCCCAAAAGGAGGTCATTTGTAACTTTGGCTAGGGCGGTTTCAATGGAGTGGAGGGGGCGGAAGCAAGATTGGAGGGGGTCAAGGAGGAAGTTAGCAGAGAGGTGACTTGAGAGGCGGTGGCAGACAATCCGTTCGAGTAGTTTGGAGCCAAAGGGGAGAAGTGATATGGGGCGGTAGTTAGCTAGAGAGGTGGGGTCAATTAGGTTTCTTGAGAATGGGGGAGATAAGGGTGTGTTTGAAAGGGGAGGGGACAATGCCAGTAGAGAGCGACAGATTGAAGAGGTGTGCAAGGTGAGACCAGGCAGTGTGGGAGAGGGAGTGAAGGAGGTGGGAGAGGATGGGTGACAGTTGGCAGGTAGAAGGGGGAGAAGAGAGAATTAGAGAGTGGACCTTACCACCCGAAGTGGGCCGGAAGGAGCACCAGAGTTGGTTATTGGAGGAAGATGGAGCGATGGTGGTGACTGGAGTATGAGACGAGGAGATGTCCAGTCTGATGGCCTCAATTTTGAAGAAAATCTATAAAAAAATATTTCCAACCTACAACACTTCTAGAACAGTGAAACTGTAGGATGGGGAGCAGTTATGATTGTTACCATAACAGTAAGGTTGCACAATCACATCCTTCTCTTACTGCGATAAGTGTGTATTATTCAAAAAGTATTCGGATGTATTGTATGTTACACACAACCCCTGCTTGAAGATAGCAGATGATAAATTAACACATGGGGCATTTCTAAAAAATATATATAAAAACAGATGCTAATAATGTGATAAATCACTGATGCTCAAAAAAAAGGTGCAACACTAACCTCCACAAATGTACAATAAAACAGTAACTAATAGAGACAGCACTAATGAACGGCCAGACCACAGTGTGCAACGCAAAAGATATTTTTCATTTGTTGAGACTATATAAAGATAAGTAAATGAGTCTATTGATGACTGAATCATGCGAGATAACGCAGTTAGGTTAAAATATATAAAACTCTCAAACAATACATCAATAACAGCCCATAATAAAATAAATCTTATATAAAATCTCTATTTCTCTCAGCACTACATTAAAGGGAAGCTAGAGACTACATGTCCTATGGTTTGTTTTGCAAAGTAACACACTTCAACAGTTTGACTTCATAACAAAAAATATGATTTACATATTCACAAGGGTCAGTTCAGTTGATTGAAACATAACTGTTCACACAAGCCACTATTGAAAGAAAAGCGAAAACTATGGCTACTAAGTTTCTTAATAGAGGATACCCTAAAAATCTAGTACAGAGAGCATTCTCTGAGGTCAGTACTTTGGAAAGAGATGCGTTGCTTATTTCAACTACGGTTAATAACAAGGTGGTGGAATAAAGGGACTTTCATAATCAGAGCTGTATTTTGGTTGTTTCCAATTCAATAGTCAATCCCAACACATAAAGCGAAATACAAATTATTGCAAAATATATTTTTATTCTAAAACAGGACCTGATTTTAAGACCTTAATTGCCTGAAAAACCTCTAGTGATCTTTAAGGTAAATAGTAATATTAGTCTTTTAAGCCATGGTTACCAACAAAACCCATGGAGTGTTTTCATTTGAATAAAGGAGCATATGTGCACATCGTCCTCTTACAAATAAGACAATCCCCACATTAACCAGGAAAAGCTTCAATATAGCTTCAAAGATAATAAGGTTGCTTCATGCCGATTGTAATTATCATGGTTTGAATTATTTAGATCATTCCACGCAGTCGCAACATAAGAGATAATTGATATCGATATCTTTAAACAGTTCATAACATGCTACTATAGTGGGTTATGTGTTTTTAGTATACAAACTATCCAGGTTGTCTAAAAATATATATATTCGTAAGAACGGACAAAATAATATCTGCATAGTGTACAGTTTAAAATTTCTTTGACTTTATATCTGAATTAGGTTTTCACAGATTTTCTAATCCGTAACATAGAAAAGATCTTTTAGGCTTAATAAATTGTAATTTGCTTGAATAACATTTTAAATATTTACAACAAACATATTAAAGTTATTATCTAACCTCTGATCTGATTATACCAAACACTTATATTAATTGCATATATCTCTCCTTTAGGTAAGAAACAAGGATACACAATTGTGGGTTTATGTATATAATAAGTTAGTCTACATAGATTAGTTGAAGCTGGTATTGATCATCTGTATGTACGGTTACATTTATATATATATATATATATATATATATATATATATATATATATATATATATATATATATACACATATATACATATATACACACACACACACACACTGATTTGGCCACTTATATCTTCACGAAATTCAAATTAATTAGTGCCCTGGAAGAAAGTGTAAGAATTATTCCACGGGACTCACCTTGTTTGCTAAGTGGATATTACCTCCTTTCTATGACATCATGCAGGATCTATGAGGATTGATTTAGAACACGCAAGTTCCTAAAGATTTGTTTACCAGTGTTATATAGTGTGTTTTGTTCGGTATCCTTTCATACATTTCAGGGACTGAAAGTGCTCCTTATGATCATTTCATTTTTAAGTAGTCAATCAGATCAAATATTTGATACTTTACAAGTCCTATGGTTTTAGAGGTCTCTAGCTTTGCTTTACTGTAATGTTTAATTTTATTGTGGATTGTTACTAATGTATTGTTTAGGAGATTAAAATAGATTTATATATTTTAAACTAACTCTAATTTGTCTCTCTCACACAATTCCAAAAATCAACAGACTAATTTATTTTTAATTTGATGAGACTATATAAAAGACTTTTATGTAAATTATATTGTTTTTTGGGTTACACAACTGTTTACTGGCAGTCTGTACTCTTTATTATTTTATTGCACCTATGGTACATTTCTACCCTATATATAGAGTTTTCAACTAAATCTACAAGGTGTCTTGCTCTTGTTCCTGTCACTCAATTATACGATGTAGGGAAAAAGTTCTTATCAATTCCCCTGGCGCTGTGTGCGCTGCAGACGGGGATGATCCAAGAGGGATGTGTGTAGGACTGTATCTCTAGAGACACCTCTACACATGCCTTTGTAATGCATTCTTGCCACTAAGAGTGCGCATGAGTAAGGAAGCCATTGGCAGGACTGAATTGGATTTTTTATTTTTTTTTAAACCGCACTGTCTGTAAGAAACACGCTTTGCGGGGTCCGCAATAAAATTACATTGAATGGTGTGAGGCCCACATGTCCATGCACCTATTAAAAGGGTCACCAAGTCAGTGATGGAAACTCAATGTTCAGCAACAACTTTAATCACATGTACATCATGTCTAATACAAACATCCAACTTCCGCTTCAAGTGTCTGCACTACCAAATAGAAATTGGGTCAAAAAAACAACAACTCACTTATGCAACAGAAGTCTCTTGGAGAGAGCGTTACACTCAGGCCACTTCTTCAGTTTCTTGTACATTGCCATGCATTTGTTTTCCCGGCTCTGCAGCTCACTGGTCAACTTCTCTGAGCAGCAACAAAACACAGAACAAAGAATCAAGAACATGTGTATCTGTATAATGTCGTATTTATCTGTGTGTACAATTCTTTGCATTAGGAAGACTAAGAAAAAATAAATGCCAACATATTAGGCGTACTTCTCGCATTTTGCGAGGTTTTTTTCTGCCAATTTGGTAGATTTAGACTAAAGAGGACAGATCTCTCACACAATATTTTTTACCCAAGTATTTATAGCGGCAAGTCACAATTCTGAACTTAAATTTTTTTTCATTTTTAAAAAAAATAAATTATATATATTTTCAGAAGGATAGGCACAGGCACATATTTTGTGTCATGAATTGGTGGTAATATCTCTCTCTCTCTATAATATATATATATATATATATATATATATATATATATATATATATATATATTATATATATATATATTATATATATATATATATATATATCCCTGAATAATGAACACATTTTAGGAAAAATCCTGGAAACCGGGGCTGGATATCTAATAAAGTAATGGTTAAGGATATTCATTATATTACAGCCAGGCCGCACTTTGACCAAGAGATCAGCAAACCTTCCTCTCTAGAATGCAGTGCAGGGGGTCATCTATCATTACCCCTTTATATAGTGGATACAAATGTATTGCTTAAAAGGCCCGGTGTCAGGTGAAGTTCTGCAATGTACTCCAGAAACATGTCAGATCAGCAGCCATGTAATTGTATGGTGGGAGTTTGTGGCAGAGCTTGGACAGCTTTTTTTAATTAGATAAGCTGCAATCGATGATGCAGACAATACACATGAGGCTGTCTGTGGCTGCAATTGTAACTAGTTTCTCTACTACCCTGTAGCGATTAGCTGCTACTCCAGCAGCCAATAGGCATTAGTCCATATAATGCAAATGACAACAGGTTCCTGAAAGTCAATCCAACCCTAGAAGTGAAATGTTATTCTGCCAAGGCTGCTACCATCTGGACCGGAACTGTAAGGGGAGAACAAAGTCTAACGCTCAGCATGACATCCCAAGATCACCGACAGCCCCACAGTTGACGTGTTGAATTAGACATTTCTCTAAAAATGTTATTAGCATTTAAATGGCTTGAGCATTGCATTCGGAGAAAATCATTGAGGATAGGTTACATGTAGTCATGTGTCTGATGTGTAACATTTCTTATCAGGCTACTTATGTTCGTGTAGGATCAAAGGGGAATGGTCAACACGGGCAGAGGTGCTTAATGAACAATATATTTTTCCCCACCTGTGCTTTGTCATGCGTCTATCTAAAGCACTTGTGTGCATGGTCAGAGATCATTGATCTGCATGAACATGCAATGGACTAAGTGTATCCGTCCCTCCTCCACTATATCAACATAAACCTGGAACAGAGGAAAGGGGGGAAAAAAAATGGCTGTATAGGCATAGCACAACAAAGGTGAATTAGAGAAGACAAATTATTTCTTACTTATGTAGAAAGGGAGAATGAATGAGAATTTATATGAATGAAGGCATAATGCCCCATTATATGAGAGTCAACAGTCCATAGAAAATCTGAGGGGCAGCGTATCAGAGGTAGGCAACTTGTGATTGGACTAGAGCTGTGGCTAAGCCAGTCACATCATCATTTCCGTCAAAGATGCCATATTGTCAAAGAGCCTGTGGCCTGATATAATATTTCTCAATATTAATCAGGGATTAATATAGGAGGGGAGAAATCTTCAAAGTATTAGAGAGGCAAAAGAAGAACAGTTCAGTTTTAAAGACCAGTATTGGTTAAAGACACACATACCTCCTAGTTTTCCTCTGATAACCTCCAAGGCCTCCTCATGTTTTCCCAAACGCTCTAAAATCATGTAGTACAGTTCAACCTGTTATGGAGAGTAGGCATATTATAACATTAGGTTTGCAGTTCCAACATTCTCATTGTTGACAGGAAAAATAGACTTCATATATGAAGACCAATAAAACGGCAGCTCTCCTTGTATCAAGGAGTACTTTTTTGCTAACTTGGGATTTATGGCACTTTATTGCATTGCTCCTACTACCTGGAGTTTGTGGGGAGTTTATGATCCCAGACATGCTTCCTAAAACAAATCAGCTCTGAGTGATTTCACCAGCTCTATGTTGATTACAAAATGTTCCCCCTCCCACTTTACATTAAATTCCTTGCTATAAATCTGATGGGAGACAGATGTCAATTAATATAAATAAACTTCACCCACAGAAGATAGGACACATTGAAGGAAATTTCAACTACTGAAGCAGGTTATTTCCTCCACATGTCGAGAGTAGGGGTGTACAGAAGTCACATAATGAAGATGTTCAAAAGTCCTTAAAATTGGAAAGCAGAAAAATGGCCACCTGTTGACCATAGCATATAGCACCTTCCTCCCAAAAGCCCATTCAAATTAGTGAATTTAAGTTTGGTGGGATTACTATGTGCTCACCTTACACACTTGACTGTTGCTATTCCCCTACCATGACCATGCAATAGGCTATTCAGGGACAGATAATAGCGGCTTTTATAGCAGGCAGGCATCATCAGATTATGTATGGCAAACTGGGTAGTCACTAGTTATTAGGAAGATGTAACCAATAATCCGGCCACAGTTGGCAAATTAATATCTCTGGCTACAATCCACTGCCCCAACTAAGCGAAGTGAAGTTACAACAGAATAAAGGGGGAACAAGAGAAACAAAATGACCTCAATGCGGTCCCTCCATGAACTAGAATACACTTCCAATAAGTGAAAAAAGGTGAATGTTCGATCTCTGCATGTAGGAGAAGCCATGGGACATTTCTATATACAATCATAGGTTTTGATTCTCCATTAACATTTTATATCCAACTGTTATATAATATGTACAGAGACCATAACACATTTCTGTGAAGTGTCCTTACCTCAGCCTCCGCTTCAATTTTGTCCTCCTTCACCATTTTTTCAACCATTCTTTCAGCCAGAGGCAAAAACATTGTTTTAGAAAGTTTTTCATCTTGAGCTGAAATAGACTATTTGTGACAAAATATTAAGAATGCTACAAAGGGAAGCCATCATAAGTGTGCAAGACTGTAAAATTTATATACACAAAGAATATCTGTGCGTGTCTAGCAAAATTAAAACATGAGGTATTAGCTCCACCACATACAATATGGGATATACCGAGCGCGGGATTATTGCCAAGCAGCTGGTACAATATATAATGTGGGATATACCGAACGAGGGCTTATTTTTCTCTGGTTTTGTTTCAAAATATTGCCTTTTTGTCATAGCAGCTGTCCATTAAGCCTATTTAAGGCACATTTGGGTGTGGCTCACAACCCAGCCCTTGCTAGATGTAAACCTCTATACCCGAGAGGTGAGTGCATCTGATTTTAACTGCATTTTAATGGTGTTTAAAGCATATAGGTCAGTGTAGAACCTGCATATAATGGAGGTGCCCTTGACGTTGGGATGCAGGCTTAAGTCTTTTGATCAAAATATGAACTAATACCTCATGTTTTCATTTTGCTAGACACACACAGATATACAGTGTGAAGGATAAGCGCTGACAACTGTCTTTTTGTTTTGTATACATATATGGGCATTTATATTGCCACGCAGCTGGTACCATATATAATGTGGGATATACCGAGCGCGGGCTTATTGCCAAGCAGCTGGTACCATATATAATGTGGGATATACAGAGCGTGGGCTTGTCTTTCTCTGGTTTTGACACAAGGAATATATCAGATTTTTTTTTCTATAATTACACTTTTCAGGGTGGTAGAGACTGTATTAACTAAATAAATCACTGTTGCCATTTGTGAAGAGATCTAGCTGCAAAAAACTTCAAATGAGTGTTACAAATTTGTTTATATTTTACTTATTTAATTAAGGTAGCCATATTATTGGATAAAACAATAATTCATGATAATGCAGCAAATGCATTTACCACCACTGTTTCCTAGTGAATAAGCTGTATTCTCATGAATACAGCCCACAATCTGTCTGCCGCCACAGTAAGGTAGAAGACTGGTGCACTGCGAGAGGCAATCCTGCAACTAACGTAGGTAAAATAATGTTTTGGACAGCACAAAGATATTATTTTTGTCGAAAATTACAGGAGTCCAAGTGTACAGTGTAGAGTAGTGATGGACAAACAGATATATATCATGGGCTACATATCCGGCCCTCCAAACTTCAAAAGGGCCGCACAATACTCAATTTCAATGGCAAAAAAAAACAGCCCCAAAACATTACTCATCCCAAAATGCCCCTCACTTGCCACTCAGATCTTTAATTTTCTTCAAAACAGTCCCACATGCCCTCACACTACCACTTACCACAACAGGCTCACATAAGCACTCAGATCACACATGTACTTCAACACATACACCTTAGCCCTCCCCTCACGCACCCATTTATTACAAAGCAGAGAATACGTCAGATTGAGTGCACAGAGCAGGAGCCTGTAGGTGAAGTCCAGGCCATTGACTACTACTGGTGTAGATCTTTGAGAAGTCTGCTGAGCTCACAGTAGCTACAACCTGCCTTTTACGACAGACTGTCCATACTTTTTAAAAATATTACAAAATCAGCACAATATTTTAAGGCTTAAATAGTTGCAATACAATATTTACATTAAAGCATGGAATACTCACTTCATGAGGTAGCATTGCCAGCAGGGGCATACAGAATATTTTACTTTATAAAACTGACCTCTTGTAATTAAAACTTCAATACAGACCATAACCAACACTACATTACACAAGTTGTATTAATTTCTCACCTGCATGATCAAACTCATCACGGACCAGAAATAATAAGGATTTTTGGGAACAATTTTGTACAGTGCCATTCCAGCCTGCAATACAAGATAAGATAATACCTTGAACCTTACTATGTAACAGTGTAACTATATGGTTATGAAACAAGATGCAACCCATTGTAAGTTCTAACTCTGCCAATTCAGAGGCAGACCAAACAAAATGACAACAACGTGTGGTTATAAAAACACATGGAAGTGGACGTCATTGAATGTGAATATCTAGAGAAACTGTCTTAGAATAAAAAAAGCATGTTTAAGGATTGACAGGAAAAAGATTAAATGCCAAACTTCAGTTATTCAAACAGTAAAAAGCATATTACACATTTATAAATATATGTAAGCATTTTATAGCTCAACCGACCTTAGAGGAACTAGTCAATACATTTAAACATTGCTGGATTAATAAAAGTTGCATACCAAAAGCCTGGATACAATACCAGTTTCTAGAAACCAAAAAATTAAAAATCACAGGACCACAGAAAAACAAACAAAATGGTATTAAAGAAAAATACTACTTAAAAACCATTTATAAATAACATCTCCCCCTCCAAACAGCAGATCCCGAGGTCCCATGTTGCAGTTTGGAATAACCCTACACCATCGGCATAGCCACAGCTTTTATCTCCTGCTTTGCCAAACGTGGAAAGTTTAAAGTGAAATTGTGCTGTATCACTTTGTGACACAGGTACCACATGGACATAGCTGCAGTTCTGCACAAGTGGTGTCATTGTGAAATTACCTACATGCAACCTCAATCCTCTGCTACTTCTTGTTGCCAACTAAGGGAGATGCAGTGCTAGCATGGTTGGCCTGGGGGTCAAGGGAACTTCTTTTTAAAAAAAATAATTGAGGAATTATCCTTTAATACAGTTTTGATAGAAGAGTCCTTTTGGAACAACTTGTAGTAGTATCTTCAATAATTATTTAAGAAAAGGTCACAAATGTTTTAATTAAATAGTATCAACCTGCTTTAAGTGTTACACAAATAAAATTTTAAAAGGATTTTTTTTATTTTCATCAAATGGTTATCATGGTCCACTGTCTTTCTACAAGACCCTTGCCTAGCAGATCCGTGTCTCTAGGTCATATTTCACTTAAAGTCTACCTCTGGCTGCATAGGATATAGCAAGCTATTAACTAATTACTGATAATTGGTATTCATATTGTATACAACAAACTGAACAGGGATAAGCTAGTTAGGGATAAATCCACCTAAAACTGAAATGCTAGGAGTTATCACAGAATGTTACGGAACTGGGGCCCGATGTACCAACTGATTTGGCAGGTTGCCTATATCCGTCACATATCAGAGATGCTCTTCTCCTGCTGCTGATAGTATATTGTCAATCAACAACACAATGCCCATAAGACAGAAATACCAGCACCAGCAGGAGTGAGGACACCTTCATGAGAACACGGCACAACATTGGGGGACTGGCCGAATCAGAAATTAGCTACCCGGGAAACAATATTCTGTGTCTGGGTGTAGCTTATGGATTTCACCCAAATTCAAATATATAAACAATGATAATGTTGTTACCGTGCCCATGTAAAGCTGTATTTATTTAGAGTTTGCACCCAGAACCTCCATTCCTAACTATGACTAAAGTACAACTCCCATACCTGCTGCATTTTCTTGTATTCCCCCACTCTGGCATAAGCCATAAAGAGATGAGAATGATACTCTTCACTGCTCGGGACTTTTCTTACAGCCGCCTCATATAGTTTAGTGACCAATTCCGCTAAAGGAAGAAAAATAAAAGACGTTTAGACAGTAATGAACAAGTACAGCTCAGCTATAGAAACCAGAACTGCCACAATTCGGAAGAAGACAGTAAGTAAATCATCATCATGCTCAGACTAGCTGAAGAGAGATATCGTCCATCTATTAAAAAAGGAAAAAAAACTCTATAGAGCGGCCTGTTTCAAACGTGGCCACTAGATCGCTACAAAAGTCCAATGTACCAGTCTCAGCATTATGAAGACGCAGCCTAATCTAGTATACAAAATCGCTCTCCGTACATGCATACACAGGCCCTTCTGTTGTGGTCTATTGTGTTACTGTCTAAAAGTTTAACGCCAGCAATAATTTTGCTACTGCCGGCTGCTTAGTACATTACTACTATGTGACTCAAATCATACTACTAAGCATTGGACAGCAGCAAATCATTGCTCCTGTCCACTATTTACAATATAGCCACTTGTTTCAATTTATACAATTAGCTTTGTATGCCTCACACCTTTTAGATATTTCTAGGCTATATGCATTTATTCAGATTGTATTTTAGTATTTATTTTTATTTCTGGTATATTAATAAATTAGGAATTTTATTTTTCGTTTTGTTACTTACAATTTATATTTTTACATTATATGTTAGTAATTTAATACTAGTATTATATCTAAACATCTCTATCTATATGTATCCAATACAAATCACTAGCTACAGCAATGCTTTTTTTCCTTTGTTTCCCAATGAGGCTGGACGTGGCCTCTACAGGGAGCAACGGCCTTGTCTACTGGACGCCAGCGTGAACAGTGGTCTCTATTCTGTTCCCGATACTGTGGTATAGATTATATTTCAGTGCCCAATAACACAGTCCATTTATTTTAATGGATCTTGGTAGAATTCTTTATCCATTATTACATGTAGCATTCACAAATGTTAGACACTTTGGAAAAAGCATGTCCCAAACAGTAGATTCTATATACTTTAAAATTATATGAATAGTTAGTATAGTGCAGGGGTAGGCAACCTGCGGCTCTCCAGGTGTTTGTGAAACTACAAGTCCCAGCATGCTTTGCCAGTAGATAATCAGCAGATAGGTGGCAAGGCATGCTGGGATTTGTAGTTTCACACCTGGAGAGCCGCAGGTTGCATACCCCTGGTATAGTGTGACACCAGCCAGTACAAGTAGCACTGGGACCCTAACTCTGCCTTTACAGCTCAGTGGCTTGACTTGCTCCTTAATGAGGATGACGACACCAGGAGCACAGAGATGATTCTTAAATGTAATTTAGCATATTTTAGGTATGGTGAATCACTTATGGCAAGACCCCTTCAAAAAAACCTTCTAAATCCCAAACATTGTGATCATTATTAATATCCTCATATTTAATTTGAAAGGCTCCACAAAGAGTCGGCAGCACCGTACAAAGTACAATTATTAATTTCAATTATGTTATTCTTGATTATTGAATACTGGACCTTTGAATGTAATTTTATTTCACAACAAAAATTTACATATTGTACTCAAGGTTAGTTTTTGCTGATTTAACATGTATACTTCAGCCACTAACCGCTTTCAACTTATGCAATACAACGAAGTGTACCCTGAGGTTTTCAGAATGTTTTTACTTGAGAACCATATGCCTGCCAAACAACGTGAAACCATGCAGCAGATTCGATCACAGTAACCAAATGTACACACAATTAAAGAGCACATAACAACACATACATGTGTGAATGATTAAAAAAAAAAAATCACATTTATTTTGGTTCAAATTGTATGTTAGTTCTAGTGAACCTTTAATGAAACACAAACATGAACCTTCTATACAAAAAAAAAATGCTAAATTAAAAGACAGTCTACTTAATACTAACACTACCTAGCTAACTGCATAAAACCATAATTGTTATTACAAGTAAAAGCAGCCTTATCTGTTGTCGTTACTGAAAGATACACACACCCTCAATCTGAATAAAAGCAGCTGTCCTGAATACTGTACCTCTTGGTTAGCTGGGCTAAACTGTTCGTACTGCTGTAGACAAGATTGCCCCTTATCTAAAAATGAGGGGAAACAGTATAGCTGGCATCTATGGCAGTGAACACTAAGGGGAGGTGGTACTGAAAGCAAAGGCATCTGGTTGTCAAATATCCAACATAACACTAGCATACCAAAGCATACACTAGGACACTATTGTATTAAATAGAAAGTGTAAAATATGCTGATCCTTAAAATACATATACTTCTATATGTTCTTACGTCGGTGCATTTCCCTGTACAGAATGGTGAGTGCTTGCAAGGAGTTGTCATCAGTAGGCTCCAGAGCGGCTACCTCTTGGGCGAGTACGAATGCTTCATCTTGCTTCCCAGTTCGCTGTAACCCAATGGCTTTGAGCACCTGAGACACACATAGCGAGCGAAAGGTTCACTAACTGTAACATCTACAACTGAACTAAAACAAACTAATGCTGTTCTAGAGATACAAAATGAATCACTGTGTCCATAATGCAGTTAAAAAAAATAGAATAAAAATAGTTATTTATGTACATTTATTTGTGTGTACCTTGGCGCAGTGCAGGTCTTTATGTTTTTTCAGCAGTTTCTCAGCCTGCTGGATGGCCATCTTGTTGTTCCCATTGTCCAGGTAATCTAGAACACAAAGAAAGAACACCATTATTCATCTTACTGGTACATACTATTAAAGTTGCTCATCTAGCACATAATTATTTCATGCATGCTAAAGAACCACAAATATACCTTAAAATGCAACCATGCCCTTAATAATTAGATGGATGGATCAACTCTATTTCATGTAGAGGCAACAATGAAATCACAAACTCCAAGCATTAGTTACACAGGGGCATCACATCTGGACCTTGCTCTTCCACTGAGCCTTCCCTCCATTACCTTTCAGCTGCCTCATAATCAAACAAGTTACAACCTCCCACAATACCAACATACTACTCCTATGTGTAACTGTGAACATTCAAAGCAGCCAACAAATGGACATATAGAAAATGTGGATTGATAAGAAAAAGATGCTCTGGCCCTACTTAGACGCACCCTGTGGCTGGATCACGCAGATTAGATGTACATAAGAAATATTTAGCATTTTAAAAGGTTAATTAGCTAAATGAATTACAACTGCATTCTCCAACTTGAAGGATAACGATTCTGGTTCTGTGTTAAAGAAACAGCAGAGCTCTGGAAAAAAACAGTTCTTTAGTGCTCTTCCCTCCATTTTCAATGTTTAGAAAACCATGTTACGAAACACTTCTTTCACAATAATTGTGTTCAATAGAGCACTATACTGATAATGCAGGGTGCTCAGGAAATAATTATTTCCCTATGTTCCTCTACCATTTGAGAGATATTAAATATGTCAATGAAGTTTATATTAATGTAGGGTGTCTGACAACTAAAAAACTGCACACTTTTGTAGCGCACACATTTTAAATAATACCCCTTTGTTTTCCTTAGGGGAAACAAGCACCAATGCAAATTTATTGGCGAACATACAAAATAAAGCAGTGAGGCACTTCAGGGGCCGCATAGTATGACCCTCTAACCTTCTAAACGGCCGCACATTAACACAAATCTCTGTATTAAATTAAAACAATGCATTCATTCAAAGAAATACACCTATCTGTAACATAACATAACAGTGGACATCTTAAACAAGTGTTACAAGCTATAAATAAAAAACCAAATATGACAATAAAGCTGGGGCTGTCTAAGAAAGCCCGGAAGGCCATCTGTTGCCCATCACTACTTTAAAGGCTTGTGTCACACTTAACATGTACACTGTTGTACAGATTCAGAATATATCCCCCAATTCATAAGATCATTTGCAAATCGTTACAATTTTTTTTGTTTTCTTCTAGTTGTTATAGTCTTTCTGTCGAGCGATAGTAGTCCAGGCCCCCTAGTCATTAACGACTCTCTACAAGATAAGGCTCAGCATCAGGCATGTTTACCCATCAATGACAGCCTTCCCTAGTAAACAGTATATTATGAATTGCTGATTCCAGTCATTTCCAATAGGTGGTGCACCCCTGAATACAGTATCATCATGAACAACCAAGAATGAAACAGGGGGGGGGGGGAGTGTATTCCTATAGAGGGCACTCAAGAGCTTCTTTACGTAGAATGAAAATCTTTAGTGATATACATTAAAATAAGAAAATAAAAAATAGCTACTTTGCACTGCAGGCAAAATATGTAAAAACAAAAGTGATTTGTGATTACTTAAATAAAAATAAGTGAAGTTAAAAAAGATGAAATATGAACTTTTGGTCTCTTGTCTTCTTATTTATAAATATTAATTATTTAAAAATAAATTATAGACACCATAGAAGATCGCAGCAGTAATGCCGATAGTAAGGGGTATAAGGAATATATTCTTGTTTAGATCTCTCACATATAATCTCAGAAGAAATTATTTTTGTCATTGGGGATCTCATTATTATATTCCCTTTAGTGACCTGTTATTCAGTCATGTGGAGTTCAAGTGCAATTCATTATATTGTGGTGTTTACTGCTTGTCACTATTCATATATCGTAGTACCCATTTATATAGTTTAGACTCCTTAATTCACTAAACCAGAATATGTCAGGCACTCCCAACCAAAGTTATTATTTACTTTTGGGGCAGTACAGTGGTCTAGTGGTTAGCACTTCTGCCTCACAGCACTGGGGTCATGAGTTCAATTCCCGACCATGGCCTTATCTGTGTGGAGTTTGTATGTTCTCCCTGTCTTTGCGTGGGTTTCCTCCGGGTGCTCCGGTTTTCTCCCACAGTCCAAAAAACATACTGGTAGGTTTGGCTGCTATCTAAATTGACCCGTGTGTGTTGTGTGTGTGTGTGTGTGTGTGTGAATTTAGACTGTAAGCTCCAAGGACTGATGTAAATGAGTTCTCTGTACAGCGCTGTGGAATTAGTGGCGCTATATAAATAACTAATAGTTTTCTGCAACAATGTTGCACATCTAAGCAAAAACAGAAAATTTGTAGAGTTACAATGATCCTGATAAGTTTAAAAGTTGCTTTCCAACCACAAGACCGAATAAAGAAATTGCTGATCTTTAGGTCTTGCACCCCATTTCATTAATTACATGCATTTTACCAGCAATTTCTAACACTATTAAGACACATGTACACAGGCATTGTTACTAGTTTTCCAGGTTTAGGAAATTCATTATTTTCTATCCACCTGGGTTTACTATAGAGATAAACACATTTTGGAATTCTAGAGACAGCTCCAAACACTAGTGAAAACTATGAATAGTGTTTTCACGAATATCAAAAATACTGCAGACGTCAGCCTTAAGGAGAATATTAATTGTTCAACCTTGTAAGCTTTCAGAAAAAGAATTCCCAATCACCTGAATTTCTGTCACAGTACAGGCAAAACTCAATTCTAAGCAAAATACCTCACTCGTCTATTATATGCGCAAAATGCAGGAGGTGCATGTAAAAATGAGAGTAAACAAGCGCTATTTCCATGCGTAAGGAGCATCATGGGTCCCAGAATTGAACTGTCCCCTGGCCTATGATGCATATAATAGACGAGAGGCACTTACAGTCCTTGAAAAAGTATGACTAAATCAGACTACTTTATTATCCCCCATACAGATCCATTTAAGTATTGTGGCCATTTACATATCCTTTTCATCTGATTACAACATATTTCTTCTACCACATCCACTTGTGACATGTAACTGTGTAAGTGCTGAAGTGGATATTGTAATACGACACAACTGGATGGACGTGGGCTAGCAACATACCGCTACAGCTGTAACTATTGTTTACCAATCCTTTTACTAATCCTCTGCTGCTAATTAACAGTTGGAGCACAAATTTGTCTGCGTCTCAGATCTAACATTTATGTGGATTTTGGCTATACGCTTTATTCAACGATCTGTTTTGATTTTGCCACTTACGTTTGGAGATTGCCCCAGTTACATTTTGCATTCCTATTAACTCTGGATGCCAAGTGGGGTGATTATAACCCTGTTATTGGAAACTGCTAATTCATTTATTCGTTATATTTGGACTTTAGTCTTATCCTCTGTGATTATTGAATGCTGTTTAGAGCGATTCTCTTTCTATAACGGAGCTAGAGTTTAAGACCTGTTTGAATTGATTTCAATTTGTGTTGCTTTTATTCATTGGTACTAATTTTTGTTTTCTCTGGTTGAACTCAATCATTTATTATGAATTAACTTCACATTCATTTTCATCTTTACTTTTATTTCTATTTTTCTATGTATTTCAGTCCTATTAAAGTGTATGTATATATGAACCATTTCATTCTATTTTTCAGCCCTAGTATGTGTATTAATACTGATATCCTATTAAGATATTTATCAATTTTGATGTGATCATATATTTATACATTTTTATATATTTTTTAATATATATTTTAGGTATTTCTTTCTATCATTCTAGTATTAACTCTTTTTGGTCAGCGCTGTATATTATTTTAAGTGAAGCACTTGCCTCAGAATTGAACCTCCCTCAATACGTCAGACAAAGAAATAAGTCATAATAGGTTCACTACACTATGTACAGTTTGATATTTAAAATGCCAGTATCATCACATAGGATCAGCCTGCAAACAGAGGGCAACACTTACAAAAGATTGAAAATGTAAACATACATATACACAATGGAAAAGGGGACTGGTATACGATGCCATGTCATACTGCCATTTTTCTGACGGTAAAACTAATTATATATATATATATATATATATATATATATATATATATATATATATATATATATATATATATACACACACACACACACACACACACACATACATATACACACACACATACATACAAACACATTTGTATATCACTACAGTCCTCATACATGTCATTCCTTGAAACGCCAGTTTCAAGTGCTTATTTGTATAGATATTAGTCTTCCGTAAGGTGGCCAAATGGCTGGATTCCTGTCCGCTTTGGCTATGCACGTACTTATGTTTATCCAAGACATGCAATATCGAGTGATTTCAGTGTATTTCTTTCTGGTAAAATACTTTATAACTAAAAATGGAAAAAAATTACTTGACACTGACAATAAAGGGCCATAACTGACCGTGCGTCATTTGGTTGGCCACATAATGTTGACCATCTGAAAGGCTGTAAGTCCTCAGGGCTCCCCAACAGTGCAGGTTTTCCATATCTCCTTGCTGGAGCACAGGTGTATTCATTACTGACTGACACATTGTAACAGATCCACAGGTGGTACTAATTATGTCACATGTGATCCGGAAAACCTGCACTGTTAGGGGGCCCTGAGGACTGGGTTTGGGAAACCCTGCTGTAAGGTATACAGCTGCAGTTAACCATCTGAAAAGTCCCAATGGCCAGTCTTTTTGAGAATGTACACGCTGCTGCCAAATAAAGGTAAATGCGCCTAAAAAAATGCAGCCATATTAGACCTAAATGTTTGAAAATGTGGTCTAATTGGCAGCCAACATAGCATGTATGGGCACCTTAACTCTTTCTTCCACCATACTACCACACATTGCTCAAAATGGCAATAATGCAGTAAACACAAATGTATATGTGTAGGATTATTTAAGGAAACATCTTTAAGCACGCTGTAGTAAATAACTTCTGAGGTCACAGCTGTCAGTCACACCATCATTCTGCTAATGCAGAGAATTTGATTACTCTGCTAAGAGTAAGGGGGAGGAGCTAAAACCAAAATAGCTAGTGCATGTGGGAGGAACATACTGTCCCAAAATAACCAGTGGGGGTAGCTATACCACAATACCAAGGATGGAGATAGGATTTAGGGTAACTAATTAGAGGATATAAAGGAGGAACAGGTGATAGCAGCCAGAAGTAAAAGAATGTAAAAAAATAATAGTAATAATTTGAGAACACAAATTTAAATGTGCCTAAACATATCTATTACAAGTATCTCTCGGGTAGCCATGGAATATATACACCACAAATAAAGGAGAATTCTTTCATCTAACACCATGTTTCCGAACTTCAGTCCTCAGGTACCCCTAACAGCGCAGGTTTTTCATATCTCCTTGCTGGAGCACAGGTGTATTCATTACTGACTGACACATTGTGAAAGATCCACAAGTGGTATAATTATTTCACTTGTGACCTGGAAAATCTGCACTGTTAGGGGTCCCTGAGGACTGGAGCTGGGAAACACTGATTCTACCCTAAGAAATGCTGCTCCCAACTGTTGTTATAACCTTAACATTTAACATAACCCTGCAGACAAATTTCTGCACATAACATAATCAGCCAAAATAGTCTTGCAAACACCATTGAAATTTGCAAAAAACAAAAGTGTCACATACATATACACACACCCAGAAATATATATCACAATCTAGGATAGTATTGTGTAACTAAGTGGTACAAGCCCCTATATTTTCTATACATACTGCTCATGAACCTTAAACATTTGTAAAGCATATTAGTAATAAAAATAAATTGCTTAGGTCGATCTTTTGCTCAATTATAATAGTAGCAAAAGTTAATTCTGTCATTGTTGTACAATGGAAAGAATTGTCCAATCACGCTAATGTAGTTAATGTGCAATAAATATTTTAGTTATTGGGAAGCAAGTGCATGAAAGTTTAATTGCTACATAGGGTCACATTTCCATAGATACACTCCCACCGATTCCCAAGAGTAGCTGTGTGTCTATTTATAACAATGTTCACCCTATATAGTATTATGTATTTTCACACATTGGGGTAACTAAAAACACCTTTAGGCAAAATCTGAGACAGCAGCGCTCAGGCAATTATTTCCAATACCCATTATTATCCTCTTATTTATAAGGCGCCACAGCGCCACACATGACATATACAGAAAGCAGTGATCCATAACATATAACATGACACATGAACAAAATATGAAGACCAGACATAAAAATACAGGTAATATAGATAACATAAGAGGGACAGTGAGTGAGAGTGATAATAGTAATCAGCAGGAAATAGGCCTAAGCTTAAGAAAACAGGGCTAGGGAAGCAGGCCAAGAGGTACAGAGGGTGATGGAATATTAGAAGGAGAACACAAGGATAGAGGGCCCTGCTCATGAGAGTTTACATCCTAAAGGAGATACAAATAGGGTGGTATCGACTGGTGGAATGAGGTATGACTCCTTATCACAAATGATGATAGATTATTACATGAATCCATCACTCTTTTGCTAAACAAAAGTTTTTCCTTATATTACCTTTTAATCTTTTTCCCTCCAAACGCATTTCCTTATTCTAGAAATTCTCTTATTGAAAAGAATACGGCCATCCTGAACTATTAATATATTTACGTTTCTATCACTTCCTTCTGTCCTCTAAGCAGTACAATATTTAACATGTAGTCTCTCTTGATAATTTTTGTTATATAGCACATGGACCATTTTAGAAGCCCTTCACTGATCGGTTTGTAATTTTTTTTTGTCCTTTTGATGATATGGCCTCTAGAATTGTACACAGTATTCCAGGTGCGGGAACTGCGTTTTGTCACTTCCTCCATGCTCCCTTACCCACTTAAAAGGATCTATGGGAATTCAATTCCCCCCGAAGTACCGCCGCGTTAAAGATATCACCGTTATTAGGGTAATATTAACCAGGCTTTCTGCTCGCAGCTCAGGGAGCTGCGAGCAAAAAGACGCCGTTAAAACTACCGTAATAACGGTAATTACGTGCACTATTACCATAATAACAGTAAATATGCGCAGGCCGCGTTACTTTTAACAGTAATGCGGACAATTAAATCCCCCGCCCCTATAAGTCATGCTTCCATGACAATGGCGAGAGACTGGGAAGGAGATTTCTGCAGGGAGCAGTGTATTTGGCAGGAGACAGCAAATGTTCTGACTAGGCATTTTGTGTATATTTGTAGTTGCAGCTATGACACGTGTTGTACTACTGTTCGTTTACAAAAAAAATAGCTTCTGTAATCTATATCTGTAATTTACATCCCCTCCAAAAACTGACACGCACCCTCTGATCTTATGCCACCACTTCACTAGGGTCACATACACTTTTTTTTTTTGGTACTAAAATTGGGTCACCATAATATATGCACCCCATAATAATATGAATACCGAGTATGATTATAATGTAAATCTTTATATCTACTGGAGTATTGTAATTAAAATGCACTTACACGACCAAGGGAAAAAAGATAGCAAGAATAGGACTCAATATGTAAAATAATTGGAATTATAATGTGCAAAAAAAAAAAAAAAACTTTAAAATTTGAGACTGTCCCTGGAAATTAGGGATGGTTGGCAAACAGCCCCACCCATATCACAGCTACTACCCAAGAGGTTTGTCACACCCACCAGCCACACCCATTTCATCACAAATGACTGACATAAGGAGGGTCAATGTTACATCATAGTAATAACTTAAGAAACATTTCCGGCCACCAAACATCATTTGCGACAGTGGAGAGGTGGTGTGCGGGGGGAGACCATGGGAAGGTGTAGGACTGTCAATGAATGGAGACATAAAAGGTGTGTGAATGGTCAGTAACAATGGTTGAAGCCTTGGTGTGACTTTACTACTCACATGGAGTATATTCATGTGTTAATTCAACCTGTATGTGTGTCTGGAACATCAGTATGGTTCACTTGTACCTGGAGCTGGCTCACGCAGCAGCAAATAGTTACTAGATTCAGGGCAGACTCAGATGTAGGCAACTATGCATTGCCTGCAAAATACCAAACAATACACAGATAGAGAAGCAACGTTAAATATATACTTTTTCATTCCAACTTCCCACAGGACACTGGGCACAGACAACTTCTACACAATGCTCCTATGACTGCTAAGTACACCAGGGGGGTTTCTTATGTGGTCACAAAGAATCTAGTAGACCTGTGTAGCATATGAGTTGGAGCTGGGATCAGTGTATCTGCTACACCACTGTTATTTTATCTAAAAAGTCTGCTCATGTAGGTGGGCATGTTTATTAGTAATGTGTTTATCCCTTCCCCCTTTTGAGCAGCTGCCCAGTTGGCTGTAAGGCTTTAGTCACACATTCACTAAGGAGGCACATTTGATATCGGTGCAAAATAGAGCAAAAGGCAATATGGGCTATGATCAAATAGACATACAGCACAAACATCTCAATGGAGCCCAACTAATAATTGTCTTATGATAATAAAGATACTTTAATCCTATAAAAAAAAAGTTTGAAAAAAAATGCATATTTATAAATAAACATTGTGATGGAGCACTTTGAAGCATTAAAATATAAACTGTATTGCCAATATTCGGATGTGAACGAAGAGAATAGATCATGTATGTTCTCCCTGTGTTTGCATCGGTTTCCTCCGGGTGCTCCGGTTTTCTCCCAAATTCCAAAAACTAGTAAGTTAATTGGCTGCTATCAAATTGACCCTAGTCTCTCTCTGTCTGTGTGTTAGGGAATTTAGATTGTAAGCTCCTTTGGGGCAGGGACTGATGTGAGCGAGTTCTCTGTACAGCGCTGCGGAATTAGTAGCGCTATATAAATACATGATGATGAGGATTTATTTATGTAGCACCTGCATATTCCGTAGCATTTTACAATTGGAAACAAACACTGTAATAAAACAATACGGAGTAATACAGACAGGTAAGAGGTAAATGACAACATTACTACTGCCATCTCTGGAAAACTTAAATATATCTATATGTGACTAGACATTAACAACTGCTTCTCAAGAGAGGGCAGGCTTGCAGCTATCAATACAAAACATGCAAGCAACAAACTGTCATCAAATGACTCACATTATTATTATTATTAGCGTTTATTTGTAAGGCGCCACAAGGTATCCGCAGCGCCGTACATGGTACAAACAGTTCACTATACAGGGTAAAACAATACAGAACAATAAACACAAAGTACCAGTACTTCAGAAACTCCAGGCAGGCAAATACTGTAAAGACGGAGCGAAAGAACAGGTGTGGAGACAGGAGGGGAGAGGGGCCCTGCTCATACGAGCTTACATCCTAAGGGAGGGTAGACAAAATCAGGCACAAGAGGGAGCCAGTGAAGCAAAGGGGAGAGTAAAAAGGAGCCAGGGGAGAAACAGAAGGGTGAGAGGTTAAGTGGATGGTTGGTAGGCCTTAAGGAACAGGTGAGTTTTAAGTACCTGCTTGAAGGAGCACAGATTGGGTGAGAGACGAATGGAGCGAGGGAGGTCGTTCCAGTGAAGGGGGGCAGCACGGGAGAAGTCTTGGATCCTAGAGTGTGAAGAGGTGATCAGAGTGGAGGAGAGGCGGCGATCATTGGCTGAGCGCAGGGAGCGGACGGGAGTGTGAATGGAGAGGAGGTTAGAGATATAAGGGGCAGTAGACTGGGAGAGAGCCTTGTAAGTGGTGGTGAGGAGTTTGAAAAGGATTCTGTAGGGGAAGGGGAGCCAGTGTAAGGCAAGACAGAGAGGGGAGGCAGAGGAGGAGCGGCGTGTGAGGAAGATGAGTCTCGCAGCCGCATTAAGTATAGAGCGGAGGGGGGCGAGGTGGGAGCAGGGGAGGCCAGTAAGGAGATTGCAGTAGTCGAGGCGGGAGATGATGAGAGCATGGATGACAGTTTTGGTGGCATCTTGAGAGAGGACAGGACGGATGCGGGCAATGTTACGGAGTTGGAAGCGACAGGCTTGGGCAAGGGATTGAATGTGGGGGGCAAAAGAGAGAGAGGAGTCAAGAGTGACTCCTAGGCAGCGGAGTTGGGCGACAGAGGAGATAGTGGAGTTGTTAACAGTTATAGAGAGGTCATAGTGGGAAGGGCGTCTGGGTGGGGGAAAGACAATGAGTTCAGTTTTGGAGATGTTAATTTTAAGAAAGCGAAAGGACATCCAGGAGGAGATGGCTGAGAGGCAGTCAATTACACGAGAGAGGAGGGAGGAGGAAAGATCAGGAGAAGAGAAGTAGAGTTGAATATCGTCAGCATATAGGTGATACTGAAGACCGAACGAAGAGATGAGAGCTCCAAGGGAGGAAGTATAGAGCGAAAAGAGTAAAGGGCCAAGAACAGAGCCCTGAGGGACTCCAACAGGGAGAGGAGAGGGGAGGGGGTGGAGGAAGAACCAGACGTGGATACAGAGAAGGAGCGGTTAGCAAGGTATGAGGTGAACCAGGCATGAACAGAGCCAGAGAGGCCGAAAGAGAGAAGAGTATGCAGCAGGAGGGGGTGGTCCACGGTGTCGAAGGCCGCGGAGAGGTCGAGGAGGGTGACATAAAACCATTCATCTAAGCAATAGCAGAGTCCTAATTTAAGTGTCTTTGTGGCGTTTAAGAACATGCACAATTATAAATGCATCACATATAATTTATATTTATAAAATATATTTCCAAATGAAAAATAAAAACCTTTATTACTACAACAAAATGAAATTAAAATGTTCCTTGTGAGATTCCACTAGTGATGGTATCTAATCTACAACCACTAGAAGTAAACGTGTTTGACTTGGGAAACACTTCAATTTAGTTAACATGTTTTAGATACTTCAAAATGTCCTGTTAGAGCTACAATTATTTTTTGTTCTTTGCATACTGACATAGTGGAGACAAGTCAGTCTACTGCACTATATATAGCGTTGAGATCATTTAGGGCTGCAAGCCCCACATATTTTCAGTCACCATAACTTTCAGAGTATTGTGTAACAGGGGCCATATTTTACAAGCGATTATAAAATCTGTATCTGATTGCCATTAGCAATCTGACTGACATATGACCACATGAATGATAAATGAATATTAGGATCTTATAACAAAGTATACTCATAATCACAGAAGCCCTTTTTACATACAGGTAATAGATGTACAGCTCCGGCAGTGTAAGCTCTACAAGTATTACTGCTTCACTCACACCAAGCAGGAGTGTGTGTATAATTAGGACCAGGGCTAATTGGATCAGTGCATTGCTCCAGTGGGGTACAATGCTGGGTGATATAAGCTAGTAGGATAGTTACACAACACCTTCACTAAGGAGACATATATACAGCATGGGGCCAGTAATTATTGCAGACAGTCTACACCCGCATCGTCTCCAGGCTTCCCGGGCGCAGCCGCCCTCCCCCCATACGAGAAGCCATTCATAAGAGCTGATCCTCAGTGCCCAGGCTTCCCGGTGACAGGCCTAGCTCCCGCACTAGTCCCCCGCTATGCTTAGCTGCCTCCATCGACACCATGTGTTTGCCGTGTCCCTGCCGTACCGGACCTCACCACTAACTGCAGCCCTGGCCCCGGGCACTCACCGTAGATGGGTCTGAGACGCCTGTCGTTAGGGTCCTGCACATGGCCCCGCGCCGCCATGATGACAAGCGCAGAAGCTGAGTGCGCATGCGCGGCAGGAAGCGGACGGCGGCGTTAAGGGGACAGCACAGCTGAGTGGTGCCCCCCCTGTCACCTCAGCCCAGGGAGCTGCCTTCCTTCCCTGCACACACAGGAAGAATAAACAGCAATGCACGTTGTAAATTATCTGCACAATTCCCTATGTGGAGAGATAATGCTTTAAATGTCGGGACATATCTTCCAACAATCCTTATTTTGCAGCATTTTTAACTATGATTTTTTCTATTATTTGTCATAGATTAATAATTACTTGTTGATTGTGTTCATGATGAAACACATTTGTTAACATATTAAATACGTTTAACATATAACAACTACTGGGATCCAATACATCCTATATATTTTTGTGTTAAAGAAAAAAACATATTGAGGCTCATGTAGAATTGGACATATGTTTTATTTGCGTAAAATATACATTTCTGTACTGTCCATGCGCACCAAATGTGTACGCATACGTCTATTTAGATTTTGTCTAGCTCTTACCTTCTGACTCCTGATGACTAGATAGGTAGAGAGGGGTAGGGAAGGGGTGGGCGAGCGTAGGCCAAGTACAATAAGGGCATGTTCACAGGGCCGGTGCTAGGGTCCACAGCGCCCTAGGCATTTTTAAAAAAGCGGCGCCCCCCCCCCTTCCCCGCAAAAATCGCCGCCCTCCTCCCTCTACTCCTTACCTTGTCTCACCACCGCCGCCTCTCTGCTCCGTCTCCTCCCCTCCACTCACTGACACTAGTAAGTGGAGGGGAGGAGACGGAGCAGAGAGGCGGCGGTGGTGACAAAATAGCCTCTTCCCCCCTCCCAGTGCATCTGAATGCTGTGCGGCGGCCGTGACAGGTATGGTCAGTGGTCGCCGCACAGTTTTAAAGTCTTTTAGTATTCTGTGGCGCCCTCCAGGCGCCCTCCAGAGCCCGGCGCCCTAGGCATTTGCCTAACCTTGCCTAATGGGAGCGCCGGGCCTGCATGTTCATCTAATTGCGACCTGGACTCAGACGCATATATACCTATTGGATCATATACCTATTGTAGCACTAGCTAGCCACTTCTGATTGACTGATCACTGCTGGCAGTGTCGGACTGGGGCTTGAAGGGCCCACCGGGTAATGCAACACTAGGGGCCCACCAAAGCGGGTGTGGTCAGCCATCATAGAGGCGGGACTAGACACTAGAGAGGGAGTGGTCAGTCCACGAAGGACAGCTAGCACCATAGTGTAGTATGTAAAGAATGCAGTGTGTGTATAAAGAGTACACAGTGTTGACCTGCCACTTAGATTGGGCAGAACTGTCACCAAAAATCAGGATTGTCCCACTAGACCAGGATTGGCTAACATGTGTCACTCCAGGTGTTGTGAAACTACAAACCCCAGCATACTTTGCCAATATATAGCAGCTTATTGCTGGAAGGGTATGCTGGGACTTATAGATTTACAACACCTGGAGTACCACAGGTTAGCCAAGCCTGCACTAGACTCAGATCATTTGACAGACTGTCCTACCTGTTGTTATCACTTTTAACACCTGTGGCTGCTGGTTTCTTTAGTTGCGGCTTGTCTGGATCCTGGAAAGTTGAGGGCCGGCCCTATTTGGAAAAAATAATGGGTACATTTAGAAACGTCAACCATCCCTGCTATTAAATAAACAGCACCCACATTCAATTATAGACCCAAACCAACTCAGCATTAAAGGTCCCATTACCCCCTCCCTATAGTGTTCTCTGTGCAGCCCCCTCTCACTATAGTTTAGCATAGGCAGCCCCCCTATAGTTTAGTATAGATAAGCAGCCCCCCTATGCCACATAGTAGTGCCCCCAAAACAATGTTATGCCACACAGTAGCGCCCCCAAAACAATGTTATGCCACATAGTGCCCCAAATGTTATGCCACATAGTGCCCCAAATATTATGCCACATAGTGCCCTAAATGTTATGCCACAGTGCCCCAAATGTTATGCCACATAGTGCCCCAAATGTTATGCCACATAGTGCCCCAAATGTTATGCCACAGTGCCCCAAATGAATTGCCACATAGTGCCCTCAATGTTATGCCACATAGTGCCCCCAATGTTATGCCACATAATGCCCCCAATGTTATGCCACAATGCCCCAAATGTTATGCCGCAGTGCCCCAAATGTTATGCCACATAGTGCCCTCAATGTTATGCCACATAGTGCCCCCAATGTTATGCCACATAGTGCCCCCAATGTTATGCCACATAGTGCTCCCAATGTTATGCCACAAATGGTTAAAAAATATACTTACCAATATCTTGCTTGCTGCAGGCTCTCTGCTCCTTCTCTCTTCTTCAGCGGCGGCAGGCGGGAAGATCAGCTGACAGGGGGAGGGGATGGGTCACATGATCGCAGCTGCGATCATAATTGAGCAGCGGGGACGCCGGGTTCTCGTGGGGGCCTCAAGGTAAGCCCCGCCCACTGGTGAAAGGGGGTGTGGCCGTATGGTAGCCGGGCCTACCGGTGGTTTAAATGGTTGTCCGCTGGGCCAGACCGACACTGACTGCTGGAGACACCACTTTACAAGAGAACAGCCAACTCATAGTCCTTATGCAAGTAATGTTGACTAAGTTTCAAACAGAACTCTGGGCCATGGTAAAGGAGCCCAAAATTGAGATATTATCAACTGTTATCTGAACCAATTTGCTGGATTGCAAAACAGATAGCCTCTAACTTTATAATACTGGACCAAAAGATGACTGACCTCGGTGCCGACTTCAAACTGCTCCTTGACCAGGTAGAAGATATTGAGGATCATTCAAGACATAACAACCTCAGTTTCTGAGACCTTTGAAATGTTAGATCTTTTTGCCTACTTGGATAGTCTGTTTATCCAGTTGCTGCCAGAGGTGTCAACAGAACAGTTGGCCTTAGTCCGTACTCATTGATCTCTTTCGAGTAAACCACCAGTGGACCAGCAGCTCTCCTCTATTATTTCAACACACATCTGCAAATTCTAGCAGACTCTCAAAATGTACCAGCAATTCTTTATGAAGGAGCAAATCTGCTCATCTTCCAGGACCTTGCTCCAAGCACATTTAGGAAAAGAAAAGATGATATCTGTGACAAAGGCTTTTTGCAATCGGAAAGTTCGATATGGGTTGTAGTTCCCCTTTCATCTAACCTTCACCCATAGTGAGAAAATATATACCATCAAAACTCCAGATCAAGCCATAGACATAATAAGAAAATTGGGGTTCATGTCCAATGAACCATACGCTATCCCCAGAATTGTTACAAGCTTAAAATACCATTGGATATTCTGTTTTGATTTGCTTAAAATTAGGGATGTGCACCGGCCACTTTTGGTGTCTCGTGTTTTGTATTTTGGATTCAGATTTGCTTGAGGTTTTGGATTCGGATTTGTTTCGCAAAACACCTGACGAAGGGTTCTGGTTCAGATTTAAGGTTTTGGATTCGGATTTATTTTGAAAAAAACATAAAAAGTGTTAAAAACAAGTTTTTGGGTTTATTTTCACTCCTACGCTATTATTAACCTCAATAACATTCAATAACAATCATTTCCACTAATTCCCAGTCTATTCTGAACACCTCACACCTCACAATATTTTTTTTAGTCCAAAACGTTTCACCGAGGTAGCTTTCTTGACTGCATAGTGCAGTGGTCCCGGTACACAATTTGGTACCGGGGCCACAATACCTCCGCCTTCAAATGGTCTGAATTCCACTGCACAGCTGCCTGCTCCTACATCCTCTGCAGCATGGAGGAAGTGGGTCTTGATCTTTCCCTACTTTATCCTCCAAATTTTTGTTTTCAATTATATGTAGCACAAGAGAGCGTACCCCTAAGCCACACACACTCGGCAAAGCCTTTAAAAATTATATGCGGCACAGGAGAGTACCACTGGACTTATACTGCTGAATCAGTGAACTTTGTAATATAGCAGTACCACTGGACTTATACTGCTGAATCAGTGAACTTTGTAATATAGCAGTACCACTGGAATTATACTGCTGAATCAGTGAACTTTGTAATATAGCAGTACCACTTGACTTATACTGCTGAATCAGTGAACTTTGTAATATAGCAGTACCACTGGACTTATACTGCAGAATCAGTGAACTTTGTAATATAGCAGTACCACTGGAATTATACTGCTGAATCAGTGAACTTTGTAATATAGCAGTAATACTGGACTTATACTGCTGAATCAGTGAACTTTGTAATATAGCAGTACCACTGGAATTATACTGCTGAATCAGTGAACTTTGTAATATAGCAGTACCAATGGACTTATACTGCTGAATCAGTGAACTTTGTAATATAGCAGTACCAATGGACTTATACTGCAGAATCAGTGAACTTTGTAATATAGCAGTACCAATGGACTTATACTGCAGAATCAGTGAACTTTGTAATGTAGCAGTACCAATGGACTTATACTGCAGGATTGTTTCTGGATATTTTTTTTTTATTAATTTTTTTTATAACTTTTTTTTAAAATTTTTATAACTTGGGAATAATGGGGAAATAACAATGCCCTTAGAAGGGCAGAGCACAGGACACAGCACCACTGGACTGAACAGGACACAGCACAGGACCCAGCAGCACCACTGAACTCAGAAGGACAGAGCACAGGACACAGCACCACTGGACTGAGCAGAACACAGCACAGAACTGAACAGCACAGAACCGAACAGCACAGCACGAGATATAGCAGGACAGAGGACCACCTAACACAACCTCCCTCTACCCTGATCAATGCCCGAGTGAAGATGGCGGCGGCTAGCGGGGAATTTATAGAATACGAGTATCGCGAGATCCGACAGCGGGATTATGACTCAGAGCCTCGGTTTCAGTTTTGCAATTGGCAGGAATACCCGGATCTGTCTCGGATCGGCAATGTTCGGGTGGGCTCGGATTTCAGATATCCGAGCCCGCTCATCTCTACTTAAAATAGTCATCACCCTAAGCCATGGATATAGCTTCATTATCTTGTGATATTTTGGTGTCCGTTTAATGTAGAACTCAATGCCTGATCTACTGTCTGCTTGTTGTGGTGTCCCCTTAGGCCCCTCTGTTTTCTTACATACATGTTCTTGGCTACCAAGAAGCTAGGCAACAGTCTCTTGAAGGCAGACTGTCAGACCATGGAGACCATGAGAGTCCAGATAAGTTTATATTTATGATCAATTACCAGGAACTGCATTAACTAGTTACCTTAATTGAATCTAATAGTGTTTTACCTTGTTTAGAGTCCATGTTATAATAAGCAGTTGGATTTGTGTGACACAAGCATGTTACTGTTGCCTTTATTGCCCAGATGGTACTAGTTTTCATTGTACCAATACTGTTATATTTTATTTGCTTTTATCTGTTTATGATTTGTCATTTTAATGTTGCGCTCCCCCTTATCCACATTCAGCTACACCACAGTATGGGCCTACTGCTGAGTTGGACCTATGTCTGGTTTTTTTTGCAAAATACACATTTCTGTACTGAGCATTATTATTATTATTATCGTAGATTTGTAAGGCGCCACAGTGCTCTGCAGCGCCGTACAGTAGGGAAAACAGGACATAGATAAAACAAGGACATACAAGCCAGACAAAATAAATGCAGACATGAAAACAAAGGGTATGGAGGATCCTGCTCTTTAGAGAGATTACATTCTAAGTGGAAGAGAGCACAGCTGAAACAAAAGGAGCGAGTGTGGCTTAGAGTGGAGATTGGGACAGCTCTGAGCATGAAGTAGTGTGAATAGTGTTATTGGGAATAACACTAGGGTAAACTTTAAAAAAGAGATGTTTTCTCACATCTAAAGATTTGAAGGTTGCGGGAAAGCCTGATTGGGTGTGGTAGGGAATTCCATAAGCAGGGAGCAGCACAGGAGAAGTCTTGTAGGTGCAAGTGAGAGGTGGTTACTAATGACGAGACAAGGTGCAGGTCAGAGATAGATCTAAGAAGATGGGAGGGAGAGTATTTTGTTTTAAGATTTGAGATGTATGAAGGGGTGGTGTTGAGTGCTTTGTAGGTAAGGGAAGCATGCTCTCAGAAGATGCATACGTATATTCCGTATGTAGATTTGGCTCCTCACGCTTAGAGATGTGGACAGTGGAAGGAAAGGAAAAGCATAGTCAGCAAGGGTGTGTTATCATCAAATAACATAATCAACACTCAGAGCTTTCTTAACAAGAGGTTCAAACAAATATACAAAAGGTGCACCGCTTCCCCGCAAAAAAAAGTTATCTAAGCAGTAGTGCTCATAGCCTGGGATCAGGGCCGCCATCAGGAGGGTACGGGGGGTACTGTTGCACCGGGCCCGGGCTCACCAGGGGGCCTGATACAACAGCGCAACACATACTTACCTGGGGGCCCGCTGTCTTGCAGTCTGCTGGTCTCCGCTACTCTGTCTTCAGCCTGGCTGTCACCGTGACAGCCAGGCACCAGGATGCGATCGCAGGGGTGGAGGAATCATTCCCCCTGCGATCATGTGCTCTGCCTGTGACAGCCAGATCACATGATCGCAGGAGGAATGATTCCTCCACCCCTGCGATCGCATCCTGGTGCCTGGCTGTCACGTTGACAGCCAGGCTGAAGACAGAGTAGCGGAGACCAGCGGACTGCAAGACAGCGGGCCCCCAGGTAAGTATGTCTTGCACTGTTGCTCATGGGGTGGGGGGGCGCTCATCATGGGTAGGGGGGCGGGGGACACGGGGGGCCCGTACTGGGCCCCATGATTTCTGAAGGCGACCCTGCCTGGGATGGTTGCCACTATTGCCATGTGGTTGAGTTCCCTGAAGGAACAAACAATAAAAAAATACATCCCCTTCTGAAAAAAAACAGTTCCATGCTGAACTGCCCAACACCCATGTCCGATGGTTGTTAGGGTGAAAAATAGCTAAAAGTAAGAAATCAGCATTTTTTTTTCTGTGGTACTTCTGGTTCAAGCAAGCCTTAACAGCCATAAACTGCTTGGTTCTGCTTGTGCTTGTAGAAATACAACCATCAGCATACTCATTGCTGCCATAGCATGTCGTCGCTTGTAGAAATGTAAGCGGCAGCATACCCTGGCATCCTGTGCCCGCTGGAACCTGTAGTGTCATAGAAAATAATACTGTTTAAAAAAAACAAATACAGTGAAAAAGTCTGTTATTAAAATAAATACTTCCTGACATGCTCTTTTACCAGTTCATTGCACATCTAAATCCATGCTGGATCCTCTTCAGTCTTCCAGCTTTTAATCCTTAAGGAAAGACAATTAAAAAAAACATATACATGATGTAGGTCGCTCCATGTGGAACCCCATTGCAAAAGAGAGGCATGAGGCATGAGGAATGGCGCTACTAACCAGAGGTACTGATACAAAGCTTGAGAAAGACGCTCTGATTGGTCAATAGTGGTTAGACCAGAACAGTGGTAGGAGGTTTGGTGCTTTACAGCAAATAACTAAAGCACCTGAGTTCATGCCAAAATCGATGTCACGTCAAAAAACAGGTTTGACAATCCTTGCCATGGGGCCTAATGGTAATACTGCTATTGGCAGAGGGCCGGTTACAAAGGTGTTTATCTGAAGTGCTTTGAATGTGGGTAGCCAGGCTACTTTTGGCCTGAGTGTCCTAGGTTACAGGAACCCATGAACTGTTCTTTTGCACATGTTGGACATGCTTATCCAATCAGTTGTACTAAGAGCCTGTCACGAGCCGCGACGGTATGCAGCATCCTGGCGTGAGGTAGCAGCCGAGCATGTGCATTAGTTACAATGCACTGTTATCTTTGTGGCATAGAGTAGGAGGGTGTAGGGACACCCTCCAACTCCAGGGGGAGCTCTCACATAATTCTAATCTGTCATTTATATTTTCATACATGTTCCTGGTTTGTGATATGACCTATGCTAGTTCTAAGCTAGTAATTAATTAGCAGCCTCCTGAGGCTGATTGTCAGCTCTGTCCTCCTTTCTGATTTGTCCATCAAAGTATTTATGGCAGTGAGAACTGGGCCTCACTGCTGGTTATAGTCCCTGCTTGCTAGCATACTTCTCCTGCTGTTGTTGTTCTTGCTGTCTTCTGTGTTACCGTTGCTGACCCCTGGCCTGGATTTTGACATTGCTGATTTGCCTGTGACCATGACCCCTGGCTTGAATGACTTCACCGATTTGCTCGTGACCCTGAAACCTTTTCCTGGATACCTGATTCCTCCTCTTTGTAATACCACCTGCGCTACGATCTCAGGTTATCAGCTCCTACTACTAGAGAACAAGACCTGGGGGCATCCGTGTACCTGTGAGCTTGTCTAGCTCTGCAGGAAAGGCAGCTACTATAGGCAAAGACCTCTGAAGCGGTTCTGGGAGTTGATACCTGGGGCGTGAGCCCTAACATTATAACCAGCCTAAAAATAACAAAGCAGTGAGTGAGTGAACCTTCCTAAATTTTGGTTGTCATGGAACCAAGCCCAGCTCAAATATTGGCAGGTCAAATCCAAACCTTGTCCCAAATGGTCCAAGAGTTGTCTCAGCGGCTATCTGCACAAGAGAAGGCTTCAAGGACTTTACAGGCCGCCCAATCTCCTGTTCCGGAGCCAAAAGTTAACTTACCTGATCGCTTCTCGGGGGACCGCAGACTTTTCCGCAACTTCTAAGAAAGTTGCAAGCTTTATTTCAGACTAAAGCCACTCTCTTTGGGGTCACCACAACAGAGAGTGGGGATAATTATTTCTCTTCTGCAAGGGGATCCCCAGTCCTGGGCATTCAGTTTGGATCCTAACAGTCCTCATTTGCAGTCTGTGGATGCGTTCTTTAAGGCACTGGGGCTACTTTACAAAGACTGGATCGTGTGGCTTCAGCAGAGGCGCAGCTTCGGTCTCTAAAACAAGGACGACGGACTGCTGAGGAATATTGGTTTGATTTCAGACGTTGGTCCTCGGACAGTGAATGGAACGACCTGGCCCTCCGCAGCCAGTTCCGTTTGGGCCTTTCTGAACAGATTAAGGATTCCCTTGTCCAGTATCCTAAGAGCTTATGCAGCTGGCTATTCGGATTGACTGTAGGTTCAAGGAAAGGAAAGCAGAGAAGGAAAGTCCTTCGTCCTATTTCCCTGTTCCGTCTCAAGTTTCTTCCGGCGATCAGGTTGAACCCAAGCAACTGGGAGCCTACCGATTGTCTTCTGATGAACGAACCCGGAGACGTACTCTAGGCATCTGCTTGTACTGTGGGGAGAAGGGGCACCTACTTCGTACCTGTCCCGTTAAGCCGGGAAAAGACCAGGCCAAGTGAACATGGAGAGAATACACTTGGGCCTACAAATCTCTCCGAAAGATTCCCTACTAATTCTTGCCCAGCTCACGTATGGTAGACAAGATATTACTATTCCTGCATTCCTGGACAGTGAAGCTGCTGGAAACTTTTTAGACTTGACTCTTGCCCAGTCCCTGGGTTTCTCAGCTATTCCTCTTGAAACCATTTTCACTGTGTATGGGCTGGATGGGAATCGCCTGAACAGGGGTGAGATCCATCATCGCTCACCTCCTTTGCAGCTGAAGATGGGTGTCCTTCACTCCGAGACTATCTCACTGTACCTAATTCATTGTCCCTCGGTACCTCTTATCCTAGGTTATTTTTGGATTGCCCTCCATAATCCCTGTATCGACTGGACTAAAGGTGAGATAACTCAGTGGAGTTCCTTGTGCTCTTCCTCTTGTTTATCTTTGCCGCTCAGGGTTACCCATACTTGCAGACATTCTCCCTCCTCACCGGGAGTACAACTGTGCTATTGATCTAATCCCAGGTTCCAGATTACCCAAGGGAAGATTATACGCCCTGTCTATTCCGGAGACTCAAGCCACGGAATCGTATGTAGAGGAGGATCTGCAGAAAGGCTTTATTAGGCCTTCCAAGTCACCTGCTGGAGTAGGCTTCTTGTTTGTGGCCAAGAAAGATGGCAGCCTGAGGCCCTGTATTGACTACAGGGGATTAAATAAAATAACCATAAAGAATACATACGCCTTGCCATTTATTTCGGTCATCTTTGATCAGCTTAAAGGAGCTAAGATCTACTCAAAGATTGATCTTTGTGGAGCATACAACTTGATTCGTATCTGGAAAGGCGACGAATGGAAAACGGCCTTTAATACCCAAACAGACCACTACGAATACCTCGTCATGCCTTTAGGCCTCAGTAACGCTCTAGCCATCTTTCAAGACTTGGTTAACGACGTCCTTCGCGAATTTCTGGGCTCCTTTGTAGTAGTCTACTTAGATGACATCTTCATCTACTCCCACTCACTAAAACAACATCGTGAGCATGTACGACAAATTCTTCTGAAACTCCGCCATCACTACCTCTATGCTAAGTTGGAAAAGTGTGAGTTTGAAGTTTCTAAAGTCACATGGACCCCGAAAAGCTACAGGCCATTCTCGACTGGGTGCGACATACAAATCTCAAAGCTAGAGACATCCCAATCCAGACCTCTCTACTCGGAATAAAAATCTCTGTCAACCTTACAAGAAGTTAGTACCTAAATTTATTGGTCCTTTTACCATCTTGAAACAAGTCAACCCAGTAGCTTTTAGACTGAATCTCTAAGAATTCCCAATATGTTCCATTGGTCTTTGTTGAAACCTGCCCTGTCTTCCAGAAAATTCGAACCTCGACGATCCTCTAGACCTCGATTAATGGACATCAAGAATTTGAGGTAGAGAAGAACCCTGACTCAAAGAAAGTTCATGGTCAGGTTCATTACCTTGTCCGTAGGAAGGGTTATGGCCCCGAAGAACGTTCCTGGGTGCCACAAAGAAATTTACATTCAGATAAATTACTTGCTGATTTCTTTAAAAAATTTCCTGGAAAGCCTGGATGTCAGGGTTCTATGACCCCTCCTCAAGGGGGGTACTGTCATGAGCCGCGGCAGTACGCCGCATCCTGGCGTGAGGTAGCAGCCGAGCACGTGCATTAGTTACAATGCAGTTATCTTTGTGGCATAGAGTAGGAGGGTGTAGGGACATCCTCCAACTCCAGGGGGAGCTCTCGCATGATTCTAATCTGTCATTTATAATTTCATACATCTTCCTGGTTTGTGATATGACCTATGCTAGTTCTAAGCTAGTTAATTAGCAGCCTCCTGAGGCTGATTGTAAGCCCTGTCCTCCTCCTTTCTGATTGTCCATCAAAGTATTTAAGGCAGTGAGGACTGGGCCTTTACTGCCGGTTATAGTCCCTGCTTGCTAGCATATTGCTCCTGCTGTTGTTGTACTTGCTGTCTTCTGTGTTACCGTTGCTGACCCATGGCCTGGATTTTGACATTGCTGATTTGCCTGTGACCCTGACCCCTCGCTTGGATAATGACGCTGCAGATTCGCCTGTTACCATGACCCCTGGCTTGAATACTGACTTCGCTGATTTGCTCGTGACCCTGAAACCTTTGCCTGGATACCTGATTCAATAGTACCAAAGCTGCCATATCCACTTATTCTAGGACGAGACTTCCCACTGTTTAAAAATGTCCTCTGTGAGCAAGTCCAGCCGGACATGTTGGCAACTGATTCGATGGTCGGAAGTCTGGTCTTAAAGGACCTTGCTCTTTGGTCTGGACCTTGATCTTTGGAACTGCTAACCCGGAATGCTATCCTAGGGGTCATGGCAGGGCTTCCACGAAAGTGTCACCATTCGGGGGAAGCCTAGACAATTGAGAGCAGCGCTGACTGCTAACATCGCGGACGAGCCCTCCCCATCTGTCAGTGAGATAATGGACTGGTCTGTAATGACAACTTTGTTTAGATTGCAGGACTTTGCTCGTAATCAGCTTACGATGCAACCTTGGAACATCCATTTAAAAATGTAACTGAGGTGAATGGGATAGTAAAATCTGGGCAGCCAGCAGAAAGTATAACATATTATGGTATAAAAAAAATTGTTTAGAATTGGCATTGTACAAGTGGAAAAGGTAACAGTTAATGGTTCAAAACAGAAGTGGAAGTTGTTCAATCAATTTATAGGTTGATACCAGGTGCTTGAAAGGGTAGGGTTATCCTGAAAGGAACAAATACGGAAAGTGCTGGGGGATTTTTCTCTGCAACAGTTAATTGTTGCTCAGATTCATGTACCTGTAGTATTTAAAGTAGCACATACACATGATTGTGGAGGATATCTGGGGGAAGCTAAAACACGGGAAAAAGTTCTGTTCAGGTTTTACTGGTCCGGTGTACATATGACAGTAAAAAGATATTGCCGGTCACGTCCCATTTGTCAGAGAACCTGTCCCAAACCCAAATTAATATAGTGATTACTTGGTCATTGAATATTGTGGGGTTGACATAATTTTTGTGCATATTTTCCCTTCCTCTATATAAATAGGCTGGTCTAAAAAATTTACCTCATATTTACTAACATTGAAAATTAAATTGATTTGTAAATTAATTATCATTCAAATAGAGGCAAAATTGGTTTAAGGTCACTTTGTCACCCCTCCAAATAAAGAGCACCAAACATGTTTGTAGGGAAATAAGGAGCAATATTCAGTCCAGATAATATTGATATGTTTATACTACCATTAAAAAATGACTATGTATTCCATCAGAAATACAAAAGTTTTGAATGAAATCATTGCGGGGAGGGGCAATTTAAAATATGCGGACAGATTTAGAGTTGAGAGTTGCAGTGTAAAAATAAAGTTGTTCAGTATGTGTGTGCTACATGCAAAAGCAGACAGTATTTTTCTTGCATGCAAAAAATAAATGAATAAATGCATTTTCACCCCATGCATTGCATCATAGTTCATTTAGAAGCAAAAGTGCACCATTTCTGCTTTGCTGCTAACTCCAATTAAAGGTCCAGTGTGTGGAATGTATTGATATATATTCTTATACAGACTCTACTGTACTTGCAGATATTAGTGTCCTGGTATCACCTTTCCCCTACTCCCTTCCCTATTTCCTTACCCTCCCCAAATTATATAATGTCTGCTGGAAATTCAAAAACAGTTTATGGTCTTTTTTTAAAAAGTACTCCAGGGAATATAATCTAAAGTACCTTACAAGCCCCTTTATCTTCACTTACTGTCTCGCTTATTGGAACACCTTGAGGCACTAATATGATATTTACATTTATCTTTATTATTGCTAAGGGTTTGAACTCATCACAGAAATGTTCTTTGCTACACACCAGTATAAATAAACTGCAAAGTGGCTTTATCTTTTTGCAGGAGACACATTTTAAATCAAGCAATCATCCCTCGCTTGATTTTTGGAGCTTCCCAGTGCCATTTTATGCTTCACATTCTTCAAAGCAAAAGGGGATGACCATAGTGCATCTCAGTGCATCTCTTATTAGGTGAATCTTAATGTGTCATCCTTATCGGTAAAGGAGTATACCAAGAAATAACCATTGTCAATGCTCTGAACTCGGGTCACTCAAGTTATTTTCATGTTTTTGTTTCTGGAACATCACAAAATAAGAAAGGGATGGACTTTAATAAAGGGGAAGATTTCTACACTGTTTTATCCCCGTCTTTGGACAGATCACATAAACATATTACCCCTATAGTGATGGGTTCTAAGACTGGTCTATATGACTTTTGGAGAGTTTGATACCCTTAATACTCTTCAAAAGATGATACTTTCTACTCTGCTTATTATTAAAGTAATAATTGAATTTCTTCAGCAAAAAAAACTTTAAGGATAAAAAAATAATATAATTGTTTATTTACAAAATAAGAAGCTTGCGCTGTGATAATATTATCATTCCAAATTTCAATCTCTGAAATTCTGCCCGTTCACAGTCCAGACAGTTCGTTTTATCAGTAACAAAAGTAGGTTGTATTACAATTCACAAATGTCATATTACAATTGGCTGAAACAGCATATAGGCGTTTCATGGTCCTTTAGGCTTTCCTGAATACAATGGGGGTTTTGGAGTAATTCTCGCAAAAGTCTTTGTTCAACAACTCTGATTAGAAATATCTGTTCTTTGACTTAACTATTTAACTCTTTCCAGTGCTGCTCATATCTCTGTCCTCAGCTTACACGAACAGATCAAAAAATAACACATCAAATAAAACAAGACAAAATAAATCTAATTATATATTTCTTATGGCTTCATCCAAAAATAACTTTGCA
The DNA here is from genome assembly GCF_038048845.1 of Mixophyes fleayi. Lineage (NCBI taxonomy): Eukaryota > Metazoa > Chordata > Amphibia > Anura > Limnodynastidae > Mixophyes > Mixophyes fleayi. The sequence goes on from NC_134402.1 coordinate 360,125,230, forward strand.
TTGTACTCTAGAATAGATCTGTTCTTGGGGTGTCATCACCTATCCCAAACTTTTTCTTAAACCAACATTTTGTCAAAATGGGACAGACTATACCATACTTGAAGCTTAGATTTCCTTAGGACCCCCTTTTATGATTATTAAATTAAGTCCTGCTTAAAATACCTCAGTTTTGTGACACTATGAAAACACAGATCTAAGAAACCTTTGACACAAACCTACATTTTGTAACTCAAATGTCCACAATATGGAAGGCAGATAAGGCAGTGACCAGAGGCTCAATTGTAAAATATGTCTCAACTCGCAACAAACAACAAGGGTGGCTACTGACACAATATCCTTGCAAATCCATACACATACATAATCGAAAGATATGTGTAAGCTATTAATAAAACTTTGAAGGGAGCGTCAATCACTAATAGCAGAAAAAAACACAGTAGAGCCTTCAAGGCTCAATCAAAAGTTATATAATAAAGAGTAACAAGGCCGCCACCATGTTGGCAAAAAAGTAGAGAATAATGAAAGCTTCACCGGCTACTATGTCTCTTAAAGACAAAAAAGTTAAATTAGTGTATGAACCCAAATTAATCAATACAATTTTCAAATAATTTTATGACTAATTATATACAATAATGATATAATAATCATCGATATAACAGGGAAAATGTTAATTTAAAATTATCTGTCCTCTGTCAATCTAAAGCTGAACCCATCTTAGTACTCGAACTGAGTAAAGACATTACAGAAGAAGAGATTAAAGATGGCTTAAAAACGCAAAAATCATTGAAGACTTCATGTCCCAATGGATTTCCCATATCAGGCTATAAGATCTTCTTACTCTCACAAGGTTTTCAACACCATATTGTAGAGTGGTAAATTTCATCCATATATCACCCGCTTGAGCATAATTCTTATCCCAAAATCAAATAAAGACGGTCTGTTCTAAAATACTTACCCAATCTGATTGACTCTGACCAGATAGGATTTGTCCACACGAGAGAACCCTCTAACAACACTAGAAGAACCATTATCCTTATCCATTGTATATAGTAACTAAACATAAGTTTCCCTCAACAATCCTAACTTTATATGCAGAAAAAGCATTTAACATGATATTGCAGCCTTTTAGGTTGCAGTCACTGAAAGAATACAGTTTCAAGGTGAAGTTTCTTGATGCTATCCAGGCTCTATATCATAATCCCTCTTCTGCAGTTAAATCAAATGGAGTAGAATCTGAAGTGTTCAAACTGGGAAATGGTGCCAGGCAAGAATGTCCCCTCTCCCCACTTATATGTGTATTATGTATTGAATCCCTTGCATTTAGAATAAGTTCCAGTCGGGACATATCTAAGTGCTCAGTGGGATCTCAATATAAAATGTCTTTATTTGTGTTACTGATGTATTATTGACTCTCACTAGGCTTTATGTGTCATTACCAAATCTATTTAAAAAGCTTGAGATATTTCGCTCCTTTTCAGGCTATAAAGTAAAAAATTGTAAATCTGAAGCTCTGGCTTTTTACATTACCTGACACCCCCACACACACATACAAAATTCATTGAAGCTCAACTTTTTTGAAATGAAACAGAGATTAGGGTTCTCATCACAAAAGAGTCTAGTCATCATCATCATCATTTATTTATATAGCGCCACTAATTCCGCAGCGCTGTACAGAAACTCATTCACATCAGTCCCTGCCCTATTGGAGCTTACAGTCTAAATTCCCTAACACACACATGCACACAGACAGAGAGACTAGGGTCATCTTTGATAGCAGCCAATTAATCTACTAGTATGTTTTTGGAGTGTTGGAGGAAACCGGAGCACCTGGAGGAAACCCACGCAAACACAGGGAGAACATACAGACTCCACACAGATAAGGCCATGGTCGGGAATTGAACTCATGACCCCAGCGCTGTGAGGCAGAAGTGCTAGCCACTTGGCTATATTAGGCTAACTATGCCCCACTAATTAGTGAAGTTCAACATGATTTGACTGCATGGAAGACGCTTTTTATTTCATGCTTCAGTAGACTTAATACTAATAAAATATATATCTTGGCCAGAATTTTGCACTTATTTCAGACACTATCAATCCCACTCCCAAACCAACTGTTTAGTCACTTGCAATCAGTCTGTAACAGGTTTATCTGGGAAGGGGGGAAAAACAGCGCTAGCCATTCTTGCTTGTGAAATCTATTGCAGCTGGAGGATTGGGTCACCTGACTTTTCATAAATACTACCAAGTGGTCCACCGCAGTCATATATATATATATATATATATATATATATATATATATATATACCATTCTTCCTTGCTCAGGGAGATCCTGCGGTACTTGTAACAAGTTATATAATATTCATCACTCTTCTTACTACCGAGGAGACACAAAGACGTTTAAATTGGGATATTTGAAATTTGTTGTTTTTAGATGGTTTTATATGAACTTCCTTATCTGTATATTGTCGAAGTCAGCAAATTGGATAAAGTCATTTCAATTAAAGTCGAGCAAACTTGGTTGTCTTTGTCTGAAAAGATGCGTACGGTACGCTACGGCGTACAAGGGCACGCTACGGCGTGAAAGGGCGTACGCAGCTACTACACGTGGCAGCAACAGTATTTGGTCTTTTACCATACATTCGCACAAACACGCATACTTATAAAATAGTACACATTAATGGTAGTTGCAACACATAGTCAGTTATGTCGAAATATAGTAGTATTTATGTTTTACATTAAAGTTATATGCATATTAGTGAAATATATGGAACAGGTTGAAGGAATCATATCATATGTGGTATCATAATAAACCTCTACATTTGACACTGTTTGGTTCACTCTGCGAAGGAATCGCAGAGTGCATACGCAAGTTATGAATGATAAGGAATTATGAACTACTTAAGACTAAGGAATCTTGGCGGGAAGAGCCGAGCATACCCCCTGGAGAGATGACCCCCTCCTTTGGATTCCTTAGGATGAACTAGCCAATGATTGACAACCCCTTGGACCTTCCTGAGACCTGGACCAATAGATGCAAGCTATACCATCTTCATTGTATTACTGTATTTCTTTGTGCATATAAGCAGCAGCTTCACATCTAGTGTTCAGACATCTTGTCCCCAGACTTCAGGATTGAATGACTGCACACTGGATCCAGAGCGCCTGCGATAAGTAACGGCTGTATTTATTATCACTTTGCTTGAACATATTATTCTACTATTTGCAAATAAATCTTTGTGCGTTGGAAACACAAATCGAGGTTCGACAATCGTTATTGGTTAGCGACAATATGCACATAACAATTTGGGGGCTCGTGAGCTTTGAAGGTTTCGTTGCCGGACGATACGCAAGACCAACGGATTTCGGTTCCGCAAAAAAAGGGTGGAGACGCGTCATATACGGGTAAGAACGCAATGTGTTCAAAACCTGAATTTTACTCTGTGTTGTGAAACCGAATGTCCGTTTTGCATTGTCTAGGGCACGCTAACTAGAACCTAGGGACAAAAGATAAAACGGTTTCTTTTTACTGTCATTGTGCGTTTTAACTGTATTGCATTGCTTAGCGTATGTGTATTTCCTGCTGTGCGTACGCGAACTTCCGGTGGATTTGCCACGTGGTTAAACAATCGTCTTGATAGTTATTATATGTGCATAGTATAACTACTTGTGAAAACCTCTGAGACATTATTACTGTTGTTGGGAACTTTTGATTTTCTGCGCAGAAAAGGTGTATAGTGTGTGGTTTTGTAACGTAGATACACTGTTTATTATTCATTGTGCTCAGTTGCTGTCTGACGAGGCGGATTGCCCAACTGAAGGACGGTATACAGGGCAGGTATACCGAATGCGAAAACCGGGTTTTCGCAAAGCGCTACCAATAGATTGCAAGGTTTGCTAATAATTAGTATTGGTAGGCAGTGCGATCTAACCGCACCGTTAGTGCAAATTGGTGAAGCAGCTAGGAGGAATTTTACTGGAAATCAGGTTGATTTTATCAACTTGTGCTCCCAGCGATAATAAACTCAACAGGAATTTGAGATAGCCGGGCTATCGAGGAACTATTTCTGTGTTAGGGATTCTTGTTCGGAACAAGAGAAAGCGAGTGGACGCGGCTATTTGGAAATACGTTCACAAGGGCATTAGAGATCTCTAGCGGTGATTGTAGCAACAGGGTTGAAATTGTTGGGTGGAAAGAACAAAGCATTGCGGTGTGTCTGTGTTCCACAGAGAAGAGTATTGTTGGACGGAAGGAACAGAGCATTGCGGTGTGTCTGTGTTCTGTGTAGATTGGTGTTGTTCAACATGGGTGCTAAGCATACGCTAGAGATGGTCAGTGTACTGCCTAAGGAAGGTCCTATTGGTTCAGCGAGATTTCTCATGTGTAAGAAATATGGTGCATACACAACTGCGTATTGCGACACGTGGGTCAAGATGACCAAAGATTGTGATAGACCTTTCCCAACAATAGGAAGTTTTAATGCAGAGGTACTAAATACTGTAAAAGATAAAGTATGGTTGATTAAGTCAACGAAAAAGAGAAATAGAAATAATGATTGTTTAAAATTGTGGCAAATGGAAGGTAACACGTGGCATAGCAAAGAATGCACAGCGGAAGTAGGCGTGGCGAAAAGCACGCGCACGGCGGAAGTAGCCGTTGAGAAGCGTGGCAAACTCAGCGCAAGCGCGCCCCCGCCACCTTATGTGGTGGGAGCGATAAGTACAGCCGTTATTAAAACTGAAAAAAGGAAAATTGCTAAATTATATCCTGTTCTAAGCCAGTTTAAAACAAGTGTATCAGAAGACGAAGATGAACCCACTGTGATTTCGGCCATTGCTCATGCTGTTAATATGCTAGAGGTTCAGCGTAAGTATGGGAAAGGAGCAATGGCTGAGATAGGTGAGAGTAGTGTGATCACTAGGAGTGATAGTGTTCTAAATCTTGAAACAGCAGATCCGGTAGTGACTTCTGAAACCAGTGAACCAGTGGGTGCATACCCAGTCCGCACAATATCAGTTCCCAATGGGAAACCGGATAAGGATGGTGTAGTTCCTTTAAGAAATGTTACAATGCATTGTCTCTGGACTAGATCAGAATTACGTTCCATTATGACTGAATTCCCAGATCCCAGAAAAGAGTTGGCAAAGTGTCAGAAATTTGAAGACTTAGGAAATGCACACGAACCAACCGATAAGGATTGGCGTGTAGTGTTGAGGGCGTGTCTTCCTCCCCATACTGACATACAAAAATTTATTAAAGATTGTGTGTTGGATGAAGATGACACCTTGACTGATGAGATTAACCAAGAAAATATAGAACAAATTGTCAGACATTCAGCCATCTATTTTCCAGTAGTGGTAAATTGGAGTAAGATTTTCACCATAAAACAAAAAGATAGTGAAACAGCCTCAGAATACTTTGCTAGAGCGATAACACAGCTTACTGGGATATCCAACATAAGTGAGGACCCACATCACAGAGAGGTAGCTGTAGGAGTGTTAATGGATGGCCTTAGAGAAAATTTAAAGACGAGAGTACAAACCACATTACCTAATTGGAGAGGCATCACAGTAGATTCTCTTAGGGAGTCTGCTGTGGAGCATGACAAAAACCTTTTTAGGAAGAAGGAAGAGAAAAGTGATAGGTTAATGACGGTAAGTATACAGGCTCTAGAGGGGATGCATATACGACCACCAGCATACAACCCATATAACAAGAAACCTAAAGTGATCAGATGTTTCAGGTGTAACGAAGAAGGCCATTTCGCAAGAGATTGTAAAAAAACAAGACTGGATACACATATGGATAGGGAATCATATAGGTATCCTCCACGGAGAAACACACATAGGCAAGAGAACACACAGTTACCTGCGCATGTTATAGCAGCAAATGTTGCGCGGGAAAGCAATAGTCAGTGCTAGGGGTCAGGTCATACCTGTAGTCTACAGCCAGTGAGGTTAACTGAGAGTCAGAGTGAAGAACCAACAATGATAGTTGACATAGCTGGTAGGAAACAAACCTTTCTTGTAGATACAGGGGCGGCCCGATCTGTAATAACCTCTCCTTTCAATCTACAGGTGACCAGTAAAACTATTCCAGCTATGGGGGTAACGGGAAAAGTGTTACATTATCCTCTAACTAAACCCGCTGAAGTTACTATCGGGCCTCTGCATACTAAGCATTCGTTTCTCTTGGCTGCAGCGGCTCCTACTAACTTGCTAGGGAGAGACTTGCTATGTAAAATGGGATGTGTCATATACTGTACTTCAGATGGTGTGTTCCTAGATATACCCGAGAAGGTCGCTCATGAGGTACAGGACATATTGGACACCCCTCAAAGGTTAATGTTACACTCTACTGTTATAGAACACAGTCCATCTCAAGTAAAGGGGATGTTGCTGGAAATACCAGGTTCACTATGGACCAGAGATGGACAGGACACTGGACTGATGGCAAACGTAGCCCCTTTCATGGTTAATCTAAAAAGTGGTAGGATAGCTCCAAAAATCCCACAGTACCCATTAAAACCGGAGGTGGAACTAGGGGTATATCCTGTTATTGAGAGGCTGTTACAACAAAGGATTTTAATTCGTACAGCCAGTACAGCAAATAGTCCCATTTTCCCTGTGAAGAAGAGTGGGGGGAGGGGCTATAGATTAGTCCAGGACTTAAGGGGAATTAACAAAGTTGTTGAGAGCCAATTCCCCGTAGTGCCGAATCCAGCTGTCATCCTCATGCAGATTCCACCGTCTGCTAGTCATTTTACTGTCATTGATCTATGTTCTGCTTTCTTCTCAGTCCCTCTTCACCCTGACTGCCAATACCTTTTTGCATTCTCCTACCGGGGAGTGCAATACACATGGACCAGACTACCCCAGGGGTTCATTGACAGCCCCAGTATTTTCTCCCAAGCCTTACATGACTGTTTGCAATCCTTTCAACCCCACAATGGATCTGTTCTAATTCAATATGTGGACGATTTGTTGTTGTGCTCTGATTCTTTTATGTCATGTTTACATGATACTAAATTGTTGTTGCTTCATCTTTCACAAACAGGGCACAAGGTGGCAAAGGATAAATTACAGCCATGTCAGACTAAGGTCAAATACTTAGGACACTGCCTCACTAAGGGGCTAAGACACCTGACAACCGACAGGATTGAGGCCATACAACACATGACTCTGCTGCAGAGCCAGAAGCAAATTCGTACTTTCCTGGGAATGTGTTTATACTGTAGATCCTGGATCCCAGGTTTTTCTATTCTGGCATTACCATTGCAGGAGCTAGTCTCTTCCTCAAAACCAGAACGTGTCGTACACACAGAAGAGTCAGAGCAAGCGTTCTTTAATCTTAAAGATAGTCTGACTAGAGCACCTGCATTGGGAATACCTGATTATGAAAAACCTTTTGAGCTATACTGTACAGAAGCTGATGGTTGTGCAGCAGGTGTCCTCACACAGAAACATGGTGACGCTAGCAGACCGGTAGCATACTACAGTGCAAAATTGGACAATGTGGCAAGTTCACTCCCAACATGTCTCAGAAGTGTAGCAGCAACTGCTCTTCTGGTAAGTAAGAGCGAGGACGTAGTATTAGGACATAATTCAACTGTCTATACACCCCATGCTGTATCAGCTCTGTTAAATTCAGCCCAAACCAGACATGTTTCTTCAGCTAGATTCACAAAGTGGGAACTAGCCCTGATGGCACCCTCAAACATCACCATCAAACGATGTAGCACCTTAAATCCAGCTACATACCTTCCGTATGTGTCTCTAGAGACACAAAGGGTGGGAGGTGAGGAGACCCTGGTTGATGATGAGTTAGGCAAGAATACTGACACGCATGACTGTATGGAACACCTGAATCAGACCTTTACTGCAAGGCCCGACATACGTGACACCCCCTTAGAAAATGTAGATTTTACGTTTTATACAGACGGAAGTTGTCATAGACAGACAGAGACGGGAGAGCTGTGTACTGGTTACGCTGTGGTAGACGATCAGGATGTGGTAGAAGCTGAACCCCTTGGCCCACCTCACTCAGCCCAGGTGGCGGAACTAGTAGCATTAAGGAGAGCATGTGAGTTGGCAGAGGGTAAATCAGCCAATATATATACTGAGTCTAGGTACGCCTTCGGGGTAGTGCATGATTTTGGGGCCCTTTGGCGTCTTAGAAACTTTACGACAGCAGCAGGTACGCCAGTGGCACACTCACAACACATAAAAGGACTTCTGACAGCGATACAGTTACCCTGAACAGTAGCCGTCATAAAGTGCAAAGCCCATACCTTTGAAAAAGACCCAGTGTCATTGGGCAACAACAGGGCAGACAAAGCTGCTAAATGGGCAGCAGGGCAACCTATGACTGTATCGACCGAGACTATGTTGGTTTTTCAGACATTAGACATGCAGAAATTAATTGAAATGCAAGATTTGTGTTCCCTGCAGGAAAAGGCGGTCTGGAAGGCGAAGGGATGTGGTCAAGAGTCCTCAGGACTCTGGAGGGATGGACAAGGTAAGCCTGTAGCTCCCCGAACATACTATCCAAGCCTGGCTGAAGCAGCACACGGCCTGACTCACCTGGGTAAAGAAGGTATGTGCAAACTGGTGAGAGCATACTGGTGTGCTCCCGGATTTTCCTCTCAGGCTGGTAAGAAGGCAATGTCATGTCTTACTTAGTAATAATAAACAACCACTACTAAGGCGCTATATGATCCTAAATGCAGCCAAAATCCTAAACTCAGGTTATACAGTCTGAAATGGTCAATAGTAAAAAAACATAAGGACATTCAGCGCATAAAAGTTCCAATAGAAAACAAATGGTAAACAACAATCCATAATCATAGTTCCATTCTTATAATAGGGTGATTATTTCTGTGACATAGATGTAGTCTCTTTCAAAGTGATTGAGCCCTTCCCGTCACCTTCCGTGGGGAATATTACAAATGGATTCCTACCAGAGATCCTGATGATATGAGCATATAGGATATCCAGCGGAATCCTCTCGGTGTCAAACAGATCTTTGGAATATCACCACTTTTCCACCTTTTTATAGTCCTCCAACCGATGCTCACATCCGATAATGTTTGATAGTGAAACAAAGCAAAGCAGACAAACTATTGTGTGATAACGTTTGTAAAGGCTTCTAAATTTTATTAAAATAGCACATATTAAAACAATGCTTTCCTTTTATATATAAAGAAAGATGAAGTGTGAATGCTCATACCGGAAATCAAGTATTCAAAGCTTTCTGTGCAGAAGTCAGATGTCAAAATCCCAGGTGGATCCTTCTGTTCATAAGTCTTCAAACCAATGATAACTGTATCGCTAATCACACTTCCAAAATGCCAGTCTTATCACTCCGACGCGTTTCGACCAGCAATGGGTCTTTGTCAAGGAGATGACAAAGACCCATTGCTGGTTGAAACGCGTCATTGCCTCTAAACATATCCGAAGTACTGGAATTGAGGGGGGGGGGAGGCCCATAGACGGGAGGTACAATAACACTAGGTCCCCTAGTCTGACGCTTCGACAATACTCCATAGGCAGATCTTTGCTGTGCCAAAATATATCTCATGCAAAGCGCCTGGAGAATTGGGAGGCTGACCCATCAGATCAGACAATGGCTCGCCACGCTCATTTTAGAGGGAGACTCACAAGGTCACCAATAGGCAGGAATGTTGATGGAAGTCACAAATTAGGGCGTATAACCAAACATAAGAAGGTATCCATTGGAAAAGTCTCTATAGATAATTGTAAAAATGTCATCCATGCCGACACGTGTCTAGAGCAAATGGAGACACTAGGCATGGGTAGTTTTATCAAAACTCTATGTGATATAATTAATGGGCATACTGTTCCTTATGTTCTCCCTGATGATGTGTATTTTGTTTGTGGAAGGAAAGCTTATTCCTGGGTGACTCCGAGTTCCAAGGGCTTCTGTTTCTTAGCTAAACTGGTTCCTGAAATCATGACTATTACTCATGAAGAAATGGTTGGTATTCACAAGACTACATCACCACCATACATACACACACAGTATGAACACTGTGGCAAGAGAAATATGATTCCTGGTGAGGAACCCATAGCTACAAAATTGATTAGTGAAACTGCTGGTTTTCAAGTTATGGTTGCTCTAGATCTCACCAGGACCGCTCGGGGAACATTAAACTTTAAATATATCCAAGACCTAGCTAAATTAATAGATAATATCACCGAGATGTATGATGACACTTTCAGGTATACTGGAAGGGAGCTACAAGCGTACAAGAAGGAGTTGGTGCGACATAGACTGGTACTAAATTATCTCACCTCTATTACTGGTGGGTACTGTGTGACACTGACCACCCAGTTCGGTGTCAAATGTTGCACGTACATCACTAATAACACGGATGACCCTAAAGAGGTTATAGACCGGAAGATGGATGAAATTTTGCAGCTGAAATGGGAATTTCGAAAGAGCCATAATTCTTCGTTATATGAGGTCGGGGAAAAGGTGGCGGGTTGGTTCTCTTAGTTGAACCCTGTGAAATGGTTCTCCGGTCTGTGGAAGTGGGTACAGGAAATGGTTGCTAGTGTAGGTAAGCTCCTTCTCCTTATACTGGGTGTCATCTTAGCAATTGGTTTAGTTGTCAAATGTGTTCCTACTGTGTTGAAGTGTGGAAAAAGGTCTCATAGGAGTAACACTGAGAAAGAGACTGAAAGGGTGGTACCAGATACCGAGATCATGGTCTATGAAGAAGTATTGTATAATCCTGAACTTGAAACGGTGATTGGGTGATGGTTTGTTACACTATCAAAGGGTGGAGCTGTCGAAGTCAGCAAATTGGATAAAGTCATTTCAATTAAAATCGAGCAAACTTGGTTGTCTTTGTTTGAAAAGATGCGTACGGTACGCTACGGCGTACAAGGGCACGCTACGGCGTGAAAGGGCGTACGCAGCTACTACACGTGGCAGCAACAGCATTTGGTGTTTTACCATACATTCGCACTAACACGCATACTTATAAAATAGTACACATTAATGGTAGTTGCAACACATAGTCATTTATGTCGAAATATAGTAGTATTTATGTGTTATATTAAAGTTACATGCATATTAGTGAAATATACGGAACAGGTTGAAGGAATCATATCATATGTGGTATCATAATAAACCTCTTTACATTTGACACTGTTTGGTTCACTCTGCAAAGGAATCGCAGAGTGCATACACAAGTTATGAATGATAGGGAATTATGAACTACTTAAGACTAAGGAATCTTGGCGGGAAGAGCCGAGCATACCCCCTGGAGAGATGACCCCCTCCTTTGGATTCCTTAGGATGAACTAGCCAATGATTGACAACCCCTTGGAACTTCCTGAAACCTGGACCAATAGAAGCAAGCTATACCATCTTCATTGTATTACTGTATTTCTGTGTGCATATAAGCAGCAGCTTCACATCTAGTGTTCAGACATCTTGTCCCCAGACTTGACTGCACACTGGATCCAGAGCGCCTGCGATAAGTAACGGCTGTATTTATTATCACTTCGCTTGAACATATTATTCTACTATTTGCGAATAAATCTTTGTGCGTTGGAAACACAAATCGAGGTTCGACAATCGTTATTGGTTAGCGACAATATGCACATAACAATATATTGGAAGAAAAGTGAGTTTGGAAGGTGGAGAAATTGTGAAGGTATTGGCTTATTCCTACACATATGGTGGGAAAGTCCAATCATTTTACAATACTGCAGTACTGGAACATGATTTTACAATTAATAGTACAAAGCACCAATGTTCAGTTCCCAAAAGATCATTTAACAGTATTGTTGGGAAAACCTATTAAGCTCTTGTCTAAGTCACTAGATAAGCTCATTACAGAGTTTTGCAATTCTTCTAAATTTCAGATTGCTAAAGAATGGAAAAACAAATCACCTCCAGCCGTTAATGCAATAACTGCAGTTGGTTTATAGCTTCAATGGAATAGATTTCAGCATTATTAAATAACTCTATCCCTGCCTTTCATAAAACTTGTGCTACTTGGTACCAATGTAATTACTCACCTCTACCTGGCTTGCATTGATAGGTTTAAAACTCAGAGGGGTATATTTACTTAACTGTGGATTTGAAAAAGTGGAGATATTGCCTATAGCAGCCAAACAGATTCTAGTTATCATTTATTTAGTGGATTCTACAAAATGATAGCTAGAATCTGATTGGTTGATATAGGCAACATTTCCACTTTTTCAAACTTTCAGTTTAGTAAATATACCCCAGAGTGTCAGTTCCCATGTCCTTGCTCATTTATGTAGCTCTCCACTTCTATGTTCTGGAATTTGATAAATTGTCTGAAGAGGTGAGGTTTCAGGGATTGATTGAAGGTTTGGAGGCTAGGGGAAAGTCTTTTTTTTACGAGTGGGTGCAGGCTGAAAAAAATATCCTGTAATTGGGAATGGGAGCATTGTAATCGGGAATGGTACTAATGAGTGTGGATGAGAGATGCAGATCATGGGCAAAGCAAAGAGGTTGAATTTGTAGATATTTTGAGATAAGTTAATAGATGTACATTGTAGCTGTTTTGTTAATGGCTTTGTATGTTAGAAGTATTTTATATTGGATTCACTAAATTATAGACAAGCAAAGTAGGATATAACAAAGCAGAGAAGCAGTAAAATAATATTTTGTAAGGAAAATTAGCCAACCTACATTCAAAATAGATTGTAGAAGTGGTAGTCTGATTAATGAAAGTAAAAAGGGAATATAGCAATAGTGAATGCGAGAGATTAGGAGTGCCTGAATTAAATTTATTGCAATGTCTTTATGAGATATGTGCATATTCTGGAAATATTTCTTAGATGTGTGTAGCAGGATTTGGAGACAGATTGGATGTAGGAACAAAGAACAGTACTCGGTCAAGGATGACACCTGAGCAATAACATTAAGGGGTAGGATTTTGTTGTTTCAATAGAAAAAGCAATCAGGTAAGTAACGTCTGTTGGCTAGTGAGAAAACAATTAGCTCATTTTTTGAAAGATTAAGTTTGAGGTGGTGAGACATCCAAGATGAAATTGCAGAGATACTTTCAGTAAATAGGGACAACAATAGATGTTGGGAGATCCAGAGATGATACATTTAAGCATCATCCACATAAAGATGATACTAAAATTCAAAGGAACTTATTCGTTTTCCAAGAGAAGTGGTACAGATAGAAAAGAGGGCCTAGGACCGAGCCTTGACCTTGTCATACTCCAACTCATAGAAAAGCAGAGATAATGCAGATCCAGAAAAGAACATTAAAAGAGTGATTTGCTAAGTAGGATGAGAACCCAAAAAAACGACATAAGGGGCCTGATTCATTAAGGATCTTAAATTAAGAAGTATCTTCTTTCAGTCTCCTGGACAAAACCATGTTACAATGCAAGGGGTGCAAATTAGTTTTCTGTCTTGCACATAAGTTAAATACTGACTGTTTTTTCATGTAGCACACAAATATCAACTTTAAATTTCAGTGTACAAATAAGCTATCAAGTATTTGTGTGCTACATGAAAAAAACATGTTTTTTTTGGCAGAGTCCAGAGCTTTCTGATATACAAAGACCAGACATCTACTAATTAACAGATTACACCCAGATAACTTGCTAATGCAAATTAAGTTATTTATGGGAGAGTGAGTGAGAGTGTCCATCATGTAGTAGACCTGAGCTCAAGAAATCAGGGCTTGGGAACCAGGCTTAGAGATACAGAAGGTGATGCAATAGTAAAAGGAGAACACAAGGAAAGAGGGACCTGCTCGTGAGAGCTTACAGGCAATGTGAAGACACAAATAGGGTGGTACCAAATGTGGAGGTGGTAGTTGAAGCAAATGAGTTAGAGGGAGGTCTGATTAATTTTAAGGGCACACTTGAACCACCGGAGAGTAGAGGCTAATATGACAAGGCATGGAAGATCATTCCACAGGTCAGGTTTAACCTGGGTGAAGAACTGCAGGCCAGATTGAAGAGGTAATCAGTGTAGTAGTGGGGTGGTGTTCATTGGCAGACAAGAAGTGTAGGTAGAGATGAGGTTGGAGATGTAGGGCGGAGAATTGGCTGAGGGCTTTGTATTGATGAAGTTGTTGAAAATAATAGAGCAGATGTCTGCGTTGTGAGTAGTTCAAAAGCAGAGGTGTAGGAGGATAGCTTGCAGATGATAAGGTATTGGTCTGAGTGAGGGAAATGATTGTTAAAGAAACCAGAAACTCCACCAAGGCTATATCACGATGAGTATAAGAATCAGTTCACTGGGACAGACCTAAGAGAGGAGGTTATAGAGAGCAGTTTGGAGGCACATGGAGAATGAATATAATCAATACAGGTGTTGAATCACCCAAGAGAGTGGTGGAGATTTCTGAGTATAAGAAATGAAGTAGACAGGAAATGATCAAGGTATGGTTAGTGTTGTCCTAAGGGACAATAGATAACAGCAACATTAAGAAATAATTAGATACACCAAAAGACGTGAAGGTGAGTAGTGGAACATTTGGTAGAACTGTGCAGTGTGAGGAAAGGAGAAGACCTCTGTCACGACTATATGTGGCGTACCTGCTATCGTTGGCACTACTCGAGAGAAGGTGCAGAATCTAATGTGCCCCTGGTGTTCACCAGGGACCCCCGCAAGGAGGTATAGACTCCGACGCAGGAGACACGCAGGTCGCGGTCCTTCCATGAGTCAGATAGCGAAGCACCATGTTTCTGCTATTGCCAGAAAGTTGAGGTTATATGATTGTAAGATTTAAAAGGTGACAGATTGAGGATATTACAGTTAAGGAATGGAAAGACGTTCATGAGTGTCAGAGTATGATGGAATAGTGACAGAGCAATATGGATAAAATAATTTATTTGCGGGACAGGTAAAGGATGTTATAGTTCTAGTTATAATGCCATGGAAGGATATGAAAATACGTAAAAGGGAATAATGGCAAATTCATTATGAAAACTTATCCAAGAAAATTATCTTCACGTTACATTGTCCAGGGCAGTCAGAAGAGAAGTGCAGTTTCTAAATGTTGTAAATGAACATTGCTGCTTGTTTTCCTCAATTTTGCTTTACTGTATTGTTTATCTAAGATTTTCTGTCCCTTAGTGAGAAAATCACAAATGACTTTTGAGATTTAATGGGGCTTCTTTAAAAAATTAGCCACATATAATCAAAGGAATCTAAATTTTGACACTTAGGGCTGATAAATTCTTACCAGTGCACAGTCATAAAATGTGCATCAATGATTAAGACTTCAGGTAATAATTATTATTGACAGATTGTGAAAACATACATGAAAAATACAGATTGCAGTCAGTAATTGGTTGCAAAAAAAAAATGAGTCAGGTACTGTTCATTGGCTCTGGTCTGCTGCTGCAGCAAGGTTGCAATACTAAATAGGAATGGGATTAGGAATACGCTGCAGAGAGGAGTGAGATTAAGACTGGACTGCAGGGAAGGAAACGGTTTAGGTTAATTGCACTACAGGAGGTTAGAAGTTGCTGGAGGAATTTCAATATTTAGAAGTGCGTTTTTTTACTCCACACATACTTCTATTTATACATCTTACTCCTTATCAAGCGACTTGTTACTATTACTCCATAAGAAAGGGTATTCGTCACACATCTGAACACTGGAATCTACCTGCTGGCGTTGGCATGGCTCTAGTGGGAGGTGCGGAGTCTAACGCGCCTCCGGTCTTCTCCAGGAAGCCCCACAAGGAGGTATGGGTTTTTGCTGCTGGAGACGCGCAGGTTGAGGTCCTCCTACTGAGCCGCCAGCAAGATACAAAGAACACAGGACAGAGGTCTAGCCAAGTTGGTTTCTTTGGACACTAGTGGTACACAGGGATTCCCACAGGAGTGTTCACAACGAGTCAGGTTGGCAACGTTCGGACAACTGCGGTACACAGGGATATCCAAAGGAGTAGTCTCAAACAAGTCGGGATGGTAAAGTTCAGGCAATAGCGGTACACAGGGATAGTAGTCTCAAACAAGCCAGGAATAGATACCAGGGAAGCCACAACAGAGGGGTAATCAGGAGAATAGTCAGGAAACAACCAAGGTCATTCACAGGACAGCAGATTAGCAGAAACAACTGAAACGCTGGAGATGGGGGAACAAATTCTCTGGCACCATACTAGTGCCAGAGGCAGCTTTAAATAGAGGAGTGCACCCAATGATTAGCGCCAGCTGAGCGGCGTCATTGGATGCCACCAGAGCTTCCAGAAGCCCCGGCTGAAGTAACACGTCTGTTTGCTCAGCAACCAGATGCAGCAGGAGCACATACAGGCGACCGTCCCAGCATAGAAGAAGGACGGCACCTGACAGTATTATTTCCATGTTGTATAGTATTCTGCTCTTCTTTAATATGGAACCATTGATGAAACATATGGACCCTCCCCCAGAGAAGGACTTTTGGTCAATAACCATTATAAATATAGCTACTTGAAGATATATTGCAAAATAATGTACCACTAAGCCCTTGGTCAGTACATTGGGCTTACCCACTCTTAGTAGAAACTATAATATATTATCATTCCATTCCATTAATGTTCAATTCCCGACCACGGCCTTATCTGTCTGGAGTTTGTATGTTCTCCCCGTGTTTGCGTGGTTTTCTTCCGTGTGCTTCGATTTCCTCCCACACTCCAAAAACATAATAGTAGGTTAATTGGCTACTACAAAATTGACCCTAGTCTCTCTCTCTCCTTATGTGTGTGTGTTAGGGAATTTAGACTGTAAGCTCCAATGGGGCAGGGACTGATTTGAATGAGTTCTCTGTACAGCGCTGCTGAATCAGTGGCACTATATAAATAAATGGTGATGATGATGATGATGTTCTTCCAGGCAAATAAAAGTTCAGTAGCAACATTTTAAAAGCAACCTTTGCCACCCTCTATCCATATATAGTTTATAACTTCAATGGATAAAAATCACCCAACACATATATGGTAAAGGAGACAAATTCTGCCAGATTTGGAATCCGTTGTTTACATACAATTCGGAAAATACAGCACTCCAAATATATAACTCCTAGGAGAATAAGCCCCAAATACTAATACTATTATTGATAAATGACTTTAAGAATGAAACTTTTCCTTAAATAAGTTCCTTGAAGATAAGGGGGTATATTTACTAAACTGTTGTTTTGAAAAAGTGGAGATATTGCCTATAGCAACTAGATTCTAGTTATCATTTATTTAGTACATTCTACAAAATGATAGCTAGAATCTGATTGGTTGCTATAGGCAACATCTCCACTTTTTCAAACCCGCAGTTTAGTAAATATGCCCCAAGATGTCATTTACTAATTTTCCCTTATATCTCGTGGTTTACCCTTCCCCTGCGCTTGTTTATGATTTATTTATCCCCCCTCCCCAATCCCATTATATCATTTTAAATTTTTTAGAAGTCAAGTTAATATAGAATGAATGCACGTTTACTCAAAATGTTTAAATTGTACTTTATTGTATATTGTTTAAACATTTACATAAAGGTCATGTTGTTACTTGATTATTTTGAAATAATATATTGTTTAAAAAATTATTTGGAGTTGGATGCTTTGTAGGGACATTTACCAAATAGTCATCATATGGTCTGTAGCATTATCAGGCCACCAGTTTTTGAAGAACAATACACCATCACATAGATAAGGGGTGTAACTGTATTTAAGGTCATAACTGTCAAAGAAATTTACACATATAAAAATTGTTAATCTTTAAATAATATCACATATGGGGTGTAGAAAATAACCCCCCTTAATGAGCTATATAAAATTTTCACATTAAACCAGGGCATACATGCCAACTCTTCCAGAATGTCCGGGAGACTCCCGAATTCCGGGTAGGTCTCTCTGAATCACGGGAGAGCCTGCAATTCCCCCACATCTGCAGAATTGAGCCCGCATGTATTACCACTGTAAAAAGACCCAAAACAGGCATTACGTCACTCGGGGCGGGGTCACAATGACGCGATCCATGAGGGCCCGCCCCATCTGTCCATTTATTAAGGAAAGTACTTAACTTTTCTCCTGGCCAAAACCATGTTACAATGCATATTACTTTTTTTTATTTTGCACATAAGGAAAATACTGGCTTTTTTTCCTAGATCAACTCTAAATTTCAGTGTACAAATAAGCTACAGTATTTGTGTGCTACATGAAAAAACAGCCAGTATTTAACCTATGTGCAAAATAAAGAACTCATTTGCACCCCTTGCATTGCAACATGGTTTTGTCCAGAAAACTTAAGTAAGAAAACTTGCTCAATTTCTTGCTTAACTAATGAATCAGGCCCATGGGGCATGTACCATGGTTTTGTCCAGGAGAAAAGTTAAGTAAACAAAATGAGTACTTTCCTTAATGAATCAGGCCCATGATCTGTAATTGTTTTTCCTATCTTAAAGGGATTGGGTGCTCACCTGCATGTAGTAAAGAGGGTGGCTGTGCCCTTTAGCAAACGGCAATGGGGGAAGCCTCGCCATTAAGTTGAGACTGTGAGCAGAACCACAGTATATAGTACAGGAGGACTAAATCTGTCCAGCTATGATTTAGTAGAGCAGAAATAACACTTCTATTCTGCGCTTTTTAATTATTTTCTCTGTTTTATCATGCTTTATTATTATTCACAATAAATGCAAGGTAATTATTTGTACAATATAATATTAGACCACAGGCTACATCCTATTGAATGCCTAGTGGCTATCAGCAATCACCTTGACATAACTGCTAGACCTGATTCTACAGGACAGTCCTCCAAGAGTCTGGGGGAAGGGTGGAACATGTCAAAGGAGCATGGTTGCCATAAGAGGGGTACAGGGAGTACAGCAGTATGGGGCCCAACAGCAAAGTGGGGCACCACCAGCCCTGGGCCCAAACAAATTTTTTAGGAGAGGGGGCCTCCGCAGTGAATTAAGGGAGGTAGCGGGCGCCATTTCTAGACAGCAGCTGTTCCTGAGAAGTGAGAGGTGGTCTGGGGAGAGACCTCTGCACGTAATTAAGGATGCAGCAGCGGGCCCTCCTTTAGGCAGCATGTCTGCCTGCACTCCCAAGATGGCGGGGCCCCACAGCTGCCGCCATATGCTCCTTGCAGCATTGCTGACATCATGTAATTAATAACGCCACAGCGCTGTCAACATAGAGGAGTGAAAGGAGACAGTAAGAAGACGCAGAGAGGTAGGTAAACTACTGCAGAGGTTAGATGGAACCAGGATGGAGGATGACTACATATAATGGAGGGAGGAAAATGTTGGGTAGAGAATAAGAGAATAATTTAAAAATTAGGGTGGGGCGAGAGAAGGATGGAGGGGGGCCCAGCCTATTACATTTGTACCAGGCCCCGCTTGGGTCCAGTACAAATGGTGGCAACCCTGCAAAGGAGTATGTAAACATAGCAGTGGTAAATTAAAATCACCATGTCCTCCCACCCCACATACTTTTTCATGCCTGATCACCCACCGAATCAGTCATAATTCTGTAATAAACATTATGGATCATTTTGTGTAAACAGCAGTCTTCATACTCAAGGCATTTTCGATAACCCAAAAGACCATTGCCTAATTTCTTTGGAATATACCATTTATTTTATGTGCACCATATGAAACATCTGGGCCCCCTTACTGCCCTGGGGTACACTCCAAAATACCCTTATTATAATCTAATACCAAAAAGAAGGTGTTACTTGGTGATACAGTTGCTGAGGCTATCCAACCAGGCACTGCATTCCTTGCACACCTCTATTGAGAACTTTTGAATTTGTCTAAGCACTTTCAGGTGTATGAGCCACTCTTTTGTGCCAGCAGTGGCTTAATGGTTGGATCCCATTTGAAGGGAATCATTATTTCTGCCATGGTGTGGTCCATAGGCTGTATTAATCCAAAGAAACATTTTCTAGCAAAATGAATGTGTCCCTATGTTCTCTATCACAATCGCCAGTTAATCTAGACCTCTGCATACACACTATCTAGAAAAATATTTTGGATTTGCTTATATTGTTTATTTTTAAGTTCATGTGTTTATATTTTTTATAGAAGAAAAATCCATAACCCACTATAAAAACTCATATCAGCTACAGATTTGAAAACAGAATCAGGTTGGGCCTATCAAAAATCTATAATCAACAGGAAATCTTGGTTAGAATCTTAGTACAATATGTGTATATACTTTTTATACATGAAGACTCCACCACCCATTGTCATTGCAACTACAGGGTTAATAAAGTAGGCGCGGCCAATCAACAGTCGACAACCGGCTGGATGATGTTATTTTGACTGACAGACTCCTCGCCCAATGGTTAGCTGAAGGATGTGCCTGGCGGCTCAGTATGAGGAAGTGGCAGTGTCTATTTGTCTTCTTAACGATTGCGGGCTGTGCAGCCGGTAGTGACAGCTGACCAGTGTGCGCAGTGGTCCTCAGCACAAGGTGAGAGAGGATAAAGCCATCCAAGTGGGGTCCACAAGATCATATATGCTTGATGGGCTCCGCTGGAGGTTAGGGGTTAAATGTGGGGCGCTAGGGGCAGTGCGCATAAAGCCTTGTACCCTGGGTTGTGATCCTGTGTAGGCTTCGGAGGCTGTGGGACTACAGGTCCCAGCATGGTTTGTAGGGCATGCTGGGACTATTATTTACACAACAGCTACAGAGCTACAGGTTGCCTGCGGTTTTCATGTTGGTGACTGCTCGCTATTTCTCCTGTGTCATGGTGATTCATGACATTTATCCCTACTGTAACCAGTTCCAGCCTCTTTCGTTTTCTACTGTACCTTACACCTTTCCCAGGGGCTGTAGGCTACAGCCTGTAGCCACATATGATTCTATATAGGTGTTTTTTCACTCTATCATATTTGTATTATCTATACTCACCCTCTATAAATGACATTTGTTGTTGTGGTGTAGTAGATTTGGCACATTGTTTTAAATATCATACAATAAAACAAAAATATTGGCGTCATTGTTATTTGTTTTTCTATAATTGATATTGTGTATTTTAAGGGAAACCTGTTGAGCCCTTATAATGTTGTAATCGTCAGGCTTGTTCGACAATGACAAAGTATTTTTAAGAAAGTAATTTGTCACAATAATAAACATTTGCTAGCAGGTATGTTATTTTAGGTAGCAGGTGTTTTCTTACAGGATAGAAAGTAAAGTCAGGAGCTGGTAACTCTTTTTTGCTCTCTGGCTACTATCATTATCTTTAATATGGTTGGATAAATGCAAGAGTCAGGTAGCCAATGTGCCTACCAAAATACTGGCGCTGCCTAACTTTTGGGAATATTGATGTCAATGACAAACTAATAATGGCATGTCCTAAATCAGGCATTTTGTGTAATTTGGTTTTCTTATGGAACAGAGGTAAATTTGTCAGAAATGTAATTAGGCTGATATATAGCTTTCATATGCAAGAAATTTGAGACCATTACTTTATCCACTATTGTGTCACGTGAACCTTAGATTTTCTGTGCATTATTAGCCCTGCAGTAATCTGCACAGAGACATAAGCAGTGTTCTCCAGATAAGTAATTCAAAATGATGATTACAAGTTAGAAGTGTTTACAGTGATGAGTCTGTCCAAACAAGTGTGTTTTGGGTAAACTGCTCAAAGAGGCAAGATGATGTACTACTGAGCACTGGTGCTAAAATGTTTAGTGTTTTATTTCTATGCATTATCTTTCCCTGTCTACTTGTAACTTTATATAAATGAACCTTGTAATCCTCTGGATGTGTTTCTATGATTCATTTCTGTAGTCTAGGAGCTGTTCACTAGGGCATTTCCAAGAAGTGATTCATAGATTCATGTATTTTCAGTGAACTGAAAGTGAGAGTAATTGTACTGCTGAAAGACACTGATCATGGCTTCTGAGGCTGAGCAGGAGACACGTTTGTGTGGAAACTGGTGAGTAAACCCTGTAACACAAGGCACTCCTGGCTATTTGGTGGCTGTGGTTTTAAACACTATGCTTTTAAAAAAATAAATTGGATCCTATTTGTAAGCAGAATATAGTCTAGCTATGTTTTAATTTATTTAGTGTATGTCATATGGTCTGAAAACAAATCTTGAATGCAAGTCTAAGGGACACAGAATGTACAAATGATTTCCAGCAATGATGATATGGAGTATGCAAATACAATAATGCGCTTCTAATCTAGATGATTATCTTAATGACACCATTGTACATTGATTGTCTGCATATGACACCACTATGCATACAATGCAATAAAATATATTGCTAGCTCCACTTTGCAGAGTTTTGCTTTCCTGTTTGCAAGATGTCCTACCTGCGCAGCTACACTACTCCTGATTCCTTTCACTTTCTTAGAGAATCTGAAGACCGTGCACACTCTGTATTCTATTTGCCATCTAATGAGGCTCTATTAGTGACCCATGAGATGTCCCTTTATTAGAGCATTTAGATGAACACATCCTTCGTATCCGTGCCTCGCCTCATCCCACATCCTCATATTAATGCCAGCTTTATTGAATAGTTGAAATTTAGGCAGGTAATAATTCTTGTTTTCTGCCTGTCTAGAAGGCCCTTCCTTCATTTCAGTAGCTGAACTGTTGTGCATGAGTGGAGTGAGCTGCTTACACACTGCCAGTAGCATTGCCAATCTTACAAGAGAAAAGCAGTACTTACCAATGCCATTGCTTGCTTGAGGGAAGACCCACAACTAGGAGATGCCAGGAGATTAAGCTGAAGGCCCGGTTGGCAGTGGATGGATGCAAGGAGCTAATATGACAGAGTTTATTATATTATATAGTGAAGAACTAGTGACAAGTATAGGAAACTCGCAAGAAACAAGATTATTTTACCACAGAATTAATTTATTGAATCTCTGTAATCATACATGTCATCTCCTAGACACAACTATCCAATAGTTATGGTAACAAGGAGCAGATTTATTAAGCATTTGTTGGCATCTTTAATTGGACTAGTTGCTTTCTAAACAGAATAACCATTCAGCAGCCTACTTGTATAAGCCATGTTCTATCTTTTCTGCAAATGTTTCCTTTACCTCTGGGGGAATATGGGACATAATAATGATCTGTAGGTAGTTTGTGGGAGAATACTTTCTATCATGTAACTACAGATGCCAAGCTGATTAATATTAATGATACTCTTGTATTTTGTTTCCAGTAAACGTGACATTCCTATGATAAATTTCACTATTCATGAGATTCACTGCAGACGCAATATCAGTGTATGCAAGATATGCAAAGAACCGTTTCCCACCAGCGATATGGATGAGCACGTGACCAATGAACATGCCCCGGTAATCACATGTTGGTTATACTCTTTCAATAATGTCATCTTATATATTTTTGGAAAATGATTGAGCCATGACTGTATTACTTTATGTACCTGGTCATCTTTTTAAATTCGGTGCCCAGAGCAAACCTATGGGGGACTAAAATGCAAGTTGCTAGTAGATCATTTACAGTGCAAACAGTTTAGTAATATGTCACAACTTGGATATGGGAGGAAAACTGGTTTATAGAGGTTTCTTCCCATCAAGATGGAATAATCATAAAACCAATGAAGAAACAAGCAAGACAAACTCTGATCTCGCCAGAATGAAAAGCCAAATGTTTTTACTGTAATGTACCACGTTGCAATGGAGTTCAGTAAAAGGCAAAACACAGTTCTAAAAGTAACCGTGTACTTCAGATATAGTACGGGAAGTCTTTCTGCGCCTTTTTCGGCTTTCTTAAAGCAGACATAAATATAAAATGTATATTCTAAAATGTGTTAATCTCATTAAATGGGTCTACTTCAAGCTTCTGCCCTGCATTGTGTGGTATATCGTAGTAAAGCATTTTATTTGAACATCTATTTAACTTAATTTTTGGCTTCTAACTGAATTTTGTTGTGTCCTGTGTTCAGCATAATGGTAACGGTTGATGATTTAGTTGTATGTATTGCAGGTGACCTGTAAATGTAAAATGAGCATGGAGAAGTATATGCTGGAGGAGCATGAGGTTCGTACACTGTTATACGCTTTGTTTTGCGTGAAATCCTGTTAACCTAACAGCAGTTAAGGCATAGCAGAACTGCAGAGGAACATTGCATTGTTGTATTATTGGTCCAATTAATTTAGTGACTCTTGTTCCTTCAAAATAATAAAAATAAAAATGAACCACACTTCTACAGATAATCTAACATGTTCCATCTTTTTGTTTGACCAGAAATTCAGTTTGGGGTTTTCTGAAGGCATAATAAGTTATTCTATAATGGCTATTTGCAGTTAGCTAACTTACATTCTCTAGCTTAACCTGTTGGTTATGGCTACATGTTGTTTAACTATTGCTGACTGACTTTCTGTTTATTGTTTTGTTTTTCATTGCTTTAAGTGAGGTTTCTGTAGAACGAAACTACACACTAAAATGAAATGGGTTATATGTTGTATATTTAGGGCCATTTTTTATATAAATCTTCACAAAAAAAATTATCTGCTTAATGTAACCGGCTATGGAGCAGTCCCATGAAGAGCGTATGGTCTGGTTAAGTTGCCATTCTGTGAAATTACCTTTTGGTTCAATATGTTGGTTTTGTTCCATAGTTTCCATGGTAAATATTAATATCCATCAAGCCTGATGAGGAAAGTCCCTGACAGATTTCGAAACACAACAGAAAGTCCCTGATAGATCTAGAAACGCATCAGAAAGTCCCAGACTGTAAAGATAACATTGCATGTGCATTGGGCCAAACACTCAAGCATGGCTCAACAGAGATTTAACAAAGGACCCTCCTCAACTGAGAACCCCAATTCTCTATCACTTAATCTGCACCACGGCTTTGCTAAATCACCCTTCCAACTGTTTGAATGCATGTTTAGCTCTTTTTTGAAGTATCTCCCTATTGAAGGCAATTTACCTCCAAAACAGTTTTTCTATTTAAAAAAAAACCAGTGCAGCGTAGGCAACTGTTTGTAAATGTTAAGTGCCTCCCTGGTCCCATAATATTCTGGTTATGTCCTCAGCTCAGACCGCAGTTGTTACTATGCAGTAACTTGCATATTGAACATCCCAAACTGTGCCCCCTGTACCTGTTTCACAAACACAGTGGGCATTCCAGGAGTTTGCTGTGCAAGCTGCTGCATAGCAACTCCAGTTTCCTGAGGGTTATACGAAGTGCTGAACCTATGAAGGAAGGCATAATGCATTTCTAGACCTCTACTGTCTGCCACCACTACATTCTCAAGTTTTAAACCAATCACTGGTTGCTCCTACCGACTGACAAAAATGCAATTTGATGAGTATTTAAGTTTTAAATAAGACTAGAACTAAGAATAATAGTCTTTTCTGAAGCAAAAGTTGAATTGATATACATGTTTTTACAAAGTTAATACAAGAATACATAAAATAATCATGAGAGAGCAGCATAAAACAAAAAGATAAAACCCTTTTATACCAGTAGTTGAGAATCATCTGTCCCATAGACCTTGGTGTCCTAGGGTTTGAAAACGGGGAAAATGTAATTTCATAACAGATATTATAAAGGAAAAGTAAATTATATACCTGGAGCATCTTTTTGTCAATCTTTGATAGTGAAGTTCTGTATATTTCTTACAGTAAGACAACACCCACAGTGTAGAAAGTGTCTAACTATATAATGTGACTGGGTCATGAATTACACTTTTATATGTTCTGAAATATAATAACTGCCACATGCATAGTTGTGGTGCAAACATTGATAACATGTAATTGCAATGTACTACTTGACAATGTAGTTAATAACACACATGCTATGCTACATAAAAAAAGTAGCAAAACAGCACCCCGCTCACTGCCCCTTTCTGTCCTGTACTTACTGCTACATTGCAGAAGGCAAATTAACTCTAGAGGCTAGATTTACTAAACTGCGGGTTTGAAAAAGTGGGGATGTTGCCTATAGCAACCAATCAGATTCTAGCTTTCATTTATTTAGTACCTTCTACAAAATGACAGCTAGAATCTGATTGGTTGCTATAGGCAACATCCCCACTTTTTCAAACCCGCAGCTTAGTAAATCTAGCCCTAGGTCACGTCCACTTTGAATAATTAAATGTAACGTGTATATGTGTGTGTGTGTGTGTATGTAGCATGTAATATACATGTGTGTTTGTGTGTGTCTTGTGCAGGTGATGGCTTCAGTTTAAGGTAGCATGGTTTGGCTTGCTTGTGTGCATATAATGTAGACACTGTATAGTAGTCTTTTGGAAAATAATGTTATCGGATAATAAGTCGTCAACATTCCTATGATAAAATATGTCTGTCCCTACACTGACTCAAATGCATCTAGGTCATCATCCACTCGGAGGTACGGGGCAGAAATCTATTAGAGTTAATATCTTGTATGATAGAATTTTGCAGTCCTTGGAACATCTGTCTATTTCATGGCTTGCAGAAATCTTTCAACATTTTGCATAACCAATTAAGATAGATCTCTGAAAAGATGGTATTTGCATGTAAGTTATTGCACCTTTTTATGGCAAAAGAGTACTTGATGCTTGTAATGGCAGAATTCACAGTTTCTTTACAAGTATCTGGAATAATTGTTAACAAATTCTTGCGCACTACTTGAAAACCTCTGCCTCCAACCCATCAGACACTAATGAAAGTAAAAAAAAAATATATCTATCTCTGTCTTGGTACATGTAGTGTATTTAGTTGCCTAGTATTATGTGTATACAGAAAGTAGTAATGCATATATGAATGTGTCTGTCTTTTGTAGCGATCTGCTTGTCCTCTCCGCCTGGTGAAATGCCAGTTTTGTGAGTTGGAACTTGCCTTCAATAAACTAGAAGACCATGAAGATTATTGTGGAGCCCGGACTGAGCGCTGTGAGAAGTGTGGCTGCAGTGTGATGACCAAGGACCTTAATTACCACCCTATTGAATGTGGCAAAGTAGCACCTCCAAAGAAACCTGCAAGAGTACATAGTTGGACAGACAGAGACTATGAGGGTGCATGGTTTGAACCTCCTAATAACAGGTCTACTTTCACAGACAGTCTGTACTCTCGGATGCCTATGCATTTGCCCAATAGATTTTATGGGAAATCCATTTTAACCCAATCATTAAAGGCATTTGATGGTGAAATAGCCCAAAACACAGGGAGAGAGCAAAACAGAGGTGAGATACCTGTATTTATTTGTGTTTTCATTTGTGTTACAGCTTGTACGTAGGTATGTGCCTACAACTACAACTGTTACCTTGTTTCCATCATTGCTCATGTCTGCCATTGTTGTCTGTATTAAATCCTCCAGTGTAAGGATCTGGTGGACTGGTGGTAATCTGTATCCCAATGCTTGGGATACCAACAACCACTATCCCCTACACACAAAAAAAATGAATAGTAAAATCAATACATGATGAAAATATACACTTGCCTTTACAGCGATGCCATCAATTTCCGAAGAGTCTGGTATACGACAGCTACTAATTCCGAAGGTGCTGCATGCCGGCGTTGGATTGTGATGTCGCCGAAGACATTTAAAGAGGTATGTTAATCATATGGTTAGGGTGCACAAAACTTCCCTTACCTGACATCATAATCCAGCGGCGACATACACCATCTTCGGAATTACCAGCCGTCGCATACAAGACTCTTTGGAAATAAACGCCTTCGCTGTGAAGGTAAGTGTATATTTTCACATAGTAGTGATTTTACTATTCGTCCTTTTTTATCCATTTTTTATTTTTAGAAATAGTGGGTGTCTCTATCCCAAACGTCAGGATACTATACCCCACCCCTGCTGGACAACAAGCTTGTTCTGGGCTTTCCTTTTATTTATTTTAATTGGAACCCATAGAAAGAAGACAAATAAAGAAGAATGCCAGCCAAAATGCGGATTTTGCTTTGTTATTGTGAACTTGTCACCTTTTTGTGTAAAAATTCTCTCCAAATAAAGCGCTATATATGTAGAGGGGTAGCTGGGAATACTGTCCTTCTATACTCTCATACAGGCAAAGTGGCATACAATATTAGAAGCATGTAATTTTACATACAGCACATTCTGAGTAAGTCCACCTACTCAGGGCCGTAACTAGGGCTGTGCGACGGGGCGACCGCCCAGGGCGCAACGCTGAAGGGGGGCGCAATTTAGGAATATTTTAGGTTAATTTGGTTAAAATTGAGGGCTAAGGGGACGGCATTTGTCTTTCTCGCCCTGGGCGCTAGAATTCTGAGTTACGGCTCTGCACCTACTCATGCTCACTTCTTGGCAATTTTCTGCACACGGGAAGTGTTCAAGGAGGGAAGCTGTGACATAGGGAGCAAGTCAGCCAGGAGTAAGTGTAACATGGTGTTGCCCAAGTCAGAAGCTGACTTAATCTTTTCCACACATTCACATTTCAACATTCAACCTTTTGTTTGGTCTGCACTCTAAATAAAGTTGTTTTAATTCAATGTTCTAATTGCTCAGATATGCAGCCAACTTTTTTTTTCTTTGGAGGGATTGTTATGGTTTGTAGTTGCAAAAGGGGCATATCTATCTATTTATTTACATACCACTTGGTCTTCTGGGAGAAGAGAACATATATGAGGAATATTTTCTTCCCACACATTACATAGGGCACTATGTAAAAGGTACTTTAATATAAAGGTGACAAAGTGCTCTTCAAGCTAAAACACTTATTTAGACTTGTGGCGCAGCAATCCTCCAATCCCGCAGGTCTTCCAATGCCGTAAACAATCCATCGCTACCTCTATGCCTTTTTTTGTTTGTTTTTTTAATATTATTCACTTCTTCCTTATAGAAACTAATAGTCTTAATTATGTTGGGCAAACATTTTTTTACAGGAGCTGTATTAAGCTTTTACTATAGTATGTTGCTTTTTTGTACTAACATGGGGTATGCTTGCCCTAATACCTTGTTGAATTCTTTTCTTGATCTAGTGAGAGAACAAACAAATCTGCCCAGAGACATCCCAGAGCAAATATGGGAAGTACCCAAAGAAAAGCCTAAAGCACAATGCAGTTATGACTCTTTCCAATCTGCAAGCCATCGGAACAAGACACCCTTCAACCCTGAGCCCAATCCTCCATTTACTGAAAGGGGAAAGGAATTCTGGATGGACTTTTATTCTAAGGATAGTTTAAACAAGGTGACTTCTCATGGGCCGAGCAGTCTTAACTATTTTTCTGATGATAAATCGCTGCCATTTGATGTCCCCAGCGGTCCTACCAGTAAGTAGCATTCTTGCCCACATTCCTATGATTTGAATTTGGAGTGAATGTCCTATACAGTATATTAGTGTTCTGTTGAGGTACAACTTGTTTCAACTTCATTTTATGATACTGGGATGTCTTCTGTGAAAGAAAGGGGGGGGGAAATAAACAACAAACAACTCAAGTTGATCCAATTTAACTGCGAATGAACTTGGTTGGTAGAACAAGACGTTGTCCTTTGTATTGTTGCTTAGGATTGGTTTCCCTTTGTGCCATTTTAAATTGGTTCTGTAGTTAATCTTGTTTTTCCTAACTATCATTTCTAAACTACCTTTTTTAAATTTGGACACACTGTCCATATATGCCTCTGACTACTACAACTGAACTGCTGGACATTGCTTCCAGGGTTGTGTGCTAAGCAGTTATGTTTGACAGAGTACTCAGAATCTGGCATCTCTGCACTCCTCTGCTACCTATAAATTTATTGGATTTTTTTTCATACCACGTCATAGCATAGATAATATTATAATTACTATTCTAATATAGAATATTGTAATCTGCATAGGTGTCGGGGTAATGCAGAACCTGGGAACTCTAACAAGTGTGGCAGGCCTGATTGTGAAAACTTGGGAGCAGTTCCAAGTCTGTAGCTATAGCGGTTCATGCTGGACTGCAGTAATAAGCCAGTAGGGCTAGTAACTCCTGTGGGCTGCGTTTTGGGATTTAAATCCGCAATCATTACAGAATCGCAGAGGAAAGGCGAATTGATACTATTCACATCGATCCTCAAAGAAGCTCAGGGGAGGGGAGGTGAGCTGGTGGGAACCCTTCTGTCAGTGGGGATATCGGACAAATCTGTGTGCAATTTGTCTTAACCCAACCCCACCCAAAATTAATTGAGGAATTCTGCTTATGAATTTATTTTTAATTTTCTAATATTCTTTATAATTTACATTTTTCATCTATTACAGGCCTGGCCAACCTGTGGCTCTCTAGGTGTTGTGAAACTACAAGCCCCAGCATGCTTTGGCAGTAGATAAGCTGATGGCTGGCAGATTATGCCAGGCCTTAGTGTCACAACACCTGGAGAAGCCACAGCTTGGCCAGGTCTGATCTATAAACTGGAGCAAAGTCATAAGACCTTTTTATAGAGAAATGCATCTGGTTCAAATGTGAAACCGATGCATAAAGAGTGATAAGCGTATTACCGATTCAGAGACCTTGCACCGAATGACCACTACCACTAATATACAACATGCATGTGTGAAAGATACATGTTCAAATGTGTGTGTTTTATCTCAGGACATTATCGGAACTGAAAATATTTGAGATAACCGTTGTTTAATGACCTTTATAAACATGGTATCTTGTGTCTCAACAGTTGGATCAGTTTTTACTGTATGACAAGCCAGATATTAGTAAATCAAGTTACTTGTGATATTTTAGTGCATTAGAACAGATTTTATTCAGGTCTCCACTGATTGTTCTTGAGCCTAAATAATTTCTCTAGTTAATGTGGAAGAGCCATGTATATCTTCCACAGGGAACTTTGATTTACTAGTAGCTAGCTTGTCATACAATAAAAATGGAGCCAGTTGAGCACATCTTTCCGTTTGAACACGATATGCAATGTCCAGAGTGAAGTAACCAAATGAATCTGTTCCTGGTCACACGACTGTTTCCACACGCTGTCGTTGGCAATGTGGTCCTGTGTTTATAAACAAATTGCTATACTTTTATTTATAAAATATCATTGAATACAATAAAGAACAACTTGAGATTAATGAACTGACAACCGAGTCCAATTAAGATTCGTGCGATCCTCAGGGCAGGTGACTAGACTGGTATATAATGTGGTAAGTAAAATTGTTTGTTTTCCCAATCCCTACAGAAAGATGGAAAAGCAAGGCCACAAAGGCTAGACGGTGGTACTAGTAGACAAGGCAGGCAGCTCCAGCAACTCTGCTAGTGCAACTAATATGTGCATTCCTTGGTAAAGCCTAGCTTAACTGCTCATCAACGTAATTAATGCTGAGTTGATGATGGGAATGCATAGTGCCGCCAACACATGGCGTCATCGCACCCCCCCCAAACCAATCTAGCCTGGTTGAGTAAACACTGCTCTGACTGCTTGCAGTTAATACATTCCAGCATTTCCATAGCACAGAGCATCATGCATTCTAAGGAGGGCATTCATACTACATGCTGTGAGGGACCCCTGTTGTATTCTTCACTAGACTAAAGCGAACTTCACACTGTTTGTTTTTGTCTGGTCATTAGCAGTGAGGAACAAATGGGAGCCTGAAAGATTGTTTGCGTCAATTTTTTGTTTGTGCTCATTTATGCTCTGCCTTGGTCAAGCCACCCAAGGAATACTTGTGTGTGGATGTAGCTTAAGAGTATGAAATGTCTGATGGCAGAAAACAGTAGTTTGCACAAAGCTGTATAGCACATGATAGAGTATCAACTATTCCAAGTAGTCACTGGTTCTGCAGACCTATATTTGTTGATTTTGCTTGATTACATTGTGTGGAGAAGATATGGTTGTGGCCCTTTTAACAATGGCTTCCTATCTGATGTGATTTAAAATGGTTCCTTTTAATGTCTTTCTTTCATTTCCTTTTTTTTTTCCTTGTCTTTTATTCACAGAGGCATTGTGGTGCCCAAGGGTTGAATGTTTCCAGCAGTTAAAATGTCAGTTTTTATGGTTTACCTTTGTACTCTACACATGGTCTCTGAAGAGTCAGTTGTATCAGGCTACCTGGGGTTAAGTTGTAGTTTTTTTTTCAAATACGTTCTGCTCAGAACATGAAGGCATAATGTAATGCCGACCGCAACCTGCGATATATGCAATTGGCCAACACACACTTTCCCTAGAGCAAAGTTTAAATTATATTCACCTTCTATTAAGTATTAATCATTGTAAAAGAAATAATAAAATTGTTAGTGAATATTCCTATAGCATAGTGCTAGATGTCCTTATATCCTACATGCCGCTGCTTTCTGTGTGGTTCGGAATCTTTCTCCTGGCTGCTGCATCACTTTGGGCTATTCTACAGCCTTGTGCTGTCTACTGCAGTGACAAGGGGCGGGCATCCCTACTGTGTACTACATAGGCAGAGTTATGTTATTACTGGAGTGCTAGAGGATCTGTGATGTAATATATTTGGGGAAATTACTATTTCCTTTCTTGTAATGAACCATTCTGTAATGTTTTAATGAAACTTATCGAGCCACTGGAGAGCTATTTTTTAATGTCCTTCAATAGAAAGTGTGGGGTGTGTGTATAAAAACTGCTTACTTATACAATTGCAGCATTTTCTCTGGTGTTGATGTTAGCCATAAGCTTACATACTAAAGGATTTCTGATTAGTGAACCTGTCACCAGGTCCAATATATTTGTTATGCAATGCTTTGTACACTTTGTATTTAAATAAATGCACTATTTTGCACTCAAATGAGTGAACAAGGACATGCAGTCTGTATGCTAATAGTTCTGGTGCTAGTCCTTTTTACGAAGACGAGAATTATGACATTGATTACACCGACAGTACTTAATCAATGTCACAATTCCGGCATGGAGCAAATATAGACTTGCCATAAAAACGACTTGCAACGCTTCAGGCGCCACATATACATGCAGACAGCAGAAAGTCTGATTCTAGTGACATTGCTGGTTTTAAGGGGCCAATGGCAAGACCTGGTGCCTGTATAATCCAAAAAAGGGTTAGGTCGCCGAGTCCTGCCATTACCTCCTTTAAAACCAGCAATGTCACGAGAAGCAGACTGGCGGCATTTTCTGCTATCGGCATTTATATGTGGCGTGTCTGAAATGTTGTCAGTCGTTTTTATGGTAAGTCTAAATTTGCTCCATGCCGGAATTCTACTCATCGACATATTACGGTCGGTGTAATCAATGTCACAATTCTCGTACCCCCCACCCAATAGTTCAGACTGCGTTATGCTCTGATGGGCTGGCTTTCTCCATACCTCACAGCAGGAGACATGATTGCAGTTTTTATCTCCCAGCCCTGTCTATTTCTGACTGACTGCTGGTCTCCCAACTAAATTAAAACTGATCTTTATCTACCTTTTTTGAAATTATTATTTTGTTTGTTTAGCTGATGACACACAACTGCCCTGTGAGTTCTGTGAAGAGCTCTTCCCTGAACAGGATCTTATTTTGCATCAGGTATGTTTATCCTGAAGCCTTTTGCTTCTCACAGTAATAAGCTGAGTATAGCTGTTGTTTGACTATTTCAGTGCTGCCTCAAAACTCGCTACAAAGTTGTGCATTGACTTCTAATTTTTCATGTGTGTACCATTTTGGAATCAATAATTGACAATTCTCCTTTAGCAGTAGGGGAACATAGACATGGTAATGGCTCATACCTCATCATGGGGACACTGAAAACAAAGTGGAATCCTTATCCCTATAATCCATATGTTTACCTGCTCCTAGCCTTTTATTAATAGTTTGTTTGTTTTTTTTGTTTTTTGTTTTTTTATTTAATATTTTTACATTTTAAGGAATAGCCTCAGCTGTACACTGGGACATACTGGTGGTGTTCTTTTCTCCTACAACCACTAATTTCCACCACAGCACCCCCGGCCTCTACTGCAGGTCAATTGAACAACAATGGAACCTAATGCAGTGTATTCTAACTCTGGGATCAGTAGAACATCTCATTCCGCTTTAAAAGATTTCATTCCTGGTGGCAGCAATGTGGAAGAAGGTTCTTTGAGAGTGCAATTTGCTGGGGAAGTTCTCTGGAGACTCCCAGTCGAACTGTTCAGGAACAGTCTGGTTCTGCCCAAGTGACAGTTGGGCAATAGCATAACTACATGGGTTACAACATTTACTTTTAGTCCATAGAATCCTTTGCCTGCTACAGTCTGTCTCCCATGTTTGCAGCTTAATTGACTGCCACAGTAGCCTGTACAACCACAACTGATCGGTCCACCCTTCACAGGAACACAGTGGAACTAGCCAGTGAGGGCTGACTCTTCATTCTCATCAGTGTTTTTGCCTGGAATATCTAGGGTGCAACATCTTACATGGAGGATGCGTTGTTTGTGCCAGATCCTCAGCCAGTTTATTGGTAGCGTGCAGAATCCCCTGGCTCAAATTTTGATCAGGAGAGTATACTTCCAATAGGTCCCCCGTCTATGCTGTCTTTTTCAGATAAGGCCCTCTTTGGGAGAATATACTCAATGACACTGCAGGTGGGAAGAGATCCTTACTTGGAATAAGCGCAACTTCCACAGCAACATTTGCTTATCCTGCCCGAGTACACGTCATGGGAGCATTCCTCAAAGGCTCAGGCAGCTCAAACAGAAGTACTTCTTGACTTCTCAACAGGAAATCGCCAAAGTTGATGACAATGACACGAATCCTGAGGGTGGAGTGGTTGTTGCTCGTTTCCTTCTCTTCAGGGACACCTTTTATATTTGATTGCAATGCCATCAGTTGGGGATGTATCATTAAAGGGCTATCTTGTCCTTGCTCTTCATTGGGGTTGGGGTTTCAATTCCAGTCTCTTCCTTGTGGTCAAGCAGGATGGTTCCTTCAGACCTGTGTTGAATATGAATATGAAGGCCTTCAACAAACTTGTTCTGCAGGAATGATGCAAGAGATTAATTCATTGAATTTTATTGCGAGAAGGGGAATTTCTGGCTTTCCTTTATATTTCATATGCCCATAGGAAGGACAACTAGTTCTTCCTCTGCCAGGGAGCACACCTCCAGGTTTGGGTGCGCCCTTTTGGCCTGTTATGTGTTCTGTGGGCCTTTACCAAGGTCATGGCCTCTGGAGTCACACGGCTGGAATATTAAATGGTCCAAATCATAACTAGCCCGGTTGACTTCCATGGTATTTATAGGCTTCTATTTCTACATGGTGCTTCAAAGAGTGTTCTCTCCCAGTATAAAACTTGATCTCTGCTGAAGCTAATTACACTACTTCTGACCAACCCACACACTCTTATCCACTACATGTGAGTGCCAGGGGACTTTGTTCTTGACCCTTGAAATGCTATATGCGTAAATCCACATGTGCTCCATTGAAAATGCACTTGTGTGTTAGCTGGAAGGGACACTTGATGCCTCTTCCACTATCTCACAGGACAAGTGGGGCTATATATCTAACCGCAGAGAGCAGGAGAAATATTTTATTTATTTTTTTTCCCAGTGCCCTGCCTCTTAGGGGTGAAACATAACCCACCATCTGTGCCCCTTTATAGCTCTGGACAAAAAACAGTAACTACAGTAACTTTTTATTTATTTTTTTCCATGTCCCCAAATCTAAGAACTATTTTTTTTAGATTTTTCTATTTCATGGAATTGTCTTATTCCCTGGTCCCCCCATACCAAATTATGTATCTATTACAGCTTTAGCAGTTTGCTCACCCAGCCCTTTTCATTACATTGCTGGAAGATTTTGAGCTCAATATGAATAGAACACCCCTACAAGCAAGAACTGTATATAGTAATGTAATCTTCATATATATAATATATTATGCTGGAAATATGTGTCTTAATGTAACCTAAAGTGGGTATTTTTACATTTTATATATTGCTCTCTTTTTACATGTCAATGAGACAGGCTGTCTCACATTGTTCTTTTCTGGTTACAGTCTGCTTGCAATCCCAGTGCATTTTCCTTCAACCGAAGACCTTCTCCTTGTTCTCTAGTGGACTTTTCACAGAATCCTAGATCATCCCCACCACCTGTTGACAATTCGCATAGTGTCCTCATTCCCTGTGAATTTTGTGGCATACTAATGGAGGGAGAGATCCTGTTTCATCATCAGGTACGGTAAATTGCAAAGGAGTGTAGCTAAGAACATCTAGCTACAGATGCAGCACCTGCTGCTAGTTGTACAAAAATATTTCCAATTTCACTCTGCATGATTCGATTATGCACTGACTAGAGTGTAGGCAAACCTCTCCAGAAGCTCAGAGGAACATGGATGCTGAGTGATCGGCTGTTAATAGGAGAGAGAGAGAGTTTGGTATATGTGTATGTGCATATATATATATATATATATATATATATATATATATATATATATATATATATATATATATATATATATTTTAAAGAATACAATTAACCACATATTTGATTAATGATGGAAACATACTGGAGGGGAGAGGAAGATCTAGGTAAGGTAAGATGAGCAAGATATTTTGTGGGGGCTATTAGATCATTGTATAGAGTTGGGGGGGGGGGGGGGGGGGAACGAACTTTAACTTAATCATTGTTTGTTGTGGGATCAGATGAAGAGAAGGTGCCAGAAGGTGTGTGTAGGAAATTAATAAGTTGTTGCTCAGGGAAGAGAAACCATTTCATGATGGGTCTTGTCCATATTTTCTTGCAAGTAATATCTTGGACATTCATGGTAGTCACAGGTGTTTTGGTTTGAGAGGGTTGGAAAGAGATTTAAATGTAAAGAGACCTTTTGGGTGAGACACCTAAGCAGGCTCTAGAGAATAGAAGTTTATTTTGTTTGGTGGTGTCCAGAGCATTATATAGCCGTATATTTGAGAAAGTGATTAGAAGCTGGAGACCAATACCGTTCTATTTTGCAAGAGTTTGTGAAGGCATCACATTTGTTTAGTGTGTCATGGCTGAGATCAAAGAGTTGCTGGAGCCACTTGGCTAATGGCTGTGCCAGGGTTTGTATCCGAATAAGACCATGTAGCATTTAGAGTTATTACAGAGAGGTGGAATGTTATTGAAAATGAATAGATCTGAGATTTCTGTGGTTGAGGAGGCTTTGTAGAGTCTGAGAGCAGAGGGGTTAATGTGGTGGAGGAGAGCTTGCAGCTTAAAGGTTTTATAGTCCATTCTCAGCCCTGATCCTAAGAGACCAGTATCTCAACATGTTTTGCATATATCCTACCTGAAGCAAAGGTATCTTTGAATTTTGTAGAATGCACCCTTTACTTACAAAGGTGGTATTTAGTATTGATGACACCTGAAAAGCCTACATTTACTTACCATAGGATACAGTTGGTGTTTACATTGGTACTATTATGCCTGTAATACAAATATTTGTTTACATATATCTCTTTACTTTTTACTTTTGTATTTGTCCAAGAGATCATGTTGGTGTCTTTGACAATTGTATATTCAGTGACTCCAGGGAATGTAGGATCAGATGACTGAGTTTCTAATGTTTTTAGGGCACAACCTCTTAAGGGAGCAAAATAATATATCCATGTCCAAAGTTACCTATACTTGCATGACTCAGTGATGCACAACCTGTATAATTTGTGGAAAAGATGCCTATGTACAATTTCCCTAATGACCTACTCTGCAATCTCAAAGAGTTGCGTTTGTGTTCAGATAATACATGGAATGCATATCTACACAGTTAGTAACAAAAGGAAGTTGCTAGAGTCAAGCTTAAAGAAAACATTAATTATCTGAACTGGTAAAGGAAAGCATCTGCTTGATCTGTTAAATAGGGTAAACTGTTATTTGCAATGCATGTAAAGTGACTTGGTCTCTCCTAGGATCAATGTGACATGGGTCCAAACACTGGAAAGAGCTCTCCCCATTTAAAAGCATTGCTTACTGAAGACAATTCCTATGTTGAGGAAGAGCACAGAACTGCTGATATTCCACCAGCCTCCCAGTCACCCCAAGGACGCAAAGCAGGTTAGTATTAACATTGTATGGTTCGTTTAGATGTGAAAGGCTATTTAATAGGATCAGACTTTTTTAATTTTTTTTTATTTTAATACTAATACAGGATGTAATGCTATAGGCAAAAGTACTAAATGTCAGTCTACAAATGTAGATAGGAACTAGTAGAGGAATGGGGGAAAACCTTTTAATAACGGACTAGCCTTTCTTGTAGATAGTGGCCAATGATATTTATCTGCCTTCATGTAAGTACCCTAATGTATGTATCTTGAACCTCTGATGCAATCTACATAAAGGTGAGGCATATCTCCCTACAGCACATGGTAATACATGGCCAGATCAATGCATGCTTCCCCTGGTAATCCCCAGTTACATTCCAATACAGTGACTGAGAAAGCAGTAGGTGTTCATTTGTACCTCCTCTACACTGCTCATAGTCCCTCATTCTTTTTTGGATTCAGGTGCTTCTCATAGTTACTGAAGGAGAGAGCTAAGGGTCATGTCTGTTAGTCTGAGTGTCACCCTATGAGGAGCTTAGTTGTTGGATGGAGGGGTAGTATGGTGTTGGCTGGGAGACGAGGTGATCATTTTAATACCTGAGCTGTAGATATCTTTCCACATGTTAGGGACGCACATGTATGTAGTACTGTTCACATAATATTGATTTGATTTAAATTACTACAACCAAATTAGTTTTTTTTATTTTTTTTATTTCATTACCTTCAAGTTCAACAGAAATCCATGCTTTCCTCTGAGTATAAACTGTGCCACTCCATATGCTGCCTAGTAGGTGGTAACTTTACCCCACGCCAATAACCTCATCCGTGCAGTGCTTACCTGGAGGCCATAATCCAAATAAAAATAGAGCATCACTTATGGACTGAACAAAGAAAATGGGTGTCATGTATTTTTATTTTTTTGCTTAAAAATAACATACTTTGACCACATGATGCAGTGTTATTGCTTCTGTCCCAAGCAATGCCCTGTTTATAATTTAAAAAAAAAAAAAAAAGTTCTGTCCAGTCTATTTTGCCTGTTTTCTCTACAGACAATAATACTGCTAGCTCTAACCGATACCATAAAAGAGAGAATACAAGTAAACCTCCGCACCCTGAGAAAGCTATTGGTGCAGTGGGAGGTCAATACCATCAGACCAAGATGAATAACTCCAGTCTAGAAGAACTGAGAAAAAAGAACATAGAAGAGAATTCTAAACTAGTCAGAAGCCAACGCAATGATATCCACAGTCCTGCTCTCTATCCAGGAGCATCAAATAGGTAGCGTGGTTATTTTCTAACTTCTAAAAAAGTGTAACATGAATAAAACACATTTTGAAACAAATCATTTTCAGATTTCTGGTTCTATAAATAAATTGCAGAAACCTACTATAGTCAACACCAGTTTTCTTTTCAAATAGTCTGGTAAACATCTTGCACATAGCAACATGTCTGAGTTATGGAGATACTTTTTATTCCTGATGTGTTATGTAGAAGAATGTAAGCATTTATCTATACCAGTATTTCCCAACCTTAGTCCTCAAGTACCCCTAACAGTGCAGGTTTTCCAGGTGATCAGTGATATAATTATACCACCTGTGGATCTGTTACAATGTATCAGTCAGTAATGATTACACCTGTGCTCCAGCAGGGGGATATGGAAAACATGCACTGTTAGGGGTACCTGAGGACTAGATTTGGGAAACACTGAAAATACTCTGGTTTTTCTAGAGGAATTATTACTTTTATATATGCAAGCAGGTGAGTTTGACTTGTGCTGGCTGACATAACACTGTGGTGTGTGTGTGTGTGTGTGTGTCAGAATGGGCAAACATTGGATTTCAGCTAGCAAAGCATCATAGGGGTTGCCAAATGTTACCGATGTTTCATATAGATTGTACAGCAGACAATGATATACTCGTATGAATCATGCATATCTTCTGTAACGAAAGGTGTGATTTCATTTTGGCAGGGATACCAACGCCAGAGGCAAGGTAAGAGTGCATTAAGCCACCTGTTAGTATTATGCTGCTGCAAGTAATGTGTGTGGTTTTTAATTTTATTTTTCTCATTCAGCCAAAAAAGAAGATAAACATGGGAGCAGAAGATGTTGATAACGAAGAATGAATTTTGTTATGTAATTCCTCAGATAGTTATAATAATGCTTCGATTTATGGACTGTTCTCCTGTATTACATTTTATATTCCATTTCTATAATATATTCATCTCGATTATATCAACTTCTGAGTTCTGTAACTGTATTACAAACAATGCTTTTGTATCCATTTTTGTAATAATTCTATTATAAAGACTAGAGCTAGAGGAAGTGGTGGCAGATCCACAGGTGGATTACTTATGTCTCATACTATTTTCCTAATGTATATCCATTATAGGGGCAGTAGTAGATAAGATGCTATATGTTTTTTTGTATGTGGTGTATTTTCCCCTTTTGCGCAATAAATATGTGGTGGAAAACAGCTATGTCTTTATGTTTGAAAATAAGAAATAGACCCATAAAATTATGCAAGCACTAACCTATAAGCCAGGAACACTGCTTTAAATTAATAATTGATAGAGATATTATTGTAGCATATTGTTTTAGATAATTGAGGATTGTATATGTGCTGCCAGGCCTCTTACAGAATTACAAGAACAAAACTCTTTAAAATAACAATAAACCATCACATAAAAAAAAAAAGAGAAGGTTCATCCGGCAGATGCGTAGATCCAAGTCGGAATCATAACGTTCACATTCACTGGTTGAAATCGAAACAAATGGGGGGGCACTTGTAAAGGTAATAGTCTTCCGCTCCTTGGGTATCTTGTGTCTATTATATTTTTGTTTTTCGTTTAATTTTCGTTTTAATTAAAAAAAAAAAAAAAAGTTAAGAAGCACCTGAAAATTACTTGGTGTTTTCAGGGTTATATATTAAAATTCATCGGGCATATTGACATTTGTGGTGCTCCACTGGTGGGATGGTTAGAAATATATAGATATCTTTTGAGAGCAGTACAGATTTATTTTATATGGTGTTCTGGTCACTAAGCACATATGCTATCTGATTCATACTGTGTTCTATTACTGATGCCCTCTTCTAAGCAAATACAGCCATGTTGACTAACTGCATCTCAATGTTTGTTGCAAACATTAATATATTAACTGTCTGTATAATATGAAGATGCTACTACTGGTGGCGGAGGATTGCGTTTAGAAACATACAATTGTTTTTGCTGTAGAATATTTAATGAGATTGCTTTAAACTAAAAAAGTAGGTCAAAGAAGCTTTTACATCAGTAAAAGTAAGTGATATGCAAGCATGCTGTTAAGAATATAAAGAGAACTGGTTGATTACTTGCAGGAATATAATTTGTTCTCCATAATAGTCTTTAAAGTGGACTATCTGCATACAATGGAATGCAAACATTTTGTAGGCTGACCCAGTATCCATGAGAAAGCAGCTTGTGAATTGACTAGGAACCAGTAACTTCACAAAGTGCCTGAGTCTTGGTGTGTTACTAGGCTGCGTGCAAATGACAGGTGCGTTATGTTATTTCACTGAATTGATTTCCTTCTGTTAATCGAGTGTAAATAGTGTATTTTCATTTTTGTTTTAAATGTGTTTTATACAACATTAAATAAAATAATCACTAGTTGCCTCATTGGTGTTTGACTAAAATTACTTTATGGCTATAGATCCTGGAACACGAACTGTATTGGTTCAGTAGAAAACTCATCACTTTGCATTGTTTGCAAAGTGATGCAATCACCTGTCAACTACGTTCACATAACGTGATGTAGTGAGCAGAAAGGCTTTGGGATGCCCCTTTTTTCAGCATGCAACCACCTACCAACATTTATAATTTGTGACATTTGAGTGCATGAGAAGGGGGCATGGTCATGCTAGACAGGGGCATGTCTAGTGCTTTGGAGGTGCTTGTCTGTCCCCTTCACCTCTCCTAAAAAATTCCCCTTCAATACCCCTAGTACACACAGCATTGGGTCAAGACAGTGGGACAGCCCCCTCAAATGGGAAATGTCCTGCATAGATTGGGGAGAGGGAGGGGGGTACCAGACCACTGAGGAGCTCAATGATTTTAGACTCGTAGATTGGGTTACGGTCTACTTTGAGGCATGGTTTGAGCTTCATTAGAGACACATTTTTTTTGCAGGGGCAGCCATGTTAAAAATTTTCCCCCCACAGAGCAATTTTACAAAGAGAACTGAGTTACGGGACCGATTTTCATTCAAAAAAAGCCTTCAGCTTTATGTTAAAAGGAATATTTTTTTTTTACCAATAATTAATCATCTGGTCTGCCAGATCAACACCCCCCCCCCCCCCCACTATTTTTTTTGTTTTTTATTACAGTGAATAAAGTTTTGTACATATCTGAGAAAGCACAAAACACCTATATTTGTACTTCAGTACAAACCGTTCATCACCACCAATTCCAAGTTTTAAGGAGACTTTCCAGCAGAGATACATTTGTATAAATATAAATATGGGCTATATAAATGTTGAACATTGGCCTTAGAAGGTCCTGTACATTCATGCATTTGTCCCCAGAAAGAAGTAGCTTTAGATTATAACTTGGTGTGTTTACGCTTCTAGATTCTAAAGGTCCCTGATCACTTTTTCACAACACATTTTTATGTGAAACCTGACTAATACGATTGGATTGTACTGATGAAAAGTAAGCATGCCCTCATTGGGTGACAATGGGGAAGAGGGTCTGTTTTTGTTTAGTTACTTTAGCCAGCTGTGTCTGTGAGACAGGCGGTTCGTGTGGTGCTGCGCTGTTGTCTAGTAATACTTAATGGCACAGCTCCAAACTTCCAGCCTATCACTGACGCAGAGGAGTAGCAGCATCACCGCACAAGACAGAATGAACGCAGGTGCACTCAATTTAAATAAATGCAGTCCATCTTCCCCATTGTAGGCCAATGATCCCCAAGACATGGGTATCGGGAAAAATAAAAACACTCATTTCTGTCTTTTCGTGCTACCAAAATGTTGGCACTCTAAGCAATAGCTTTTGTTCACCTAATATTGGCATTGGCCTCGCCTGCTTGCTGATGACTTTACCCCTACAAGTGGCAAGGTGGAGTTACTAGTTGAACTGGCAGTAGAAATAGAGAACCAACCCTTTTTAATAGAGCACTTAAATTCAGCTTCTTTTGAAAAGGACTGGATGAAGGACTTTAAGAAACAGGAGACAATGGATTTTGGTTTGGTTTTTTTTTCTTTTTAAAGTGTGCAAATAGTAATGATATGTCATAATATATAGTAACTAATTTTACACAATATTAAAACCACCTCATTATGTAAAGCCCCCCCAACCCCCTCCCCGTGCCACCAAAAGGACTCACTCATTGCAGCATGGACTCTACAAGATCTCTGAAGGTGTCCTGTGGTATCTGGCGCCAAGATGTTTGCATCAGATCCTTTAACTCCTGTAGGTTGCGAGGTGGGGGTCTCCATGGCTCAGACTTCTTTTTTTTTCCAGCACATTCCACAGATGCTCGATCCTTGATCTGGGGAAGTCAACACCTTGATCTCGGTCATATTCCTCAAACCTTTCCTGAACAGTTTTTGAAGTGAGGCCTCTGCCATCAGGGAATACCGTTGCCATGGAGGTGTTTTGGTCTGCAGCAATGTTTAGGTAGGTGGTACGTGTCAAAGTAACATCCACATGAATGCCAGGACCCAAGGTCTCCCAGCCAAACATTGCTCAGAGTATCACACTGCTTCCATCGGCTTGCCTTCTTCTCATAGTGCATTCTGGTGCTATCTCTTTCCCAGGTAAATGACATGCACCTAGCCCTCCACATGATTTAAAAGAAAATGTGCTTCATCAGACCAGGTCACCTTCTTCCATTGCTCCATAGGCAAGTTCGTGGCACTCACCTGCCCATTGTTAGCGCTTTCGGTGGGGGACGGGTCAGCATAGGCACTCTGACCGGTCTGTGGCTACACAGCTCCATACGCAGCAAGCTGCGATATACTGTGTTCTGACACCTTTCTATTGTAGCCAGCACTAACTCTTTTTTCAGCAATTTGTGCTGCAGTAGTTCTGAGATGGGACCAAACAGACTAGCCTTTGCTCCCCAAGCGCATCAGTGAGCTTTAAGTTCCCATGACCCTGTTGCTGGTTCACCAGTTGTTCTTGCACCACTTTTAGCAGGTACTGACAACTGCGTACCAGGAACACCCCACAAGACCTGCCATTTTGGAGATGCTTTGACCCAGTCATCTAGCTATAATAATTTGGCCCTTGTCACGGTCACTCGGAAGCATCTAACAGATCAACTTCAAGAACTGACTGTTCACGTGCTGACTAATATATCCCACCCCTTGACATGTGCAATTGTAACTAGATAATCTTATTCACTTGTCAGTGGTTATCAAGTGGAGCTAGAAAGCTATGGCAAGGGTGTATTGATTTCAAGTATGCAGTGTTCTCAGTGTTTGCCAAGATTAAGTGAGGGAGTATTGTGAAAATTTGTAGTAAGGGAGTTGAGTGTATTGGAAAGTGCAAGTACAGCATTAAGGGGAATTGTTCACTTTCTAGTTTTAAAGTTTTTGGAGAGAGTTTAATACTATATGTGGCAATAAATAAATACAGATTTATAGCTGTGCTTATTTCTGGTTCTTGGGTTTTTAAGGTTAGAGGAATCCACACTCTAAAATAAATATGTAGCCATCTTCCTTGAATGCTACAAACGGCAGATGTTATGGGTAGCTGTGGTTATTTAGGAGGACTGTATTGTAATGGTTAGGCTATGTTTAATCAAAGTGTGTGAGTTTAGTTTGATTGTAAC
This sequence comes from Mixophyes fleayi, assembly GCF_038048845.1. Classification (NCBI taxonomy): domain Eukaryota; kingdom Metazoa; phylum Chordata; class Amphibia; order Anura; family Limnodynastidae; genus Mixophyes; species Mixophyes fleayi. Next base: position 360,169,849 of record NC_134402.1, read on the forward strand.
CAAAGTCAGACCATCTTTTTTTCCTATCCAACAGAGTAAAATGAAAATCAAGTCCTGAATGTAAATGTCCACCGTGTCTGAGGTGTGAATTGAAGTCCAATGTTGCTTTGTTTCTGTAGAAATGAAAGGGAACAGGTTGTCAGGAACCCCCTCCAGCCAGTACAACAACACCCGGAGTCTGCTCTGACAGTCTGGTGTTCACTGGAGCCCCTAGTGGTGGGGAAAGACTTGGCCGCAGACTACAGAGGGTCGTGTGATGTGTACCGGCTGTGGAGAACCCAGGAGCAGGAGGTAATGGCAGACAGCGAATCCAGAGAACAGGCCGAGGTCAGGGATCACTTGCTAGATAGAATCGTCAGAAAACACGTCAGGGGTCGAGGTCACAAGCAAATCAGCAGAAACGAAGCTACAAGCCAACAGATCAAGGTCACAGGCAAAAGACAAATCCAGAGGTCAGGCAGAGGTCATACATGGCAACAGAGGTCCAAGGTTAAACACCAATAGTACAGCAGCAGGCAGCAACACAGGAGTTTGGAAGCTATAACCAGCAGGGAGGCTAAGCCCTCCCTGCCTTAAATACACAGTGTGACCAATCAGAGCCTAGCTCTGAAACTGCTCCCAGCCTATGCCTAATGGATAAATCATACAAAATTAGCCCGCAGGCTAGTTACTTAATCGCGCACGCGCCCAGCAGTTCTCCTTTGACGGCCGGGATGAGCCCCGGAAGTGACGTCGCGGCGGCTCGTAACACAGGTGGGAAGAGAAACAATGGAGCACAAATGGTGAAGTACCTTCTATGCACCAGTAAATGATTAGTTATCCGATATGCCCTCACATGATGTTGCTGAATTAATACATTCAAATGAATAGGGCTTTCTTCCTTAGCTGGTCCATGCTGTGTCAACCCCCCCCTCCCGTAAACCCTAACTATTCTCTTCCGAAATGAAGCTTTGTGTTGCTTGATCGCCATTGGTAATAAAGAAAGTAGTGGTATATGTCAAGTCAAAATTCAGCATTAACATCGCCTTAATATGAAATTGGTATGAAAGGGAAATGAAAAGAAGCAATAGAAGAAGAGACTGAGTAGCTAAAATGTGAACTGGGTCTTTGGTGAGGTAAGACTTGGGGATATGGTAGGCAGGTTACATGCTTTGAGGTTTGGGTATACATTAAATTGACCTTTTATATGTAGATTAATTTATAATTTGGCATCCTGAATTATGCCACTGTACAGAAAGTTCACTTTGGACTCAGCTGCCCAGGAGATGATGTAATAAATTGCTTTGATAATTGATTTCTTATTGCTGTGATAAGCAGTGATAGAAAATCAGCCATATTGCTGCAAAATTATAATTGGACTTGTTAGTCCTATATGTCAAAATCTGCTCATACAGAGCGCTTTAATTGTTGCTCTTCACCTTTGTAGCATAAAACCTACAAAATTACATATACATCATGCTAGTGTATAGTGTTACGATTCCTAGCAATTTCAGGAAGCAGCAACAGAAGTATAATAAACCAAATGTCTTTATTTAGGCAAAATACATAAACAGGGATTCAGTTTGTGGGATATGCAGATTTTCAGGTAGCAGTATAAACAGGTATAACTCAAATCCACAGTTATCCAGATATTCCAGGAAGAGAGCCACAACAGGAAGTCGAACAGCAGCTAAGTAAAACTGGAACAGGGATTAACAGGAGACAAGCAGCAGCCAGGTAAAAACGAACTGCACAGAGCACAGATTGAAGCAGGTATTAGAAGCTGTGAGACAGGTGCAGTTCTAATCAGAAAGGAAGATTAACTCCTAAAGGCATGGTGGAAAGTTCATTGGCAGAACAGCTTTGGTGGATTTGAGGTACTGCTGCTACATGCAAAATATAGGCAGAGTCGTAACATATCCTACTTTAGAAAAAAATGCTCTCTCTGTTCATGTTTACATCTGGATGAGCTATGACATTTAAAAGTGTTAATGTATGTACTGTGCTTGGAGAGACCATTGTCCTTGACCCTGGCTCTTCTTCACGTCTGTCCAGCCTCTATCCCCAAGCATGATAGATATGTCTTGGGACATATTCTGATAGCGGCTATGGCTGCAGTAAATCAAAACTGGAAGTCTCCTGGCCCCCTCACTCTTTTTTCGGGGTATCTCAAATATTTAGTTCAGCTTCGACACGAAGACTCTAGATATGCCCTATTCCAAATCTGCATCAGCTCCTATTATGAAATGGTTTAAGTGGCTTGAATATACCACAGATAGTATGGCGACCTCGGGTGATTTTACCTCCTGTCCCTATCTCTAACCTGACGCCTTAATTGAAAACCAACATGATTGATACTGTCCACTACTACATTTAACAGTAGACTGTATTTTGTTCTCTCTGCTGTACCCAGTGTCTGCACTGTACAGTATATAACTGCTTTTTTAATGTTACACCTATGCTGGGCAGCACAGTGGCTAAGTGGTTAGCACTTCTGCCTCACAGCACTGGGGTCATGACTTCAATTCCCGACCATGGCCTTATCTATGTGGAGTTTGTATGTTCCCCCAGTGTTTGCGTGGGTTGCTCTCCCTCTCCCCCTCCTTCCCCCTGTAAGCTCCAATGGGGCAGGGACTGATGTGACTGAGTTCTCTGTACAGCGCTGCGGAATTAGTGGCGCTATATAAATAAATGGTAATGATGTTCCACCTGAGTAACTATTGTCCCCCCCCCCCCTTTTTGTTTTCTGTACTCCCTTATGTGCATTTGAAAAACTTCAATAAAAATCATTGATGATCAAACAAAAGTGCTAATGTGTCTGCACTCTTGAACACTATCTTATATTACATTACATAGGGGAGTGATTAGGTATTCTTGTTAGATTGAGGGTGTGCCATTTGAGCATTGTTACACCCATTCCAGTATTGCTTCATTTATTTTATAAATAAATTTAAAACTAGACAATGTAACTCTTTCGATGCCAGTACAGAACGTAAAAGTGCAGAATTTTCCAGGGTTGTTCCATCTAAAGCACCCATGTGATATTAGCCTAAAGAACAGGGCCGTCTCTTCCATTGGGCACGATGGGCAGGTGCCCGGGGGCCCTGCAGGCAAGGGGGGCCCGTCCAAATCCTAAAAAAAAAAAAAAAAAAAAAACACCTTGCGGTCACATCAGCGGTGATCCGGCTCCCTCCCTGGTCCCCTCTTCCGGGCTGTGCTCGCAGTGAATGCTGGGCATGATGTCACGCCCAGCATGGAAGAGGGCAGAAGAGACTCAGCGGCGCGGAAAAAAGAAGAGGATCGGACTTAAGGTAAGTTAAGGGGGCCCATATATATATATATATATATATATATATATTATTTTTTTTTAGGGGCCCGGTACACTGCATTGCCCGGGGGCCCATGAAGTAGTTAAGGTGGCCCTGCTAAGGAACATTTATATCAGACTATATTTTTATTTTCAGTGCTGGAATATAGCAGTTGGATATGATGTTAATAAATTGCTTTGTTATAAACAGATCAATTAAAAGGTCCCTCATTAAAGATTACCGTAACCCTCCCAGCCCAAGGATAGTCTTAGCGTGTAAGTATCCAGAAGTGCAGGGTGGAGTAAATTATCTCACAGCTGCTTGATACAAATCCTTAGTCATAGCAGTGTTTTTTCACACAGCAGAACAGCTAGGGAAACCTGTTTTCTTTTTGAACAATTTGCCTGCTGGCAAATAGAAAAAAAAGCTGCCTGAAAAAGAACCACATAGTGTCACAAACCAGCACTCACCTGAGCCTGTGTGGCATGTGTGTGGCAGGATTTATCACAGCAAACCAACCCGGTCTGTCTACTTATAACTGCAATCCTCTTTTTATATTGCACGCTCATTAATTCAAATGGCAAACACCAAGATTTACTTTCAAAGATCCCACTTAGAGGAAGTGCTTGGTTACTCCCTTTACCTCAAAATACCATTACAACTTATATTTCACTAAAATTAAACTTTAAATTAATCAGAGTAGAATTAGTCCTACAATATGCTGTATGTTAGTTATGTAGCACTTTTACTAACCAAGCTATCTAAGACATAAATTTGTTGGCAACACAAAGGCAGAGTGTTATTACATGGGATTTAATATGGCAAAATAACCACAATGATTAAGGTAACAAAAGATAAAATACATTAATATCACATACATTATTGAAATTATGCAAAAAGGTTTATTCAAAAATAAAAAGAAGAAATCCAAAAATAGAAAAAAAGTATACAATTTCCTATTTGTTGTGTGTATGCCAATAGGTTTTTATGACTTCTGCTGCACACACAATTAATTTGAAATTCTTAAAAATAAATGATATATTCCTTGACCTGTATAACATAAAAAATTATTTTTACCTAAAATCAACCAGTCACAAATTTAAACACAGATACATATGAAATATGACAACATTAGGAATATTATTGGGGACAATGTTTTTACCATATCTTTGCTAAGGAGTGAGTAGTTCATTTCAACGTGTGTTAAGGGCATATGTTTACTAACTATACACATATGTTTATCATTGATGCCAGTATGAATTATGAAAATCATTTGATGTATTATGTTTCTTATGTGACATGCTGGACTTTACAGCTACTGTCCCTTTTGGGATTTCACTCCCTCCTGTGGAGTTGTGCCATACATATCCATTTTCAGGTTGTGAAAGATTCATTTTGTCTAGCTATACACACAGCCTGTTAACGCTTCATTGCTAAGTGACAAGACCAACACCTTCAAATATCCAGCTTAGAAGAAATAAAGCAAATGGATAGTCAAAAGCTAAATTAATTCATTGTGTGCACAATAAGTTCACAATTTATATATATGGGGAAGAGAGCAACTAGTTATATAATATATATTTTAATTTTATTAACTCATGGTTACGCCCTACCCACAACATAGTATCCAGAAGCAGTCTCTTGCCTGAACTGTTTTTCATCTAGCCCTAAACACTGTTTGCAGCTTTTCAACAGATGCCAGCAAAAATCTGCTTTAGGGTCTACCTCTAGCAGAACCCATTACTTTCAATAGGAAAGCATGTAGACCAGTGTTAGGGATAACTAAGCCCTCTCTGGCTACTCCCTGATTTCAAATCTTATCATATATTCCAACAGTTATACAATATATCACCTCTATTTTGTCAGGAAACCACTCCTTGTCCCCTTTATCTGTCAGAAACTACCCTCTGTGCAATCATGACTTGGTACCCAGCAGCTTTGGTCAATGTGATAGGCCAAGGGGGATCCATCCACAGCACCCTGATCCATAGTAAACGGTCAAGAGTACCAGCCCAAGTGTACCAGCATGGGAGTACACTAGCAGTGACAGCTACCCAGAAGGAACGTGGTTCTGTACGCCATAAAGGAGTCCAGTGGTGGCAGCAGGCTCCTCCTACTGCGGCAGGAGGGGCGTATTCGGAATAACGAAAGGGGACAGTGGCAAAGTAAAACAGGGTGGCGTAGGTGGTCCATCCTGTCACACTAGCCAAGAGTTATGAAAGCAAAGATCTGAAAATCTTTTCTGAACAAAATGGTTTAAAAGATCAACTGGGCAAACTGAATTTCCTTAGAATTAATAATTAGAATTACACGTTGATACCTTGTGTAGGGAAGATACAAAGATAGCATATATTCCCCCCACCCCACCCCTTTTACTTGCTCTGTTGGATGAGGCTGTAAAAAAATCAGTATCAGCAAGTGATACTGAAGTGCTAAGAAACAAAATCTGTTCTGCTGGGCACGTGCACATCAATATGTAGATCTGGCATCAACTGTTCATGAGTCACTGCTTCCAAATGTCCAAAGATGGGGTGACATAAGACAAACTTTCTTTCTCCTTCTTGGGAGTATTGCTGTCTAACTCAGTAACTGTTGCTAGATGGCCAGTCTCCCGAAGTACAAATTGGTATGGAGACTCGATATTATGACCTTTTTAACCCACTTTAGAATAATATGGACCTCACTGAATTAACAATAGAACTTGCAACTCCAGAGAAAGGTCGACTTTAGTCAATGACAAATCATTTATGTTAATCTCTTACAAAATGGGAATTGATAGATTGATTGCAGGAAGATTGGGTTAAAATAAAAAAATGCATTATTAAATGCAACATTATTAAATGTTCCAGATATTTTAGTAAAAACAAAAGGAAGGGGAAATCAGAATAGTTACCCAAGGAAATAGCAATTGTTAGAAGTGCTTTGAGCAGGGCCATTAAACACATTTTTTAACCAATCACTGCTGACTGGTATAAATACAGGTAATTGGAAAATTGAAAATGTAGGTCCACTGGTCACAAAGGCAGTTGGGAAGTCTAACTATAGACATGTAAACTCATTTCAATAGGAGGGAAAATAATGGAAGCACTTAAAGAAAATAGAAAAAAATAAATAGTAGAGGAGGTTGTAGACTGTGCTGGTGTAGTGAGTGGATGAGTGGGTTATTGTTGCCTTGTTGATTTTAGTAGTTCCTCTCCTGTTTCAGATAGATTGGGAGTACTGAAGCGCAGGTGAGGTTGCTGTGTTGATGTAGGTTGGAGAATATTGTTGGGTCTAGTTGGGTGATCCTTGGTTGGTAAGTTGTGTTGTATTTGCTTGCTGTGGAGGAAATATAGCTGTGGAAGTAAGGATTGTTAATTACACTTCCTTTGTTAGTGTGTGGAGGGGGAGGATAAGGCGAAGTTGTGAGGGTTCCTGGTATTCGTGGTTTCTCTGTAAAGATGTACAATATGTTTTGGGGTCTATTTGCTGCACTGCGCTTATTGTGCTTGTTTATAGTCTGTTATTTGCTCTTAAAAGAACATTTGTTTCAATATCTTCAGTTCCTCTCCACAAAGGTGGGAAATTCTGAAAGAGCATTTCCCTGCTTCACTGCATAATAGATCCACAACTAGATGGTCTGCACGTATTGAGTCTGTTAATCCAGTTGTACATCATTTGCATTCTTTGGAAACAGCTTTATCAATCTTTGAAATTCTCAATCTCACTGCACAAACTCGATCAGACATTCTGTCCGTTAAGAAGTTCTTGTCAAAATTTGAATTTGCTCTAATGTCATCTTTGTGGATATGTACTTATACTTATAATGATCAACCAAACTGTCCTCCTTACTGAAGCACGCAATGCTACATTGAACGTTGAGCTGAACAACATCAAAGGTCGTATCAAAAACATGTAACAGATGCACGATAAATGGGATGAGATCATCATAGAGTGGAAAATTGTAGCAAAAAATATTGAGATTCCAACCGAGTTCTCCACCAGTCACCACTTATCTACTCAAATCAATGCTGAAGGGTCAACATTTTCTAAGTAGGTGTAGGCTAAGCTTGTCCTCTTACCTCTGTGTCTGTATGTATTACCCAGTATTGTTTTATTACTGTGTTTGTTCCCAATTGTAAAGCGCTACGGAATTTGCTGGCGCTATATAAATAAATGTTGATGATGATAATGATGATGAGACTCCATTCTGTTTTATCTTTGTCGATTTACTTAATTGGAAGTAGTTAGTAAATTGTTTAAGTTTCTTTGAGAGTTCAACAAAATGAGTAATGAAAGCCTATGCTCCGCAGCTGAAACTTTTTAGTAATAATACAAGAAAGATATTGACCAAGATTTAAGTGACAAACTAATTTCCCTGAAGCAAATTTATAGTAAAAAATTTAAGTTGGAAAGCAAGCCAAAGGAACTTCTTTCGGAAATCCTAGAACTAGGGGCTAGATTTACTAAGCTGCGGGTTTGAAAAAGTGGGGATGTTGCCTATAGCAACCAATCAGATTCTAGCTGTCATTTTGTAGAAAGTACTAAATAAATGACAGCTAGAATCTGATTGGTTGCTATAGGCAACATCCCCACTTTTTCAAACCCGCAGCTTAGTAAATCTAGCCCCAGGACTTTCTGAGGCGTTTCCGAACATCACAATTGCTTTGAGCATTTTCCTCAGTTTGCCAGCATCTGTTGCTTCTGGTGAACGAATGTTCAGTATGCCGAAGAACGTAAAAAACTAGCATTGCTCAACTATGGGAAAAGAGTGATTGAATGGGCTGCCCATGCTCAATATTAACTGTGACATGGAACAAAGGTGTTATGATCCGCCACTGATGCAACTCTTCTGTCTCCATTGTAGCACGTTAAGGCTGTTGCACATGGCAATTCTGACAGCCGGGTGCATGCGCACTTTGACTCATTTAGTAAACACAACATACGGGTTAATTTAGGAGTGCTGCACTGATTAATTAAGCAGCCCCTGGGGCTTATTATTGACAATGGTTTCTCTTGTCCCCTGATTGGTTATCATGTGCATTTAAGGCAGGGATGGCTTAGCCTCCCTGCCAGTTATAGTGTACATTTTGTGTTTTGCTGACCTGCTTGAGAATTGTCTGCTGACTTCTGAATAACAACTTGTTATTGACCCTTGGATTGTTCTGGACCTTGATTGAATTCTGATTGCCCTAACATTCTGCTTTGTCTTTTGGATTATTCTTTGTTTGCAACCAGCCCTGACCTTTGGCCTGTCCCTGTTTATCCTGCTTGCTGCGATCCATGACCTTTGGACTGTCTTTGGTTTTTGTCTCCTACCTCCTGTGTGTCCTCTCCATCTGCGCTACGGCCACCATTGATACACTTTTACCATGCTAGAGTGAAGTCCTGGGGGCAACTGAGTACCGGTGAGCAATACTAGCTCTACGAGAAAGGCGACTGCTATAGGCAGGGCCGGATTAAGGGAATGGATGCCCCCCCCCCCCCTCAGCTAAGGGTACTGTGAGGTCCCCCCCCCTCCCCCGATATATATAATACAGCATAATAGAATAGCCCTGCTCCGTTTCTTCTTTATCGCCCCCCTTCCCCCGAGCGCTTACCTCCTATTCCTTGTGGTCCAGATCCGTCCTTTCTTCACTGCAGTCTACAGCAGGCGTTCTTCAGTCACTCCCTGTAGTGCTTCTGCGGTGCGAAGTAAGCTCCTTACTGAGGAGATCTCGTGAGAGTGAGACTATGACTCATAGTCTCACTCTCACGAAATCTCAGTGAGGAGATTACTGCACACCACGGAAGCACTACAGGGACATCAGGCAGCTAACAGCATAACATTTGCTGTTAGTTGCCTGCCATTCTCCATGACCTGATAGTCGGGGACGCCCCCGACACAATGAATGCTGGTGGTACACAGATATAAAAAAATAAAAATAAAGTTAAAATAGTTTCAAGAGCACCCCAGATGCCCGAGGCCCCTGGGCTGTAACCCAGAAAGCCCCCGGGTTAATCCAGCCCTGGCTATAGGTGAAGACCTCTCACCATCTGTTCTAAAGGGTTATCTATGTAGCTGTTAGCCCTAACAGAGGTTGGATTTTTCCAAATTGATTTGCAGAAGAAAAAAAGCTACAAAACCACTTCTAACTCGAAATCTCCAATAATCCAGTACATCAGTATTTTATTTGTAAATTTTAATACAGTTGAACATTAAAATCAGTTTAATATACTTTTTAAATGCATTTTTAATGTTTTTTGTTTTGTTTTTAAAAAGAAAAGGGGTAGGGGGCCTCTTTATTTGGATTGCCCCCGGCCTCTTTGAACCTTTGAAAGGGTCTGAGCATAGCTGAGTATGCCTTGCTGCTGATATGCTGATGTTTTCTTCTATGTGAAGAGGATTAGCTGCCTGCAGATGGCGTGTCAGTTGTGTTCTGAGCCAAATAGCTTCCTCTCGTCTAGTGTGGGGAGCCAGTATTGGTGTCCTGTAGAGTTCTGCTCTGTTTGTGCTCTGGTGTGCGAGTCTGAATTAGATGTGCTCTAGCTGATATGTCTGGTGTCTAGTTGTTCAGTGTATACCCACCACATTTTGTCCATGTAAGTGCAGACTTCAGCAGGGAACACAAACTGAAATCTAAAGGAAACCACTATCTGCACAAATCTGGATCATTAATTATTGGTATGTTTTGTTCCAAATAGGGACTTTTTTTGTTATATGTAATGACTATTATCACACTATGGACTATGGACAGTATATACCGTAGAGTGGCCACTAGACCTCTGTCTCATTGGGATTTGTACCTTATCAGAAAACTCGTAACTGCAGCTCACTGATGTAGTTTAATGATTTATTTATAAAGGTTGTTATTAATGTGATGCATTCTGTGAACTATGTGATATGAATTCTACATAGTTATAATTTAATATTATTTTATAATAACCATTATTGCAACACGACTCATTTTAACAAAATATTTGTAATATCTTTTGGTATTTTTATTTGCTATCTGTAGTGATGATCGATGGATGAGAAAAATATATGTCTGCTCCTAATTGTCCTTCTACCTCTGGAATGCAATTATAGAGTTACTGATTTAAAAAGGCCACTTGTAGTGATAGAGTTAATGTAATCTTCATAATACTGCAGCACATCACTAGTGGAATCTCTTTCTCTTGTGTGTGTAACATAACCCTCTGAGGGAGAGATAAGTCTGTTTATGGCACTTCAGCCCCCTTCAGATGTGTTAAGTTGCACAGAGAATTGTTTGCTCCTTATATGGTCACTAGCTGAAGATAAGCAGAAGGGTATAAATACTTTGTACTGCTGTGTCTGTTCAATTGTGCCATCTGTGTTAGTTAAACACCACTCTATTGCAATAAATGAATAATGCTTTATCAATATCTGGACTTTCTATTTCTTTATCATCTGGAAGATGCTGGAATTACAATAATGCTGGTGTAGTTAGATACAAAAACTTATATATGCTCCGTCACAGACACCACAATAGCTCTGAATCCTGCTCATAACAAATAATTGCTTACATAACTGACTGCCAACATACAGTATCAGAGAGACAAAAGAAATTGTCCCAGGCAGACTCAGCTACTAAATCTTTGAGCAATCACAGCGTCTACTACAGGTGGGGTTTTCCCTTCCTTCTACTTGTATTCTTTAAGGGTGGATATTCACTGCGAAAAGTCCTGAACAAGGCATATCCTCACTAGAGAACAGGGCCGTAACTAGGGCTGTGCGACAGGGGCGACCTCCCAGGACGCAACGCTGAAGGGGGGCGTAATTTAGGAATATTTTAGGTACATTTGGTTAAAATTGAGGGCTAGGGGGGCGGCATTTGCCTTTCTCGCCCCAGGCGCTAGAATTCTAAGTTACGGCTCTGCTAGAGAAGTTAGTTTGGTTTGTTATACACAGATTTGTCTACAATTAATTAACTATACTTAGATGCATACAACCCATCTCCAGAAGGAGCTATTAATAGGAGACCTAGGCTACTGCCATTTTAAATAAAGTTTAATGACAATTACAGTGGATCAATTTTCATTCTCTAACATACTGGAGTCAGGAAGTCTAAAGAATAGACTGTACAGCACTGAACAGTAGTCTTGGGCACTCTAGCAGGTCCTCATGACAGCTTAGTCCTAGGATTTTGCTATTGAGGCTTCAGAGGCTCTGATTGTGATTGCTGAGAGCCTTCTGGGTACATGAGAACAGTTTTATCCATGCTACAGCTTCCTTTTGTTCAGCTGAGAATCATAATTACTATTTTACCATAACCAGCACTAGTCAAGCCAGATGGCACTATAGCAGGGAGATTTATAATTGTCAATGTCATTAATGCCCCTAAAACAGACCATAGCCTTCCAATACCTAAAAACAGCAAATTCTTATATAGCCCTCCTTAGGGACACACACTTAAAATCTCTTTACCCCTCATGGATGGGCAATTTTTTTTCCTTGTGTTTCGGCTCACCTGCAGAAACCAACAGCAATGGCATGGTGATACTTAAACATAAACTGTAGGAACCCATTCATTGCTGCCTCCACTAGAGTTGATTCAGAAGGCCATCGTGTGAGATTACCATCACCTTTTATGTGTCTTTGATCAGAAATTGTATGAGTCCTCCTTAATTTCCTTCAAACTGCTTTCCCTCATGAAAGTCTATAACCTTTACAATTCTTGACATGTTAAACATGCTTCACCAAAGAATATACCCACTTTTTAGTTCCATATAATTCATACACTGGAATCAACTTAATTTTTATAGATCATTACCTCTCTCAGGAATTAACCAAGGTGAACTGCTCATCCATGTCCAGGGCAGACAAGCAAGCTGTCTCAATCATACTAGAAGTGACTCCAGCCACTCCAGAGCAAATTAGCTGAAAACTGGATGAAGAACTGTTACTACAGCAGCTCACAGTGCAAGAACTTAGATAAGCATTTTGAGATTTATTTTTTTACATTAATATTCCTGAAGAAATACCTCTCTCCATGGTCTAGGAGGCCAACAAGGTGACCATTAGAGGTAGGAAATTTACTATCTTGTCCGCTAGGAATAAGAAGATATCTAAGATGGACTCTCAAATCTTGTCCTCAAACATTCTGCAGATGAAGTCCATACCCTTCTCTCTTCCTCTCCCCCCTCCACTTGCACATAGGACCCAATCCCCTCCCACCTCCTCTGCTCCCTCTCTCTTGAAGCCTGCTCCCACCTTGCTTACCTCCTCAACCTCTCCCTCTCCTCTGGAATGTTCCCCTCCTCTTTTAAACATGCTTTTGTCTCCCCCATACTCAAGAAACCATCCCTTGATCCCGCCTCTCTCTCTAATTATCGCCCTATTTAGTTTCTTCCTTTTGCCTCCAAACTCCTTGAACGGGTTGTCTACAACCGTCTCACCTCCTTTCTCTCCTCTCACTCACTCCTTGACCCGCTCCAATCTGGTTTTCGCCCCCCCCGGCTCCACTGAAACTGCCCTCACTAAGGTCACTAATGACCTTCTCCTTGCTAAATCCAATAGACACTACGCCCTTCTTATCCTTCTTGACCTCTCTGCTGCCTTTGATACAGTTGACCACGCACTCCTTTTGCAAACTCTCAAATCTATAGGCCTATGTAACACTGTCCTCTCCTGGTTTTCCTCTTACCTAACCAACCGCTCCTTCTCAGTCTCTACTCATGATTACCTGTTGGCGTTCCTCCAGGCTCCCTGCTTTTCTCCCTCTACACCTCCTCCCTTGGTGTCCTCATCTGCTCCTTTGGCCTCCAATACCACCTCTATGCTGATGATACCCAAATTTATCTTTCATCCCCTGACCTCTCCCCTTCCGTCTCGTGTCTCCTCCTGTCTCTCGGCCATCTCATCTTGGATGTCCCAACACTTCCTTAAACTCAATATTTCCAAGACCGAGCTTATAGTCTTCCCCCCTGCCAGGACTCTCCCACCCCCCCCCCCTCTATTTCTGTTAATAACACTACCATCGTTTTTGTCCCCCCAAAGTCCGATGCCTTGGGGGTCATCCTTGATTCCTCCCTCTCATTCAAGCCTCACATTCTGTCCCTCTCAAAATCCTGCTACTTCCACCTTTGGAATATATCCGTATAAGATACGTCCCTTTCTCACCACGGAAGCCACAAAAACCGTTGTTCACACGCTTGTTATCTCTCGCCTTGACTACTGTAACCTCCTTCTCTCTGGCCTACCTGATTCTCGCCTTGACCCTCTTAAGTCTATCCTCAATGCTGCTGCCCACCTCATTTTTCTCTCCCGCCACTCTGTATCTGCAGTCTCCCTCCAACAGTCACTACATTGGCTCCCCATACACTACAGAATTAAATTTAAACTCCTCACCATCACCTTTAAAGCTCTTAGTCAATCTTCCTCTCCCTACTGTTAGGGTTCTGTTCACAACCACTTCCTTAATTACAGCCATGGAGCCAGACACGTGATATAAACGTTTAAACTGTTTATTGCAGTAAAGTAAAGTCCAGGTAAGGCAAAAATAAACAGTTCAGGCTGAATGGAACAATGGATTTCCAGATCTTGGCAAACAAGCAGTAAATAATAAAGAAATGCAGCAGATGACTTAACTGAAACCAGTTTGTAGTAGCAGCCAGAAACATGCAGGTAATCCAGGAACAGAGACACATGAGCAGGCTAGGAACATCAATGACCAGCAAAGGATTCAGGAATAAGCAGGCATATATAGGCCACAGACAGGTGAGGATAATTAATTAGCAGGCTAGTTAACCCCTAATAGAGGAATGGCCGGACAGCAGCTCCTCTGGAGAATCACAGATACTGCAGGGTAATGTGCACACAGGGTTACAAGGCATATCATAACACAGGGTAAAATGCACACAAAGAAACAGGGCAGATCATAACAAAAATACACACAAAGAAACAAGGCAGATCATAACAAAAATACACACAAAGAAACAAGGCAGATCATAACACCTACATCTCCAATCTCATCTCTACCTACACTCCTACCCGCCCCCTCCGCTCTGCCTGTGACCACCGCCTTACTACACTGATCACCTCCTCTCACTCTCGTCTTCAGGACTTTGCCCGGGCTGCTCCCCAGCTGTGGAATGATCTTCCACGTTCCATCAGGTTAGCATCTACTCTCAAGGGCTTCAAGTGTGCCTTTAAGACTCATTTCTTTATTCAAGTCTATCGGTCCTCCTCCTAACTTCCTTGTCATGGCTTTCTCCCCCAGTTAGTACCACCCCTTTTGCTTTACCCTGTCACCTGTGTTTGTATATATTTTTGTATCATGTTGTGTCTTGGTTCTGTTTTCTGTATATGTTATGTAGGGCGCTGTGGACCCTTTGTGGCGCCTTATAAGTCAAAGATAATAATAATAATAATAACATACAACACAGATCCAGAAATCCTGTATATTAGAGACTATTGGCTTCAAAAGGGCAATAGGTTAGTTGCCAATTTAGCATTAACTCTACCTGTGACTTAAATAACCAGATCCCAGGTAAATAGTGAAAATAGTTAAAGTGCATTTTATGAAACACTTTAAAACAGGCCAGTCCAACCTGCAGCCCTCCAGGTGTTTTGAAACTTCAAGCCCCAGCATGCTTTGCTAGTAGACAACCTGTTGATAGCTGGAAGGGCATGCTGGGACTTGTAGTTTCACAACATCTGGAGGGCCGCAGGTTGGACATGCCTGCTTTAAAACCTTCCAGGTCCTCTTTGTTCTAAGTATGTTCTGAGAAACAAAATTAATACTTATCTATCTTCCTGTAATTTATCTAAAATTACCCAGACACAACTGGAAAAATTAAATGGGGATATCACAGTAGAGACCTCCCAAGCTCAAGGCCTCTTCTGTGCCACACCCAGACAGGTGCATAGCTAATTATAACAATGTTATACACTGGCACCTAAACTGGCTGAGATCCAGTTACCTTTTTGCCAAAACAAAAAAATGTGAGTTTGAAACTTCTCAAGCGTCAAATTTTTGGGTTATGTTATTTCAGCTGGCTTTTCCATGCATCTTAAGAAGGTTCAAGTCATTTTTAAGCAGGCCCTTCCAACGAACCTAAAAGCAATCTTCTTCCTGGGATTTGCCAATTATCATAGAAGGTTCATTCCATTTTTCTCCTTAATTGTGGCTCCTATCACAGCATTAACTAAAAAGGGTGCAGACCCATCCTCCTGGTTTTCTCATGTTTAGCCTTTGTGACATTAAAGCAAGCTTTTATGTCTTCCTACGTGTGTCCTCATTATAATATTGAATATTCGTTTATTGTAGAGGTGGATGCATCTGACGTCGGAGCCAGATTCATTCTCTCTCCTCAAGATCCTCACTATCACGCATCTCACCGGTTTAGTTCCATTCTGAGCCTTGTATACATGGGTTTCTCGTGGTTACTCCTATCTGTTGTACAGTCTGGCGTTCCTCTATCCTCGGATGCCATCTTGCCAAGCATTCTGCACATGCGCAACCCTAGGTACCTTTTAAAACCTCTGCTCCACGGTGATAGGAGGATCACCAGCCAGGTCCCTTTATAAGGGTCCTCCTTCTTTCTATGGGTGTCAGTTCATCAGGTCTCCCTACCTGATAGGAAGCATCTCCTCTCACTCCCGCCCGTGCTCATACTTACCTTTGTTCCTGTTGAGCTTATTCTACAGTCAAGACCGTGGCCTCACTGCAGAGTATCGCTCATCATCGGACCTGTTCCAGAGTTATAACACCTGTGTGGATCTCAGTGCTTTTGTCCTCCACAGTGCATCGATTCACAGCTATATCTGTTCAGCTTATTCTGCTATTTAGACCTGTGACTGTACTACCTGCTCAGCCTATCCTATTATCGAGATTCATGGCTATACTGCTGATCATCACACAGCACACGTTCTGTTCCAGAATTCCGTACACCTGAGGCTACATTTCATTCTACCTTATAGTTACTTCATGGTTCTCTGTATTATCTGCTCTGTTCCCCCTAGAGGACCGCAACCTGCGGTTGAGAGCAGCTAAGACCATATTCCCTGGTGAATACCTCTCCTTCGTTAGACTCCGCACCTTTCTGGGGGTAGGTGTCACTCAAGCAGAGATCAAGACCATTCCAAATATCTGGCTTTCGTGACACTCACGCTAATAAGTTAAAGAGTGAATTCCACCAAGGGTATCCAGGAAAGCCTCATTAGGTGTCCCTTGACCATTTGAAAAAGATTATAAAATCCCAGTTTCCAGACATTCACACAAGTTGTGATGAAACAAGCTTGATATCCTCTCAAACAGCCTGTCCCTCGTTTCTCACAAAATGTTTAGCTTTACAACATGTACTTTTGATAGCCGTTTATATTCCCCAGCTCAGCAGAGTACAAATGCAGTGTCTAATTACATGTTGATAAGGGGACAGTGTAGCTCATTGTAAATATGTATATTATTTATTGTATTTTGTTGATTTTGCAGTGAAGCTGTTATTCATTGTTCTTAAAGTGAAGCCAAGTGGGTTATGGGTAAGGATCAGGTTCCAGGACACAGGTGAGAGGCTGACTGCTATCCTATATCTGAAAGTGGGGAAGGCCAATTAGTATCCATTGTCCTTCACAGGACTAGTCCAGATATTTTGTCTGCAACCGAGGAGGGGAGCTTCTGTGGAAGCACAGATCATCTCCACTCCCCCCCTCTAACTCTCTGATCCACCACCCACTAATATTTAAGAGGGTGAGAGCAAGGGATTTGCCCAGGGAAGGGAAAGTACTGTGGAAATTTGACCCTGCATATAAGGAACCACTCTGGGGGAGCAGGGGTTGTTCATTCTGAGAATTGATGACTGGAAGCTGCAGGGCTGCTAGTTTTGAGTTGCCGTTCTCTACCAGTGGACTACATCTCCAGATCCATGGGTCTTCAAGTCAGGACAGCCAGGTGACTGTAACTCCTTAAGCTAGTGGGGTAAGGGACAGATGATGTGGTAAACCTGCCTGGCATTTATTTACTGTGTGTATATAATATTCTAGTGTTTTTATTACAATAAATGTGTTGTTGTACTTTTCTAACTGCATTTGCTTGAGTGATTATAAGAACCCTAGAAGGTACTGGGTACACTTCCCTGTCATAGTTAGGCACCAGCTGGTGGCCAGCCAGTGTGAAGTGGGTAGATATGGCCAGATAAACCCGGTATCTTCACACAAGTCCCAGAACATTACTCTCCTCCCCCATCTTCTATGGCATTATACTAATTTTTGTTTAAACTGAGAGTTATTAGACGGGTTTTAGACTATAGTACATAAGAATAGATCTGGCTCACATTCTGTACAGGGCCTCCACCCACAATAGGTGAGCAGTAAAAAGATATTTACTTAACTGCGGGTTTGAAAAAGTGGAGATGTTGTCTATAGAAACCAATCACATTCTAGTTCTTTATTTAGTACATTTTACAAAATGACAGCTACAATCTGATTGGTTGCTATAGGCAACATCTCCACAAATCCACAGTTTAGTTAATATACCCCTTAGGCTCAGTCTATCTTTCTCTTGCTGGGATGGATTCAGGAATAACATGCATCCATTTATCTCCCCTTTCCTTCCTGCTTCAACAGTTGGATTTACACAAAGTGTACTGGCTTCAATATAATAATATAGTATGAGCTAAGATTGCAAATATTGTAACATGGAAATCATAGATAATTGTGTTGGAGGCTAGTAATAGGAGCTATAAATAGTTTGTGTGAATATGGTGACTTGGGAAAGATGGTTATGCGAGTATACATTATATTGGAATAACAGTGATGTGCTGCATTAGATTAAGTGGTAACAGATACATTGTGCTTGGAATAGATTGTACATGTCTGATAATGCTGGGAATAGCGAGTTATAGCTAATAATGATATTATTGTTTGAATTGGCTGTGAAGTTGTATATCTGCAGGAGTTGAGAGCACAGGCTCAGCATGCTTGTGCTCTGTGGGAAATGGTGTTGTTTGATTGTTTAAGGTTATACAGAGTTTGACTGTGAATACAGTTTAGCTTATGTTGCATACATAGGTATTGTATACATTTGATAAAAACTTGTGGTTGTGAGATAGCACAGGCAATTAGGATACAATGATATAAATAATGTGCTAAATAATCCATAATCTGTGCGTTTGGTTTTGAAAACAAGTTTGTAAACAGACAACAGATAACATGGCAGACATTGTGCCACGTGCTTTGTAAACACGCTTTCAAGATAGAGGACTTTGTACCATGCTTTGTTAACCCTTGTAGGGCTGTATAATCGTGGGACTGATGATATATGGGATGATAAACATACGTGTGTGTGTGTATATCACACTAATCAACCACAATATTAAAATCACCTGCTGTGTCCCCCTCGTACCACCAAAACAGCACTGATCCATCGAGCCCTGATCTCCACAAGACCTCTGAAGGTGTCCTGTGGTATCTGGCACCATGATGTTGGCAACAGATCCTTTAAGTTCTGTAAGTTGTGAGATGGGGCCTCCATGGCTCAGAATTGTTTTTCCAGCACATCCTACATATGCTCGATTGGACCGAGATCTGGGTAATTTGGTGGCCAAGTCAACACCCAGAACTTGTTATCATGTTCCTCAAGCCATTCCTGAACAATATTTGCAGTGTAGCTGAAACAGGCTACTGCCATCAGGGAATACCGTTGCCATGAAGGGGTGTACTTGGTCTGCAACAATATTTAGGCAAGTGGTACGTATCAAAGTAATATCCACATGAATGCTAAGACCCAAGGTTTCCCAGCAGCACATTGCCCAGAGCATCACACTGTCTCCAATGTCTTACCTTCTTTCCATTGTGTATATCTTAGTGCCATCTCTTCCCCAGGTAAACGACTCGCATACACCAGTCTGTCCACATGATATAAATGAAAACGTGATTCATCAGACCAGGCCATATTCTTCCATTTCTTCATGATCCAGTTTTTGTGATAACGAGTCCATTGTAGGTGCTTTGGGCAGTGGACCGGGGTCAGCATTGGCAGTCTGACCAGTCTGCGGTTACACAACTAGCTGAAATGCACTGTGTGTTCTGACACCTTTCTATCACAGCTAGCATTAACATTTTCAGCAATTTGTGCTACAGTAGCTCTTCTGTGGGATTGGACCAGACGGGCTAGTCTTCACTCCCCACGTGCATCAATGAGCCTTGAGCGCCCATGACCCTTTTGCCGGTTAACTGGTTGTCCTTCCTTGGACCACTTTTGGTAGATACTAACCACTGCATACCGGGAACACCTCACAAGATCTGCCGTTTTGTAGATGCTCTGACCCAGTTGTCTAGAAAACATCTTGGTCCTTGTCAAAGTTGCTCAGATCCTTGCATTTGCCCATCTTTCCTGCTTCCAACACATCAACTTCAAGAACTTACTGTTCACTTGCTGCCTAATATATCCCATCCCTTGACAGGTGACATTGTAACGAATTACAATGTTATTTACTTCACTTATTCAGTGGTCTTAATACTGTGTCTGATTGTCACGAGCCGTGGCGGTGCCCAGCCGCCGCGACTTTCTTACCTGCATCCCGACCGTCGCTATGACGACCGGGACATCACTTCCGGGTCTTGTCCCGGCCATTGTAACAGTGAGCGCTGCGTCCCCGGCAACAGGAGGCAGCTGGGCGCGTGAGCAAGTAACCCACTAGTCTGTGGGATAATTAATGTTCTACATTTAATTAGGCATAGCCTGGGGGGGGATTATCAGAGCTAGGCTCTGATTGGCCACAGTCAGTATTTAAGGCAGGGAGGGCTTAGCCTCCCTGCCGGTTATAGCTTCCAGTTTTCTGCTTGCTACCTGCTCCTGTGCTGTTGGTGTATACCTGTTTGGATTGTTTTTGCCGTGTATGACCCCTGCCTGTACCTTGGGTTTGCCTCTTTGCCTGTGACCCCGATTCATTTTGCCTGTGCCTTGGACCCAGCTATATTGCTCGTGACCCTGACCTTTGGCGTGTTTCCTGATTATTCCTGCTTGCAAGTGACCCCTGACCTTGGCTTTCGTTTGACCATTCACTGCCATCTACGCTGCTTTCTGGCCTGCCGCTACGGTTTTGTATCACAAACTCACACTACATCTGGAGATAAGTCCTGGAGGCATCTGAGTACCAGTGAGCGTATAAAACTCTATGGGAAAGGCGGCTGCTAAAGGTGAAGACCTCCGCCAACTAGTTCTGTGAGTTTGTGTCCTGACTGTCAGCGTAACATTATAACCGGCCATAAACTTCTGGAGTATTCGCTTCCATGGATGAAAGCGAGGTGAACATTTCTCCAGCCCAAGTTCTGGCAGGTCAGATCCAGTCCATCTCACAAGTGGTCCAGAACCTTGTTTAACGTTTGTCTGCTCAGGAAGAGGCCACCAGAGCCGCGCAAGTTCAGCAAAACCTGTCAGCACCCACAGTTACATGTCTACTGTAGAACTTTTTATTGACTTGGTAGCATGTAGTATACAAATTTAAAAACAAACATAATAAATGGATGACATTCAAAATCAATTGTTTATTTTGATGACACTTTTCCTTATTTATTATGCTTCATTTACACAGCAGTGTTTTAAATACCAATACAGACAAGGGGAATGGCATTGAGTAAAGGATTTGTTATATGCAACCATAGATAACTGCAATAAATATACATCAACTGTACAGCACACTTTTAGGGCTCAAAAAGTAGATATGTTTCACTTAAACCCATGCTAAAAAGTGTTTCTATTTCAAGTGGGTCACCCTCCTCCTACAGCACCTTTATAATAACCTTTTATCTGGCAAGACTGATGTGGTTTATAAGAGACTGTGGTGGTAGATAAAGAAGCAGTTCTAACTCAGTTACCTTTCCTAGTCTAATGACCAGGACTCTTGGCAAACATCTAAAATAAAGACCTTCTCAGAGCAGATTATTTTGTGATAGTGTTGTTGGTTGGATTAATATTATTCTAGTATTCTTTTTCTCCATATAGCATATAACAAATTAGTTTACCGATATAAACATTACCTAACTCAAAATATTTCAGAAATAATCTTCTCCATAGCTTCATTTTCTTTCACATTAAAAGTTCCCTACAAATAATGTAACTTCGCTATCTTATTGGCTCTGCATCATGGCCTGCTTCTGAAGTGACATGTATCACAACATGTCACTGTTTAGCAAACTGGGTTTCCAACTTTGGCAAGGTTCAGTAATCATCAAACAAGCACATTACGCATGAACAGGAAAACCAATGTACGCACATTTGCAAATCCTACTGATAATGGGTCGTTTTGAGAACACTTCTAATGATGCCAAAGCCAAATGATTCCTGCATTATATCTACCAGGACATAAGGGGGTACTGCATAATTCACTTTTATAATAATGCAATAACATAAGTTTTTCTCAACTTCCGTCAACCCTTTGTATCTAATGGGTAAGCAAAACTCTGCTTCACTGTAAATATATGTCAAGTCGGTACACATTCGGTTCAATAACATACAAGTGAACGGTTTACTTAATCTAATAGAAAGATTGTCATTTTAAAAATGTTTATGGATTTAAATGATATACAAATCTCTCCCCTGGGAAACTTACTACAGCAATATGTTCACACTACACCATATTAAGGATAAGCCTAATTCCCACTGGGTCATAACTTCAGGCTATGTCACACGTACACACATTTTTGTATATATCTGCCCTCATCACTGCTGGTCTGTGTAACTCAATAAGGTGTCACTGCATAGATATAGTATTGTCATTTCCAGCGCAAGTACCACTTTATATGGAAACACTTCATGTATAAGCTTTTCTCTCAGACTGAATCCACCACTGAAAACAGCTTCAACAGACTGAGGTGTAATACTTTCTAAATAAGGCATCATCCCACTCTGCTTGTGCCATTGCGTTTCGCAATATTCCATTACCAAGTTCAAGGTTGCAAGAGTTTGAATACACAAATATGTATTCTACTCAACGAACCAATAACTAGTAATTGGAAGCAGGTTGTACATCACTCATGGTGCGTTTTTTTTTACCAAAATAACTGCTGGTCAATAAGTAGTAACTTATAGCTATATACTGTGTATGTTGCACTAATAAAATATGACCAAATGTCCAGATTTCAAGTTGCTTCCCTTTATTGGTAACATTTTACTGATGCTCATACATTAAAGTTCTCTCCCTGTGGCATAAGGAGTTAGTGTGAATTGGCTCCATTCAATCTATTGCTGGCACTGTAAGTTGTGGTTGTAGTTTAAGTTACTTTAAACCTACCAATTTTACTGTACATAGGTCATTATAATGACCAGGTCATTTGCATGATAATTCACAATTGAAACCAATACACATTAGTCTCTTGGGTTAAATAAAAATGCACTGATTCCCATTGTACTCTCTGAAAGGTCTACCTCTGATGACATGAGCTGGTATCACTGTTCTGTCATTTATGAGTCCTTAGAATTCTTTATCCAGCTCTTTCATAAAGAACATATTTTTTTCTGACATTAATAAAGTCCTGTGCTTATTAATATCACAGCTCCCACAGGTATCCAGTCACACAAAACACTCTTCTGCCATTACATTATGTGCTGCATATGGTCTGAGCCCTTAATAAATACAGTGCATTGTATAACTCTGTATGTGCTCAAACACCTTCCCATTCTCAGCAGCATAAGGCCACAGATTCAAGTTCTCCAGTGAATGCTCACTCTCAACTGGACCCCATCACAGTCTAAAAAATCTGAACTGAGTAATATACTTCAAACAAAACAACTTTTTAAATAAAAATACTTCTTAATAAAAAAAAATATCCCTGTGCAGCTCATATTCCTATATACTGAGAAAAGACCAACCAAAATTGCCAGGAAAGTAAAATGGATATTCCTCACAACATTGGACTATGTACAACCAGCAGAATCCAGTGCTTATTAGAACTATAATAACTTAAATATTACTTTGCAAAATAACTAAAATAAAAACAAATTTTTTTCACAGCTATATCCAGTGTGTTACATTCCTGTACTCTGGAAATAATTTATCATTAAATAATATGATGTGTATTGTTATTTACATATAATTTGTCATTATTTCCTGTTCCTCCAGTCAAAGTATAAAATAACTGGATTTTTTTTAAGTTTTGCCACAAATGTTAAGCGGTACCAAGACTACCTTAGCATTTGAGGAGAAAATCAAGTAATCTGCTCACATCAATCAATACTAAAATTATTCTACAAACAATTCACAAACAAGGCAAAACTCCACCAGAGACTTCACAAATACAAAAGGTAATTGTGCGAGTTTGGGCAGAACAAAACTAAAAGTTCAGTAATTTTGTTTCTTCAGAGTTCTGTCCACGGGGCAGGCGACAGTTGTTGTTTGTGAGAAATTATAGGTCCCAAATGAACTGTATCCTCTCTTCCTTAACCTTCTCCTCTGCTGGTCAGATTAGAGTCAACCACTGAGTGGGTCTTCCCGATAATGGATGGCATGCTTGAGTTTCTCCAGCATCATCTCCAGGGAAGAGTACTGAGGGAGCTTTATCATGAACATACATGTCTCCACACGGATGTATCTGGAGTCTGGGGAACCTGCAAGATGAAATAAATCATTGAAAATCCTGAATGAACACTGATAAATATTAGATCATGTGGAGGAAAGTGAAAAATAATTATGCATATAATTTTGTGACAATACATTTACAGCTCTAGACATCGGTACATCGACTATGATGCACAGGCGTAGTACATACCATAGGTAATGTAGTTCTGTAATCCTGCAGAGCCATGGTTATTTATTTATAGAGCGATACCAACTACAGCTGAACAAGGTCTAATGAACTCTAAATATCTAGACTGTCTATGTAATAGGATAAATGAAGGGACTACAGCATCTACAGTGACAAAGCCAAACCCTCAATATGTAGACCTTTTACTGGCAGAAGTGACTAAGTAACATTGTTTGCTCGTTGTTCTATAGGACTAATTTTAGAGGCCTTGTATTCTTATGGTCTAGTTAGTAGAATATGTGCATAGTTTGAATACAGACTAATCCTTGTATTACATATGTACGTATGTTAAATTCTAATTATCGCTCCTACAAAAAGTATAAAGTAATGTGCAGCCCAACTTCTTACTCAGTAGGTTTAATTCGATCCTTGATATCTGTTGTTCATCTGTATGTATGGGCAACTACACTGTATCACTTCTTGTTCTGTTTTGTGTATGTAATTCTCAATATCTTATTATTCTATGTACACTTGCATAGTATCATTTATCTTGTGATGTGTGCTGGATGTAACTTGCATGTTTATATACTGCATAAGGAAAGATTTACTGAAGATACACATTACAAAAAATTACAAATGTAATGACGGTCAACATTTTTTAACCTGGCTAAAGCATGTGGAGTTTAAATTGTCCCAGGAAATCACAGTATACTAAAATGGCAACAAGTGTATTGACAATAAGGATCATTAAGAACAGCTTGCGTTGCTTCAAGTGCACATGACAAGGTGCACACCCAATTCCTGGGGTTTGGAAATACCTCTGTAAAACCTGAATCCACTTATAGAGGCAGGTAGATACGCTAGTAGAAAATGCACATGATAAAAACAGTATACACCACACTACAAACTAATCCGCTTCAATACCACCCCCATTCATTAATTCAAACTTTTCAGTTGTCTACTTAAAATACTGTTCAGCTTATCCTCCTTTATGGCCTAAATTAATGAGGAGAGTAATGGGATATTGTGACGGTCCTTCATATGTTTGATTTTTTTTTTAATAAATAAGTGGAAAGCCCCTAGAAATACTCTTTCCCACCAGATTGCAACTGAAAGCTGTCCCGGGGAAAGTATTATATATACACACATATACATATATATATACATATATATATACATATATATATATATATATATATATACATATATATATATATATATATATATATATATATATATATATATATATATATATATATATATATATATATATATATATATATATATATATACACACATATACATATACATATATATATATACATACACACATAATCTCAAGAATTCATAGTAAAGTAATGTAATGATGTATTGAGCCATCCATGCATAACTGTTTATTACAATCTTTAATATTATTTGTAAGATTGTTATTGAACATAATGTCTCAAATGGAGCTTTGCATCTGTGTGCAATCTTTCCTGATATCATTGTCCCTGTGGTGTTTTATGTGTATCTAGGCATATATGGTTATCTATTCATACTGTATAGATGTATAGCAGAATCTGAGGGTTAATTGCTGGAAGTAAAAAGAAAAAAGAATGAATGCGCAAATTCACTTCTTATTAACCATATAATCAAAGTTTAATAATACCAAATTAATTAATGGCTGGAAGTAAATAATACGTAATACGTATTGTGATTTTTGAATCGCCTAGACTATATATCAGAAGCTGACAGACTTCTGGGCGATAACACATTTTATATTAAATTGCCATCGGATCCTACTCAGGAATATATTTTAATACTCCGTGAGTTATTATCTCAAGGTTTACGTGATAACATTATAAACAAAGAGGAATTCCAGTTTCTATATACCACTTACCCCACTATTCTGATTTTTTACTACCTCCTTAAAATCCATAAGGATATGACCAGACCTCCAGGGAGGCCTATAATCGCTGGGATAGATTCTCTGACGTCCCACTTATCAAAATATGTAGACTTTTTTCTCAATAAATATGTGGTGAATTTAGACTCGTATCTGAAAGATACAAATAATATCCTTCAAATTTTGAATGAATTTGTATGGGACCCCAAGTTTTATTGGGTTACTATTGATGTACAATCCCTCTATACATCTATTCAGCATGATAAGGGCATTAGTTCTTGTAAGGAGTACCTAGATGGGGACTCAAGCATTTCGGTTGAACATGGTAATTTTATTTGCAAATTGATGGATTTTATTTTGTCTCATAATTATTTCAATTATTTAGAAGTGTTTTATCTTCAAATATGCGGTACAGCCATGGGCACAACATTCGCTCCGAGTTTTGCTAATTTACATATGGGCAGTTGGGAAACAAAATGTATATACCATAATAATCTTTTCATTGATAAAATTAAACTTTTTAAACGCTATATAGATGACATACTAATCATCTAGAGTGGTACTCTAGATGAATTTAATAGCTTCTTGGAACTTATTAGCGTTAACGATTATAATCTAACATTTACCGCTTCCATTAGTCAAACGCAGGTTGAATATTTGGACCTAATCCTAACATCGGATAATGATAAGGTTACCACTAGAAACTATATTAAACAAGTTGATACGAACAGTTATCTTCACTATAAGAGTTGCCACCAGAAACGGTGGAAAAACAACATACCCTTTTCCCAATTTAACAGAATTAAAAGGAACTGTAGTAGGGAGACAGATTTTGAAGAACAACTATCATTATACTCAGATCGTTTTAGAAAAAGAGGTTATCCGGCCTCTTTGTTAGATGAGGCTACTCAGAAAATTAAGAACAAAAATAGAACTGAGATCCTAAAGTATTCAATTAAAGGTGAAAAGAAGGATATGATACCGTTTATTACAGAATACAGTAGTGGGGAAAACCTTATAAGGTCGACCCTAACTAAACACTGGAATATCCTGAAAAGGGATCCAGTCTTATCTGAAATACTCCCGGAAAGACCAGTGGTAGTTTTCAGAAAAAAACGATGTTTGAAAGATATGATAGCTCCAAGTCTATTGGAGAAAACAACAAGAAGTCATAAACCACCTGTATTGAATACTAAAGGTTCAGTAAGATGTAATCACTGCAACATTTGCAAGTTTATGGACCCTACTAAAACACACTTTTTTAACTCAGACAATAGTAAAAAATTTATTATTAAGGATAGGATGGATTGTTTAACAACCTCTGTGATATACATGTTGGTCTGCCCATGCAAATCGAAATATATTGGCAAAACAAAACGTACTCTTAAATTACGTATACAAGAACACATTCGTAATATTAGGAATAAAATTAAAAGCCATTCTGTATCTAGACACTTTAATTTGATACATAATGGAGATCCGCATGGTCTTAAATTTATAGCTTTAGAGCATGTTACACTGGGTAAAAGGGGAGGTGATCTACAAAGGAAACTTTCACAACGTGAAATGTATTGGATATTTGAATTAGATACCTTATCCCCTACTGGTCTTAATGAAAATTATGAACTAGCCCCTTTTTTATAATTATAATCTTTCCCTATAGGTTCCCCCCTCCCTTCTCCCCTCCTCCCATTCCCCCCCCTCCCCCTTTTTTGTCACTATTGTTATTAGAGTTATACTGATGTGAGCTATATTCCATAGTTTAGTTTTCTATGGATCATATATTAGATGTATATCTTATAGATATGGGTTTATGATATTGAATGTCTTTTTTAGGCATGAAGTATGTTATATGTATTTGCACTTTATAAATATGTCTTTCGGTAATATAATATGTGGGTAGTCTATAGTCTTTTATATACACGCATTCTACACTTCATTAGAATTTTTATATTTGATTAATATTTTATTGTATTATTATATGAATATATGAGATGGTTACCATCTAGCCTTGTATTATACATCTTTAAGATGACACAATTGTTTATATAAGTGTATCTTTTTATATAGCATTATTTGTTAGTTCTAGCGGTATTTGACTCTCTATGCCGCCTATATGGTGATATAATGTTTTTGTCCATAAGTATATATACTTTGGCGCTATGTACGGATCGCATCTGGCATGTTGGTTTATTGTTATTGTTGCGATTGCATATAGAATCTGTTTACAATAAAGTTTTTTCGAATTCTCGATCCCGCGCCTGCGCGGACTGTGTGCATGCGCCAAAATGGCGCGCGGACTCGATAAAAAGCCGGTTTATCCGGTGTTATACATCTCTGTGCTCCTGAGGAAGTCTTGTGATTATCAAGACGAAACGCGTCGAGCCTTACTGTGGATCAGCTGTACCTGGTGAACTATATGTGAGTTCAGTATTACTTTGTTTATTAAATTTTTATTGCTTTTTACAACTGTATTCCCTTCCATTAATTATACCGCCGCTGGAAGGGTGTCCATTGCACGAGATACAGCTGCTTTTAAAGAAAACATCTTCTGGCTATTATGCCCATATTCCTGGGTGTCCATTGTATGAGATACAGCTGCCTATAAAGAAAACATCTTCTGGCTATTATGCCCATATTCCTGGGTGTCCATTGTATGAGATACAGCTGCCTATAAAGAAAACATCTTCTGGCTATTATGCTCATATCTCTGGTACGCATGTGAATTATTACCTACACATTAAGTGGTGTGTGTTTTTCTGGGCTACGTTGGTCTATATATATACCCTGGTGCATTTTGGAATATTACACCCTTTTGAATATTCTGTGGTGTTTCACGTGGTGCATTGTCCTTTGCATTACAATATTATACTATGTTTGCCTTTTTTCACGCCCTTGGATTGTTCCTGAGTTGAGATCCAGTGTTACAACTTTCAAAGAGGATCCACTCAAGTCTAGATTATACATCTTTACCTGACGGTACACATATATATACACATTTTGTTCCTTGTTGTCCTGATATAACATTATGAGGCACCCTGCCTGTGCTTTGTTCTAATATATATATATATATATATATATATATATATATATATATATATATATATATATATATATATATACACATACACACACACATAATCTCAAGAATTCATAGTAAAGTAATGTAATGATGTATTGAGCCATCCATGCTTAACTGTTTATTACAATCTTTAATATTATTTGTAAGATTGTTATTGAACATAATGTCTCAAATGGAGCTTTGCATCTGTGTGCAATCTTTCCTGATATCATTGTCCCTGTGGTGTTTTATGTGTATCTAGGCATATATGGTTATCTATTCATACTGTATAGATGTATAGCAGAATCTGAGGGTTAATGGCTGGAAGTAAAAAGAAAAAAGAATGAATGCGCAAATTCACTTCTTATTAACCATATAATCAAAGTTTAATAATACCAAATTAATTAATGGCTGGAAGTAAATAATACGTAATGTGAATATAATTGTATATCCAGGATATCTGGTATTGTACGTCTAAATAATATATCAACACACACACACACACACACACACACACACACACACACACACACACACACACACACACACACACACACACACACACGTACTTTTAGAGCAGAAAAGGTACTATATTCTGGGAAACCTGCAAACAACTATGGGAGTGGGTAATTAATGATATTAGTTATGAAATGGTCATTAAGTGTCTTGCTATTAGCCCTTCTTTGACATTCGCACATTTTACTCACTCCTCCAAACATTTTCCATCAGACAGTGTAATTCCACAGAGATGTGCTAAATTATTTCATTTGAGAAATGGACTATGTGAGGGGATGGTGTGACATTGGTGTGAATACAACAAGGTTCCTATATCCCATTACAAAACCTAATAGAGATAATGTACCAGAAAAAAAGTGTTCTTTAATCTCAGAATAACAGTCTCACCAGCCATCATGACAGTATCCTGACCATGTTGATATTGCTACATGATGTAAAGCACTAGTGACATGTAACAAAATTCTGTTTTATTAGCCATGTTTGAACACCCCAAAAAATACAATACAATTTTAATTAGGGCAATTCATTCAGCCCTATTTGCGTTACCTGTTGCTCCATCAGGGGGTGCAATTTTCATGGGATAAGGCGGGACGTGTGCAGTGTCCGGTCCTCCATCTTTACATGGACATGTGAAGGGAATACGCTCCTGATTGCAGGCAAATTTGATGAACTTACAAAGTTCTTCCTGAGTAAACATCTCCAAGGCACACCAGAAAAACTCTATGTGCTGATCAGTCTCCATTAGACCCACTTGATACATTGTGTGAGCCTAGAAAAGGAAAAAAACAAACTTGTTCATAGCAGTATTATGGGAATCTGTTTTTCATAACAGTTATCCTTAAAAAAAAATTCTGCATGGGGAATTTTCTCCGATGGCCTTGGACTACATCAAACCCATCTATAATTTGCCAACTCCAGTACCTTTAAAAACTCCAGATTGATAAATGGCAACCCGCACGTTCTGAGCTCCATCTCCAGGGCAGTCAAATTGGTTAGAAGCTGCAGGGGGATAATTGAACCCAGGCCAGCCCGTACTGCATTCATACAGTCCTGGTTCTTCAGTTCACGCACACGGAGGTTCCGGATTCCTGCGGCATATATATCCTTGTTTTCCCAGCTACAAGGTAAATTATAACAATATATAGACGTGTGTCTTTGTGAACATACACGCATACTATGGAGATCCTTTATACATCTTTCTGTGCTGCTCTCCACTTATGGAATTCCCTAGCACACCCAATCAGACTTTCCCACAGCCTTCAAATCTTTAGACATTCTCTAAAACCCCATCTCTTTTAAAGCTTAGCTTATCCCTGATAACACTATTCACACTACTACACCCTCACAGCTGTCCCAATCTCCACTCTAAGCCACACTCGCTCCTCTTGTTTCAGCTGTGCTCTTACACTTAGAATGTAAGTTCTCTAATGAGCTGGGTCCTCCATACCCTTTGTTTTTATGTCTGCATTTATTTCGTCTGCCTTGTTTTATGTGTGTCCTTGTTTTATACATGAGCTAGTGTTATGTATGGCCTGTTTTATACATGAGCTTGTGTTATGTATGGCCTGTTTTCCCTACTGTACAGCGCGCAGTGGAGCAATATAAATCTTTATTAATGAATTTTCCACAATGGCTTTTACAGAAGAACATCTTCAGCAACAAAAGCTTTGTGGCACTGTCAGGAATGTCAGAAGCATGTAATATATGAGCATTTTCCATTTGAAATTCAACATCTATCATTGTGATAACATAGGTTTTTGCTCAATTGTGTGCCATGTATGAATGAATTGACTAATGTTATTTTCACTGTGTCTTAAAAAAAACAATACTTATTTACATAAGTAATTGCACATGTAAATTCCAAACAATTTAAATAGTGAAATTGGTTTCTTTTACTTATTCATTCAAATATTATTAGTGATTTTATTATTTTAATTTCTACGAAGGCATTTCAACGAGCCAACTCCTCCTACAACTCTTTTGATTGCCTTCTGCATTATCAGACATTTTCTTTAGCCATAACAGTAAAACTGAGAACCTCTCAATGAAGACTGTAAATTACGCATGACCTGTACGTTGTTTCATTCATATCACTGTTCTTCTGCTGCATCCAATCTAATGATAAACAGAGAAAATTCCTATTTTTTGCACTTGCACTAAATGAATGCTAAAGTGACATCTGCCTAGATGAGCAGAAATTGTATTGAGAGATAACAAATCAGGAACCAATTACTTAGAAACCAGATGACTTCTCTTAACAAAAAAGTGCCAGGTCTGTCTGCCATTAAGCTCTCCAGTTATTATTAAGAAAGTTCTCACTCCATAGATACTCACATAACAGGGATGTGTCTCCCCTTTGCACAAAGCTCCACTTCTTCCCCAGTCATATTCACGTATGTGAATTTCAAGCTTGGTTTGTTGGGGGAGTCTGGGCTTTCAGTAGGTAGATGTTGTGCAGCTATTTCAGCACAGAGAACTTCCAGATCAGCCTCATCATTTACCTAGAACATCAGTATAGTGAATCAGATGCTGAATGGAATTTGGGAGTTTTACAATCAAAGCAGTAGAAGTGGTGGTTGTATGGCATACCACTGTGTATCAGCATTGCAAACACTAAAATATAAATAAATATAAATATATACATACACACACACAAATACACACAAAATAATAACTGCTGCATGATGAGATTTTTTAGTTATTTAAGCACTGAAATGTGTTATGTGGAAGTAAGGGATAGAGAGTATGGCTAAATTAGGAAAGCTGGAGAGGGCAGTTAAAAAGAATGTATAGTCATGTGGTAGATTTATATAATAGTGATAAAGGGAAAGTACTGCTAAATTAAAACAATGGAAACATTTACATTTTCAAACTTTTTGATGTAGTTGTGGGTTAGGATATCTGCCTCATATAGATCAGTTTCGGGATCCAGCAGCTCTCCCACAAGCATCTTCCAAAAACAAGGTAGTAGGTCCAGAGGAAGGGGTACATCTGCTCGGATAGCTATACCAAGGAGCTGACCAAAGAAATGAAGCAAATGCTCCTCGGCATATGTTATAGGGCTGGGGGTCAAAAGGTACTTCCCCTGTGAAATACACAAGCATAAACATATTACACAAAGAAAGACAAACAGGCTCAGTAGCACTGGTTCTCCATTTGCTGTACTATTATTGCTAATAGAACACAGCCCCTCTTCTACATCATAGGTAACTGTTCTCAGGCAACAGTGTGTTTCAAAGAAGTGACCCCTACCAATGCACTACAATAAGGGGGCATTACTTAGTATAGCATAGAGTTGTCTCAAGATGGACAATAACTTCCATCTGTGCATTTATTCTCTTGTTAATTATTTGTCATCTGAGAAAGTTTATTTTCTGTTAAGACTGTGAAGGGATTATTTCTTTGCTACCTTAAAAATTCTATACACAATGTACTGTATTACAGCCAAGAAAAAAACACAAGTATAACAGGAGTTATTAAAACTTCTCATTGATGTGTTACCTTATTTTTATTAACTGCAGAGCTGGGGCATAGCAGCAGAAGAGACAGGGAGGAGCTTTGGAGTTCCTTACACACTTGCCAGAGGAAATGTCGGAAAGAGCCACCTAAGAAACAATTTATAGTATTACAGATAAACTACTACATACACTAGTAATAATGGTCCACTTTATGAAGTGAATCACTTGCAAATTCCGCAGCGCTTTACAATTGGGAACAAACACAGTAATAAAATAATACTGGGTATTACAGACAGAGGTAAGAGGGCCCTGCTCTCAAGCTTACAAGCTACAGAATGTATGTAACTAGTAAAATAGTTGTGTTCTGAAAGACAAGTTTTGATTTTTGCTTAAAGCAAACACATTTTTGTTGTTACCCGGAATGTTTATGAGAGTAAAACACCCCATGGTACATTACGTGCTATTACAGCGCAGGTTCTGCAGATGTAATGTTCATATCTATCCAGTATATAATATTTAATGTATAAGGTATATAGAGACTATTTGCGAGGAAACTGCACAATGGTGAAATTGTTTTGGGTCACTCACTTGTTCCATGCACTTCTTCTCCAGTAAAACGAATATTGAACGCATAAGTAGGATCCCCTCCACTTGCTAGTTTGACACAGAGCTGGGAGGAAGGTACACATGCCAGTTGGCGAGCTGCTTGGCAGAAGTAGGAGTTCTCAGAGGTCCGAATTTCACCTATGGGTGTAAACCCACTGCATTTCAGAATAGGAGGTGGTAGAAAAGTATATATGCTACAAGAGGGCAGTTCTTCAACTAAAGCTACAAATATTCAAATAAGAGTATACATTTGTTGATTGATACTTTGTGTTAAAAAGATTACTTCCAACGGAGCATGATATGCCCTTCGTGATCAGTGGTTTGGGAGGAAGAGTTTTTTTTTTTAACTTATTTTCATTGTTATAGCAGGTATGTATAGACAGCTAGGCCTACGCATGTTTGTCAAATGCACCATAATCAATTGTGAATATTACAGCTATCACAGCATTGGTTAGAAATGTTACAGCCATCAACATATTGAAAAACCAAATAGCTTCAATATAGTATGGTTATCAAGAAAATTTTTTTGATTATTTCCATAATTTTGCAATCAACAATGGATACAACCAGAAATGACATTAGCATACTCTCAAACATCAACCCAAATATTAACTTCCCTCCTCAAAAAGAAAGAAACATCATGACACTACTATACCAAATAGACCATCTCAAATAGGTCTAGGGAGAATTAGTAACATAGTTAATTATAGGTATTTACCCAGGCAACCCTGATGCTCAAATACCATTTATTGAAAAAGCAGAATTTGTTGGATGATTTGGAGAAATCTAAATTTATTGCAATGCACCTGCTAGCCAAAAATCAAAGTTTCTAAACTATCCAAAATATGATATCATCATACAGTCAACCTAGCACTGTTCCACAGCATGTGGATTAGTGTACCATCTTTACTTATGCTATCTATACAGAGAGGTGATTCTCTCAGATTGACCCTATACAAGAGTTTTAGGGAGGGGTCTATGCATCAAACTTATCGGACACTTAAAATATGCGGAAACTACTGTTTCCTCATTGTTTAAGTATATTTGGTATGCATTAACTACCTAAAATCTCCTCCGTTTAGGCAAACATCGTGCAGCATCACAGTCCCCATAGATTACTATGGGGACAGCAATGTTCTACAATGCTTCAAGCTTTGATAAGCTTTGCAGACAGGTAACACATCTCAGGATGTGTGCTCTCTGTGCGCATGCACACAGCATTTCTTCCAGCGCTGCTGGTAAATAAGAAAATTGGCTCACAGGAGAGCTGTCACTTCGCCATTAGCCCCAGAGTAGCCCCGGCATGATGAATCCAAGCAGTGCATAAATATGCATCACTGCCATGTGCAGCGATGCATATTTAGTTGCACTGCATCTTATTCATGCATAGACCCCTTAGTATGTAATAGAAGCAGATGCCTATAAATAACAGTGCTAATTTATGTTGGGGATCAGACACACCAAACCACGTGTTCTGGAATCTCATTTCACATATCATCTGTTACAGAATGCTGGTCCTCCACCCATATGGTTCTTGCCCTATTTTTACCCTATTTTAACACTGAAATGTATCATTTTGAAATGTAACCTTTCATGCTTCCAGCATTCTTTATTAATTCCCCTAAGGGAAGGGCTTACGGTTTGGTACTATAAAAGGAGACAGAGGTTGTGGTGTCACTCTTGAAAAAAATGGCATTACATTGGCCATCCACAACTCATTGGACAGTGGTAGTAGCTAATAATGAATGTAGTATCATCTTCCTTTAGAAATGCACCTTCCTCGCCACCAATCTTGTTTAATCCCCCAGCTTAACCAATGTTGTTGTATTGAAGTCACCTGAAGATGGTGGTTATGTGCTGCCATGACTGCTAAGACCCTGCCTGTCAATGAAGCCGAGGGACCAATGGTGGGCCTAGGTCCTACATAGTAATTTGAGGTTCCTGGCCCCATGATCATTATACATGGTATTTGAAACTCAATACAAAGTGTTCACTTTGAAGTGCTATGCACTTCCACTTTTCTATAAAGGAAATCCTTGCGACATCACAGGGATTTCCATACAAGGTAGAAAGACATGGAGACATGAGTTGGGCCTCCCAAGGAAAGCATTACTTATACCACTTTCACTTTGCCCCCTTAGCAGTATCCTGGGTATATGAACCCGGGATATTGCCGGGGGACAGAGCCTCCCACTCCTGCAAATTCCCGGGTCGACTGGGTTCACACTGAACCCAGACCTGCCCGGGTCTCCGTGGCAACATCACATGAGGAGCTTTGATTGACTGCTCTTGAGATGTAAGCTTTTCATTTTTTTTTTCTCTTTTCAACAGCTTTCGGTGAGACCGTGGTTGAAAAACCCGGGTCTCACCGTTCAGACTAGAGGCTACCGGGTTGGATGACCCGGGAATTAGCAGAGGACCCTTTCACACTCAGCCTTGACCCAGGTCGTCGGGGCTTGCCCAGGCAATAACCCGGGTTTTTGAGGCAGTGTGAACAAGGTATAACAGATCCCTGCAAAATCCAACTGTAATTTGATCCAATTTGCACAGGATCAACTAGCACTAAAATAAGGCAGATCCATAGGAGTTGTCTCAAAATCCCACCTGTTAAACACATACTTGCCAACTTTTTAAACCTCTGCTCCATGAGATCCTGGAACAGAGGTCATGTGGCAGGGGGTAGGAGGGAGCATGGGGATGCTATTGCCTCACCGTAGCCCCGCCCCCTGCTAAGAAATGCAAACATTCACAGCATTTCAAAGCAGGGGGCAGGGCTTCATGACGCAAAATCGCGTTTTTAACCCTGCCCATCACGTCCGGGAGAATGCCTGCTCTCCAGAGATTCCGGGGGGCTCCCTGAAATTCGGGAGTCTCCCAGAAATTCTGAGAGAATAGGCAAGTATGGTTAAACACCCATCCCCCACCACTACTTCTTGAGAAAGTATATATTATAATATATAATATATTATCTACAATAATATTATGTATCCCCATACTAGGGAGAACTAACTGAAGACATTTTGGGGGGTGATGCTAATTGTGTAACTAACTATTGAGAGAAAGCAGGAAAAGTGCATTTTTTTGAAATTATCATTTATTTATATAGTGGCACCAAATTTGCAGCGCTGTACAGAGAATATTTGTCATTCACATCATTACCTGACTCATTGTAGCATACAGTCTAAATTCCCTAAAACATACAGACAGAGACACAGAGACTAGGGTTAGTTTTGTTAGCAGCCAATTAACTTACTAGTATGTTTTTGGAATGTGGGAGGAAACCAGAGCACCTGGAGGAAACCCACGCAAACACGGGGATAACATAAAAACTCCAAACAGAAGAGGCCTTGGTTAGGAATCGAACTCATGACCCCAGTGATGTGAGTCACTGTGCTGCCCCATCATAACACGTATAGTTTGGAGCAAAGAAGGGACAGGGGGGACATGATCGAGACTCAAATATATTAAGGGTTTCAACAAGGCAACATTCTTCAAATGAAGAGAAGCATTATAACACAAGGACATGCACTGAAACTGGAGGAAAGTAGGTTCTCAGAGGAAATCTGAGGAAAAATTACTTTACAGAAATGGTAGTGGATACATGGAATAGCCTCCCCTCAGAGGTGGAAGAGACAAATATAATAGAGTAATTTAAACCTGCTTGGCATGGACATAAGGATCATATAGGGTTTGAGGTTACCATAGGTTAACATATGGGCAGACTAAATGGCCCAACGGTTCTTATCTGCCATCAAATTCTATGCCCGTTTTTCCCAAAGTCACATAAAATACAAAATGAAAGCCCCAACTTTTCTGAAAAAGAAAAAACCCAAAACACAATATTAAATGTGGTCAGACTCAGAAATAAAATTGTATCTGGCATAGCCAAGGTGCAAGCTAACCTTGTTCATGAATCTGTTAAATAGGACATAGGGCATACTGCAATTTGGTTTAGTTCATTTGAATGTAAACTATGTATATTGTAAAAATATTAAGAAATGTTATGGCTTTAAGAGTCATGCTGTTAAAATAAGTGGGTTTATATGGAGGAGAAATTCCTTCTCTAGTGTCCTGCCTCATAGGGGTGAAACATAATTATGCCCAACATCTCTGCCTCATTATTGCAGAAGCAAAACAAGACAATGGAACATACATGAGACTTCAATACTAGATAACAACCTAACTCCAAAGTGTGCATATCAACATGTGATAATTACTGAAAGTAACAGCATAGTGTTCTTACCTCCCACAATTTCCAGGGGATCGAGGCTGATCTCTGGTGCTGCATGGTCAGCTGTTCTCTGCACAGTTGCATTAAGCACCCGATTCATCACAGTTACTTTTGTATCATAGAAGATCAGTCCTAGTTTCAGAATGAGAGAATGTTACTAGATTACACCTACTATATGCCATGAATTTAAGACCACTAAAGACAACCAGAATATATATTAGTAATCACAACTAAAATTCTGAAGTAGAAATTGTTTCTTTGTATTATGCAAATGAAATGTCATAGAAACATATAAAGTAAAGGCAAAATAAAAAAATGACAAGCAATCTGTAGAGAATAAGCAATGGAAAAACTTACACACCTTTTGCATGTTGTAGCAAAGCTGGAATACTATGCATGTACATATCTGTTTGCCGTAACTCCACAAGTGGCAGGAAAAAAGTCTCCAAAGTGGTGTTCAGTGACTGAAGAAGGGCAAACCGGAGTCGAAGACTTTCTATGGGAACATCTGAACAATACAAGAAATGTAAAAACAACTTTAGATGACATTTAACAGTATTTCTGTGTGTCCAGTAAGCTATATACTGTAGTCAGGTCCAATCTATCAGTGCAAATACTAATAAGAGTTTTGTGCTTCACTAACCCTTTAACTGCTTCAATAAACAATCCTACATTTGCAACATGGGAACAGAAGCCAGGATTTGCATGGGCCCAACATAAGGATAATGACTTAATAAAGTTAAAAGTCACCTACTCAGCAGACAGGACACCCTGGGGTCAGCAGTGTCTGAAGTATCCAAATAGACCTCATGAGGGTGCAATCGGGCTGGTGTTATTGCAAGGTGACGGCACAACCGATTGATATATTGAACCAGAGCCACATCCATTTCAAGGTTAAACTTCCTACTGTATTTCTGAGCATGTCGTGTATCAATGCACGCACACCTGGATAAAAAGAGAACTCACTGACTTTACAGGTAACACGTTTGTTGTGAACTTTGAGAAGATTAAATGGATGAATAGAGCTGATCGCCTGCAATTTAAACAACTATTGACAAATAGAAATAACAGGTAAGAGTTAGTGAGTTCATGCTTCTATTTATACCTTTCAAAGTGAAGGTCGTATCCACAAGCTAGAATGGCTCTCCAGATACTTCGAATGTCCTGTTTAGATTTGTCGACCACAAATTTCTGGAACCCTTCTAGTGTCAGAAACTTTTCCTCGGCAACTGAAAGATATCATGTAGACAAAATGCATTAAAGTTATAATAAAGGTACTGAATAGAATGGCTGGCGCCAAAGATCTAACTACCAATAATGTGACATACTTTCTTGTTTCTTAGTAGGAGATTTGTCAGGGTCCTTCTCGTCTGGTCTGCTCTTCTCTGGAGATTTTGGTTTCACAATTGGTTTCTTCTCACTTAGGGCAGTTCTTTAAATATAAATGTATTTTTCTCATCAGTAAGGACATAAAAGGCCATTATTTAAATTCTATTAAAGATTTCAGCCCTTACGGTGAAATCTAATGTCATTATGCTGATATTTTTATTAGGTTTTGTTAAGAAAGCATATATTTAGAAAATGTAGTATAGTCTTACTCATGTAAACACCAAACAGCAGTTATCTAAGCCAAAGAATAACACTTTAATTAATTACAACCTGTACTGCAATAATGTCCAATATTTGCTGCATACTATACATAGTAAGAGATTCTATAACAGCGGAGCAATCTGAAAATGTTCTTAAAATTACTTTTGTCGAAATGACTATATAATTTTATATCATATTCTTTAAAAAAAAAAAAAAAAAAAAACTTTATTCAGGATGTAGAAATAATTTTGTGTTTTTTTAGTGCTTAAAATATTGTTTTTGTGCTGTGCTTTCCTAAAAAAACCAAACATGTTTAATAGTTGTTCTCTATTCAGACAGGGCAATTTCCATTTCTTTTTACATGGGACTGTTCATTCAGTTGGAAGCCATGTACATAATGAGCCCGATTCATGTTCGGACATACGTCTATTTGCACAGCCAATCTTGCATGAATAACTCTGCACATGCTCAGAAATGGACCTTACAACAATGAACACAGTTGCATGCAATTCATGTCCAAAGGCAACGACTGCCTACGACTTGAAGGGGCGGAGCAGGGAGAGGGAAGGGGTGAATGAATGTAGGCAATGTACCGTAAGGGCATACAGACGACTTTCCAACGCAGTTGCAGCCCATTCATGTCCTGGATTTCTCATAAGTACCCTTATTTTCAGCCGTATAATTACATCAGCTACAGTGCTACTTGCCGACTGATAGATATGACTGACACGGCGTAGTCTTTGTTTTCAAAACTACACATATGCGTGCCACTAGCTAGCACAGAACATGTGCATGCAAAGAACATAAATAACCATTGTATGTACGGAACACATCGAAAGCATCTTTATTTATGTATTTAATGTAAAAAAAAATAAAAAATGTGGGAAATCTATATTAATTATACTGTTAATAATTGTTCATTTATTTTATAATATAATAATTTTTGTATGCGTTTTGATATGACCTTATATTGCACATACACTTGTGTGTATACTGCAGTCTGGTCTGTGTGTTTATGTAGGGTAAGTATTGTTTAGGCACAGCATACTTAAACCCAGATTCCAATCGAAAAGCATCCTGAGATATACTTCATTTGAATATGGTGGGAATTTCACTCTAGTTTCGTATTTCTTTTTTTAAACGTAACTTGCAGGCCCAATGTAAATTTTATAAGAACGATCTCTTGTTGTGGTGCTAACTAAACCACACACTTATACGCATAACATAAGAAGTGGAAGTGGTTGTATTGGTTCTGGAAAATGTTAAGCTATTTTCTTTTTGCTTTTGGTCTGACTGTTTTTGAGATACAGGCTTTGCCCTCTTGTCACATTGCTTATTCAAAAGTGTTCCCTGATTAAATACATATAACTCAATAAAAGACAGAGGCAGGCTGGGCTGGG
Organism: Mixophyes fleayi; assembly: GCF_038048845.1. Taxonomy (NCBI): domain Eukaryota; kingdom Metazoa; phylum Chordata; class Amphibia; order Anura; family Limnodynastidae; genus Mixophyes; species Mixophyes fleayi. The sequence goes on from NC_134402.1 coordinate 360,210,548, forward strand.
GGACCGGGGGGCATATGTCCCCTATGTTGGGCTGGGTCACTTGGTCCCCTGCATTTTTTTCCCCTTTAAAATGTTCCTAATTAGGCTACAGAGTCGAGTCTTGACCCCCGGGCTAAAATTTGCAGCTCTCCCCTGATAAAAAAAAACCATACAACTTAGAAACATCTCTTTCATTAAATTAAACCTTTCAATTTACCTTATAAAATACTGTTTGGTTTAGCTTAATGTAGGAGTTAAATTAATTAAGATAATAAAAGGGGACATGGAGACTATCTTTATTACATGTGACATTTATTTGAAACTCTGTTCTACATTGGGCAAAATGCACCTGAAAATTTTCTTCTCCACCAAAGTGAAACCGAAAGGGGTAAAATCCATCCAATTAAAAGTATAGGACAAGACCCAAACTCTGCCATAGTTGGTGCAAATTTCAAGTCCTTTTGCAGAATGAAAATGACCATGCACCCCTCTGTACAGCAATAAATGCTCACTTTATTGTATAGCAAGACTCTAGCTCCAAAAATTTAAATCTGCAAAAAGTAGGTGCAAGATGCACCTACAGTGGTATTTTGCAAGGAGCTTCAACTTTTTTCATCGACTGATGTAAACTTCTGCTTTCCGCAATTGCAGCCATCTTGCTCCGTCAGCATATGCACTAGAAATCTAGACACACTTGTGCAATTCAAAGCTTATAAAGGTTTTGTCTGTTCCTTGATCACATTGTCTTCTCATGTCAAAATCTAAGCTAATTTGATAAGTGGTTTGTGATGATAGTTAATATGTATTTGCACAGGAGTGCCACTGTGATTTTATCCCGTTTTCCTGTTCTTAATGTTTTTGCCACTGTACCTCTGACATATAAAAGTAAGAACGAATAGTAGCTACTGAATCTGAAAATCTTCCTTTTGTTAGGTGCACCTTAATATGACCCTTTTGGTGTTTTACTACAAAGACGAGAGTCATGCCATATCTTACTAATCATTCACCTTTACTTTCCCTGCATAGCACAGTGTTAATCAATCTGCATCAGTCATAAAATACTCACCGAACACTATTCAAAACAGCTTTGTCTTTAGCGAAAGGTTTGCCCACTGGCCGCTTAGTGCTCACAACTTTTACTGGGTGCTGCTCCTTTCCAGTTTTACTATATTTGCTTTTGTCAAATTTTGGTTTTGGAATGCCGTATTTCCGTAGAATCTTCAAAACAGAGAAATGTTACATATTAGCTCAAGTGAAAAAACAAAACAAAAGTCCAGGGGTATGTGGAGCACTTTAATACCTTCATTAAAGATACAGCATCATTAAACTGTATTTTTGTTTGTTGTGTGTAGGAAAGAAAATGTAAAAAACACTGTTTTTATTTTCCAGCATTAGATATTTCTGTGAGTGAAATTGTTTATACCCAGCAGACAGAAAATGTGTTGTCCTTGGTGGTCCTTTCCCACAATTTGTAACATATTTCTGATAAAGTAAAGTACATCTATTTGCAGCATGGAAGGGAAGCGGTACAGACATTTTAGTTAGCACAGTCACATAGGAGCAGGATCTAATCAATAAGTAGGATGGACTGTTTAAATTAGAGATGGGCGGGTCCGGTTCTCCGAGAACCGAACCCACCCGAACTTTGGGTATCCGAGTACCGAGCTGAGCAGCTCGGTACTCTTCCGCCCGTTCCGAATCCAAATCGAGGCCGAACGTCATCGTGACGTCGTCGGATCTCGGGGCTCGGTTCTCGCGATACTTCAACTTTATAAATACACGCCTCCACAGCAATCCATCGCCATTTGACAGAGGGAGAGAGCAGGGTGTAGTCATAGGCTGATTAGAGCAGGGACAGAGAATACAATATTGTTCTTGCAATTGCTCTAACCAAAATCGCTAGTGCAGAGAGAAGGATAGAGGTTTATTATTTTTTCTTAATATTTGGCACTCCCCAGCGCTAATTGTGCATAAATAATTCTGGCTGTCAAAAGTCATATCTGTCAGCAGTATCTACTAAATAATTTTTAGCACTCCTCAGTGCTTTTGGGGTGTCCTCCCTAATTGCGCATTAATATTTCTGGCTGTCAAAAGTCATATCTGTCAGCAGTATCTACTAAATAATTTTTAGCACTCCTCAGTGCTTTTGGGGTGTCCTCCCTAATTGTGCATTAATATTTCTGGCTGTCAAAAGTCATATCTGTCAGCAGTATCTACTAAATAATTTTTAGCACTCCTCAGTGCTTTTGGGGTGTCCTCCCTAATTGTGCATTAATATTTCTGGCTGTCAAAAGTCATATCTGTCAGCAGTATCTACCAAATAATTTTTAGCACTCCCCAGTGCTTTGCGCTCACAATGGATTCAAAGCAGTCCACATATGATCTGAATGAGCAACCAGGTTCTGTCACCAGTCCTGATGTTAGTGTTCCCAGTACGTCATCTGGCCAAGGCGATGTCAAACAACAGAGTGTTTCCAAATTAGTGCAAAAAACAAAAACCCCCAAAAAATTTACTGTATTGAAGCGAAAAAGAAGTGTAACTGAGCAAAAGTTAAGTGACGATAAAAAAAAATTTGCAAGCATGCCATTCTACACACGCAGTGAGTGGCAAAGAGAGAATGAGGCCTTCACCTTTGGGTATTAGTGGCAGATCCCAAAAAGTTACCCAGCCTACAATTGGTGCACAACTACTGTTACGCGTCAAAGCCGAGCTGCAAGATAACAGTGAGGCATTACAGGAGAATATTTGCTCTGATTCACAAATGACAACAATCCCTGTGGAGAGTCCATCCAACAGTGGGATGTCTAATCGTGAGCATTCTGCTGATGTGTGCCTTAATAGCCCGAGTGTAGCTAGTGATACCCAAATTGAGGATGCCACTTTGGAATTAGAAGAGGATGAGGGGGAGATTTGTGTAGGCGACGAGGACGCTAATGATGATGTTGATGATTATGATGCAGACAGATACCAAATTGCCTTTCTCAATTTCTATTTATATTCTAGATTATATAACGGCTGAATAGTTTTCTATTTTACTCCTAGTGGAGAGAGGATCTGATACAGACAGATACCAAACTGCCTTTGTCCATTTCAATTTATATTGTACAGTCTATAACGGCTGAATTTATTAGTATTTTATACAAGTGGAGGGGGGCCTAGAGAGACAGAAACCAAACTGGCTTTCTCCATGTCAATTAATATTGTACAGTCTATAATGGCTGAATTTTTTGGTATTTTATACAAGTGGAGGGGGGCCTAGAGAGACAGAAACCAAACTGGCTTTCTCCATGTCAATTAATATTGTACAGTCTATAATGGCTGAATTTTTTGGTATTTTATACAAGTGGAGGGGGGCCTAGAGAGACAGAAACCAAACTGGCTTTCTCCATGTCAATTAATATTGTACAGTCTATAATGGCTGAATTTTTTGGTATTTTATACAAGTGAAGGGGGGCCTTGAGAGACAGAAACCAAACTGGCTTTTTCCATTTCTTTACATATTTAACTATAAGTGTAAGGTGTAATATACATTCAAAGACGATGGCTGCATTGCCAATATGCATAGATGGAGAGGAAGACAATCTGTTTTGTGTGTAGAATAAATGAAGGCCTACCAACAAAAAATTAAACTGTTTTTTTGGATGATTTATTACCTCAACAATTAGATTACTTGTCTCTAAAACAGTTGGAGCACTAAATTGGGTTAATTTAGGCCCAAAAACATGGATTTTCCAAAAAAATAGCAAAACAAAACCAAACAAAACCAAAACCAAAACCAAAACACGACGGTAATCCAGATCCAAAACCGAATCCAAAACCAAAACACGGGGGTCAGTGACCATCTCTAGTTTAAATGCTGTTTGTATCAGTATGTCACAGAATGCATAGAAAAACGTATAAATATTTATATTTATTTCTTCAGAAGTTTTGAATATATATATGGATGTGTGCTCTGCCATATACATGAAAGGGTTACTGCTGGTTAGAACACTTATATTTTGCATAAGGTAGCCTATTTAACAAGAATTGTGTCGCTGCAATCCAAGTTCAGTTATCTCAGGATGAAAATCATAAAAAAAACAACAACTTTATTATTTGAATAAAAGCATTTTTTATGTGTTGGGTTTTTAAATATTTTTTTTATGTTAATATTTATTTTTAAATTGTTTTTCCCCCCAAACCAGGGTTTTTAGTTCCACTCTACATGTGCGAGGCTACCTCACGCCTGCACAAATATGCGGAGACTGCCTCGTACCGCTCCAAGCCAGTATCACCAGGACAGCAGAGTATTGCCACAGTAGTTCCTGTAATAGGCATAGCTAAATTTTAATTTAAAATGTACTAAATTAACTGTATCGCCAAGCCTCTACCCAGTCCCGCGAATGTGAAGCAGCATAGCTGAGAAGAGCTCTCATGAGGTCCTATCCTCCTGGAGCCAAATAGGGCTTTGAGAGCACCCAGACCTCAGCAATCCAAGTCCTGTAAGTAATTTGGCCATGAGATTTAAAGATAAATCTCCCAACCCAGACACCAGGGTGGAGATGATTCTAAGCCCCCTCTCAACCTGACAGTGTGTGGACGAGGGCAGCTGGGGTGGAGGAGAAACACCACCCTGTCCCTGTGTGTGTGTATTATCACTACTCTTTATCAATGTGAAACAGCCATTATAAAAGCTACTATTGAGCAACAAACATTACTCTTCTTGAAGATCCTGCTCTATTCCTGCAAGACACCCATTTACTGCTGAAATCCTCTGCTTGCCTGTTGCTAAACCCAGCCAATATTTTGCCTGCTACCCTGCAGTGTTGTTCCAAAGTAAGGAACCAAGCCACATACACCAGCAACTACATGCACCACAGAGAAATAATTGGTTCCATGTGCTGGTGAAGGAGCCTGGTGGTGGCAGAGACTACTATCCTGCAACTTATAGGAGGTGAATGTCTGGTGGTGGAGAAAAAACAGTGGCATTGGTCAGTAATGGCAGGTTACTGACCGTAAGAGGAACCCCACGACATATCAGGCAGAGTCCATTCTGTCACATTACTGTACTCATAAGTTGAAAAAGTTGGATTTTTATACCTCCGTAAAATCCGTTTCTCTTAGTCCATTGGGGACACCGGGGACATTGGGGTATAGAGTAAGGGACAAGGTGAACAGACACTTTAACTTCTGATAACCAAGCCCCTAGCTCCTCCCCCTCTATACCCCATGTCCTGCTAGCCTATGTTTATATTTAACCAAGCCCACAGAAAGTGGAGATAGAGAGAAAACAAGAAAAGAGAATAAACTTAACAAAACAACATTCTCTTAACAAGACAACATGTCAATCAGTAGGAGAAACCAGAGTGTTAAGGGTGGGCGCCCGGTGTCCCCCAATGGACTAAGAGAATTTTACGCAAGTATAAAAATCCAATTTTCTCTGTCTTCCTTTGGGGGACACCAGGGACATTCCAAAGCTGCCTCACGGGAGGGAACGCTCAGAACAAACGGCACGAAGCACTTTTCTTACAAAACTTGCATCCTTGGATGCAAACACATTAAACTTGTAAAACTTAGTGAATGTGTGTACAGACGACCACGTGGCAACTTTACACAGCTGTTCACTGGAAGCACCATGGCGGGCCGCCCAGGAAGCACTTACAGACCTTGTAGCGTGCACGCTCAGATTATCTGGGATAAGCTCCCCAGCCCCACTATAAGCCTGACAGATAACAGCCACAATCCACCTAGCAATGGTCACCTTAGAACAGAGTTGTCCAACCCGCGGGCCGCATGCGGCCCAGCACGCCTGTAAATGTGGCCCAAAAGGAGTTTTGGTTGTGGCAAGGGGGCAGCACTGTTAATGGGAAAAAAAAATCCTGCAAAAAAAATAAAATACTTACCTTGCGGTCACGTCAGCTGGTACTCCGGCTCCCTCCCTTGTCTCCTCCTCCGTGCGGTGCTCGCAGTGAATGTCGGGTGTGATGTCATCACACCCAACATCCATTGCGGATCGCAGCACAGAGGAGTCACCCGTGCGAGAAGAACAATCAGCAGCACAGAATTGGAGAAAAGAAGAAAAGAGGACAGGAGAACAAGCCGATTAAAAGGTAAGTTAAGGGGGATTTTTTTTTATTATTTCAAGGGACGCTGACCAGTGAATAAAAGTCACCTGGTCCTGGAGCATCATGGACCTTATCTCCCTGCTACATACTTCTACTTGTAATACTAATGGGGCATTATATATTATTCTCTTTGGCCCATTATAAGTTGTTATCCCTTAACTAACATAGTGGTGTAATTAGCAAAACAGGTGACAATTTGGGGTCACAGTGATGTATATGTCAGGTACCGCAGGACTGGTTAGGGCACCCTGATATACAATGCCTGGCTTAAATGCACTTTATTGATATTGCATCGAAACAATACAAAAAGTGATTATAGTATAATAAGTAGAGAGCATTTTTTGAACAGGGCGATTGAAAGGTAAGTATAGGGGGGATTTGAAAAAAAAAAGTGAGATATATATATATATATATCTCACTTTTTTTCTCATATATATATATATGTTAACTATGTTTTCTATGGTTTTTTGGATGATCAGCTATCGTTATTGTTAGTGTATCTTATGTGCGGCCCAAACCAACTCGTCGTCTTCCAATGTGGCCCAGGGAAGCTAAAAGGTTGGACACCCCTGCCTTAGAAGCTGCCCAGCCTCTCTTGTGAGCATCATAAAGAATCAAAAGATCCTCAGTCTTGCGCACCTTCTGAGACCTTTTCACATAAACGTGCAAGGCTCGCACAACATCGAGATAACAAATAGAATTATCGCCATCTGAAGACGTAGAATCAGTCAGGGCAGGAATGACAATGTCCTGATTTAGATGAAATCTAGACAAGAATTTAGGAAGGAAAGAGGGCTTGGTTCGAAGAACTGCCCTGCATTCAATGAAAAACAAGAAGAGGAGACTTGCAAAATAAAGTAGCAAGCTCTGAAATTCTGTGTGTCGCAGATATGGCCAAAAGAAAAACCGTCTTCCAGGTTAGAAATTTGAATTTCACTGTATTCAAAGGTTCAAAAGGCGGATGCTGTAAAGCATTCAACACCAAATTCAAATCCCATGGTGCTACCGGAGGAACATATGAAGGTTGTACATGGGGTACGCCCTGAATGAAAGTTTGCACATCAGGTATGACAGCAAGTTTTCTTTGAAAGAAGACCGAAAGAACGGACACCTAACCCTTAAGAGAACTAAGATGCAAACCTGCATCCAACCCGTCCTGCAAGAACCTAAGTAACCTGGCCAAGTGAAAAGAAGGATATCCCTTCTTTTCACACCAGCCTATATATGTCTTTCAGACTCTGATGATAGATTTTAGCAGAAGCTGGTTTCCAAGCACGAAGTATTGTTTGCACCACACGTTCGGAAAACCCCTTAGCTCTTAGGATCACCAACCGGCGCTACTAGAAGAACTGGAACACCTTCTCTCTTTACCTTTTTTAACACCCTTGGGAGCATGGCTACCGGTGAAAAAAGGTACACTAAGCGGTACCTCCAAGGGACAGACATGGCGTCTATCGCGACAGCGATAGGATCTGTTGCATGGGAGCAGAAGAGGGGGACCTTGTGGTTCAACTGGGATGCCATCATGTCGACATCCGGCTGATACCACCGTTCCACCAACTGACGAAACACCTCGGATGGAGGGAGGGACCATTCGCCCGGATGCAGAGTCTGCCTGCTTAGGAAATCTGCTTGCCAATTCTCTATTCTGGGAATAAAGATGGCCACGAGCGCCAGAACGTGAATCTCGGCCCACTGCAATATTTTGTGTGTTTCCCGCATGGCCAAGAGACTCTTGGTGCCGCCCTGATGATTGAGGTATGCCACTGCTGTGGCATTGTCTGACTGAATCTTCACTGGCCTTCCCTGCAGCAAGTGTTGCGCGCTCATAAGAGCATGAAACACTGCTTGCAGTTCCAAGACATTGATTGGAAGCTTAGATTCCTTCCGAGTCCAAAGACCCTGAAACCGAGCGTGAAGACAGACGGCCCCCCATCCTTGAAGGCTGGCATCCTTTGTGATCAAAGTCCAATTCAAAATTGAGAATTTGCATCCCCTGGCGAGATTCTGTTTGTGTAAGCACCAAAGAAGCGACTGTCGCGTCTGCAGAGACAGGCGGAATACCTGACCCGTCAGATTCAGATGGAATTTGTTCCATTGCGCCAGAAGTTTCAACTGGATCTGCCGTGCATGAAACTGAGCAAACTGGATCGCCTCGAAAGTCGATACTATCTTGCCTAGAACTCTCATGTCGAAGGCCTCCTTGCCGCCAACAGAGATTTCATCATCTTCTGCAAGGCTGGAATCTTGTCCTGGGGTAAGAACACCTGTCGTTGTCGGGTGTCAAATAAAAGATCCAAAAAGATCATCCGCTGGGATGGGATCAACTTGGACTTCTTGAAATTGAGAATCCAACAATGAGACTCCAGAGTCTGGATTGCTACTTGGTTATGCGACTGAAACACCTCTGGAAAATCTGCCTTTAAAAGAAGATCGTCCAGGTAAGGGATGATTGCAATCCCCTTGGACCTTAGCAGAACAGCCATGACCGTCATGATCTTGGTGAAGATACGCGGGGCCGTGGCCAGATCAAAGGGAAGAGCCTGAAATTGGAAGTGCTCTGATTGAACCGCAAACCTCAAAAGGGACTGATGACCCTTTCAGATAGGCACATGAAGATTATAGATATCAAAGATGCCTATAGCCATCATAAATTCTCCCTGGTCCATGCCATGAATGACCGAGCGTAAAGACTCCATCTTGAACCTGGGCACTCTGACCTGATCAGATTCAGAATTGGTCTGAATGAGCCATCTGGTTTTGGCATGTGAAAAAAGGTTGGAATAAAAACCCAAACCTCTTTGAGAATCCGACACCGGAATAATCACTGCGGAAGAGAGGAGGGATTGAATTGCCTCTAGTGAAAGCCAGTCGTTTTCGTGGACAAGTGGGAAGACCTGTGACAAAGAACCGTCTGGGAGGAAGACTGAGCAGATCGATCTTGTATTCTCAATCCACCAGCCCCCGAGTCCAGACATCGGTGGTAGACTGAAACCACAGATTCCTGAACAAGAACAGATGGGCTGCCACCACTGGCGACAGCAGAGGAGCAAAATGCCTGTCATGCAGACTGCTTGTCTGCTGGTTTCACTGCTGGACGTCGAGCAGACCAGGCCTGGCGCGCACGCTGCAAACCACCCCTGGGGACGGATGACTGACCTTTAGAAGATTGGCCTGAGGAATATTGACCCCGAAACCTTCCTGAGGACCGAAATCTGGACATTCTTTGTTTGGGAGCATTAACAGGGAGAAAAGTGCTCTTTCCTCCTGTTGCTTGACTGATAATGGAGTCATGCTGAGGTCTAAAACACCCCCAGCAAAAGGTATGGTCTCAAGAGCCTTTTTAGACTCCACATCAGCCTCCCAGGACTTAAAAGCCAGAGGGTGCGACGAGCTGAAACTGCAGAGGCAGAAATATGTGCCCCAATCAGTCCCGCATCCATAGCTGCCTCTCCTATATAATCTGTCGCCCTCTGAATTTGCTCCACTAATGGAAGCAGTTCCGAGGACGGCCTGCTTGCCAACAAACCTTCAGACAGCTGTTCTGACCAGCATTCTACAGCTTTGTTTACCCACGCAGATGCCAAAGCAGGCCTCAAAGAGGCACCTGCTGCCATGAAAATTGACTTAAGGACGGCCTCAACCTTACGGTCTGTACCATCCTTAAGAGTGACTGCGTTAGGAAGAGCAATAGTAGTTACATTGGCCAACATAGCAACAGCAGCATCCACACGTAGAAGCGTCTCCAACTTAGCAAGAACTTCTGGAGGAAAAGGATAACACAACTGCAGTCGCCGAGATACGTGGAACTTCCTCTCTGGGGAAGCCCAAGGCTCTGACAACCAAATCTTCCAATTGGGAAGAAGACGGGAGAGAGAGAGATTTCTTTTTCTGGCGTGCAAAAAGAGAAGCCTCTGCAGAGTCAGGAACCTCTTCCTCAGGAAAATCAAGAACCTGACGCACAGCCTGAACTAATTCCTCCACATTGACGATCAGATTGTCCGGCTCCTAGGAGGGCATCAGAATGTTGGGAGATGGGGCCTGGCAAAAGAGGCACCTCCACGGCACCTCTGATCCCCCCCCTCCAGACAGCCGCCCGTGCTGCGCACTGCACACTCCTGCGCCCAGTCACCCCTGGCCAGTAGGCAGATCAGCCTCCCAAGCATATTTGTAGAACCCTGGAGGCCACAGGTGGAACCGCTGCACTGGTCTGCCGACGCAGGCTCCTCTCATCATAGCCAACAGACGGCAAGTGCGGGGAGGGCAGTGATTGACAGTCGCATCTTAGCTCCTTGAGCTGCGGCTGTCCGGCACAGAGAAGAAAAGAAGCAGCAAACATATTCCCAATCAAACAAAAGTGGATTGCTAATCAGCCCAGACGCAGCCCGTTCACTTAAACTAAACTGAGGCTAGCAGGAAGTGGGGTATAAAGGGGGAGGAGCTAGGGCTTAGTTAACAGAAGTTAAAGTGCCAGTTCGCCATGTCCCTAATCTATACCCCAATGTCCCCCAAAGGAAGACAGAGAAAATCTCACAGAACTGTGCTCTTCAAACAAAACACTGCAGTTATCAAGCTTATATGCAGTAACAATATTTTTAATAAAGGGTGTTGTTACCTGTGTCAACTGATCTTCCAGAACTTTTTTGGGGGGTCGAACATTTGTGAAGAAAGTGTGTAGCAGGTTTCCTGGGGTCTGTGAATTAATTTGCTCCTTGCTTAGATAAATGTCTGATACTTTAATGAACTTCACAGGAGTTAGGCTTAGCATCTGTTCAGCATGAATACAGCTCTTGAATATTTCTGTGAGAATATCTCGAGCTTCTGGGACTAATTTATCACCTGGAAATAAATAATAGATTACAGTAATGACAGATGTCTACAGTTTCACAAGTAGAGCAAGTCAGAGTATCAGTAACACTAACTTTCAATATATAAAACTTGTATATCATGACAAAACAACATTAGACCTATGATTTATTGAACCAGTTCATCGCACCTTTCATGGATTTATCAGTGAAATAATCTCCCAAACCCGGAATTCCTTGAGTGTCAAACAAGCTCTGGTTTACTGTAGAGACTGTTAGTATTTCCTCAGTTGACATCTCCATAAGCTCATCTTCACCATCTAGACTTGACAAACCAATCAAATCACTGCTATTAAATAAACTTGCTCGGATTTTTTCTATTTTGGCCCGAGAACGCACCTGCAAAAGAATGCAACAATCAAAAGGTGTGTAATTAGTGTTCAAGATGTTATCGATTCTCAAGCACTACAGAAAATACACTGCTAAAGTCATATTTGTTGACTGTCCATATTGCCAATTCCAACATAGAGTTTTGAAGATCTGCACTCTCAGTGAAAATCTGTTTTAATTAGAATCATAAAAACATATCCACACAATTTAAATCAGGTGTTTAAGCCGATAAAGTTCACAGCTTCTTGTGCATTAGGTATGTGAGATTAATACTATAGTTGCCGCAGATGCTGCAATACTTGAGTCATCAAAGCAAGCAGTAGTCACTGAACTTCAGAAGAGAGCCCAGCCTCCATAATGACGCTACTATGCGTTTCAAGCCGCTTTCACCAGGGTTCACTGAATAGCTGTTTGAATATCATTTTAAACAAATGTCTAAGAGCAGATTTACATTTATGTTTTTATATGGTAAAGTTTGGAGTTAGTGGTCACGTAACTTTTAATCCTAGGAAGCCACTTTATTGCCAAGACATGCGTTGCAAACGTACTTTATATTACTGAGCAGACTGTGTATTCCATAAATGAAAGCCCTGATATGAACCCACCCACTAGCATGGTTCCTCTTGCATAGGAAGAGGTTATTTTGGAGTAAGCAATGCAGGGTTGACAAATGGGCAACAATTTAGAAAAATGCCCAAAGACCACTCAGTCCCATTTCATAGAAAATTATTAATAATGTGATCTGGCATCTTTCAGATCAGAAAGAAATGTATACAGAAAAACAGAGACAAGGAGAAGGACTTCAGAAAAAAAAACTGGTCTACAACAAATAGGAGAGTAAGTTTCTGGTCATTTTAAATTCTAAAAAGACACTGCTCATCGTGAACACAGAAGTATTGCATGGACAATAGGGTTTAAGAAACAAAAATAACTCAGTTAGCTACCTTCAACACAAGTGATATTTGTCTATTTATCACACATCGCTTACATACATGTCAAGATTCTCAATGATAAAAAGTTTGACCTTTAAGGTCATGCCTCCAATACACCTAAAATCCAGATCTGTCCAAACCACACCCATTTTGGTAATGCACACCCTATTTCTGCTCTTTTGTGTCAAAATCTGGGAACTGTTGGCAGATATGGACTTATACCAGCAATGCTCCTCAAACGTGGATTATATTATACAACATTGGGATTTTAATTGTGGTTATGCAGGGTTGGTATCCCACAATCATTTTAAAAAAATGTTTAAAGGAGCATTAAAAATATTTGTATAGATCCAGTTGAATCTCAGATCAGAAATTCTCCTCTGATTTTACCCTAAAATGCACATCCACACGCAGCACTCACCATCCTCTTTAATTTATTTTACATGTATTTGCTTCATTCAGAAGAAAGAGATGTTAACTTCACATCAACTTCACAAATGCAATATTTAACGTTGTGAAACTGGTGTTCATTATTGCAAATTAACATTCAGACAGACCTATTTAGCACCTTATTCACAAATTTTGTAGTTAAATCTAGAGTACTTTAGCCACATCCACATTGTATGATCAATTTTGACTTACAACTACCATTAGAAATGATGATATATGGGGTTACGTTGGTTTTATTAAAGTTATGCTATGAATGCTATTTTGTTTCAACTCCAGTTTAGTCAATTCGAATATGGTGGATAAGTCAAGTACAATGCTTTATAATGACAATGACTAAGAATGAAAGTAGAGTGTGTAAGCCATAACAATAGATGTAGTGTCAAAAACAACCCAAATTGTATACACATAATGCTGCTGAACAGCTAATGCCAATCTGTATGAAATTAGCCATTTAACAGTATAATTTCTGTATGAATTAGGTTGTTTTTAATTCTACATCTAACAATGACAGGAGATTACCTCCACAACTGCAAAACCTTTGATTGGCCTGGACATCAATGTATGGTTGTCCAATGAAGTGGTTGTAAACATGGAACCAACATCTGGTAAAGAGGTGGTGTCTACATTGTCAAGCTGCTCCACGAGGCTGCCCAAACTGCCCATGCTTCCAGTACTGCAAATGGAAAGGTCTAGACTCTCCTGGCTGGACACATTTGGTTCCAAAAGACCTTGTGGTACAGCAAGTTCTGGTGGGAACTGGTCAATAGATGTTTCACTGGCAGTCTGTGAAACTCCTTGGGAGCTGCACAAGGAAGCCTGACTTGTGGAAGCAGATGCACTCACACTCACAGCAGGGGTCACACTACTAGAACTGCTAACATCCATGTTCTCGGAGATCGTCACTGCAGAAGTTTTTTCTGCCTCAGTTTTGCATTCAGCTCCTTCTGCTCTTTCTTTGGATTTTGGAGTTTCTGATTCCTGAAGAGGAATGTAAATCTCATCCTTGAAAACCCCACCATGGGCATTGCATGCTTTACGTATAGCTCCTCTGACAACAGATTCTTCTAGGTGAGTAGGAATTCCTGAAATAACTAGCAAACGGTTATGGGCAGTAGGTCCAACAAGTGCCTGACTAGCATCTGCTATGGCATCATTTGTGACACCCAACCCTTGTGGATCTTTATTAGTGAGGTGTCGGAGAATCATTAGCAGAGTCAATGCCCTGTGGAACCACAACATGTCCTCGGGCTTGCCTCCACCCATACTAAGCAAGGCAGGATTATTTTCAGCACCTTGTGAAGATGTACGCTTTGCAGATGCTACTTTCTCGCGTTTGATCTTGACTTTCTTACGCTTTGATAATAGGCTGGGACTTTGTGGCGTTTGCCCAGGAGATGATGATGATGAAGACGAAGAGTCACTAAGATTTGTGGCATTTGTTGACATTACAGTCACTGCAGAACTCATATTAATGGGGAGAGTAACTTCTGCCACAGCCAGGCAAACCTCCATGAGAGCATGAAAATAGGTTGAGAACCTTCCTTGCTCACTAACACCAGGAGCAGAGCCCCCACACACATTCCCAGAACTCCAGCTTTGTGTCTCATCATCATACAATTTGCGCAACTCTGTCTGTAGCGCCATAAGCATTGCTAGACATGGATTCAGCTGAAGAGCTATAGAGGACGTCAGGCCCACAGGATTCCTCTTTTTCTCTAGATGGTGAATTTTACGAAGTAGTTCTGCTAGCAGATGGAACAGCAGCTCTTTTATAATGGCAGCTAGGTCTGTTGTCCACAGCAGATTTCCTAAGTGAAATATAATAGAAAAAACAGTTATTACCTCTCCAACATAAATTAAATAGAAATATATCTTGATAACAGATACTGTGAGGCTAGCAACACATCATGATTTTTGCAATTATGTATTTTTTCTTACTAATAAATCCCTTTACTGAGTATTTGGAAAATAACGCTACACAAAACTGAAAGTTAAGCTTTGGGTGTAGCTCATTGAGTTAATAATGATTACATTCATGTAGTTTGGCATGCCAACTGATCCAGTGGGTCCCGTGATGTATGTCCATTGGCTTACTAAGACGTGCCTTTATCCAAACAGACAGCATGTTGCTAATGCAATGCCCTTTTTAGCTATCCTTTCGCATGAATGGGAAGTTCATGGAGGAGGAGAGCTTTCACAATGTTACAGCACTGCTTGTGTGAAACAGACAAGCAGCACAAGTGAGAGCATCAATGGAATTTTACACTAATCTAGGGCTTTGTCGGATGAGCAGGAAATATTCTACCTTATTATTTATTGTAATTAACCCCTTCTAAACCTCTTCATAAAACAATTTATGTCTAATAAGTACCAAAAAGGAAGAGAATGATCCATCATCTAAGAAACAGAAGGAAAGACACTTACAACTGCCTGTAACACATATCACCAACAAAAGACATTGTTAAGAATACTCTAATGAACTTTGACTTAGAACAATTAAGGATTTTGTACAGCTGGTCCACGGAACTCTAGTTTTTACAAGTCCAAAAAGGACTCAAATCCAGAAAATGCGCTTGCACACTCGTCTCTACTCCTACTTAATAGATGACCTGACCCACGAGAAATAGACTGACCTACAAAGGGAGAATGCTATACTATGGCAAATGTGAAGGAGCAAAAGTGCAATCCTGCTGTGCAAACGTCCTTCTAAGTCATCAAATGCTAAATTGCACTTTACTGGGAAAGCGCATGGATCTGTTGACCTACTGCTTCCCAGAAAGCATGTGTGAGACCCACATATAAAGTAGCTTGACCCTTTTTGGCCTCAACGCTTAGCCCGATTTTTGATGCAAGTCTAATACTGCTATCATGGGTTGTAAGAGGTGGACAGAAGAGTTGTCACTTAAATAGTTAAACTGTTAATGTTATTGCTGACAGAAGCTCTTCCTCTCTGCAACCCCTGTAGCGCCTTCATGTAATTGAAAAACCCCAAGGAAGGGTAACCGAAACAACATCCAATCAACAAAACAGCAGAAGAGTGGAAAGGGAGGGAACGCAGTGTCCCCCAGATGGAATCAGAGAAATGGATTTAAAAAAAAACAACAACCCTCTTTTCTCTTTCATCCAATGTAGGGTACACTGCTACTAGCATTGGGACATTCTAAAGCAGTTCCCTAAGGGAGGAAACACTATAAAACCAGCATGCAAAACCTTGAGGGCAAAGCTTTTGTCTGTAGACGCAAAAACATTAAGATGATAAAGGTGTGAACAGAGGACTAGATGGCGGCCCGGCAGAGCTGATCGGCCGAATCCCCGTTACACGCAGCCCAAGAAGCCCCCAGAGAGCGAGTGGAATGCACAGCAGGCACAGGTCAATTGGAATTAAGATAAGCCTGCCTGATGGTGGACATTACCCATCTGGTGAGAGTCAGTTTTGTAGCTGGCCAGCCCTCGTGTAAGTCTCGTATTAAACAAAAACAAAATCAGTTTGCCGCACAGTGGGCGTTCTGTCCACGTAAATCTATAGAGCGCAGACAACAACCATGAGTACTAAAGAGCCCTGACATGAAGAGGCATCTGCCTCCTGGAAGTCCAGGACCACAATATCTTGATTGTCAGTGAAATCCTGCAAGAACCTGGGACTTGGAGGAGAGAACCGTGCGGAACACTGCCCTGTCATCATTGAAAACCAGATAAGCGAGCGGCATGAAAGGGCACCATGATCCGAGATTTTCCTTGCGAAAGCGATTGCAAGAAGACCACTTTCAAATCAGGAACCGAATCTCAAATCGACTGCAATGGTATAAAGGGAAAAGTCAAAAGGACCCCAACAACAAAGTTCAGGTCCCCGCCAGCCGTTTCTGGAAATAGATGAAAAGGGCCGACACCTGCACATTCAAGGAGCTAAGTGGAAGGCCCACATCCAATCCATCTTCTAAGCTGCGAGGAACCTAGAAAGCCAAAGGGTCAACATAGGAGAGGGAGAGAGAACAGGTATCCGGAGTGGAACACCAACAGTATGGCCATAAAATCTACTGCGCACACCAAAGGTTCCCTGTGGTGGAACAGAATCTAGGCACCTTCCTGGCAGTGGTGGAGAGACTCCATGAGGTCCACATTCATTCCCACCAACCAGCAGAACACCTTTGGATGCAGAAACCACTCCCCTGGTTGCACTACATGGCTACTGAGATAGTTGGCATCCCAATTTTCCACACCCAGGATAAATGTTACAAATATTGTTGGGACGAACTGTTCTGCCCAGGACAATATCCGAGCAGCCTTTTTCATCACTTTGGCAGTCTTGGTGCCGCAACACTGCCGATTGATATACGCCACTGCTGATGGGCGGACTGGAGTCCCCTGTAAAGCTAGCAGCATTACTCAAAGATAAAAGATATTTATTAGGAAAGACGCATCCAAAGCTGGCGGTGAAGGACGACCGCTCTGCATTCCAGAAGACTGGCATTCATGGTGCTTATGATCCAGGACCATAGGGCAAAGGATCTGCCCACCGTCAAATGATCCTCTGCCAACCACAAACAGAGAGAGACTCATCATAGGAAACAGAGCATCTGAGAGGCCAGCTGAAAATGGGATCCTGATGAGTTTGACAAGAGGTCTCACTGAAACATCAGAGAATCGAACAGACCATACAGGAGTGTTTCGAAGGTGGAGATCAACTTCCCCATCAGCTTCATACAGAGGATGATTGAAAGACGACTTACGCCCAAGTACCCTACTCACCATGGCCTTGCTGTCCTGAAGACCTTCTGCTCTCTGGTATCTAAGATAAGGCAGAGAAACACCAACCACTAAAAGGGAACCAACTGGAAATTTTGGAAGTTCAGGTTCTGTGCTCTTTCAGCACTTTTATGATCAGAGAGAGATGAAGATAAAAGGTTTTGACCAAAGCCCGCTTTTATGAGCAGATCGTCCAGAGAGAGGATGAAGCATACTATCAAAGAAACATAACCGTGCAGCCATGATCTTTGTAAGGACCAGTGGCGCTGTGAAAAGGCTCAATGGAACTTCAAATCCATTGATCACTGACCTCAAGGACTCCATGAGAAACCTGTCCACCTAGAGATGTAAATGTAGTGCCTTCATGTTGAGAATGGCTCGAAAAGAGGCATCCGGCTTGGGATCCAGAAAGCGGTTTGAATAGAAACCTTAGCCCCGCTGGTAACTGACACAACACCTGCGGAAAAAAAGTGAAGGAATCGACTGGAGCTAAGCTAACCCTGTCACTTCATCACGCATAAGCGAGGTGGAGAAAAAACTGTGTGGGGTCAAACCTTGAAGGTCTATCATGTATCCCTGCTGCATGATCCCCGTTATCCCCATGATCTTGAGAGGCGGCCGACCATTGGTCCCGGTACAACAGCAGACCTTCCTCCACTTACACAAGGTGGGAAAGGTTTTTATGCCCTGAATGCCTCGTGGAATAGGAGAAACTGCCCCTCTGAGAGCAACCTCTTTAAGCTTGGGGCTTACCTCTGGAAGACTGCCCATGGGTGGTATAGCATCATTGAAAGGGCCAACTTAATGATCCAAACAGAGGTCCTTGTGGTTTAGGATCAGTAACAGGAAGGAAGGTGCTCTTACCTCCTGTAGCCTGACATATCATGATGTCCAGCTCTGGATCATAAAGAATAGAGCCTGAAAAAGGAAGAGATTCAAAGGACTTCTTAGATTCTGCATCAGCGTCCAAGGAAAGCTGCCCTACCTCAAAGATACCTTGAGGCTCCGTCAGATGCAGTGCCAGAGAAAACAAGTAAGAATCATGCAGACCATCCGTGAGCTGGTCTGGCCAGGTCTCCATTGCTCTAGACACCCAAGTGGAAGACAGCATGGACCTAAACAAAGTGCTTGCCGCCACATAAACTGACTTCAAGAAGCTCTCCACTTAACAGATGGGGACATCTTTAAGGGCAGGCGAGGCAGTTACAGGGGTAAGTGGTATGTCAAGTCAGACGTGCTACTGGTGTATCGACTCTAGGCGGCTATTCCCACCAGGCCTTCTCCCATCCCGCGAAGGACAGAGGCTAGGAATGGTATCACAAATTTTCTGTCTGTCTTTCCATGTGGATTCCAGAAGTTCAGTCAGCTCAGTGGAAGGGGGGTAGCAGACTACACACTTGTTCTGCCACTTGAATAGTTCGGGATCAGAAACTCTGGTGTCTTCTAAGTCTAACAAGTCAAAGGCCTGACGGACCTCTAGGACCAAATCCTCCACTCCTTGACCACTGGAAGATACTTCTAAGTCTACAATCTGAGGGTAGTCAGAGTCCTCAAAAGCTTGAGGTCTGGAAGTTTTAAGAAACCCATTTAATTTTTTTTAGGTCCTGTACTAAACAAGTGGACCATGAAGGTTCCACCTGAGATTGCACCTGGGAAGAAGGAGGAGCTGTAGGGATGGAAGTACCCGACCCAATATCCTCTGAAGCTGGCTGAATGACATAGAAGGGGCCAGTGGTATAAGAGTTGGAATGATAACCGCAGTCACCGTAAGAATATCGTCAGGATTGTAAAGTAGCTGAACTTGTACAGCTTCAGACTGTCCCAGCACAGTTGTCCACGCAGGTTCTTCCATCAGAGGGGGCACACCATCTGAAACTTGCTCACCTCAGGCATTGGCATCACAGTCAGCACAAACCACCTCTGGGTCCTGCTGTACACTGGATAGTTTGGCCTTACATTTGGAACAGGTAAAATATTAAACCCTGGTTTACCCTTGTTGGACATTTTACAGTTATAAAGAGACAAAAAAAATTTGCAAACAGAGTTGCAAAACTACTCAGTTAACCTGCAATTCAATATACAAAATAGAAACTGGGAAACAGAGAAACACACACTAGGTCCCATAAAAGTGTGTGTAAGTAATGCACAGCACTATGCTCCTCCCTGGCTACCTGCCAAGAGCGGTACCCCCTAATGTATCCATGGGTCTATCACCTACAATAAGGACTTAATAAGGTACTTAACCCTTCCAGGATGCAGCCAAGAACAGTACATTGTTGAATAGAGCATGAGCCTGTCAGCAGTCACAGAAACCTAATGGAGTAGTGCCCGTAGATACTCACAGTAATGTTAGAACACCACCAAATATCTACAGTCATGGCCAAAAGTATTGAGAATGACACAAGTATTGGTTTTCACAAAGTTTGCTGCTTCAATGTTTTTAGACCGTTTTAGCAGATGTCGTTATGGTATACTGAAGTAAAATTACAAGCATTTCATAAGTGTCAAAGGGTTTTATTGACAATTACATTAAGTTTATGCAAAAAGTCAATATTTGCAGTGTTTTTGAAGACCTCTGCAATTTGCCTTGGTGTGCTGTCAATCAACTTCTGGCTCACATACTGACTGATGGCCGCCCATTCTTGCCTAATCAATGCGTCCACCCGCCTCTTGAGGATTGACCACAAGTTCTCAATGGGATTAAAGTCTGGGGAGTTTCCTGGCCACGGACCCAGAATTTCGATGTTTTGATCCCCAAGCCACTTAGTTTTCACTTTTGCCTTATGGCATGGTGCTCTATCATGCTGGAAAAGGCATTGTTCGTCACCAAACTGTCCTTGGATGGTTGGGAGAAGTTGCTCTTGGGGGATGTTTTGGTACCATTCTTTATTCATGGCTGTGTTCTTAGGCAAAATTGTGAGTGAGCCCACTCCCTTGGCTGAGAAGAATCCCCACACATCAATGGTCTCAGGTTGCTTTACTTTTGGCATGACACAGCACACATGAACACCACAGAAGTGGTAAAGAAAGAAAAAAAAAATAAAAGTAATAAATAAATCATTAATGAATAGCTGCAGAGCAGCTCAAATTAAGCCCAATTCATTGGTCTTAACTTAAAAAAAGCACTGAGGAGCTCCAGGGGTTGCAGAGGGGAGGAGCTCCTGTCAGGAGTTAGATGAATAGTTTAACTATTTAACGACCAACTCCAGTGTCTATCCCATCATACAACCCATGGTAGCAGTGTTCCCCAAGATTGGATGAAGGAGAAAGTAAAAGATGTCTACTCTTACACTACAATTAAAGCAAGCTATACATATTTAAACATTCTAATACGCTGTCCAAAACAGTGAAATAATCTTCTTTTATCAATTTATATATATTGGAAACCCCAAGAGAAACAATTGCGGTTTACATAAACCTTTAATAAAAACAACCTCCTTACCTATAAAGTCCACAACTTGCAATAGGACAGAAGAAGGGATGGTATCAAGTTCATCTTCTGATCTTTCATCCCCATCGTCTAGTGTCCATGATAAGAGTTGCTCTGTGAAAGCCATTGCAAGTGGAAACTCCAGGGGCAGAGAATGAAAAACCAACACAGCTCCTGGAGCAGGAGACACCCCTATAACAAAATACATTACATTACTATGTATGTCTACCATGAAGAGAACGACCATTCATCTCAATTGTAAACTACAAAAAGGGAACAGATTGCAGTTGCTCTGACACTGTTGACAACCTAAATACTTAAAACTAGCTTGCCAATGCTGGTTTTATTTCAGGGCTGGACAAATTCCACGACCCAGACAGGCAAGCTAAGAGATGTAAATGTAGTTCCTAATGTTGTGCTGAAGTTCTGATTTTATTGGGTGTATATCTTTTCTGTTTGCTTTGCGGGTTGAACTTGATTTTAAGTTTGAAGCTAATAGATCAATCTCTCTTTATTTCATAATGCTTCATTTAAAATAACTATGCAAAGCACAACTCAACTGTAATGGACAATATTCTGAAAAACTTAAATAAATAAATAAGGGATTTTTGTACTTACATACCAGTGCACTGGAAAAAGATAACTAATTTCTCATTCTCCCTATAACCCCACATCATGTTTCCATAAAAAAAAAACAAAAAAAAAAAAACCACATATAAAAATAAGCGCACTCATTTCTGGGTATGTTGGTTTGCGAATCCGTACTGCCTCAGTTAAGGAATTTAATAATACAAAAATCCCCTTTTCACCTTCACCTGTAAGGAGACACAGATGATGGGATATTCCAAAGTCAGCGTCAACCGGAGGTGAGGAATGCCTGTAAGTGAACAGACTTCTGCAGGACCTTTCAACTAAATCCATCTTTCACAGAGTTGGTACTGTCCACTAAGGAAGATTTTGAAAAGGTGAGTAGGGACAACGATAAGGTGGCCATTCTGCAGTTCGCCAACGCCCCAACCAAGAAGGATAGATCATCCTGTGATTGTGTGTAGCCAGCTTAGAGCAAAAAGGTCCTACGCAAAAGAGAAAAGGCCTAGCTCAATTGGTTTCCTGATGCAGCAGAAAACTGTCTAAGAGGAGACACCACATTTCTTATTATGGCCCTTGTAAAGTACAAACAAGGCCTCCAAACAATGGAGCTCCTCAGTCATGGACATATAGATCTGCAAACTACACATC
Organism: Mixophyes fleayi; assembly: GCF_038048845.1. Lineage (NCBI taxonomy): Eukaryota > Metazoa > Chordata > Amphibia > Anura > Limnodynastidae > Mixophyes > Mixophyes fleayi. The sequence continues at coordinate 360,232,621 of NC_134402.1, forward strand.
ATATTTAATGAGTGAAGTGTTGCTTCCCTAGAGTTGAGGGGTCAAGAATGACTCCTCTCCAGGTTCTCCTGGTTTTGATGGAAAACCAGGTATGGAGGCCTATGAAAAAAGAGTCTTCAAGCTCAGAGACCCTATTAACTGAAACAACAACTATTAGAAAAACAACATTCCATTTGAGCAAACACAAGGGAACAGAATAAAGGGGTTGAAATAAAACAGAAGGCAGAAACCTGAAAATTCAGAGTCAGATTTTTCCAGGCTCACTTGAAAAAAAAAAGAAGCAAGTAATAGATAAGAAACACCTTGGGTACAGTAGAAAACCTAGTAATAGACACAGAATGAATAATGCTTCCATGTCTGAATAACTAAGCCGGCAAACACCTTTTCATAAGAGCTGTGGTGTTACAGCAAGCTCTGTTAAATCCTGTCACAGGATCTCTGTCCAGCCAAAGTGGGAAATTACTCAGAGAGGCAGGACTGTCTAGGTCAATGGAGGGTAATGAAGAACACAGACACACCTTTTTGTTAAGAACCACTGGTGTGCTAATGAGACATGCACTGGGCACTTTTACCCTAAAGGGGAAGCTTGTGATTCAGTCGCAACGCAAAAATATCTATTTCTGGGAACCTTTAAATACACATAAGATCCCAAAATAAGTTTAGGTTCGATGGACTATTGATGACCAAGCAAAGTTGACTCCAAGATATTAGGTTTAAAGATGATTGGAACAAATCAATCTTCCCAATTGCTGAAAGTTTCTCTAATGGCCTAGGGGCTAACTGCACGGCTCCTGAGGAGACTTTTCCAGGTGAGGAGAACCATACAGATTGCTCCAAGTTCCAGGATACTGATCAGTAAGATGGGCTCTTGAAGACACCACAAAGACTGGGAACATAATGTATGTAATCTGCCAAACATTACAGGAGACAGGTAATTGCAGGGATTACCTGGTCCACTGGAACTTATAAGGATCTCACGAACGTCAAATGTGAGATCTATCCAGCACCTCAGGTAGACAACCACCCTGTGAGAAAGAGTAATGAAACTCTCAATAGGTCGCAAAAACCTTTTCCACAAACTCAGAAGTGCATTTTTAATGGAGTGCATGTGGAATTGCATGTATGGCACCACTGCCAAAAGTTGACACAACAGCACCCACAAGCAATACCGAATGGTAAAGCAGGGATAGGTCAGAAGTAAGAATATTAAGTCTTGGAGTAAGTCTCGTCCTTGGAAAGGAACACTCTGAAGCATCGTATGGAAAGGAGCCCAGAAACATCATGAAAGTCGATGAGATCAGTGACAATTTTGGCCCGTCTATTATCTGGATGTGCTACTCCAGGAGCTGAATTGTAAGCTGGAGATAATACATCACAAACTCCCTGAATCAGGAGTGAACCAGGATGTCCAGATTTGAAATATCATCCTCCCTAGCTACATAGAGGTCGTGAAATTGGTAAAGTTCCAAAAGGGGTGATCTCAAACTAGTGAGTTCCCTGGAAATCAAAGCAGAAGAAAAGCTGGTAGTATGGCAATATGAAGGCAAGTGTTCATGATAGTAAATGTTCTTCAGGTCTCAGAGGAACCTGGGAGAGGAGGAGAAAAAAAGAAGGTAGCAATGAAAAAGATAACCAATATCCCAGAGTGCTGACAGTGAGTGTCCCTTGAACAGAGACAGAGCACAGCCAGGAAGCACAGAATAGGAGGAGATGGGTCTTAACTACTTCCACACCCATGAGTCCAGCCGTTAGTAAGGAGGACTTTCCACTTTCCCAAGCTTTAGAGTTCTCCTGTTTAGAAGTCCAGAAAGTATAGTTTTTGGGCTACTCAGCCTGCTAGGATAACTGGTGCCCTGGAAGGGACCTCTTAAATCATCAATCATGCTTGATTATTTTTCCCATTTTAACTCAAAAGTAGTACTATTGTCTACTCCCCAAGATTTGAGTCACAGAGTTGGCTGAGGATCGGGTTGCTAATCTGGTGGAATCATATCCTCTCTCCAAATAAGACAATGCTTCCAAGATATGAGAGGCAAGTTGCATTAGCTCCGTACTGGGAGTGCGCTATACAACCACGTCAAAAGTTATTTTGCTACCTTAAAGACGGCAAATGCTGGCCTAACCACTTGATTAATTGTGGCAAATAGGCACTTTAGAAGACCACCTGAGACATCCTTGGAGATAGTCAACTCCAAATCTTCTTGAGAAAAATTGTCCAAAATACTGTGCGGAGCAAAAGTGTTTGTGTGGATGCGGCCATTCTCTTGACACCAACACAATAAAGAGCTGGTTTGGGGCTGTGGGAGTGTGTGACAGGATCACTTTCTAAAAAGGGAGTTGTGAGAGTCCAGAATGTTCAGGGCTGTAAGTACAATCCTGACAGGAAAATCAACAGAATCTGAAAAGAGGGCTTCCTAGGGGAACATGTGTCAGCCTTCCATTGCCGGTATCACTGTGTCCAATGGGAAAGGACTCTATGTGGTTAAGGGTCCACTTATCCCATGGCTGTGGCCAGTGACAAAGGTGGTCATGATGACTCCCATAGGCAAATAAAATGGGGTGGGAAAAAAAACCTCACATCCCTCTGTTTCCTGTGTACTGCCTTTAGAGGGTGAATTATAACCCCTAAGTCTGTCTCCACCTGACTGCTGATGGAAAAAAAAAACAAGATAATTTTTTTAGTTACATATAATGACATTTTGACTAAAGGGTTAGCTGGCATGGATTTGGTAACTGCTATTCATGATTTTTATCTATTTTGGCATGCAACTAATGCTCAGCAGATTTGAACAACAGTACCACCTTGTTACCGACATAAAATTTAAGCTGCCACTAGGCACATTTCAGAAGTAATATCTACCTAGCTTGACATGGATCTTGTCATTGGGAATGATCGCTGTAGGGTACTGGTTCGTAGTTGGTGGCGGTGTGAGGCCCGTGTTACTGGGAGAGGCATCTCGTGGGTAACACACTGATTCTATTAAATTCAGTTGTCCATTTCTCTTCACTTTATGACCAAGGCCATACAGCAAAACTCGAGCCCATGGAGCTTTGTACAAAGAGGAACTAGAACAAAATATTCATTGAAAATGCTGACAATATTGTTTGTACAAATAAACTACTAAACACATGACATATTTCAGACATAAGTGGGCCCTTGGAAAAGGTCACATTGGTGTATGAAGTGTAACTTGTAACTGTAACCAAGAGTCAGAATTAGAGAGAATCAAAATATAAGACATCAGCAAAACTTTTAAATGTGCTTTTCCACAAGTACAAGTTATACTGTGTAAAGGGAGGTTTCTTGCATTTTTATAATGCATCACAGAAATTAATTCAGGGCACAACAACTTAGTAGCTTTTAAATTTCCACCTATAAAAAGTCCTTGTAATACATATTGTACTCAATAGCCATTCATAACTTATTAACCATTCTCCAAATAAGAATAAATGTAATGAAAGTGCTCCACATACAATCCAGTGCTGGTTTTCTAAAGTTCAATACGTACAATGATTCACTGTGCTATGTACTCATAATAAATTTACATATAGCCTGAGTTCCCCAATGCTTAAAACCTTTTGGAGCTGCAGTTTTTTTTTTATTGAGAAGAATTCATTCATTCAAAGGCCAGGTTTCTGTTTAGTTGGGTAATCCATTTAGCATCCGCTTTCAATAAATTGTGATGCCCATCACATCAAATGAGACAGTGATAAACAAAAGTTCTATGCTTTTCTTTCCTTTTCTTTGAACTAGAATGTGGACTAAATTTTTCAGCTAGAATTATAAGTGAAGGTTCACTTTTTTCCATTTTTAAATCACATAAAACCAAGGTGGCTTGGATCACTTACTCTTTGCGGAATCCAGATTGACTTTCTTTACAAGATACCACAACAAATGCTGCTCCAGGAAAATTCACATCCATACTGACTTTGGATTCAGTGATTGGGAATTCTTCTAATGAAAACTGCTCTGGGGCATGCTGAAAAAAAACCAGGAATATTTAATGATGTTATGGATTATATAGCATACAAAAGAGCAATTTTGTAAAATCCATTTCTCTGAATCCATTTGTGGGACACTACTTACCATGGGGTATAGAGGGTGCTGTGGCTGTGCTTGGAGTAAGGCACTAATACAATGAAGACTTGTTTGGCTTGCTCCCTCCTCTCTATGCACCTTGTAAGGTGACCCATCAGTTTCTTTTAACTAATAAAGCCCAGACACAGTACTGAAATAACAATCAAACAAGAACCACACTCAACCAAAAAACAGAACATTAAAGGGGTGGGAGCGTAGTGTCTACCAAATGGATTCAGAGAAATGGATTTTACACTGAGTACAAAAATCCTCTTTTCTAATTTATTCCATTTGGGGGACACTGCTTACCATGGGGATGTTCCAAAGCTGCCCCTAGGGCCTTGCAGTGCGCAAAACTTTTGGCGTCTTTTGAAACAAAGGTCTGGTGAAGGTATAAACGGAGGACCAGGTTGCTGACTGACACAATTGTTCAACCAAGGCTCCATTTCATGCCACCCAGGAGGTACTCACAAATCTGGTAAAGTGTACTGTAATATCTTCAAGAACTGGGGATCCCGACAGATGGTAGCCTTGATCCACCTTGCAACAGTCTGTTTTGCTTCCAGCCATCCTCTGTGTATGTTGTACAGGACATGGAGGCTGTGTCTTCTACGCAAGTAGGGCTGATCGGTCCACATAGATCCTCAAGGACCTAATCACATCCAACAGGAGAAGTGATTCATCCCTTCTAGATGCAAAGTCTTGGCTTAACTCATGGAAAACAATATCCTGGTTGAGATGAAATTTTTAATCCACCTTGGACTGGAAACAAGCCTTGGTGCGCAGAAGATCTCTGCCAGCGTGAAAGATAAGAAATGGTGACCTGCAGGACAAGGGAGCCAATTCAGACACTCGTCTCGCAGAAGAGATGGCGAGCAAAAAGGACACCTTCCAGGTAAGAAATTTGAAATCAACAGATTCTAGAGGTTCAAAAGGCGACTTCTGTGACGCTGAAAGGACCAAGTTCAGATCCCATGGCACCACAGGTGGAACAAAGGGCAGTTACATATGATGAACCCCCTGAAATATTGAAGAACCCCCTGAAAAAAAGGTCTGAACATCAGGTATAGTAGCCAGTTTTCTCTGGAAGAAGATGGATAATGCCGATATATTTTGAGTGAAGTTAATCTCAACCCTTTGTCCAGGCTATCCTGTAAGAAGGACAAGAAGAGAGCCAATCTAAAAGAAGAATTGGGAACACCTTGTCTTTCATAACAGCCTATGTAAGTTTTCCTGGCCCGATTATGGACTTTATGACCTTCTCAGAGAAGAATAATTTTTACAAAGAATCATGGCCTCAACCGCCATGCCATCAAAACCAACCATACAAGTACTGATGGTAAAATGGGCTCTGGTTTAAGACATCTTCTCCGAGAGGTCGTCTCCATGGTGGCTCTGCTGCCTTTCTTAGCAGATTGGCGTACAATTATCTTCTTGGCCAGTGAAGTGCCACCAGAATTACTGGTACACTCTCTCTCTCTTGGCCTTCTTCAGTAATCGAGGTAACATGGAAATCAGAGGGAAAAGCTGGAACTGCCAGGGAACAGTCATGGCATCCACAAAGAATGCTTGTGGATACATGGTTCTTGCACAGTACCGAGTTACTTTGTGGGTCAGCTGAGAGGATATTATGTTGATCTCCGGCTGACCCCACCTTTCCACAATTTGTTTGAACATTTTCAGATTGAGGGACCATCACCTGGAATGGATTGCATGCAGACTCAAAAAGTTGGCCTCCCGATTGTCCACCCATGGGATAAAGACTGCAGAGATCGCTGGGACCTTCTGTTCCGCCCAGTGCATGATCTTGGCTACCTCCCATATCACTAGAGAACTTCTTGTCCCCCCTTGGTGATTTATATATGCCACAGTCATAGCATTTGCCAACTGGATGGGTCTGTACCTCAAGAAGAACTGAACCCACAACAGAGTGTTGAGAACCGCTCTTAGTTTGAGCATGTTTATGGATAGCTTTGCTTTCTCTTGGAACCAAAGTTCCTGAAGATGGAGGTTTAGCATCAACGCTCTCCATCCATGCAGGCATCTGTGATCACGATGGTAGAGTCCTATAGAGAGTAGGGCCGGTCCTGGTTGACATTCTTCATCATCACCACCACTGAAGGGACTGATGGTTCTTTAACAATAGTTTGAAAAACTATGCTGCTAATTGAGGATTGGACCTCAACTACTTGGCTAGAATCTTGTTATGTAATGTACAGGAGTGGAAGCGTGCAAACTGCACTGCTTCGAAGCAAGATACCATTCTCCCAATCAGTTTCACGCAATTGAGGACGGCTACTTGCCTGAGAGACAACCAGGCTTTAACTAGTTCCTGAATGCCAGAATCTTCTCCTCTGGTGTCGAAGAGGAGACCCAAAAAAATTATGCGCTGGCCTTGGAGAAGACTGATCTTTTGATGGTTGAGAACCAAGCTGTGCGACTCCAGAGCTTCCACTGTCAAGCGCAAATGGGTCACGAGAAGAGGAGCAAAGTTCGTCTCCATCAAAAGTTCATCTAGGTATGGTATGACTGTTACCCCTTTGAGAGCTGTAGTGACCGCCATAACCTTCGCAAATACCCTTGATGTTGTAACCAGATCAAAGATTAGTGCCCTGAAGAATTGGCACAAAACACCTTTCTTGTAAAACTTAAATCCTTGGATGCAAACTCATTAAACTTGTAAAAGTTAGTGAATGTGTGTACAGATGACCATGTGGCTGCCTTACACAGCTGTTCTCTGGAAGCACCATAGCGGGCCACTCAGGAAGCACTTACAGACTCTGTAGAGTGCGCGCTTAGATTATCTGGGAGAGGCTCCCCAGCCTTACTATAAGATTTAACGGATAACAGGCATAATCCACCTAGCAATAATTACTTTAGAAGCTAGCCAGCCTCTTTTGTGAACATGATAGAGAATCAAAAGATCATCAGTCTTGCGCAACTTTTGAGACCACTGCACATAAATACGGAAGACTCGGACAACATTGACAGAACTAATAGAAATATTGTTAACCTGAAGACATAAAATCATTCAGGGCTGGAATGACAATGTGTTGATTTAGATAAAAACCAGACACAACCATAGGAAGGAAGGAGGGCTTGTTTCAAAGAACTGCCCTGTTTTTATGTAAAACAAGAAGAGGAGACTTGCAAGAAAAAACAGCAAGCTCTGAAAACTGTGCGTGTCGTAGAAATGGACGAAACGGTTTGCTAGGATAGAAATTTGAATTCCACTGTATACAAAGGTTCGAAAGGTGGATGCTGAAAAGCATTCAACACCAAATACAAATCCCATGGTGGTACCGGAAGAACATATGGAGGTTGTACATGGAGAACACCCTGAATGAAAGTTTGCACATAAGGAATGACAGCAAGCTTTCGTTGAAAGAAGAGCAAAAAGCGGACACCTGACCTGTAAGAGAATTAAGACGCAAACCTGCATCCAACCGATCTTGCAAGAACCTAAGTAACCTGCCAAGCAAAAAGAAGAAGTAGGATATACCTTCTTTTTACACCAGTCAATAAAAGTTTTCCAGACTCGATAATAAATCCTTGCAGAGACTGGTTTCCGAGCACAAAGCATGGTCTTCACCCCACGTTCGGAAAAAAAACCTTAGCTCTTAGGATCATGACTTCAACAGCCACACTGTTAAAGCCAGACATTGTAAACAAAGATGACAAAAAGGGATCTTGAGTTAATATATCTGGGGGTAGCGAGAACCGCCATGTCCGATCTCCCGCTATGGAGAGCATGACGGGGTACCAGGCCCTCTGTGGCCAATCCGGCGCCATCAGAAGAATTGGAACACCCTCTCTCTTTACCCTTTTAAACACCCTTGGGAGCATGGCTACCAGTGGAAGAAGGTACACTAAGCGATACCTGCAAGGGACAGACATGGTGTCTACTGTGACAGCCATAGGATCTCTTGCATGGGAGCAGAAAAGAACCCTGTGGTTCATTCGAGATGCCATCAGGTCGACATTCGGGTGACCCCACTGTTCCCCCAACTGACGAAACACCTTAGGATGAAGGAAAAATTTCCGCATGGCCAAGGGACTTTTGGTGCTGCCCTGATGATTGAAGTATGCCACTGACGTGGCATGGTCTGACTGAATTTTTACTGGCCTTCCCTGCAGCAAGTGTTGCGTGCTTATAAGAACATGAAAGACTGCTCGCAGTTTTAAGACATTGATTGCAAGCTTGGATTCCTTTTGAGTACAAAAACCCTGAAACCAAGCATGAAGACAGACTGCCTCTAATCTCGAAAGCTGGCATCCTTTGTGATCAAAATCCAAACTTAAACTGATAAATTGCGTCCCCTGGCGAAAATCTATTTATGTAACCACCAAAGAAGCGACTGACCCATCTTGGAGACAGGCGGAATACCTGGTCCACCAGATTTGAATGGCATTTGTTCCATTGCGACAGAAGTTCCAACTGGAACTGCCGTGCATGAAACTGAGCAACCTGGATCACCTCGCCCAGAACTCTCATGGCGAAGTGTATAGAATGCCTCCTTGCCACCAACAAAGATTTCACCATCTTCTGTCAAAGCTAGAATTTTGTCCTGGTGCAAGAACACCCGTTGTAGTCGGCTGTCGAATAAAAGACCCAAAAAGATCAACTGCTGGGATGGGATCAACTTGGACTTCATGAAGTTGAGAATCCAACCGTGAGACTCTAGGGTCTGGATTACAATTTGGATATGCGACTGAAGCATCTCTGGAGAATATGCTTTTAAAAGAAGATTGTCTAGGTAAGGGATGATTGTAATCCCCTTGGACCTTGGCAGAGCAACCATGACCACCATGATCTTGGAGAAGATACGTGGGGCCGTGGCCAGACCAAAAAGAAGAGCCTAAAATTGGAAGTGCTCCGATTGAACCTCAAAAAGTACTGATGACACCTCCAGATAGGCATATGGAGATAGGCATATTTGATGTCAATAGCCGCCATGAATTGTCCTTGTTCCATGCCGTAAATGACCAAGCGCAAAGACTCCATCTCAAACCTGGGCACTTGGACCTGGGTCTTGAAAGACTTCAGATTCAGAACTGGTCAGAACGAGCCGTCTGATCTTGGCATGAGAAAAAAGGTTGGAATAAAAACCAAAACTTGATTGACAATCTGGCACTGGAATAATCACCCCGGAAGAAAGGAGTGATTGAACAGCTTCTTGTAAAGCCAGTCGTTTTAGTGTGCCAAGTGGGAAGACCTGTGGAAAATAACTGTTTGGGAGGTATACCGAACAAAATGATCTTATATCCCTGGTCCAGAACCCCCCCGAGCCCAGACATCGGTGATAGACTGAAACCACTGATCTCTGAACAAGAGAAGACGGGCTCCTAACACTGACGACAACGGAGGAGCAAAATGCTCGTCATGCGGACTGTTGTCTGCATGGAGTTCAAGCTGAGGACCAAACAGAAACACCTCCAGAAAAGGTATGGGTTCAAGAGCCTTTTTAGACTCCACATCAGCCTCCCAGGACGTAAGTCAGAGAATGAGATGAGCCGAAACTGTGGAGGCAGAAATACGTGCCACTACCAGTCCCTCGTACATAGCTGCCTCTCCTAAATAATCTGTCGCCCTCTGAATTTGCTCCACTAATAGAAGCAGTTCCGAGGACGGCCTGCATGCCAACAAACCTTCAGACAGCTGTTCTGACCAGTACCTGACGCACAGCTTGAATTAATTGTTCCAGACTCTGATGATCAGAATGAACCTCCTCCACCACCGAAGGAGTCTCCATATCAGAATACACTGCTAACTCGCCCTCCTTCTGGGAACAACAGTCAGAATTTGACTCATTTTCCTGGAGGGGTGCTGACACACTCTTACGCTTACATGAGGGAGACGGTGCGGCCGAATGCAACATCCTTTCTAAAGAGGAAGAAACCAAAACCAAACCCTGTACAGAGGATGCAAGACCCTGTACCCAAGCTGGATGTACAGACTCCGCTGGGGTAGAAACTGTCAAACCCTGAGTTAGCGAACCAACTCCTGTTATTCGCTACAGTGGAAGCGGAATTAGAAGATGGTGAAGCCACAGCTTGTGAGCGCACCAACTGAGTAAGTTTAGCCACCGTATTGGAGAGAGACTGAACACAGGCAGGTTCTGTGGTATCTGAACCTGCAGCTGTTGTTTCACACAGTATGCTCTCTGAGGTCTGACAGGCTGCGCACAGAGCCAGCGCGCCTGACTGTCCAGATGGTGACTTCACGCGACAGACCGCACAGGTGAAACTCAACATAGATGTAACACCAGCCTTACCAAGCATGAATTTTTCCCTATCTGACATGTTTACAGATGGAACAAAACACATATAAAACATTGTAATAACAGTGAACAAAACACAATATACATGATAAGAAGCACACAAATCTGAACAGAAAGTGAGCTTGCAATACAGCCCCACAGAGTAAAAGACAAACTTTTGAAAATAATAAAACTCCCAACCCTTTACCTTACAGATTACGACAGAAAGGGGGGAGAAGCTGGAGCTATAAAATGGCTGTCTATTCTGGTGTCTGCACACAAAGGAGTGAGAGACCACCATGGAGGAAGTGCAAAAGAGGAAAACACCACTCCCCCAGGGCCCAGCACTGAATTGGCAAGCGTCCAACAGGCCACCCCCCTCAACCAACCCAGCGCCTAGCAGGGCTCACTATCTTAGTGACCCAGTCCCTTGAGCTAAAAATCTCTTTTTTTTAAAGAAAAAAAAAAATGACTGCTCCTAGTAAGAAGACTCAGGGGACAAACTGCGATTTTCTATCCCCCTCTCCCAGCTGGGAGAGGGTTTCACTACCTGCTGCCATCCCTCCTCATGCAGTTTCTGCAGTCTATTGACTGTCGGATCAGGAGGACAGACACAGCCTGCGGCGACTGTGCCCGGCTCCTAGGAGGGCTCAAAATGATGGGAGAGGTGGGCTGGCAAAGGAGGCATCTCTCACGGCACCTCCGATCCCCTCTTCCAGACAGCCTTCTATGCTGCACTATACTTGTTCACTCTCCGCGCTACTGCAGCCTCGGGAGAGTGAGAAACGGAGGAAGGAAAGCCTTATGCTACTTTCTGTTACTGGCTTTCTCTCACTACGGAGCCTCCACACACACAGCAGCTCCAATGATGACTGAGCCGCGGCTGTCAGGAACAGGAGACACAAGTCTCCATAACGATATATTAGCACATACTAATAAAATAAAAAACAGAATTCGGCTGCTAAGCAGCCCAGACACAGCCCCTTCGCCCGGCACTTAAACTAGACTGAGGCTGGACAGGAAGTGGGGTATAGAGGGGGATGAGCTAGGGCTTAGTTAACAGAAGTTAAAGTGCCATTTCGCCCTGTCCTACTCTATACCCCAATGTCCCCAGTGTCCCTCACAGGTAGACAGAGAAAAGAGGATTTATACTTACGATAAATCGGTTTCTCTGATTCCATCTGGGGGACACTGCTAACTATGGGGTTGAGTAGGGTAGGGAGGAGTCTGGCACCTAACCAGTTAATTATTTTGCTGCTGACAGACCATCCCCCGCCAACTCCCAACAGAACTCAGTTTGATTAAAAAAGCCCCAAGAAGATAGGCCAATCAACCAAGATACACAGAAGAAAGCAAAGGGGAGGGTCGCAGTGTCCCCCATATGGAATCAAGGAAACCAATTTATCGTAAGTATAAATCCTCTTTTCTCTTTCATCCATCTGGGGGACACTGCTAACCATGGGGACTTACTAAAGCAGCCCCTCTGATGGATGGGACCGCTCTGACAGCCCAGCACACAGAGCACTATGGCCAAATGAAGCGTCCTCGGACGCAAAAACATTAACATCTGTAGAATTTTGTGAAAGTATGAACCGAGGACCAGGTGGCTGCTCTGCATAGCTGATCCGCTGAGGCCCCATTCCGCGCTGCCCAAGACGCCCCAACCGAACGGGCAGAATGGGCAACAATATGCTTCGGCACAGGACGGTTAGTACGGACATAAGCCTCCCTAATTGTTAGGGTAAGCCATCTAGCAATTGATTGCTTAGACGCTGGCCATCCTCGTCTAGAAAAATCAAATAAAACAAATAGAGAATCTGTCTTACGCATCTTTGCAGTTCTCTTAACGTAAATCCGTAGAGCCGTAACCACATCCAAATATTTCCTTCCCCCTGTTCCAGAAGCCTGGGGCTCCTCTCTGAACACCGGAACTATTATTTCCTGATTTACATGGAAACCAGACACCACATTAGGGAGAAAGGATGGAATAGTCCTTAAAACTGCTCTATTCTCATGAAAGACCAGATAAGGTTCCCGGCAAGATAAAGCCCCCAGCTCAGAGACCCTCCTAGCTGAGGCAATAGCCAGCAGGAAGACTGCTTTCCAAGTTAAGACCCGCAATTCCACTGAGTGTAACGGTTCGAATGGAGGCTCCTGCAGCATATTAAGGACAAAATTAAGATCCCAAGGTGCCGTTGGATGAACGTAGGGCGGCTGGATGTGAAGCACCCCCTGCAAGAAAGTCTTAACATCCGGTATCTCCGCCAACCGTCTGTGAAAATACACGGACAGTGCTGACACTTGAACCTTTAGGGTTCCTAAACGGAGACCTGCATCCAAGCCACCCTGTAGAAAGGCCAGAAATCTAGTCAGACGAAACGACTTTGAATTATAGGATTTCTTCTTATACCACCTTATATAAAGCATGCCAGATGCTGTGATAAATCCTAGCCGAAACTGGCTTCCTAGCTTTGAGGTGAGTGTCTACTACGCTCAAAGAGAACCCTCTCGATCTCCACAGACCGGATTCAAAAGCCATACCATTAAATTCAGCCAGTCTAGACTCTGATGCAAGAATGGTCCCTGGGTCAGCAGATCTCTTCGAAGCGGAAACTGAACCCCCGGACTTACTGCCACAAGAAGAATCCCTGGGTACCAGACTCTTCGTGGCCAGGCTGGAGCCACCAGAATGACTGGTCGATCTCCCTGTCTGACTCTTCGAAGGACCCTGGGAATCATTAATATGGGGGGGGGAAACAGGTAACCTAACCTGAAGTCCCAAGGCATTGTCAGGACTTCCACTGCAAGTGGATCTCTTGTTCTTGCGCAAAACTCTGGAACCTTCCTGTTGACGCGTGACGCCATCAGATCTCGATACGGAAGTCCCCACCTGTCTACCAGTAACTGGAACACTTCCGGATGAAGAGCCCACTCCCCCGGTAGAACTTTGTGCCATCTTAGATAGCCTGCCTGCGAGTTCTGTATCCCTGGGATGAAAACCGCTGACAGCGCGGGCACGTATCTTTCGGCCCATGCAAAAATCTGAAACGTGACCTTCATCACTCTTGCACTCCTGGTGCCCCCTTGTCTGTTTATGTACGACACTGCCGTGGCATTGTCGGATTGGATGCGGACCGGCCTTCCTTGCAAAACACTCCGAGCCCTCTGCACTGCTTTCAAGATGGCCATGAGTTCCAGCACATTTATGGGAAGAACAGACTGTTGCTCGGACCACAGCCCCTGCATCCTTAGGTGAAGGACCACTGCCCCCCAAACACTCAGACTGGCGTCCATGGATTCTAAGATCCAGGACCACGGGGCAAAGGACCTGCCCTCTCTTAGATTGTCCCTCACCAACCACCAACTGAGGGATTCTCTCACCTCTAGTGACAATCTCATCCGCTGAGGATCCAACATGAGGAAGGACCCTGACCACTTCCTCAGCATGTCCCATTGAAGACATCTGGAGTGAATCCTTCAGTATGGAAGCGTCTCGAAAGATGCCACCATCTTTCCTAACAGTTTCATACACAGAAGCACTGACAGCCCCTGTGCGACAGAACCCTGTCTGTCCACTCCTGTAAGGACCTTACCTTGTCCTCCGGAAGAAAAACCCTGTTGTCTGCTGTGTCCATAATCAATCCCAAAAATTACATCCTTTGACATGGTATCATTTTAGACTTTGTTCCATTCAGGAGCCAACCGTGCCGTTCCAGCACCTTCACCGTAAGGCGAAGATGTTGTTCCAACAACTGAGCTGTTGACGCCTTGATTAGTAAATCGTCCAAATAAGGTACAATCTGCACCCCTTTGGAATGAAGGAGTGCCGCCATTATTGCCATAATCTTTGTAAACACCCTTGGGGCTGTGGCAAGCCCGAATGGAAGAGCCCTGAACTGATAGTGAGCTGATGTCCCTCCCAGATCGGAACATGGAGATAGGCATCCTTGATGTCTATTGATGCCATGAACTGGCCTGCCTCCAGGCCGTTTATGACTGATCTCAGGGATTCCATCCGAAAGGAGACTTCAATTGAAGATTTAGTTGTTTGAGGTTCAGCACTGGTCTGAACGAACCATCCGGTTTCTGTACCAAGAGGAGGTTTGAGTAAAACCCTTTCCTTCTCAGGTACTCCGGAACCTGTACAATAACCTCCTGCGAAAGAAGCAAATCGACAGATGAGAGCATTGCCTGTCTTTTTTGAGGACAGCGGGGTAAACTGGTTACAAAAAACCTGTGCGGCGCTGGCCCTACCAAATCTATCATATAACCCCTTCTCATGATCCCTTCAATCCATCTGTCCGCTGAGGACTCTGTCCACTGCTGGCTGAACCAAAGTAACCATCCCCCCACTCCACCCTTTGCTACCGGAGGAGGGTGGTAGTCATGCTGCCGGTCTATCCCCCTTTCTGAGGAGAGGACTTGGTACGCTCCACTCCTTGTCATGGCCCCGGGGAACGGCAGGAGTACCGGCGCTTTTTGCCTGTGGCAGCGCCTGACCCTGCTAGCAGTGTGAGAGCGGTCTGTGCAGACCGCATAACACACTGTAAGAAGTCTCACTGCTCCCTGTGAAAAACTGTCAGTGGGAGCCGTGGCTCTCCGGCTGACAGCCACTTCTCTGTTCACGAGTCTGCTCTGTATAACAGAGCCACTCGTGTGCTAGTCAACAGAAAAAAAACTCCGGTCTAGGTAATAACTGAAAGAAATTAGCTCTTCACTTCTGTGGCTTCAGAGATGATCTTGTCCAGTTCTGGGCCAAGTGTTCGTCTGGCTACTAAAGCAGAGGTTCTGGATAGACCCAGACCTGCATTCAAGACAGCATCACCCAAATACTCAGGTGCCTCTTTTACTTGATCCAACAATGGTGTCAATTCCGATCTAAACCTCCCAGATTGTATGCCCTCACTTAGTTGGCCAGCCCATTTTTCCACTACTATGATTACGCAAACGGCTGCAAGAATAGGTCTTAATGAGGAACCAGTTGCAAAAATATGATTTTATAACGCCCTCACATTTCCTTTCCATGCTGTCTTTTAAGGTAGCAGCACTCAAAATAGGAATGGTAGTGGATTTCGCAAGATGGACAATGGGAGCATTCACTCTTGGTGGAATCATCCATTTTTCTGTGTCTGCTTCAGAAAACAGGTAGATGAACAAGAACTGTCTCGGAACTTGGAACCTCTTGTCTGCTTTTTGGCACTCTTCACCCAATAGTTCAGTCATCTATGGGGAGGAAGAAAAACAAACGGTTTAATTCTTTTTCCTTTTGAAAAGGGAAATGTCAGGAACCACCCATTACACATCCTGAATATCAAGGACCTGTGACCACTAAAATCAAATACTCAACCCCTCTCTGCTGAAGGAGTCATCCTCCCATCCAGTCAGGTCCTCATAGTCAGAGTCCCCCTGAATCTCACCTTTTTTCTGGGAGAAGAGTTCTGATTCGGAGTCTCCGAAGAAATGGACCTGGGTTGAGTCTGGTGCTTACGAGGTTTGGGGGATGACACACCCAGTACAGACTTCTCAAAGTTCTGGAGCCAGGGTGGTTCCTGGATTGCATCCACAGGATCAGAAGCTCAAACAGCTGAGGTTATCATCTCGAGAAAGTTAGGTCGCTGCTGGAATCCCCAAGGAAGGATTAGGAAGGCTATGTTCACCTACCTCTGCAGAACGTACTGTACGCTGTGTCAATTCCACAATGGACTTAGCTAATGTCTTAGCCCAGGCAATCTCAGTCGTGTCCTCCCAGTTAAAGCATGGAGGCTGGTTCCCAGTCTCACAAGTCACGCATCTGGTTCCGAATTTACATTTAGAACATGTGAAGTATAGCATAGATTGGTGGCATCCCTAGAGATCTGTACCATGGGAGAAACAGCATCTTCAGCTGTGGACCCAGTGCAACCATAGCGCTGTAGAAACAGATCTCCCGCTGTGTTGTATATAATGCGGGGCTGCCTCCACAGTCCCCATCTGACCACTGCCCCAACTGCCAAAAGGTAGATCAGTACTGATCTTCTTGCAAGCTGGGGCAGCCCGCTAGTAGTCAGTCTCAGTCTTTCATTCTCTGACAGAGTGACACTTAACAGAGCCGCGGCTTCTCAGAATGCAGTGCTGCACTAAGCGACATCTCCATTGCGGCCATCGGATCCCTGGAAACAGCTCTGTCACTGTTGACCGGAAGCCCATATAACGAGAGGGAGGCGCCCAAGAATCGTCAGAATGACGCTTGTACACTCTCTGCAACAGCGGTGTTCTTGCAGAGTTAAAGCATACAATAAAAAAAATTAAATAAAAACTAATATTATAAAATAAATATTTTAAAATAAAAACTGATGGGCTGCATACAGGGGAGGGAGCAGGTCAGACAAATCTTTACTGTATTAGTGGGTTACTCCAAGCACAGAGCCCTCTATACTACACACGGTAAGGAGTGTTCCCCAATGGAATGCATGAGGAATAAGTACACTTGTAAGCACACTTTATTCAAAGTGATACATAGGGAAATGTGCGCATTGTCCAAGGAATTAGGCTAACTGGCACACTAACCTGCAAGAAGGAACAGATTTGTTTTGTTAGATCCAAAAGACTGTCTTCTCCTTGATGCAGGGCCCTGGTGATGGCCACACCAAGCCATTCTCTGATTGCCTGAGTATTGCCCTGGTAGAAAAGGACAGTAGTGGAACAGTCCAGGGAATGGAAGCAATGTTGCAAGGACTGTGCTACAAGAATAGAGGAGGAGCTGATGGTGCCATCTGTAAATAGAATGCCAGCACACTTTAAATGTAGAAAAACAGCAAATACAAATATGTATGTAACATTTTCATCTCAAATATCTTCACATAATTATGCATGGAAGAGTTTAAGTAGAAAATTCATATCCCTTAAAATATCAAACAAAAATAAATCAGGAATTCCTTAAGCAAAGCTAGAGAATTAAAAAAAAAAATCTTAAAAAAAAAAAAAAAAGCACTACTCTTCCGTTTTTTTTCCTCAATAATATGAAATATTAACAATAGAAATTTTTATAAAACTAGTAAATATCATCTAGTTACCAGGTAGGGGAGGGGTCAGTAGTTGGTTTGATAACAACTGCAGATGCTCCAAGGTGATGTCACGGATGGCAGGAATGTGGAATAAGCGAGTAAAAGTGTGTGGAGACTTTGGTGCAAAGATATTGAGTAAAGCAATACGGCAGTATAGTCTGGCTAGGGCGGATTCACATCTTAGCAGCTCCCTAGAAGCAGGAAACATATTTTGGTCATTGCATACTCTGTAAAATTAAACATATAACAGTGAACAGCTCCCTTCTTACTTCTTATGCAAGATGCATATCTCCCTACATAGCCCCATACAAGGATTTACATCAACATTACACTTTATTTTCTATCTGTGCCCATATAAAGTAATAATGTCTTACTCTATGCCAACATCACACAGATAGCCCTCAAACACCATGCAGTAAGACAACCCCTGTTAGATTTAATGTCAAAACACAACCACATTCTTTATAGGTATTAATGTTGATTCAGACCACAGGTATTAACCAGCTTCTCATCTCCATGTTGCACAGAGTGTGTGTTTTCTGTACAGCGCTGTGGAATTAGTTGCACTATAGAAATTACTGCTGCTGCATCAATAACTATTTATAGCTTTTGTTCTAACTGTGACCTGAGTTACCTGTGAATTTGGATGTTTGTGCTATCCAAAGTCACCAAACCATTGGTGGCCATTCTTCTGTATCCTGCAGGTGGTCTCTCCAGCATATCTATAGGATACCAGTATCTCACTAAGACACCTTCACTCCGGAGATATGTCTCCACTTGCACTAACTCATTCACCTGAAAAAACAAATAATGTCTGCAAAAATACAATATGGAAATCATAGTTCCTTACGTAAACTAGTTTGTTTATTAGAAATACAAATCATACTAATTTACAAATACCACCAAACTATTTAATGCACACTATAGAAAAAAATAGCTTGTTGTAAAAATCCAGTTCCTGAATAAAATAATTTCTTACCGAATCCACATCCAGCACTACCCCATGCAGAGAAAAGGTCTTCAGCATACCCCTGATGGCAAATTTCGGTAAAGCAGTTCCCACAGCAGTAGTGGCAACATTGTTGGTGTCTGGAGATCGAATGACCACAGTGAGTCCTAAAGAAACAGTGACCACATGGTTATAGACACAAATATTAAGCAAAAAGAATACATATTTTACACTGACAAAAGTTACATATCAGACAAAAAGGTAAATATCAGAGTCATATGTTTAAGAGTGCCCTCTGCACAGATGGTACTATGTATTGTATTAAAATATGGTACAGTACACAAAATGATATGAATTCTAGAAAACAAACAATGCAAGAGACAAATTCTGACATTGATATTTTTACGCCAAAAATCTAGCATATTGCATTCTGGTCCATCTGATGTTTGAAATCAGAACCGTGAATACCGACAGTACAGACATCATAGTGATTGGGATCTCATTTAAAAAAAAAAAATCCCCCAGATATACTGTTAACTTCACCTTTAGGTGAAAGCAGTGCAGGACAGTGCAGAAGGGGCAGCTCTTTAATTGCCTGTGAGTGCAAGCTCTTACATAGTAGTGAATTTTTGATTGGCATATTTTATTAGATTCTGAGCATGTATATAGTTGGTTGACATATTGCAATAACAGTAAATAATGCGGGGTGCTCAAATGTGAGCACAACAAATTGTTGGATTCAGAATATATTATTTATGCAATATAAAAAGAAAATATAAAATAAAAACAAAACAATCCAAAAGTAACAATGCTATGAGATTTTAAATAGATTTCACAAACAACTACTACATGTAATAATATATAGACCATTGAACTTGAGTATATATTGATTATATGCTACTATTTTGTAATACATAAAAAGAATGATTCTGTGTACAATATTTCTTATGAGTTAAGATAACCTTTGGTACAAAACTTGCGTTTATATTCAACATACCTTTGCGAACTTTATCTATAGTGAATTTATTTGCCTCATCCTTGATGTCCTCGATGGTAGGAAGGTACAGATCTCTAGGGATGCCACCATTCTCCTCATACAAAAATTCCACTGTCTGCCGTGCTATATCCACCATTCCTGCAGTGCAAATGAACATGGTGCTTACAGAGTGATGACAAGCAGAGATCTAGCAGTAAACTGAAAGGGCCATGATCTTGTGAGAATACTTTTTATTTATTGATGGTAGTTTAAATACTTGACTTTTTGTATAAGTGTCCATTGGAAAAAACCTCTCTGTGAAGCATCTGCCATTCTATTACATATTACTTTACAGCAATATTTATTTTATTTGTGCATTTTTGATGTACGGATTTAAAAGTAAACTGTGCTATATAATTACTACTAACACCAATTATATTTATTTAATGTAATTGTTTGTAAGCAGGTATAAAGATCTCTATCTGAGGATAGGAGAGAATCTTTGTACATTCAGCTTTTGTTTTGCACTGCAGTATGTTAATATCTGTAATAATAATTATAAATGACAGTGACCTAATCTAACTATACAAGGAGGGAATAAGAGCGGGGAAGGGGAAAAGTAGTGTGATTAGAGGCACTCCTATGGTACTCTAAAATATAACTTTTATTTAAATTGTTAAAAAATGGAAAGAAATGGAGCGAAATATTACATAAAAATAGGAAATAAAAATAAGTGACAGAGTGATTAAAAAGCAATTAAATTGCTGCGTCCCCCCATATCCTCATCAATATAACATTATCGTATACATAGATGTATAGTTATGGTAAGTGATACATATACATCAGCTATAATAAAGGAAACTATTTCTGTCTTGCTGTGCACCTTGGTAAATACCGAGTATATGTTGCCCGCAACAAGGGGTGGTTAATAATAATATTAGAGTATATAAGCTGTATTTGGTTTGTTTAGCAGTCTTATAAAATTATGATCCATGCATCGAGTGCCTGCTAAAGAGTACTATAGCTCCCTCAGGGCAGCATTATAATGTAGCAAGGAAAACTATAGCATAAACCCCGATATAGTAAGCGGATATACGCTATTCCCACGCAAGTGTCGTTAGTAAACAACCATGTTGGGTGCACCCTCATCAGACCGAGGTCTAATCGGGTTCATTGTAACAACATTTTATTAGGTGCTCTTTACATTCATCCTGGTGCGGTTTTTCTTTTGTTTTGTACCTAATCTAACTAGTTACTGTTGTTCCTAGTCTCAACCCCAGAATTAAAATACAAATACAGGATAGTAAAAAATAAGCAACTGTGGACATTGTTGATCAATTCCATACCAAGCTGCAGCGCTCCCTTAATCTGGTCCAGGCCAGATTTTCTCTCTGCCTCATTGCGAAAACGCCTTCGAATGGTTGGAAATACTTTTGTCTCCCAGGCTTTCACCAGTAATGCATAGTGATCCTCCTTTAACACACAGGGAAATAAACAAAATGAATAGGACTCCTACAAAATCCTCACTGAAATACAAGCAAATCACGGTTCAACTAAATGTTGAACTGTCATTTTAGAAACACACGAAACACCTTGGGATTAGAGATTCAATGCAAAATAAACTGAAAGAGCCACAGTTTTAGTTTTGTTAAAGGATGGGAGTTTAAAATAAGACAAGGTTAGTACAGTAAGGTATTACCATGTGATTCATAGCATTAGAAAAGATAAGTGAAGCTTTGCAAAATGAACACTATAAAGAAAACAAACAAAATTTTGTGCAAATATGTAAATTCTGAAGGGCATGCAAAATAAAAATCTTTTGCAAATTCGGAGAATATACAATCATTCTCAAATTGAGAAGTTCCATCTAATTCTTGTTCCCTTTGCAATTACAATCACCAATCAAATATCTAATTTAAAAATATCTGACCCGTGGTACATCATCGTCGTCATCATCATCACTCTCATCATCTGCAATAGGGGGAGGATGTGGATCAGGACCAGAAGTAACAAAATTTTCATAGCTCAGTTCCATCTTATATCGACAGGAAGCATCGCTGTCATATTCTAGAAGCAAAGGATGATAGACATTTTTTATACATGGTTTTTAAAACACACAATACATTTGCATAAAACATACAAGAGATGTGAATCAGGAGTCAAGCTGAAATAATTCCTTACGTTGTAACACAGTGGCTGTGGCAGCAATGCGGCATGGGGGACCGTGAGTTCCTGGGTCAGATGCTATGCTAGTTCCAGCATCATTGTCACTGTCAGATGCCATAGCAAATGGCAATGCCTCAAAGTTCGCACTTATCTCTTCAGCCAAGTCAATGCACAAATCAGCAGCATTGCGATGAGCCTGCCCCTCGGCAAAAGCAAACTGGCGTGATCCAAAATTTGCCCGGATTTTCGTATTCTATGGAAAACATAAGAAGGTAAATATTGATCTTTATAATATGTTTATATTCATAAATAGCCACATTCACTCATTTTGTTGCAGAATATTTATGTCTTCAATTACAAAGATATAACAGGGTAACATTTTTTAAAAGGTTCTTTTTATTAAAAATATGGTCAGTACCCAGGAGCAGCAACAAAAACCATGGAGAGAGACACGCACAATAGCACACTGAGCAGATTGCTTTCTACAAAACATTATCAAGGATACATTACACTATATAATAGCCCAGTCAGTGGTTGAGGAGACTACCATTCAGATAGTAATAGTGAACCAAATGGGCAAAACAGAGCCAAATTTTCCAGAGCGCCCCTTTATGAATATATACAGCTTTTTGTAATGAGGGGGACAGTTATCTATTTCTGAAGGTGTGGAGGCATCAAATGCTTCCAACATAGCAACATGCACTTACATGCATGAAAGGCTTCCGTTAGGTAAATTGTTTGAGGACATGGAAGAGCATCAGTCAAGCACATCAAGAAGGCAAACCATTAGTCATTTATATCCGAGGTACCTTTAAAATCTCCAAAAAACGTAGAACTGAATTCAAAAATCATTGTTTTATTGGGAAAGCCCAGAAAATAGCGCTGTAGACCTGACCACCATCTTGATTTGGTGTATAATAAACTCTTTACAGTATAATGAGCTGTAACAGAGGATTCATCGCAGAGACAGACCTGTCTTGAGAAGAGAAATCTGTCTGTAAGAATCACACAGTGAAATATTTGTTTGGCTTGAGTTCAAGTCATAGGCTCAGGTAGAGGATCAGCTTCACATGCAGCACTTTACAGAAACAACATGCTCGACCATGATGGTAGCAAAGAAGACAATGTTTTCCAGGCCCACTGAGGAGATGGAAGCAAAGAAGATTACAAATATCTCCAGTGAGTAATACTACTAAGTAATAATCTATCTATCCATCTCTCTCTATATATATATATATATATATATATATATATATATATATATATATATATATATATATAGACAACCAACAAGTTGATATAAATGGCGCTAGTAACCACAGCGTGACAGAATTACCAATATAAATCAATTACAGTATCAAATGGATAAAGTTCCAGATATATAGTTGGCTCAAGTATGAGCGGCAGCCACGATGACCTGTAGCCAGATGGTTAGTCCGGAAATGGAAACACTGCAACAGAAGACAGGCACGGCGCCTCAATGTGTATTATCAATTGTATATATAGACGGATGTAATAAGCTGCGTACCATAAGGTTTTAGTAGGTCGTCTTAATCATAGATGGGAGACCCTCCTTCTAGGCTGTTCCTCCCAATAAATCACACATCGGACAATGCAGGAGAAAGGAGAGTAACATAGAGTAGTACGGTCATAGTATACATCACACTTCTTGTGAGCATGCACACCACCTACTTAGGTATCCTTATTGTGAAAAAAATCATATGTACCCAAGGTGGAGGACCATATATAGTATATTAAACACCCACGTGATGTATAATAATAAACTGCGTACCAGATGTTTTCTAGGTAAAAACATTAGTAGGTTCCTTAGATGATCAAATATATTCTCTCCATCTCAACCTCATTTATAGGCGGCGAAAATGACACAGAGAGGAGAAGTATAAATATACAATTGAGTTTTAATAAAAAAGGTATAACAATGCACTTACATCAAGGAGTGCAAATATGTGCTGGCAAGACAGGCTCAACGCGTTTCGTCCCGGTAACAACGGGACTTCCTCAGGAGCAAAATAATAGATAATCATACCTTGTAAATCTCCAGCTTTATATAACGCTGAGGCGCCATCTTGGCGCATGCGCAGATGCCGCCCATCACCGCGCACGTGTCAAAACAACTTTATTGGCACAAGTTAATATCAGTGCAAGACTAGATAGACCTCGCATATATAGTATTTATAATAGCTCACATCATTGTTTGTCCATATAAATGTGAATAACACAATCACCTTAAATAAATGATTCACTTTAAACCAAGGACCCAACTCAAGATTATATTTCAGCCATACGGGAGTTACTATCAAAAGGTCTTCATGACAATATTCTATCAAAAGAAGAGTTTCAGTTCTTATTTACATCTTGTCCTGTCATCCCTACCTTTTACTACCTCCCTAAAATCCACAAGGATATGTTAAGACCACCGGGACGACCAATAATTTCGGGTATTGATTCCCTCACGTCTAACTCTTCAAAATATGTAGACTTTTTTTTGAGGAAGTATGTTAGTTCCCTGAATTCATATCTTAAGGATACAAATAGTATTTTACAAATACTACAGGGATTTGTGTGGGATAGTAGCTATTATTGGGCTACCATTGATGTCCAATCCCTTTACACTTCTATACAACATGAAAAAGGTATTGAATCTTGTAGGGAATTTCTAGATCAGGATAGCTCCGTTACAACAGAACAAAGAGATTTTTTATGTGATCTTATTGGTTTTATTCTCTCATATAATTATTTCAAATTTTTGGATACATTTTATCTTCAAACATGGGGTACAGCCATGGGTACCACTTTTGCACCCAGCTTTGCCAATCTTCATATGGGCAGCTGGGAAGCTAAATATTTATATTCACTCAATCCTTTTTCAGATAAGATCAAGTTGTATAAACGTTACATTGATGACAATGTACTTATGTACTCTACTTATTTGGAATGGTACTCCAGATGAATTCGATGAGTTTCTGGAATATATTGGCAGGAATGAATATAATCTTAAATTTACTGCTAATATAAGTAATATACAAGTGGAATATTTGGACCTCATTTTAACATCAAATGATACTCAGGTGATTACTAAAAATTATATTAAACATGTAGATATAAACAGCTATCTACACTTTAATAGTTGCCATCAGAGAAAATGGAAGGAGAATATTCCTTTTTCTCAGTTTAATAGAATAAAAAGAAATTGTAGCTGTAATAACGACTTTGAGGAACAACTTTGTGTTTATACTGATCGCTTTAAAGAAAGGGGATATCCACACCAAGTACTCAATGACGCTACCAGGAAAATTAAACAAAAGGATAGAGTTGAAACATTGAATTATACCATCAAACAAGATAAAGGTGAAATGATACCCTTTAAAACAGAATTTAATAGTGGGGAAAACTTGATTAGATCAACTATAAGAAAACATTGGGGGATTTTGCAGAGAGATCCGATACTCTCTACAATACTCCCAGATAAACCAATGTTAATTTTTCGGAAAAATCGTAGTCTAAAAGAGTTGATAGCTCCAAGTTTACTTCTGAGTAAAACAACCACCCAGAAATCATCTAGTTTTATACCGGATAAGATAGGATCAGTGAGATGTTCTCACTGTAATATATGTCGATATATGGATCCAGCAACAACTTTCTTTTATAATCACGATAATAGTAGGAAATTTAATGTAAAGCAGCGAATGGATTGTTTATCTACTTCGGTTATTTATATGTTGGAGTGCTCCTGTAAATTAAAAAAGGTTGGTAAGACTAAACGTCTGTTAAAACTGCGTATACAGGAGCATATCCGTAACATTAAAAATGGAGTACAAAGTCATTCAGTTTCTAGACACTTCACACAAAAACATAATAGTGATCCAAAATATCTTAAGTTTATGGCCTTAGAAAAAGTAACATTAAATTCAAGGGGGGGAGATTTACAGCGTAAACTCTCCCAACGTGAGATGTTTTGGATACTTCAATTAGGTACCATGACTCCATCTGGACTTAATGAGAATTATGAGTTCGCTCCCTTTCTGTAATTTATTACTGATTTAGACGTAATTTTATGTTAATCATACTTGAGTATCTGAGAATATATGTTATAGTATATAATTATATCTTGTTATACTATTTAACTGTGTGTCTTGAATTATGCAAGGGAGATAGATAGGAGTATACTGGGAATTATCACCTTTTTAATTTTAATTATATTTTTAATTATATTGTTATGTTTAATGTATTAACTGTTATGCACTTTTTTTGCACTTTTTGGCCAATAATAGATCTATTTGAACTAAAGAGTTATATATTATAGCGATGTTTATTATATAATAATGATTTTTTATTGGATAATTTTTATTGGATATGTGTAGAGGTCTGGTTGGGTTATATATTCAGATTTTGCAGCTAATAGTGATATACAATTTTTAACGTGTCTTTTAATAGCGATATTTAATTATGTCAATTATGTGCTATGTACCTTGGTTTAAAGTGAATCATTTATTTAAGGTGATTGTGTTATTCACATTTATATGGACAAACAATGATGTGAGCTATTATAAATACTATATATGCGAGGTCTATCTAGTCTTGCACTGATACTAACTTGTGCCAATAAAGTTGTTTTGACGCGTGCGCGGTGATGGGCGGCATCTGCGCATGCGCCAAGATGGCGCCTCAGCGTTATATAAAGCTGGAGATTTACAAGGTATGATTATCTATTATTTTGCTCCTGAGGAAGTCCCGTTGTTACCGGGACGAAACGCGTTGAGCCTGTCTTGCCAGCACATATTTGCACTCCTTGATGTAAGTGCATTGTTATACCTTTTTTATTAAAACTCAATTGTATATTTATACTTCTCCTCTCTGTGTCATTTTCGCCGCCTATAAATGAGGTTGAGATGGAGAGAATATATTTGATCATCTAAGGAACCTACTAATGTTTTTACCTAGAAAACATCTGGTACGCAGTTTATTATTATACATCACGTGGGTGTTTAATATACTATATATGGTCCTCCACCTTGGGTACATATGATTTTTTTCACAATAAGGATACCTAAGTAGGTGGTGTGCATGCTCACAAGAAGTGTGATGTATACTATGACCGTACTACTCTATGTTACTCTCCTTTCTCCTGCATTGTCCGATGTGTGATTTATTGGGAGGAACAGCCTAGAAGGAGGGTCTCCCATCTATGATTAAGACGACCTACTAAAACCTTATGGTACGCAGCTTATTACATCCGTCTATATATATATATACAATTGATAATACACATTGAGGCGCCGTGCCTGTCTTCTGTTGCAATATATATATATATATATATATATATATATATATATATATATATATATATATATATATATATATATATATATATACACACACACACACATACATACACAAGTTAACCCGTGCATGATACTCATGCATTCTAGTCAAATCAAGCTACTCAAGGTCTTAAAAAGGTTCTTGTCATGCATTTGGGCCTAGCCCTGGCCTCCTCAGGGGAAGAGCGTTACTTCCCGACGCAAACCCCCTTTTTAATGTGTGTTCATGAGGTAAAATTACCTCACGAAAATGAGTTTGACCCCTCAACTCGTAAATTTAGCCTTTACTACCCCTCCCACTGGGGGAAGGGGGGATGATGGAAGTTAACTGACTTCACTATTCTAATTTTTTTGTCAAATAATGTCAGTATACCAAATTTCAGGTCAATTGGATGAGTCCTTTCTGAGAAAATAGTTTTTTCCACACACACGCCGCTAGGCTTTTACATATTAGATAATGCTAAGAATTTAGTAGGTCAGTGTATATGTATGTATATATATATATATATATATATATATATATATATATATATATATATATATATATATATACATACACACACACACACACACACAAGTTAACCCGTGTATGATACTCATGCATTCTAGTCAAATCTAGCTACTTAAGGTCTTAAAAAGGTTCTTGTCATGCATTTGGGCCATTGCCCAGGCCTCCTCAGGGGAAGAGCGTTACTTCCCGACGTAAGCGCCCTTTTTTAACGTGGTTTTGTCCACATGTCACCACCTCATCATTCTTCTCCATCACCTCATCCTTCATTTTCATCGCCACATCTATCCAGATCTCTATCCAGACACAGGGATCTCTCTCTGCGGTCCTGAGTATTACACTCCTCTCACTCTGTCACCCCCGGCAACCACCAACCACTCCCCACTGTCACTCCCGGCAACCACCAACCACTCCCAACTTTCACTTCTCCTTCAAGAAATGTATACATATTTTTTTTAATCTTTATAAACACTTTTAACAATTAACAAATTAAAAACATCTTAGTATACCAAATTTCAGCCCTTTCTGATTTTTTTTTCCCACACACACTAAGAATTTAGTAGGTCAGTGTATAACTCCGCCCAGCAGGTGGCGCTGCAGCTTGGTTTTATTTTTTACACACACACACACACACAGACTAACACACGCCACTAAGCATTTATATGAGAGAGAGAGAGAGAGAAATCTCTGTGTGTGTGTATATATATATATATATGTAAATAAATAAATAAATTGTGGTTATGTGTAGTCCCCTCTAGAGAACAGTAAATGAAGATGTAACTGCCTTCAGGGTCAATATAACAATTTTGCATCTCCACATCAATAGATTTGCTTACCAAAAAGGTTCAGTTCGTAGAGGGTCTGGTTGAGCTAGGCTGCCTTCCCTGCTTCTGAGCACAAGGAGCAGGAGATGGTAGCACCCCAAAGTAACCAGAAATGTGCAACCCATAATTCTGGACCCCCAAGTTTGGTCCGAGAATCTGTTTTAGGTGGTACTCCAGTTGTCAGATAAGCAATACATTTTATAAATTACATACAATACATTTAATTGCGAATCGCCACTTTTAAGATTTCAGAACACTGGTACAGTGGCAAGGTGTCCCTAGAACAATGACACAGTTTTAAAGAAATGAACAAAGCCCACTGTTCTGACCTATGAAGAACCAGATTCTAAAGAGGACAAATAGGGGGAAATATCTCAAGGAGTGCACAGAGCATTTTAAAAATTAACTAAAACTCAACACCACTTTGCATACATTAAAGCTTCTATGAGACAATATACTAAATTCCATAAAGTGGCACCACTGAAAAGCCATGTAATTCAAGGAAATGATCCCTGCAAACTGCACCAAGCAGACAGATAGAACACTCGCTCCCATCCACCCTCAAGTAACATAGGCAGTCTTTCGCCCTAAGATAATATATGTCAAATATTAATCAAGGAATAGCTTCTTGAATCACACTGGAAAGTAAGTGATCAGATCAAGAGTATTGACCGCTTCTTTCATCTGAAAGACTAGTGCATTAGATGTGCTGCCTTCCATGTGCATTAAGTCAATGATCTACAATAAATGGGAATAACACAGCCCTAAATTGACTAACATGATATATCTAGCTGGTGGGAGTAATTCCTAAATATTTCAAACAGTACT
This sequence comes from Mixophyes fleayi, assembly GCF_038048845.1. Taxonomy (NCBI): domain Eukaryota; kingdom Metazoa; phylum Chordata; class Amphibia; order Anura; family Limnodynastidae; genus Mixophyes; species Mixophyes fleayi. The sequence continues at coordinate 360,261,595 of NC_134402.1, forward strand.
CACTTGGCAGGGAGCAAATAAAATAAAGCTCTCACAATTTAAACTTGACTAACTCTGATGTGCCTTGTTTGATCCAAATCTGTATTATTTCATACCTGAACAACAATCTTAACTACAAGACAGATTAGCACTTACCTTTTTCTGAATATGTACAACTGGCCACATTCCTCCTGACACATCTTCTAAGAAGGGTCCGAGCCTCTGCCCACAGTAGGTGAAGTAAACTCTGCCCTTGGCAGGCTGACCCGGGGGTGGTGGGGTGCCCTCTGTCCTCTCCCAACCTATACCAGCAGCATCACCTATAACACAAACAATGCTGTATTGCTTAGACATATATGTAGGTCTATAATGAAGCAAACTAAAGGTACAGTCTCGGGAAGAAGGAAAACAAGTGGATGCTTGGGTGAGAGCAGAGGAAATTTTATATATATATATATATATATATATATATATATATATATATATATATATATATAAAACAACGAAAATATTTTTTTACTGTGCTGGTAGATGTAGTAATGGGGAAGAGAGGCAATTATTGTTACATTCCAGTGTGAATAGTATTAATGTAAAGGTTTTTTTTAATCAGCAAAAGGGTGACAGGCTCCATTTCAACCTGAAAGGCTAGCGACACCCATAGCTGATTGAGTAATAACATCCCGTCCCTGTCCCATCGAAAACCCACACCAGTCTGCTAAGTCTGAAAACTGTGGGAATGTTTGAGCCCTGTTAATGTGGTCCAGTAGTAGTAATTTGCCTTCGCCAGCCCATTTTGTGTACATGGGAGCGCTAGAGTCCGGGCGTGAAGGTACGATTGCAAGAATGGGCGGCCATCAGTCAGTATGTGAGCCAGAAGTTGACTGACGGCATGCCAGGGCAAATTGCAGAGGCCTTCAAAAAGAAGGGTCAACACTGCAAATATTGACTCTTTGCATAAATTTAATGTAATTGTCAATAAAAGCCTTTGACACTTATGAAATGCTTGTAATTTTACTTCAGTATACTGTAGCAACATCTGTGAAAAAGGTCTAAAAACACTGAAGCAGCAAACTTTTTGAAAACCAATACTTGTGTCATTCTCAAAATATAACTGTAAATCTAAGATTATTGGGAGTGTTAAACATAGCACAGCCATTATTCCGATACCTATAAAATGTATTCTATGATACACTTCTGGATGGACTTAATCTTTCTCAGCTCATCACACATTCCAAAACTGACTGGGGCTGACATCATTTCCATCTCCTAGTCAGAGGACACAACCACATCAGTGCACAGTTATACCTCTCCTGTACAACTCTTAACTTTATTCGGAGGTTAGACTAATCAGACGCATGCATGCCTGAGAGGCTAGGCTGAGAATACTAGATTTTCTCAAACTTAATGTTTCGGACAAAATATTTGCATTCGACAATATGGAAGTTCCATAAAGCCACCACTCATGGCATATTCTTCAGCTTAGCTTTGGCCCGAAGAAAGGCTACAAAAGAGAAGCGGCTTTGGAGTCCCATAGACAGATTTTTAACACTAAACAAAGCTGACCAACTAATAAAATAGGATGCAAGCTAAACACTTTGAAATGACAAGCGTAATGCTTTGTTTGCAGTTAAAGCAGGCAAGACTCAGCAGAAGTTATATGATAAGGGACAAACTATTGGCTGCCAAATGAAAAGTTATGTGGTCAAGTGGTAAAACAATTATTTTAAGTTAAAATTGTAGAAGAATTTAGATTGTTATGTGTCACACTTTATTATATTTCAAACACAGAGCAAAACTGCCCAAAAATTAACTAACCTGTTTCGGTTATCCACCTCCAGAATCAAATTTCTCAATAAAGCCATATTGACAGAAGAAACCCTTAAAGTTAGAACATCATTTAACTCAACATCAGCCTCTGGTTAAGATGGCTTTACAACTCATTGTTATAAGAAGTTAAGTGGACTACTAGCCTCCATGCTCACTCATTTTATCTCCTTACTGTAAGGATAAAAGCTAGACTCAGCATTGATTCAAACCAAGATCATGGTTACACACAAAACGGACAAAGATCTAGATTTGTGTGCAAGCTACTGCCCAATCTCGTTATTGACTAACAATCTAAAAATATTTGACAAAGTATTGGCTATCAGGTTGGGTGAAATAGTTGCCTCCCGCCTGGATTGTACCGGGTAAACAGACAGCAGACAACTCTAGATGGGAGTTTGATCGCATTCACAGTTCAAAACTCCTATCCCTAATTGTGGCCTTTCAGATATTGAATGGTACACGTCAGTGGTGCCCGCTCCCCCCCTTCATTTTTGCCCCTTTCCATAAAGCATCTAGTGCCAACATTAGAGACAATCCAGACATATCTGGCATCTGGCTTTGTAAAAGGAAACACAAGACCTTTATATGCAGGTGATATCTTATTATATCTCTCTTGTTCCATGACCTTGTTGCCTAATCTTAAAAATGAAATAATATTCTCTTGACTGCAAAAAAGAAAGTAGTGGACTTTAATATTCACCCCCTTTCTCTAGCCCAAAAAAACTTCTTGAGACAGACTTTAATGTTAGCTGCCAATTGATAAAGTGTGACATAACTTTGGACAACTAAATGTATAAAGATCAGCTGTACGCTGCCAACTTTCCCCACAAAGCTAAAAATTGTAAAGCACGATCTTGCCAACTGGCACACATGCCTGATATCAAGAATTGGCAGAATGCCGTCATTTAAAATAAATATCCTACTGTCTTTTATATCTATTTCAAACACTTCTGGTGAAAATCCCCAGTACCTATTTATCGTATGTATAAAAATCCTCTTTTCTCATTCATTCAATCTAGGGGACAATGCTACCATGGGGACGTTCTAAAGCAGTCCCCCTAAGGGAGGGACCGCCCTGCCCGTAGAGCACTGTAGGCAAAATTATCGTCCGAGGACGCAAAGACATTGAAATGATAAAACTTAGTAAATATATGGACCGAGGACCAGGTGGCTGATCTACAAAGCTGGTCAGCCAAGGCACCATTCCTCGCTGCCCAAGAAGCCTCCACCGCACGGGTGGAATGGGCAGAAATCCTATCTGGCACAGGTCTATTTGCATTCACATACACCTGGTTAATGGTTGAGTTAAGTCATCTGTCAATAGTTTGTTTGGAAGCTGCCCATCCCCATTTATGGTAATCAAATAAAATGAATAATGAATAGGTCCTTCGAATATGGGCTATCCTAATGACATAAATTCAGAGGGCCCTGACCACATCCAGGAACTCCATAGTGTTACGTTCAGAAGACGACGCCACTTCTCGGAACACTGGAACTATGAGTTCCTGGTTTATATAAAATCCTGAAACCACCTTTAGCAGGAATGAAGAGACGGTACGGACCACTGCCCGATCATAATGAAATACAAGAAAAGGTTATCTACATAAAAAAGCCCCCAACTCTGATACTCTGGGAGTCGATGCAATAACCAGCAGGAACGCTACTTTCCACAAAAGAAAACGAAAATCCGATGACAAGATGCAAGAGTTCAAAAGGTGGCCCTTGCAGCATATTAAGTACCAAGTGTAGATCCCAAGGTGAAGTGGGCGGAACACATGGTGGTTAAATATGCAGAACCCCCTGCAAAAAAGTTTGTGTATCCAGCATATCTGCCTGTGAAAAAAGACAGAGATAGCCGAGACCTGCACTTTTAATCCTGGAGGAAGGCGAGGAAGGTGAAAGAAAGCAGTGTGAGTGTCGACTTTCACACCACCTAATACAGCTGCGCCAGATATGGTGGTATATTTTTGCCGACACTGGTTTTCAAGCCCTAAACAGTGTGTCTACCACCCTGGAGTAGAACCCTTTTGACCGCCAAAGTCTGGCTTCAACAACCATGACATTAAAGCCAGCTGAGGCAGGTCCTGGTGTCGGAATGGTCCTTCAAGTAGGAGGTTGTCTCAAAGAGGCAGCCGAAGTCCTTGAACCACCGCCATTAACAGAAAATCTGCATACCAGACCAGACGCGGGAGCCACCAGAATTACTGGAAGACCTCCCTGCTTGCCCCGTCTCAGGTCATGGGAAAGCATCGAAATGGGGGGGGGGAACAGGTACACCAACCCAAAGTCCCAGGACATGGTCATGACTTCGACAGCCATCAACAGGTCCCTGGCCCTTAAGCAGAATCTGGGGACCCGCCGGCTGTGTCTCAACGCCACCTTTGGACCAGCGATTGGAAGACCTCTGGATGGAGCGCCCACTGCCCTGGCATTATTGCATGACGGCTTAGGTAATCTGCCTCCCAGTTCTGGATGCCTGGAACGAATACTGCAGAGATTGAGAGAACCAGGCTTTCTGCCCATGCTAAGATCCGAGATGCCACCTTCATTGCTGCAAAACTTCTGGTCCCACCCCGTCTGTTGACGTAAGTCACTGCTGTGGCATTGTTGGGCTGCCGACGGACTGGGGAGCCCTGAAGGTTGGTCTGCAGTGGTTGATTATCCAGCCATGACGCTCCAGGGTGTTGATGGTAAGTGCCAGGTGGGTGCTGGAGTAGCAAATGAGCTGAGGTAGCCTTGATGAGCATGTCATCTAGGTATGGAACTATTCTCACTCCCATAAAGTGAAGGCCGGCCACCATGACCGACATTATTTTTGTAAACACCCCTGGTGCCGATGAGAGGCTGAAGGGTAGCGCCCTGAATTGGTAGTGTAGAGTACCTACTGTAAAGCGAAGCAGGGCCTGGTGTCCCTCCTAAATGGGGATGTGCAGGCGTCTTTGATGTCTATTGACGCTAGGTATTGGCCTGCTTCCATCCCATTAATTACTGACCCGAGGGACTCTATGCGAAACCTGTCCATTCGCAGGTGAAGATTTGGCATCTTTAAAATTTAGAATGGGCCGGAATAAATCATCAGGCTTGGGAAACAGAAAGAGGTTGGAGTAAAACCACTGTCCTCTCTGGTTCCCCAGCACCGGGGTGATGATCCTGGCTGAAAGAAGAGAGGCGACACACTGAAGCATCGTCTGGTTTCTTTCTGGATCACGGTGCAGTTTTGTTGTTAAAAAACAACGATGCGCGGGACCTGCAAGATCTATTATGCAGCACCATGTCATGATGCCGTGAATCCAACCTTCTTTGGAAGACGTCATCCACTGATCTTTAAACTGAAGCACACGTCCTCACACCCCGGCAGCTACGAGATGGGGTGGACGACAGTCAAGCTGTCGGCTTCTCAGGAAGTTTGGTGAGGGACGTCTTGAAGAGTAGGAAGACCTACCTCTATGAGTGTCCCCTGTTCTCGAATGGTCTGGCCCTGGAGGCCTGGGCTCTACCAGAGGGGCCCACCGAAAGGGCTGGTGAAATGAACCAAATCTTGGTATTCTTGATTTACGTACATTTACCAGAAGACAAGTACTTTTGCCACCCATGGTCTGGCAAATAATATTGTCCAATTCAGGACCAAATAAAACTGCGCCTGAGTAGGGCAGAGTTTCCAATGATTTCTTTGACTTAGTGTCTGCATCCCATCACCTTAACCACAGGGTTCTTCTAGCTGCTACAGATGATGCAGGTATAAAAGGATGAAATAAAGGATGAAGCGCAAACTGCGTTTTGGGTAGCGTCATAAGTATCCGGAAGCCTGAGGTGCAAGGCCAAGGGGAGCAAGTCTGACTTCTGCCGCCATCTGGTCAGTCCATGCTTCCATGGCCTTTGCAACCCGTGCAGATGAAAACATGGGTCTGAAGGAGGTGCCTGCCCCAATATAGATGGATTTAAAAAATCTATCTACTTTGCGATCGGTGGCATCATGTACGGTGGCTCTTCCTGGCACTGGGAGAGAGGTGTGGCGACCCAAGTGTGCCACCGTAGTATCAACCTTTGGAATCTGTTTCCAATGGGCCAGATCCTCCTCCTGTAAGGGGCACAGGGCAAGGAATCTCCGTAGGATAGTAAATCTACAATCTGGCTGTTTCCAAACTGCTTACGTGAACTCTGTTAACTCTGCTGATGGAGAAAAAATGGATTGCGCATCTTCTAATCTTTTTAGACAGAGCATAATCAGAAGCCTTGGTTCTTCTAAGTTCAAAAGGTCTAGGGCCTGACGTACTGCCAATACCAGATATTTGTGGGATTCCTCCAGGTCTGTTACCTGTGCAGAATCAGAATCATGCATGAGTTCTCCCTCCTCTTCTGATGATCCTTTGGAATTAGAGAGGGACAGAAGAGGATGAGTGGGCTGGTGTCGTTTGTTTCTTGACGGATTAAGTCTTGGCGAGACCAAGAAACAGTTTAACTGATCTGACGAAGGATGTCGACCAAGCCGGTTCTCCGGGAGGAGGCCCTGGGATAGCGAGTGAAGATTAAAGGCCAACCGGCCTTAAATTCACTTCCTCGTCTGTCACTGCTAAGGTGACTGATGCAGGGGGGTCAGTAGCTACTGATGAGGAGAGGAGATCCGCAGTAAACATTGGTATCTCCGCTGGCCTAGCAAGCAGCTGAACCAATGTCACAACAGATTGCGCTAGAGAAAATACCCACGCCAGAAGTGGTACACCAACCTGGGCCTGCGTTTGCTGGGCCACCACGTCACAGTCAAAGCAGAATGCCTCCAAGTCCTTTTGTCCAATAGGTAACTTAGCTTAACACTTTGAACAAGTAAAGTATTTTGCACAAGGTGCCTTTCCCTTGTCAGTCATTTTCTGAATGGGAATAGTGTCACCGCAACTTAACAGTATGCAATGCAGACAGTCACACAGGAAAAACTTTGGTAAGGATACAACAAATCTATGAAAGGCAGTCAAAAATTAAATTTTTATACCTACGTAAAATCTGTTTCTCTTAGTCCATTGGGGGGACACCAGGGACATTGGCAGTATAGAGTAGGGACAGGGCAAACAGGCACTTTAATTTCTGTTTACTAAGCCCTAGCTCCAACTCCTCTATACCCCACTTCCTGCTAGCCTCAGTTTATGTTTAACCAAGCCCACAGAAAGTGGAGATAGAGAGAAAACAAGAAAAGAGAATAAACTTACTAAAAATAACATTCCCTTAACAACAAGACATGTCAAACAGTAGGAGAAACCAGAGCATTAAGGGTGGGCGCCCGGTGTCCCCCAATGGACTAAGAGAAACGTAAGTATTAAAATCCAATTTTCTCTGTCTTCCTTTGGGGGACACCGGTGACAATGGGGAAATCCCAAAGCTGCCTCTAAACGCTAAGAAATTGCAGGAAGCACTTACAGACCTTGTAGAAAGTGCCCGCAGATTATTTGGGACAGGCTCCCAAGCCCCATTATATGCCTGATGGATAACAGCCATTATCCACCTAGCAATAGTCACATTAGAAGCTGGCCAGCCTCTCTTGTGAGCATCATAGAGAATCAAAATATACTCAGTCTTTCGTACCTTCTGAGACCTTTTCACATAAATACGCAAGGCTCAGACAACATCGAAATAACGAAAAGAATTATCGCTATCTGAAGACGTAGCATCAGTCAGGCCAGGAATTACAATGTCCTGATTTAGATGAAATCTAGACACGGCCTTAGGAAATAGGGCTTGGTTCGAAGAACTGCCTTGTCTTTATGAAAAACAAGAAGAGGAGAATTGCAAGATAAAGCAGCAAGCTCTGAAACTCTGCGTGCCGTAGAAATGGCCAAAAGGAAAACCGTTTTCCAGGTGAGAAATTTGAATTCCACTGTATTCAAAGGTTCAAAAGACGGATGCTGTAAAGCATTCAACACCAAATTCAAATCCCATGGTGCTACCAGAGAAACATACTGAGGTTGTATATGAAGTACGCCCTAAATGAAAGTTTGCACATCAGGTATGACAGCAAGATTTCTTTGAAAGAAGACCGAAAGAGCTGACACCTGACCCTTCAGAGAACTAAGATGCAAACCTGCATCCAACACGTCCTGCAAGAACCTAAGTAACCTGGCCAAACGAAAAGAAGAAGTAGGATATCCCTTCTTTTCACGCCAGCCAATATATGTCTTCAAGACGAGATGATAGATTTTTGCAGAAGCTGGTTTCCGAGCATGAAGAATGGTTTGCACCACACGTTCGGAAAAACCCTTAGCTCTTCGGATCATGGCTTCAACAGCCATGTCGTTAAAGCCAGACATTGTAAACCTAGATGACAAAAGGGACCTTAAGTTAATAGGTCTGGGCGTAAAGGCAACCGCCACAACCGAGCTCCTGCCATGGAGAGCATGATTGTGTACCAGGCCCTCTGCGGCCACTCCGGCACTACTAGAAGAACTGGAACACCCTCTCTCTACTTTTTTTTAACACCCTTGGGAGCATGGCCACCAGTGGAAAAAGGTACACTAAGCGGTACCTCCAAGGGACAGACATGGCGTCTATAGCGACAGCCTTAGGATCTCTTGTGGTTCAATCGGGATGCCATCATGTCGACATCTGGTGGCCCCCACCATTAAACCAACTGATGAAACACCTCCGGATGGAGGGACCATTCGCCGGGATGAAGAGTCTGCCTGCTTAGAAAATCTGCTTGCCAATTTTCTATTCCGGGAATAAAGAGGGCCATGAGCGACAGAATGCAAACCTCGGCCCACTGAAATATCTTGAGTGTCTCACGCATGGCCAAGGGACTCTTGGTGCCGGCCTCATGATCGAGATATACCAATGCCGTGGCATTGTCTGAATGAATCTTCACTGGCCTTCCCTGCAGCAAGTGTTGCGCGCTCATAAGAGCATGAAACACTGCTCGCAGTTCCAAGACATTGATTGGAAGCTTGGATTCCTTCTGAGTCCAAAGACCCCGAAACCGAGCATGAAGACAGACGGCCCCCCCAACCTCGAAGGCTGGCATCCATTGTGATCAAAGTCCCATTCCAAATTGAGAATTTGCGTCCCCTGGCGAGATTATGTTTGTGTAACCACCAAAGAAGCGACTGACGAGTCTGTGGAGACAGGCAGATACCTGCCAGATTCAGAAGGGATTGGTTGCATTGCGACAGAAGTTCCAACTGGAACTGCCGTGCATGAAACTGAACAAACTGGATTGCCTTGAAAGTGGATACCATCTTGCCCAGAACTCTCATTGCGAAATGTATCGAAGGCCTCCTTGCCGCCAAACAGAAGTTTCACCATCTTCTGCAAGGCTAGAATCTTGTCCTGGGGTAATAATACCTGTCATTGTCGGGTGTCGCACAAAAGACCCAAAAAGATCATCCACTAGGATGGGATCAACTTGGACTTCTTGAAGTTGAGAATCCAACCGTAATACTCCAGAGTCTGGATTACTACCTGGATACGCGACTGAAGCACCTCTGGAGAATCTGCCATTAAAAGAAGATCGTCCAGGTGAGGGATGATTGTAATCCCCTTGGACCTTAGGAGAGCAGCCATGACCGAAAGGATCTTGGTGAAGATACGTGGGGCCGTGGCCAGACCAAAGGGAAGAACCTGAAATTGGAAGTGCTCTGATCGAACCGCAAACACAAAATAAAAAAAAACATATTTGGGCTGCTAATCAGCCCAGACGCAGCCCGTTCGCCGGGCACTTAAACCAAACTGAGGCTAGCAGGAAGTGGGGTATAGAGGGGGAGGAGATAGGGCTTAGTAAACAGAAGTTAAAGTGCCTATTCACCCTGTCCCTACGCTATAGCCCAATGTCCCCCCAAAGGAAGACAGAGAAAGTAGTATCCTGTAATAATCTACGATATGAGTGTAAGCTTAGAATATATATATATATATATATATATATATATATATATATATATATATTTTTTTTTTTTTTAATGTATAACAGTACCAATATACCCCTAGTAATATAGAGTATAGAAGTTTAGAGCAATATAAAATATATAATTGTGGTACTTAGCCTTCCAACAGGCTAAGCCAAGTCTACAGGAGAGAAATCTGTCAGCAGCATATGCAGTGTTCAGGATGAGAGTCTGCTGGTTTCCTGGGCATTATTTGGCACCCCTGGAAGAGTCCAAAGTCCTGTGTGCGGTGGGGTGAACTCTATTTTCTTTAGTTCTGTCCACTAGGTGTTCCAGCACCTGTATTAGCGATCTTAATCTGCAGCTTCTTTTAATAAGCATGCAGATATCGCTCCGTTCCGCATCCAATTCTTAAAGGATAATAGTTATGACCGAGATTTCCCCTCTCCCATTCCTGAGGGAGGAACTTGGTCTGATCCAAAAAATGTCTGCCACCACTGCTTCGATTACGGATGCTCCATGCCTTTTTGGCAGCGCAGGTATATTGGGAAACTGTCAGTGTGACAGTGTCTTCTCAAGCCGCCTGTCAGCACTGAAAAAACGCAGGTGCTGACAGCTCTCACTGTCAGACAGCTATTGTGCAGCTGTATATTGAGGAAGCGTGCACTTTCTTTCTGGGGCACGCTACCTGGATTCTTTTAGGAGAAAAAAAAATACCCTTTGGTAAAAAAGAATAAGGAATAAAATAAATCTAGCTAGCATAAAGAAGTAAGCCCAACTTCTTGGGTACTTAACCAACACCTGGGGAGCTACAAGGGTTGCAGAGGGGAGGGGACTGTCAGCTAGATACATTTAACAAAGTTAACTAGTTGAGTGCCAACTTCACGCTCCCCTCATACAACCCATGCTAGCAGCATTCCCACTATGTCCCTCCTATAGAGAACGATCCTCAATTTTTACTAATAACACAGTTCAGAAGACAGGGCCTAACAAAGCCAAACACGGAACACCAAAACAGGAAAACAGCAAACAATCAGAACAAAGGGTGGGAGCGCAGTGTCCACCAATGGACTAAAAGAAATGGATTTTTTAAGCGAGTAACAGAAATCTTCTTTACTCTGTCGCCCTATTTGGGAACACTACAATACAATGGGGATATTCCAAAGATGCTCTGAAATGGCTGCACTTAAAACCTTTCGCCCAAAGTTAGCATCCTGGGATGCAAATCCCTACAACTTGTAGAATTTAGCAAAGTTGTGGACAGATGAACGCATAGCAGTCCGGCACGACTTTTCGGCCGAAGCACCATGATGCACTGCCCACGAAGCTCCAACAGTCCTAGATGAATGAGATTTTGAGCCCACCGGCAAAGCTGACTGACCGCAAGCCAACCAAATAGTCAAAGTGATCCAACAAGCAAGAGACAGCCTAGAGGCCACCCAACCACACTTGTGTGCATCATACAGAACAAACCTAAAGAGCAGCAACAAAGAAGGCTTTGAAAGAGAAGATGAAGAGGCAACCAGACGGGTGGACCCATGGTTATCCCGAGGATATCCGAGCACCACACCCAGGGTGGCCAGTCTGGAACCACCAGGATGGCGACCATTCTTCCTTCAGCTTCTTGAGCACCTGTGGGAACATGGGAATGGGAGGAAACAAGTACACCAGACATAACTGCTATGGAATCATCACTGCATTGGTGGTAGAATCCACAGACTTCGTGCAGAAAAGAGGGACCTTGAAGTTCAGGCGGGATGCCATGAGATCTCTCTGTTGACCCAAACGCTGAGTCAGAAGGGTAAACACATCTTTGTGAAGACACCATTCCCCCGGATATTCTGTTGCAGCTGAGGTTAACCGCCTCGCAGATTTCCACCGCTGGGGATGAAGACGGCCAAAATCACAACATGGGGCTCCACCCAGAACATGATCCTTCCTGTCTCCTTCATTGCCATGGCTCTGCGGGTTCTCCCCTGATGGTTTATGGAGGCTACCACTGTCGCACTGTCCGACTGGACTTTCAGGGGGCTTGCCACCGAGCCTATACAAGTACCCTGTAGATCACCCTGATTTCCAGTATCTGGCTGTCTCAGAGTCCCTGGATCTTGAGAGCACCTTGAAGCCCAGGACTGAAACAAGTTTGTGGAGGATGTTGGACAGTACAAGCCCTCTCTAGCTTCGGAACCAGAACGAGGTTGGAGTAAAATCCTCTTTCCAGAGAAGGGACCGGAATAATTACTCCAGAAAACGAAGTTTCTGGATTGCCTTCCTGTGCGCTAGAGCCTGCAGGATGGCAATCCCATAGTAAAGAATCCGCGATGAGGGAAATGCACAAGATCGATCACATAACCCTGAATGACAACCCCTCTAACCTCGGCATTGGGGAATGATGCAAGCCACTGGTTCTGAAGCTGCATGAGGCGAGCCAGTACAACAATCCCATGACTGGGAGTCCTGACATGCAGAGACTGCCTCTGCAGGCCAGGAATTTCCATGTCTGGCAGACCATCAGCCCCTTTGAAAACCTCCCATTGAGCAAGCATACTGACCTCTGGCGGGATCCCCACATGACCTACTGAAGGTATGAAAGGACAAACATAGGATGCTCAGGTTTAGTTTGGATAAACGGCAAACATTTAATTTTTACCACCAGTGGCCACCTGAATGATCTGATCCAACTGGGATCAGAAGAGAGTCACCCTGTGAAAGGGTAAATACTCTAGTGTACGCTTTGATTCAGCATCCAATGACTACGAGCGTAGCCATAAAGAATGCCTGGCTACTATAATGAGCACAGAGAGTTTGGAATTAACTGAGATCACTTTCAAAGATGCTTGACTTAAAATCCAAAGTCTCTCTAATGTGATCATCAAGCACAAGCAAGTCAGCCAGTCGATGAATTTCTTGCAACCCCTTAGCCAGTAGTTTGAACAGACTGTCCACCACCACATCAGCAGAGCAAAGTAAAAAAAAAAAAAAAATCACACTTCTTATCTGTGGAGTCCCAGAGTGAAACACCACCCTGCACAAGGAGAGCAGTGGTTCTGGTTAGGCAGGCAATGGGAGGATCAACTGCCGGAGAAGGCTCCCATTTTGCAGACTCCTCCATTGGCAGGGGTAAAGGGATTTAAAATTTTCGCGGCATGAAACTTCGTCTGGTTTCTGCCAAGCTTCTGAAATTAATTCCAAAAGTTGAAGAGACGGAGGGCAATAGGTCACTTGTTTCTTTTTGCCAATTAAAAATAGAGACATGCCAGCAGAGTCTGAAACCTCGGGAACCGCAAACCCTAAAGTGTGCCGAACCCCCATAACTAGGTTGTGCACGATCTGAACAGTGGAGGAATCTTCAATACTATAAGAGTTCTCTTCGCCAGACTCCCAAAGCAACTCACCCACCTCATCGGAAGACAGGTCAGAATCAGAAATACTGTATCTGAACCGGCTGCGGAACATGACGTTTACTCATCATCCTATGGGGTGCACAAAGGAGGAGTTCTAAAGAGGAGGAGGCCCTAGCAAGACCCTGGGCAGAACTCCGCAAGAGATGCCAAACCAATCTCAGTCTGTGACACCCCACTAGTGGATTTTACCAGCTGTGAAGGCAGAATGTGTGGTGAGAAAATTAATGATGCCCACAAGGCCTCTGGCTCAGACTGTCCACAAGACAATTTAGCATTACATTTTGCACAAGTATAATGCAGCACAGACTTTCCAGCAGATCCTTTTGTCTTGGAAGTCATTTTCTCAGCCATAGCGGTAAATTATATCAATTACCAGAAAAAGTGCAGAAACTAATATTTTTCCCGTAACTCAGAAGCTGTACAACACAGAAACACTGGTCACAAACACCTATATAGGAACTATAAATTAAATAGAATATATAGGTGGGCTCACTCACTCATACTCAACTACACAAGGTGTAACAGGGTGGAGAAGAGCATGAAAAAAAACAAAAAAACAACAGTTGAAATGCACAGGTAAACCTTATACAGAGAGATACGTTACCAACAAGAGGAGACATTGACAGCAGAGAAAATGGCACCTCCTCAAGGGAAGAGCACCAAGCGGATAGAGGAGAGAGCCTTCCCTTTTCTACTCACCAGAAGTGGAAACTCCATTTAACATGTGACTGTCGCATGTATAGTTCAACTGGAGCGAGCACAGCCACAGCTGTACTCTCCGCTTCAGTGGAGATGTGCTGTGGCTGCCTGTCGACCCGGCAGAGTTCTTCTCTGCAGTGCACAACTGATCGTTGGCTAGGGGCCTCCTACCTCTTTGTCTGTTTGTTAATGCCCAGTCTTGTTTTATTAATTTGCTTCTAATTGTAAAGCGCTGCAGAGTATGCTAGTGCTATATAAATAAATGGTTAATAATAATTTAAACAAGTAAAGAGAATAAATTGTCTGAGTTGCCAGTTACTACAATAACTGGGTAAACTTACTGTAACTCGGTTACAGACCGATATAATATCTGACTGTAAATGTGTGAAACAATAGCAAACAGAATGATCTAACAAAACTATTTAATAAACACACTGACTGTCTCCTCAACAGGTGTTCTAAAGAAGTGGGGCATTTACAAAAATAAATAAATTAAATTGACATATGAATAGGAACAACAACAACGTATACACAAGTCCCATACCAGGTGATAGAGCCACATCTAATCGCACACTCTTCCATTGTAACAGACTGGACCCGTTGTAATGTACAGCTCGGCCATTGCTAAAAGAAACAAAAAAAATCTGTTAGGGCCTACAAGTTCTATTTTCCAACAAAACACCCAAGCGGGCAGTGTGTTTACAAAGCCAGTACATCATTCTGAACTTTGTACAGGACACCTTAACCATACAGATTCCTGCATAGAATAAAGACCCTTAATTATTATTTTTTTTTAAACATGTTTATATTGATCAAGTTTAACATTGGGGTACATTAATAAACAGAAAGGAGGGGAATTATTTCAAAGCACAAATTTTCAACATTCACATTTGATTTCATAGGTATATATTAGATTGACAATAGTATAAGTAGACATACTTGTTCAATCAAATTAGAAAATAATGTAAAGCAATACAGGATTATACTATATAATGCCAAGTAGGTATCTTGTCCAAGTTTTCTGTCCATTCATTACTTGGGATGTTGTTGGCACAGGTTTATAACAATTCAAGGGGACTGTCATGGAGGTAAAACTGGGGGCATTGCGCTACCGTATAAGTTGAATCTCATCATTGAAGTTGTGGGTCTTCCAGAAGTAGTCTGGTTTCATACCAGCCAGTTGTCTGAAAACATTTTATATGTTATTAACAAATTAACAGCTTTTATTTGTAATTTTGAAGAAGGCAAAGCTCTCTCAAATGTCAAAAAGGGCTTATACATAAAACTGCTTTGTGGAAGGGATGTCTCCAACTAATCCATCTTGAAAAGAAGGATTTTTATGCTTGCGTTAAATCCTTTTCTCCGGGTTCATCTGGGGAACACTGCTACCATTGAGTTGTATGAGGGGAGCTAGGAGTAGGCACTCAAACAGTTAATAGTTTAATCTACAGACAGACTCCTCCCCTCTGCAACCCCCTGCATCCTCAGTGTATTTATAAAGCCCCAAGGAAGGGTAAGACAACCGAGAAAAGAGCAGAAGAAAGAGAACGCAGTGTCTCCCAGATGAACTCAGAGAAAAGGATTCATCGTAAGTATAAAAATTCTTCTCTCTCTTTCATTCTATCTGGGGGACACTGCTATCATGGGGACGTTCTAAAGCAGCCCCCTAAGGGAGGGGCCCGCTCTTATAGCCCAGCACACAAAACTCTGCGGCCAAAACCTGTGTCCAAAGATGCAAAAATGTTAAACTTAGTAAAGGTATAGACAGAGGATCAAGTGGCCACTCCGCAAAGCTGATCCGCTAAAAGTCCATTTTATGCAGCCCAAGAAGCATCCACTTAGTGGGTAGAATGGGTGGCAAAGGCTGATATGCTGTGACATAGGCCCGCCTAATGGTGGATGTGAGCCACCTGGCGATGGTCTGCTTAGTAGCCAGCTGGCCCCTCTTATAAACCTGCAACAGCACAAAGAGGGAATCTGTCATGCGAATGTCCAAAGTTTGTTTGACATATATGCGAAGGGTACGAACAACATGCATTGTAAGCCCAAAAATCCATCCTGAGACTATGATTCCTGATTCAGGTCAAACCTGAAATCACCTTGGGTTGAAAAGAAGGAATCATCTGCAGAACAGTCCTATCATGGGCTAGAGTCAAGAAAGGGCTCCAAATTCTGACACTCCTACGTGCAGATGCTATGGCCAAGCAAAAAACCACCTTCCATGTGAGGAACCTGAACTCGACCGTGCTCAATGGTTCAAAGGGTGCTCTCTGAAGGATAGCTAGCAGCAAGTTCAGATCCCAAGGAGCTGTTGGCGGAAAGTAATGAGGCTGGATATGCAAGACCCCCTGAAGAAAGGTCTTCACTTCCGGCATCTCTGTAATTATCTTCTGGAAATAGACGGAGAGGGCAGACACATGGACTCTCAGAGCTGAGTCTAAGACCTGCAGACAAACTATCTTGGAGAAAGGCCAAGAGACTAGAAAGTCGAAGAGCCCCCGTGTGGCAAGAACGATGCTCGCACCACCTGATGTAGATGCGCCACACTCTGTGATAAGTGCAGGAAAAAGCCAGCTTCCTAACTCGCAACATAGTGTCCACTACTCTGGTGGATAAACGTTTTTGCCCGCCAAAGACTGACTGCAATAGCCACGCCATTACAGACAGCCGATAAAAGTCCTGGAACTGAAAAGGACCCTGTAGTAGAAGTTCGTTCCGAAGCGATAGACGCCGCCGTTGCTCACTTGCCAGTCACAGAACGTCTGTGAACCAGACCCAACGTGGAGTCACCAGGATCATAGGTAATCCTCCTTGTTACACTCGATTTCTTGGGCCAGCACTGGAATGGGAGGAACAGATATCCCAGCTGGAATTCCCAGTGCATGGTCATTACTAGACTGCTACCACCAGAGGATCCCTGGTTAACGAGCAGAAGTTGTCCACTTGTTTGTTGTGACGAGAAGCCATTAGGTCAATATCGGGCAGACCCCACGTCCGGGCCTGCAACTTCAAAACCTCCGGATGGAGGGATCATTTGCCAGGCAGCCTCTCGTTTCTATTCAGGTAGTCGGTCTCCCAGTTTTCCACCCAAGGAATGAACACTGGCGAAATGGCCAGAAAAAACTTTTCCGACCAAGATAGAATCTTAGCGGCTACTTGTATGCCTCCCACACTTTTGGTACCTCCCTGACGATTTACATATGCCACAGCCATGGCATTGCCAGACTAGAATTGTACCTTGCAGAACTTGCTGTGCCCCCTGCAGAGCTAGCAACACGACCTTCAATTCAAAGACATTTATCGGAAACAAGGTTTACCGAGATGACCAGGTCCCCTGAAGGCGCAAGTGAACCACCACAGCACCCCAACCTAGGAGGCATGTGTCCATTGGGACAATGGTCCAAGACCATGTGGCAAAGGAACTGTCCATGGACAGAAGATCCTTCATCAGCCATCAGCGAAGGGAAAGAAGGGATTCCTGAGACAACTGGATCAACTGGGAATTCAAGTGAACGGTGGAGCCCGTCCATTCGTTCAACAGGTCCCACTGAAAGGTGCGTGAATGGAATCTCCCTAAGGGAAATGTCTCGAACCTGGAGACCATATGGCCCAGAAGCTTCATGCATACTAGATTGGAAGGCCGAGGAAGGGCCAGAACCTTTGCAGAGTTCTGAAGAGAGCGCACTTTGGTGTCCACAAGAATAATCTTTTACTACATGGTGAACAAGATTAGACCCAGGAAGACCATCTTCTGAAAAAGAAGCCAGTTGGGGTTTTGGAAGATTTATTATCCACCCAAGTTTTTCCAGAACTCAAATAGTAAAATATAGAGATAGAGATATTGTCTCAGTAGTTGGTCCGAACCTTCTTTGATCAGCAGATTATCAAAGAAAGAAACTATGCCGATCCCCTTGGAGCCCCGCAGTGTGGCCATTATCACCATGATCTTGGTGAACACCCTTGGAGCCAGGTTAAAGGGAAGATCCCGGAATGGATGATGGGAATCCTCCGTGAACCTGAGCAGGGATTGGTGGCCTTCCCAAATGGGTACGTATCGATTGGCATCCCATACGTCGATGGATGCTAGGAACTCCAGCGGCTCCAATATGTTGATCAGTGATCTCATTGATTCCTTGCAGAATTTATCCACCCGAAGGTGTAGATTTAGAGCCCTGAGGTTCAGAATTGGACGGAAAGACCCATCTGGTTTGGGGACTAGGAAGAGAGTGGAATAGAACCCCTTGCCTCTCTGTCGGTTCCTCCATCTGGCACGTGTACAGTGTGTACATACATACATACGTGTACACACACACACATATATATATATATATATATATATGCACTACCGAGTTAACCCGTGCATGATACTCATGCATTCTAGTCAAATCAAGCTACTTAAGGTCTTAAAAAGGTTCTTGTCATGCATTTGGGCCTAGCCCAGGCCTCCTCAGGGGAAGAGCATTACTTCCCGACGCAAGCGCCCTTTTTAATGTGTGTTCATGAGGTAAAATTACCTCACAAAAATAAGTTTGAGCCCTCAACTCGTAAATTTAGCCTTTACTACCCCTCCCACGGGGGGAAGGGGGGATGATGGAAGTTAACTGACTTCACTATTCTAATTTTTTTGTCAAATAATGTCAGTATACCAAATTTCAGGTCAATTGGATGAGCCCTTTCTGAGAAAATAGTTTTTTCCACACACACACGCACACAAACACACGGCGCTAAGCTTTTACTTTTATATATTAGATAATGCTAAGAATTTAGTAGGTCAGTGTATAACTCCGCTCAGCAGGTGGCGCTCCAGCTTGTTTTGTTTTTTTCCACACACAGACTAACACACGCCGCTAGGCTTTTATATTATAGATATATATATATATATATATATATATATATATATATATATATATACACACATACATATACATACACACACGCAGCCTGCGCGCTATCACCGTTACTAGGGCAATGGTGCGCACTATCACCGTTACTAGGGCAATGGTGCGCACTATCACCGTTACTAGGGCAATGGTGCGCACTATCACCGTTACTAGGGCAATGGTGCGCACTATCACCGTTACTAGGGCAATGGTGCGCACTATCACCGTTACTAGGGCAATGGTGCGCACTATCACCGTTACTAGGGCAATGGTGCGCACTATCACCGTTACTAGGGCAATGGTGCGCACTATCACCGTTACTAGGGCAATGGTGCGCACTATCACCGTTACTAGGGCAATGGTGCGCACTATCACCGTTACTAGGGCAATGGTGCGCACTATCACCGTTACTAGGGCAATGGTGCGCACTATCACCGTTACTAGGGCAATGGTGCGCACTATCACCGTTACTAGGGCAATGGTGCGCACTATCACCGTTACTAGGGCAATGGTGCGCACTATCACCGTTACTAGGGCAATGGTGCGCACTATCACCGTTACTAGGGCAATGGTGCGCACTATCACCGTTACTAGGGCAATGGTGCGCACTATCACCGTTACTAGGGCAATGGTGCGCACTATCACCGTTACTAGGGTAATGGTGCGCACTATCACCGTTATTAGGGTAATGGTGCGCACTATCACCGTTACTAGGGTAATGGTGCGCACTATCAATGTATCACCGAGAGCAACAAGGCCAATTAAATTTCCCCTCTATGACTGGGATTCCTAAAATGCTCCCAT
This sequence comes from Mixophyes fleayi, assembly GCF_038048845.1. Taxonomy (NCBI): domain Eukaryota; kingdom Metazoa; phylum Chordata; class Amphibia; order Anura; family Limnodynastidae; genus Mixophyes; species Mixophyes fleayi. The sequence continues at coordinate 360,281,047 of NC_134402.1, forward strand.
TTTTGGTGAGAGAACAAAATTGAGATAATTTTAACCGCATAGGTTTTGACCATAATACTTGTGGGTCTGCCCAAAAATTAAGTAAAACCAAACAAAATAAATTGAATTACACACTGTGCTTTTTGATCCCCACAGAAAGCAACACTTTATGGCAAAATAACTTAAAGAGTAACAGTTGCGGCATGCACTAAATGTATTTTTGTATTTTGCATTTCTTCAACTAGGTAGTTCTCAATAACTACATATCAGCTGTCTCATTATGCACAACATTGTGGTGGATTAAAACCCTGCAGATCATAAGATTCACAAAGAATCATCACAGTCACACAGGCATTCACATTTAGCTGCAAAAGAATATTAAAAATAATAAATATAATACTTTGAATATATATTTAACATGGTAGTTCAGAGTCCTGAAACAACAACTGCACCACATGTATATTAGTACATGTATATTAAGTAATTGAATCCCAGGATCATTAGTTATGTGTCTTTGACACATCTACACTTACTTGTGAAATAGACATGTACCCACAGGGTTAGTCCATGCCCCATCCCGCTTTTCAGCTTCTGTTGCAAATCCAAATGACACAATTGGACCAGTGTCATCATCAATGTCTCCATAGGAAACAATTTCAATCTCCCAGTAAAAAGATGGAGCCTGGGAAAACATAAACATACATATAATACATAGATGAGCAGATCATACTGTACTTAGTTTATCGCCAAACAACCCTGTGCTTTTTATTCCTTTAATGTTTTTTGGACTGTGTCTCTTTCCAAACTTCCTGACATAACTATTAGTCTCAGTCCAAAGCCGCCAGATGATTGCAGAGAGTAGTAGACGTGTCTTTTGAGACTGGGGGGGTAAATGTATCAATCTCCGGTTTTGTCAAATCGCGGGAGTTCGGCGAGATGACAGCTTAAATTTAAAGCGGCGCTGCCTTGTAAAGGGAAAGGCAGCGCCGCTTTAAATTTAAGCTGTCATTTCGCCAAACTGCCGCGATTTGACAAAACCGGAGATTGATACATTTACCCCTGGGTGTGTAATATTCAGATGTAGCATTATTGCACAGAAAGGTTGTTGGATTTAGGCAAATCTGTTTAGGCATTTTAGGCAAAACATAGAAAATAACAATAAAATTGTCTAAATGTAACAATGAGGCTATAGTCACATTAATGCTATTACATATTGATTTTAAGATCATTGTTTTGTTATAACTTACAGGGCTAAAATGCAAAAGTTTAAATAAAATTATGATCCTCATTACCATTTAGTATTGTATTATACACACTGGTCACCATGATAAGTCTGCTATTATATGCATTTTAAAAGATGTGCTACAGATGTCCTTACTGGTACTGGTACAGGTGATGTTGCATAGATAAATGTTCCCCGGGGTAAACCTCCTCCTGCACTTGGGTCTGCTAGAAAAGTTACAGCTGTCAGATGTGATGAAAACATGCAGGCTCGTACTGGTGGGAAAACACGGGATGGGCTCCAGGTAATCTCTTTTGGCTGTCAAAAAAAGTAGATTGGGTAAAGAACTCAACATTACATCATGTGAACCTCAAAAAACTATATTGAGAAGGACTAACCTGCCTGCGCTCAGTCTGGAGAGGTGGAGGTGGTGGACGAGCACAATCGCGATACAGCATTCGTAGTCTCTCACATTGTACTTCAACCACAGATAGACGCTCACCTGTAATGAAAAAACAAATGTAAGACAATACAGAAGAAGGGCCACCTGTCAGTAAAATATGAATTTTTCTCATTATATTATAAAAGTAATTTCTAGCACAGTTTAAAAAATAAAGCAAATTTGTGATTAATTACAATGGATTATGGTTCCATCTCTTCAGTAATGTTAGAATTTTTTTGCAGTAGGGGGCAGTGCAGCATTAAATGCTGCCCTTAAATTATATTCAATGTAGACTTTGTAATTCCATTTGAAACACCATGTTTGCGGCGGGGTTCACTAATAGAGAAGCGCCAAACATAGTGTGATACCATCAAAAGTAGGAGTCACATCTAGACACTCTAGAATTAATTTGGGAAAAAGTACAGAGTGATTAATTCTCCAAGGGTTAATTCTACCGGAATTCCAGCACCTTTTAAAATGAACTGCACCTCTTTAACAGGGGGTTAACAATTAAACTTCATACACATTGGTACAATTTAATATAGTGCGTGCGTAATAGGAACAGCTTGTTAGAGGATAATGTAGTGATTAATTTCTCAGGGGTAATTCCCCCAGGACTTTAGTGGTCTCTTAAACAGAAAATACACAACTGGACTCCATATAAACAGTAGAGTTAATGCAGTGTGTTCATAAAAACAGGCTTATTAAAGGGTATTATCCAGTTTAATAACAGCCTAAATCCATAAACAGCAATAAAATGCCCGTACATCGGGTATATTAAAACAGGCTTATCTGTATAGAAAACGCTTGCGGAAGTCCCCTCAGAGTCTCTCTGGAAATGGCATATGGGAACCTCCTCGCATAAGCTTTCACCAAGTACAGAACCTCCTTAACGCGTTTCGTCTCCAACGAGACTTTATCAAAAGGATATATACTCAAGAGTGGACAGGCCATCCTTTTATAGTCCACATTATCAATCGTATACAATCTGTTGCCGTCTAACTGGAAATCACATGTTGGTAAGTGTGGGCAATAGCTCCGTATCCATACTTCCGCCCAGAAAAGCTATCCTCATCACTTCCTGTTGCGGAGGATGACATCACTTCCGGTCAGTACTCCGGGACAAAGTTCATACAAAGAGCCCAGCATGAATAAGTTGCTAGACACACCACTAACACAAACGCACTACACTAGTACTAAATCAATTTACATATGGTCAGCAGTATAAATGTACATCTCCGCCCATGATTATATATAAAAAATAGAAAAAATAGTAGGATTACTAGGCGAATATAGAATCCAATAGGGATCATGCCAGTACTAGACACATGCCCTCTAAGTAAATATAAAAACCCACCAGGGCCAATAAGACAAGAGAAAATTATATATATATATATATATATATATATATATATATATATATATATATATATATATATATATATATATATACACATATACATATATATATACACATATACATATATATATACATATACATATATATATACATATACACACAATAATGCCCAAAAATGGGGCTAAAACAGAGGATTACCGGAGCTACACAATATATCCTGCTTCCCGACAATCATAAAATTCCCGTAGCTATTAAATTCCCATAGCTTTAAAGCTCATACAACGAGGATCACCATTATGAAAAAGTGCTTAGAGATTGTATGTGTATCTAATTTGCTTTTAATTGCCCTCACATGCTCCTGTATCCGAATTTTAAGCATCCTCTTGGTTTTACCAATGTATTTTAGCTTACATGGACACTATTATATAAATCACCGAAGTAGTTAAGCAATTGATTCTCCCTTTAATCTTGTACTCCTTAGTGTTAGTGGAGTCATAAAAAACTCTATTACATGGATCAACCCATTTGCAAACATTACATTTTGTGCATTTACCAAACCCATTACTATAACTAGACAGAAAAGTCTCTCCCCTCCCCCAGGAGCATGTGAGGACAATTAAAAGCAAATTAGATACACATACAATCTCTAAGCACTTTTTCATAATGGTGATCCTCGTTGTATGAGCTTTAAAGCTATAGAACACGTGGTGTTAGGATCCAGGGGAGGAGATATTGCCAGGAAACTGGCTTGTAGAGAAATCTACTGGATCTATACCTTAGGTACACTTGCTCCTCTGGGCCTTAATGAGGCTTTTGAAATAGCCCCTTTTATATAATGTACTAATTACCTTTTTTTGTCCCTTTTGTCTTTTTTGTCTCTTCCCCTTATCCCGCAATTTGTACCTTGTGTGAGGATATCTATATACCTTTAAGGAAGTCTGGATTAATTTAGTGAATTGTTATTGTCTAGATTTCTCTGTTAGCTTGTATGCCTTATTGACCTGATTGGGTCATGTACTGTGTTTCAGTTCTGCATTTGGGGGTTGGATTCTGTCATCTTTTGTAATGTTATTAATTATGGAATTACTCTGATGTCTGTTTACAGTATTAAGCTACTTACCTTCTGGGTTATTTTATGATCGTCGGGAAGCTGGATATATTGTGTAGCTCCGGTAATCCTCTGTATTAGCCCCATTTTTGGGCATTATTGTATGTATGTATATATATATATATATATATATATATATATATATATATATATATATATATATATATATTTATTTATTTTCTCTTGTCTTATTGGTCCTGGTGGGTTTTTATATTTACTTAGAGGGCATGTGTCTACTACGGGCATGATCCCTATTGGATTCTATAGTCGCCTAGTAATCCTACTATTTTTTCTATATAATCATGGGCGGAGATGTACATTTATACTGCTGACCATATGTAAATTGATTTAGTACTAGTGTAGTGCGTTTGTGTTAGTGGTGTGTCTAGCAACTTATTCATGCTGGGCTCTTTGTATGAACCTTGTCCCGGAGTTATGACCGGAAGTGATGTCATCCTCCGCAACAGGAAGTGATGAGGATAGCTTTTCTGGGCGGAAGTATGGATACGGAGCTATTGCCCACACTTACCAACATGTGATTTTCGGTTAGACGGCAACAGATTGTATACGATTGATAATGTGGACTATAAAAGGATGGCCTGTCCACTCTTGAATATATATCCTTTTGATAAAGTCTCGTTGGAGACGAAACGCGTTAAGGAGGTTCTGTACTTGGTGAAAGCTCATGCGAGGAGGTTCCCATATGCCATATACAGAGAGACTCTGAGGGGACTGCCGCAAGCGTTTTCTATACAGATAAGCCTGTTTTATTATACCCGATGTATGGGCATTTTATTGCTGTTTATGGATTTAGGCTGTTATTAAACTGGATAATACCCTTTAATAAGCCTGTTTTTATGAACACACTGCATTAACGCTACTGTTTATATGGAGTCCAGTTGTGTATTTTCTGTTTAAGAGGACACTAATGTCCTGGGGGAATTACCCCTGAGAAGTTAATCACTGCATTATCCTCTAACAAGCTGTTCCTATTACGCACGCACTATATTAAATTGTACCAATGTGTATGAAGTTTAATTGTTAACCCCCTGTTAAAGAGGTGGAGTTCATTTTAAAAGGTGCTGGAATTCCGGTAGAATTAACCCTTTGAGAATTAATCACTCTGTACTTTTTCCCAAATTAATTCTAGAGTGTCTAGATGTGACTCTTACTTTTGATGGTATCACACTATGTTTGGTGCTTCTCTTTTTGTGTTTTTCTACATAGGTTTTACATCTGCAATTGGATGTTGTAGCGGAGCTGCCTACTGTATGTGATCTATTAATTATTAATCACGTTGTCACGTGGAGTTCTAGACTGTTCACTAAGCGCCTGTTTGTCTTTCTACTTTTTTTGGGGTTTACTAATAGTTGAAAAAAATGTCCTCACAAATCACAGGATACCATTCCAATCAAAGCGTACTTACATAGAGTAAAAGGCTTTAGACTTAAAATTTAAAGCAAGGGGCTATAAGTGCCACTCACTTAAAAACAGTTTTTAAGTGATTGTCTCAGCATTTTGCCATTGTCCCGTATTGCAAAGAAACTTACCTGGACTACATTCCTGTGCCACCAAGTTTAGAACTTCTACAGCAGCAGGACACTGCTGTATAAATTCTTCACAAAATGAACTGTCCTCTAAGAGCTGAGCCATGACCAAGCAAGCTCTAACAGGAAGAAAACAACAAGTGAGTAAATAGAAAGCTAAAAAACTAAAATAATCACATGTGTCTACAAAACATGTTAAGCTAGGTACACACTGGAGAATTTTCCGACCAATCTGTTGGTTGTACCTATGACTGAATGTCCGACCGGTCAGGCTATTCATGCATACACACGATTTACCTTCAGATCTGTGCTCTTTATCTGGTCCTATAGTCGTTTAGAGAATGACAGCACAATATGCATTCATTCATTCACTCCTGCCACACTGATTAACCGCCTTGTTATAGCTATCCTAAAGTCATAACGAATTCTGTTAGCTTCTGTGACTCAAACAAAATATTCAGTTTCAAAACGAACAAACAAATTATTCCATCTACAGCACTCTCTGCCTTTAATCACCAGGACATGTTCATTGCCGGCATTGGCTGAAAAGACCATGACTCTAAACTCTATGGATATCGTGAGTGCATACACACTACATGATCGGAAGGTGATTAGAACGAGATTATTAAATGTGCACGAACAACCAAATGAAACAACAATCAGCACTTTGGAATGACTGTCGTTCATCGTGTAAGTATACACACTAAAGCAATATGTGGCCAGGCAGTTGTTTATCAGGTGATTGGCCAGATGATTGTCTGAAAGACCTTCAGTGTGTACCTAGTCTTAGACTTGCAATGTTTTAGAATATCTTTAACTACCTCACAGTAATGGACTTAGTAGTGATGAGTCAATAAGAAATACATACTGAACACATAAAATAGTGTCCCAACTATGGACAAAGTAATCAGTAACAAACACTACAAAAAGAGTCGTTCTACAAAGCTTAATACAATAGTGATCATAATAGTATAAGTAATTAGAAGCTATGCTAAATTACTTATTCTCTGTACTGCACTGCATAATATGATTGACACTATATAAACAACAATAAATATATAATAAACAGAAACACAAGCGCTTACCTTGTCCTGATCTCTGCAAGAAGTCGCACCACTGCCATAACTGGAGTTGAGGCGTCTCCTGTTGCAGGAAGTGAGGTGTGAATAGACAGGCATCCCTCCTGGGGGAGTAACATGGACTGGACTGCCTGCACTACCTTCTCAGTAATGGACAGTTTATGGAGAGGCAATGCCTGATGGGGGTGGATGTTGGTGCGGCAAAAAGTTAAATTCAAGCAGTTAGTTTCTAGGTAATGAGGGATGTCATTAACTGGAGCTTTACATTACTTTTTAACTCTCCACCATAAAAACAGGAAAATTACAAGTAGATATTCAATAAAAAGGTGTGCTGTCATCTCCTGTCCTGCCAGACAGATCTGCAGAATTTGCAGATAAAGCAGGAGTCACAGTGTATCACCATTTTATGGGAAAATGAGTTGCATCGCTCTTGCCTGAATAAACCGCAATGCAGAACTGAGAGCCAAGGTCAACAGAGAAAAGCTAATGCCTATATGTCCCTGCTAAGAGATGCTTCAATTAAAAGCTAACATATGTAAAACTTTTTTTTTTTTTGTGTGTCAGACTGTGGTCTCCAGGCCATTAAAGTGCACAAAACTATACAGATCATCACAAACATAAGCTTGGTTTATTCAGGCAGACTAGAGACACATCTTATTTTTCTACAAAAGATACAGTGTTAACCTATGCAAATATGTCCCCTTTGGAACTAATGAATATGTGAGATAATCCCTAAATTTTGCATGTCTTTAAAATGTTTGCTATAATGAACATATGAAATAACCTAAACAAATTACTAAATATATAAGACAAATCGTCAATTACTCATATGTTGGTATTACAAGTTAAATAATGAATGCTTAACATGAATTTCGTAGACATAATCATATTTTGTACAAGTGGGAGCTGAGAAACATGTCTGGGTAATGCTGACACTAGCACCATCAAAGTTATCTATCTGCCCTTCCATCTACTATCTCTTTATATCTACAAAATATATATATATATATATATATATATATATATATATATATATATATATATATACATATACACATATATATACATACATATACACATACATACATACATACACACACACACACATACACATATTCATACATACACACACACACACACACACACACACATGTATATCTTATAATTAGTTATATAGTAAAAACAACAATTCTTTTATTACTAAAATAATCTTGTTAAAAATGTATTCCAAAACAATGAGAACATACATAAAACTAGAACATGTGGTTGTACAAGATCACATGCAACTGTTAAGAAATAAGTCTAGATGGTAAATGAAACAGGCTGTGGTAATTTAAATAAGACATAGGTAAATCTCCTCCTCCACAGACTAAAACTTGGCCACAGTGCTGCCATCAGAAACTGTGGGGCCCAGTACCAATTAATCTGGCAGGCCCCCCTCCCTCTTCACCATACACACGCCCCCTATCCCTCAACACAGTAAAGGTCCCCCTCTCTCTCCCCCCAATCACAGTTAATGTCCCCACCCCCACAGTTAATGTCCCCTCTTCTATACGCCACTCTCCTATAAAATGAATACCTAATAAACTTACCTCCTCCTCCGGGATGCTGCAGCTCCCAGGCACTGATACACTAGGAGTGCGGCACGCAGTGATGACGTCACCGCGCAGCGCTTACAGCTTATCAGTGCCTGGGAACCGGAGCTGCAGCATCGCGGAAAGAAGGGGTAGCATGGTCAGTCAGACTGAGGGGCCCGGACAGACGGAGAGGTCTGTTCAAGCCCCCTAGTCTGTCCAGGCCCCTCACAACAGTACTGGCCGAACCCCCTAGATGGTGGCCCTGCCTGGCCATGACATTTAATTAATCATATTTTAGACACACTAGATGAACAGCAACCAAAGAGTACTTTAATAGAATCAAATTTACAACTAACTGGGTTGGAACGATCTTTGTACCCTAATGAACTGACTGACAGTCCAGATGAACGTGCAGATTCATGTATACACAGATCTGTCATCTTCATCTCTCATAACCATCTGCTGAAAAATTGTGACTCTGTAAACTCTATAGGATATCTGCCTACACTGCGGGTTGTGGGCGCATACAGACGTCCACATTTGCCTATCATCGTTCCATCATTGATCATAATTTGTAGGAAGTTTATAAAACCAAATAAACAGATGCGATGTGCTTTGGTAAAATAAAACATGATCGTGGGAGTGTACACACTCATGCAATATCTGACCAAGCAGTCATTTATTGTGTGATCTGCACGATAGTTGCATTCATTTTCTGTAGTGTGTACTCAACTTTAAACTCATATTAATAAATATTTCATTGTTAAAATAAACACACTTCCTTTCATTTCGAACATCATGAAAAATTAAGCTTTTAACATCTGGAATACTTTGCTCCTCCTTGTTTAGAGACCCATGATACTTCTAACATTATCATTTACAGTCTACACTCAGAAGATACATCTTCAGCTTTCCCCTCCTTATATTAAAAAACGGTATTGAACATGTTGAGCCCAAGTCTTTATCTCTGTATCTGCTCTCCAATCAGTATGACAATAGAATTTTTGGAACTATGTTAAATTCTTTTCTCTGAATCCAATGAGGGGTACTGAAGATATTGGGTATACAGAGTGGTAGCTGGAGCCTTGGGCACTTTCAAACTTACAGCTGAAATTGAAGCTCCTGCCCCTCTATACCCCCATTGACTATTTTCTAATCCTTAGTACTTATCTAACAAAGGCCCAAGGGACAGAAAAACTAACAGAACAAGAGGAAGAGAAGAAAACAATGTTCTCTTACAAAAAACAAAACAAGGATAACCGTGAAAGAACAAAAAAAATAAAAGGGAGGTCATCCAGTGATCCCCACTGAATTCTGAGAAAAGGATTTAAAGCAAGTACAAAAATAGGATTTTTCTACTTCCACAGAATCCATTTCTCTTAGTCCATTGGGGGATACCGAGGACATTGGGGTGGTGAAGTGAGACCGCTCTATACCCCCCCCTTCCTGTTTAGGAATGGAGACAATAGAAAAAGAGAAGAGAACCAACATTCTCTTGAACAAAAAAGTGCATGGAATACTTCTCGCAGTTCCAATACAGTGACTGAAAGTTTGGATTCTTCCAGAGTCTGAAACCGGTCGTGAAGATAGACGGCAGCCCAACCCTGAAGGCTAGCATCCGTTGTAACAAAGGTCTAATTACAGATCGAGAATGGTCGACCCCTGCAGAGATTGGTGGCTGCAGAAAAACAAAGCCGTGACTGACGCACTCGAAGAGAAAGACATAAAACCTGGCCGGACAGATTCAGATGGGATTTGTTCCATTTCGATAGGAGTTTCAACTGGAACTTCCATGCATGAAACGGAGCAAACTGGAATGCCTCGAAAGTCGCTACATTCTTGCCCAGAACCCTCATGCAGAAGTGTACAAAGGTCTGTTTGACAGCCAACAGAGATCTTACAATATTCTGTAAGGTCAGAATATTGTCCGGAGCCAAGAACACCCAAAGTTTTTTCCCAAAAAGAGAATTTGTTGGGTCGGAGTCAACTTGGACTTCTTGAAATTGAGGATGTAACGATGAGACTCCAGAGTCTAGGTCATTACCTGGATATGGGACATGAGTATCGCCGGGGACGATTCATGTCTAGAGCCACCGTGAACTCCCTTCTTCCATATTGTGACTCAACAACTGCAAAGACTCCATCTTGAATCTAGACATCTTGACCTGTTTTGTGAATTTTAGATTCAGAATTGGCTGAACACAACATCAGGGTTTGTAACAAGAAACAGGTTGGAAAACCTTTTTGCGATTCCTGAACTGTAATAACTACTCCGGAATAAATCAGGGCGTGGGTTGCCTCTCACAGAGCCAGTCCTTTTCCATGGGGTTTCCTTCATATACAGGAAAGCAAGTGACTGGGGCTGCACAGTCTAGGGATGCTAGGCACAGTCCGTGGCCGGCTCCACGGAGGTATCCAGCAATGTGAGCGGAGGGTGGCAGCAGAGGTCCCCTGCTCTAAGCTGCATAATAACTTTCTCTCACTGTGATACTGCAAGCTCTGTGAAGGAGCTGCAGATTCAGTGAGCACTGGTATAGAAGGCAAGGAAGTAGTGCTAACAACTTTCAGAGTCTGACAGATGTCAGAATCCTCTGCAAGGAAGAGGATACCTAAACTAAGACTTGCACTGACTTAGCAAGATCTCGTGTCCAGGCTGTTAGGTCAGCCGCAGAAAGGGAAGAACCCAAAAATTCCAGGAAAGTTAGATCACGGGAAAGAAATTCACTTCCAAAGGCTGCCACAGAAAGGACAGAGGGGGAAAGAATCCATTCCTTGCTCCCTCGGGTGCACAGTGAACTGTGTAAGCTCAGAAAAAGCCTGGACATGTTGCCTCTGCCATCTTAGTGGGCGCACTCACAGGCGAGCGCGGCCACTGGTCCTTTTCCACACATAGAGCATCTGCCCTTGATTGGGCAGCAGACAATCTGGAATGACATCTAGAAAAGGAAAAATTGTTTACTATTTTCCCATGTCCAGGCTTAGCCCTGGACAAACTCCCTTCCTAGATATGACAGAAATGAGGGAAGAAACGAGAGGACAGACAGACAGTTGCACAGTTCCAAGGGATGTGCAACTGTACAGACAGAATCTAAATACAGAGGAAAAGCACCCAGACAAGCAATACTTTACCACTACATCCCTGCATCTAACAAGGTAGACGGAGAGAATAATTGACTGCTCTATGAGGCTGCTCCCAAAATGGCTGCCAAGTCTCTTCTTGTGGACTTGCCCAGTCATGAAGCCCCGTCAGGGAGGAGGTGCTGAAGGGATCTCGCCTTCCCTCAGGGCCCAACAATAAAGATGGCAACTTTTCAAAAAAGCCCCGCCTAGCCATCCAGCGCCTAGTGAGGTAATGCTATACAAAGCAGCCTCCACCTGATTCTCATGGACACCTATACTCTACTAACTTATCGTTATTCCGCAACTCGAGTTCCAGTGCCGACCCGATTGTTCTGGAGGCACAGGGATCCCGAACACTACCTGCTGCGCTAGTGCCTGGATACCTCAACCCGGAGGTGAACCCTTGGTATTAGCAGGCATCCCCAGTGGTGGCTGAGAGATGCAATCCATAGCGGGATAAAATGCAGAATATAAAATAAAGTCCGATGGGCACTTAACAATACTGAGGATTATAAAGCAGCCATTGGGGTATAGATGGTGAGGCGCTTCTATTTCATCACTAAATTTGAAAGTACCCAAGGCTCCAGCTAGCACTCCCTATATGCCAGTGTTCCAGGGTCACCCATGGATGTAAGAGAAAAGAGGAATTTATCCAAACCTAACATAGATACAAGCTGAGAATAACTAGTACCACACTATTAATACATAAGACATAAAATAGAAGAAAAATATGCAAGCATGTCTTTCTCCTTATGATACAGAGTTAAAAATAGTTAGTTCACTGTCTTGTCTGTTAGTAACTAGTGTAGGAGGGCTTAATTTTACTACCTGCTAATGGTAGGACCTAAACGGAATGGTGTCTGCATTTCTCAAAGTAACGTAGTGATAAATTTAGAGTTTTGATTTCCTGGAATATTAGTAGCAGTAGATTAAACAGGCTCAAACATACATTTTACTTTCAGTATATGTAGTAGTTTGATCAAATGTTACTAAATCTCCTATGAACATTATAATAATTCTTACCTCTGAGCGTGGAACACAAAGTCTAAACAGTGGGATAGTCAGTGTGTCAGATGCCTTAGAAGACTTTCTAAAATCTAGAGGTGGAAATTTCACAGTCGCAATACCTTCTTGTTCATTAATAGATACAACTACTCCAATACTCCCCGATACACCTTTACCGAGTACCTAATAGGAAAAAGGATGGTACATCTCTGAACAGTTTCAAGCCTGATAAACATCTGACATACAGAAGTGCTAAGTATGATATAACATGAACAAAAATGCTTTACATTTTCAAATAAACCATAACTATGGTACCTGAATCATCAAAACATCAGATTTCTGAACCATAAAATATTCCACATCATGTGTATTAGTTTGGTCAAGAGATTATAACTTCATCATCAGATGTGACTTCTTATAACTTAATTTTACAGCAGTCTTTTTAACATCCAGTTCTGCCTTAACAATAATTTTGTACATTTGATGGAGATACATCTACATGAAATGGTAGAAGTGCAATGGGTTTGTAAGCTGGGAAGACAGCTAAATATGAATTTGTATAACATATATTTATGACAACTATAACCCCCTAAATCTAGAATAAAGGCTATCAGATATCGAACAAACAGGGAATGTAGCTTTGGCCAATATATAGTTTGAAGAAATGGTTGGATGCCTTTTCAGTAAGAAATAACTCAAAAATACATTTGATTTTACAGATGTATATATTTGGCTTCTGGTATTCGAGTTATAGAAGTAGAGAAATTGAAGCTTATTCCAAATTAAAAAACATTCTGAATAAGTAAACAATGTACATATGCATTTTTAACATTGTTTGCTTAGAAACTTGTGCTTAGCAGGAGTTGAAATTTTAGCCAGGCAATCGTTACCATGCTGTGTGTTCAGTGCATGTATTAAAAGTATGACAGATCAAGAGCCATTTCTGCTGAACAAGAAATGGCTCTTGATATCTGACATACTTTTAAATTACATTGCGCCCGTTATCATGTGGATATATTAGGAGAAAAATTCATTACATGTAAAAAGAGTTACCTGGACTTCTGAACCTATTTTAATAGTCTCCTTAAACCCTCCCAGAGCACACAGAGCAGCAACAGCTTGTCTTGCTATGCTTTGTAGTTTGGCCAGCTTTCTGCCACTACCACTTCCATTCTCCAGTATGTTCTCAGCGTACTTGCCCAATTGTGGTATATGCATTAGGGCACGGGACAGAACCTGCATAATAGAACAAAGGAAAGATAACATATCCGAAAACATATTGCACATGGAAAGTCAAAGGTTTCCAACATTGAATCATTGTAAGGTAGACAAGACGAAACAATTTAACACTGACTTATTTCTATACAAAATTAATAATAGTAAAATATAAAAAAACACTCATGGAAATTTGTATAACTCAATATACATCACATGATAATCTGAAGACCTAACATAACATGCTTTATTAGACTACCTTTTCTGCAGTTGTTGTCCAAATCTGCGCTGCATTTGACTCAGGGGCCATCAGCAAGCTGTGAAGTAAAGCAATGACTTCTGCAGCCATGCTGTTCGCTACATGTCCACTGATGAACGGACGCACAGGGTCAGTTCTAATAGTTAGAAAACAAAACAATATGCAGTTAGTCAGGGAGTGAGAAGGACAAATTAATACAAGGAAATAAGGATGTGTTTTGACAGAACTGATTCTATTTTGAAGCAACAATAAAACAAATAATATCAAGAAAATAGGTGGAGCCTGCTTATTAGAAGTTAATAAACCAGAGGCAAAACACATGTTATAGAGCTGAAAATGGAAAGAGGCTTGAATGCTACGGATTCTGAAACAGATGTAAAAAAGTACATTCTATCTACTTGGCATCTCAGCAGTGCAAATTTAAGAATAACTGATGAGATGACAAAGCATGTTATATGACAAAATGTATCAAACTACATGCATTACTGAAGCATGATCATTATGAAGAAGTAAAAATCACATAACTTCAAAGTGTTTTTCAGTCCCGTTTTTGAACTCAAAACCCTTGTCCCCGATCCTTTCCAAAGCGCCCCTCCTTTTGGTCTGGCAATGGCGTCCAAAAGTGTTTGCTTGGCTGCTAAATCTACAGTAGCAAAAGCCCTTTATGTTATTACAAGACCTAGTTTCTTATGTTGATTGTAGCTTTGTATACCAAGCTGTGCTTTTTGATAATTTTGATTTAAAAAGCTGCAAAATGTCTGTGCTCATCTATGAAAACATTAAAAACATGTATTTATAAAAAACCTCAAGTGTCCCCATATTAGCCACTGAGAGGTATGCATTTAGTATAGCTTTATCATAATGTCACATCTTTGTACCTGGCAAGCTCTGAATTTCTCTCTCTGCAGATGGAGGTTTGGGCAGTTTTCTTTTTGTCTCCAGTAGAGAGGTTACTTGCAGTTTCTGGGCTTACTATTTCAACTGGAGGCCCAACGCTAACTATTAAACCAGACTGAGCCCATTTGGTGGCTTTCCTGAGAGCAGCAGCAGCTTCTTCAGTGATTACTTCACAGCATCCACTCTATAACAAAAACAAAGTAAGTGCGGTCATGAAATAAAAAAAAAAACAGTACTACACAAATGTACATGCAGCATATAGACACAGAGGATGTATCTTCAGAAAACGCAAGACACAACCTCTAGTTTATCAGACATATTCTTCTATTTGGGAAAAAAGATTTTTGTACTTACGTTAAATCTCTTTCTCTGAATTCATCTGGGGACACTACTACCATGGGGCTGTATGTAGGGAGCCTGGGAGTTGGCACTTAAGTTAATAAATTTGTTTATACTTGTTGACTGAACTCCTCCCCTCTGCAACCCCTCCTAGCCTCAGTGTAATACAAAAGCCCCAAGGAAAAGAATTCAAACAACTAAGACCAATCAGTAGAAGAGCAGAAGTGAGGGAACGAGATTTAACAGAAGTACAAAAATCTTCTTTACTCATTCATCCTATCTGGGGGACACTACTACAATAGGGAATTTCTAAAGCAGCCTCTTGAAGGGAGGGAATGCTCTGATAATCCGGCACAGAACACTGCAGCCAAAAAACAGCGGTCGTAGGCACAACAGTAACAAGGTTACCCATGTGAATAGCAGCCAGAGGACTACATGACACGAGGTGATCCGCCGAAGCACCCATAAGTGCAGCCCAGTCTACCCCTAAGGAATGGGTGGAATTGACACCAAGGCAATATAGACAGTGTCAAACAGAACCTACAAGGCTTGCCGAACAGAATAAAGAAGCTCCTGGCGATGGTATGCTGAGCAACCAGCCTTTCCCAATCTCAGTATGAACCCAATCTAGCGGAAGCCAGTCTTCCTAAATCTGGGTGGCCACGACAACTGGTAAGAGGAAATGTTGAGAATAAGGTCCCAAGAGGCAACTACCTCCTGAAAGACCGGAGCAGAATCTCCAGATTGAAAAGAACCCTATAAAGCCTCATAGGCTGAAAAAGGAAATTGTGTGCACCAGTCCTGACATCACAAAGGAAAATTAGGTATACCGTCAAGTGGCTCCTGGCCCGAGACCTTGCACAAAGGTCCTAATCAAGGAGCTCCACTCCACGTGAAAACCACACTACATCTGAACCCCAGGCGTAAAGGAAGTTGTTAGTGAAGGAGGACAGTGTCGGCTCCTCTTGGACGCATGATTTTAATAGTTTATCCTGATCCAATGGGCCCAATTCTAAACAGGGCCTCCTCTACAGACCCTCTGGATACTTTGGGGGATATGCATAGTGGAAGGAACGGTCCTCCCCTTCGGGATTTCTACTGCATGGACATGACGGCCACCTCAACAAAAGGAAACCCTGGTCTTTAACAGAATCCTAGTCCTGGTGACCGTGCCAAGGCACCAAGATGTATATTGAGTAAATCCACTGCCTGCAGTGCCTTTGAAGATCTGCGTAGAGATGTTCCTCTTCTTGGTGGGACCATTGCGACAAGTCCACCCAATGGACTAAGCTGTAATTGAATGCACTCATGCATTCCTGCTCCCCCCGTCCGTTGACGTATGCCACAACCCTGGCATATTCAGACCAAAGATGTACTGGAACTCTAGAAGAAAGACAGAGCCCCCTGCTAGGGCAGTAACGTGGCCCTTTGGTCCAACCCATGTCTGTAGAACCCTCTCAAAGATCAGGTACCTAAGTCAGATACAGAGCCGTCCCTTAATGAAAGACACTGCTCTCCAGTCCATAGGCCGGCAACGGTGTCACCATGTACCATATGCCCAGGGTCAAGAGCCTGTCTGTCTAAAGATGGTCCGTAAGGGAGAATTACAAAGTAGGATACTATTGCCTAAGAAACCTTCTGTTCGTGAATCATTAGAGGAAAATGTGGAGAAACTCAGCCTGTCCCCCAGAACATACTCCGCCCGAAGACTGTGGCCTTGGTATCCAGAACGATTTCCAGAAGAACATTCTCAGTGAGGGAACCAACTAGAATGGAGGGAGATAGAACTATCACTCCTGTAGACACATAGCCTGAAGCCTGGTGGGAAGCTGTTACGACATGCAGGTTGAACCTGCCTTGATAATGTCATCCAGTGCTAACAAAGACCAGCCCCGCCGAGGCACAGATCGGCGGCTACCACCGCCGTGGTCTCTGTAAGACCATTGATCACCTGAAAGGCTGGACTTAAGAAATATGGGCCCTGCTGTAAACGGGGAAGATGTCAGCCAGATGGAGCCGTAATGTTGTAGGCATCTCATCTAATGCTTGGAGCCAGGGACTCCTGTGGTTCATGCCCGTTCTCACTTACCGGTAGAGACCGCACGTGGAAGTTCAGGAATATACCGTTGCATCATAGCAGAGAGCAGAAAGAACTCCTATCTGGGATTCTCCTCCTTCTACAGCTATATCTGTCAAATCTGGCTGTTCTGCGGTGCTTCTATATTAAGCCCACATCAGCCTCTTGCTCCATATCTTCTTATTGGCCAGAATCGTGATCCCCAGTCCCCCCTCCGCATCTGTCACTGCTTGTAACTGCAATAGCTAATTCTGTATAGATCGTCCTGCACGCCTCCTGTGGAAGCTGGGACCCGGTAATGGAATATTTTCCACTACTGACCCAGTAAGTGTATGTGGTGCAGTGCAGCCCATACACCCTTAGTTCTAAGTTTAAGAAAATAAATAATAAACTAAAAGAAATCTAATATCAGCAAAAGGTAGCTGCAGAGCAGCCAGAGTAAGCCAAATTCCTCGGGCACTTAAAATACACTGAGGCTAGGAGGGCTTGCAGAAGGGAGGAGTTCAGTCAGCAAGTCTAAACAAATTTATTAACTTGTTAAATGTCAAATCCCAGGCTCTCTACATACTCCATGGTAGCAGTATCCCCCAAATAGGATGAATGAGAAATAGGATTTTTATACTTACGTAAAATCCATTTCTCCTAGTCCATTGTGGGACACCGGGGACATTGGGGTATAGAGTAGGGACAGGGTGATCTAGCACTTTAAAACTTCAGTTAACTAAGCCCTAACTCCTCCCTTTCTATACCCCACTTCCTGTTTAGCCAGTTTATATTTAACCAACCCCAAGAAAGAGAAAATAGAAATTAAAAAACAGGAACAGAGAAAAAAC
The DNA here is from genome assembly GCF_038048845.1 of Mixophyes fleayi. Classification (NCBI taxonomy): domain Eukaryota; kingdom Metazoa; phylum Chordata; class Amphibia; order Anura; family Limnodynastidae; genus Mixophyes; species Mixophyes fleayi. The sequence goes on from NC_134402.1 coordinate 360,299,106, forward strand.
AACATTCTCTTAAAAACAAGACAACACGTCAAACAGTAGGAGAAACCAGAGCGTTAAGGGTGTGTGCCCGGTGTCCCCTAATGGACTAAGAGAAAGCAGAAAAATCCTACTTTTTCTATCATCCTTTGGGGGGACAACGGGGACATCCCAAAGCCACATCACGAGTGGCAACACTCAGATGCGGCACAAAGCACCTTTCTTCCAAAACTTACATGCTTGGATGCAAACACGTGGCTGCTCGACACAGCTGCTGACTGGAGGCACCAAGGCGTGCCGCCCAGGATGCACTCACAGACCTTGTAGAGTGAGCCCAAATATTATTTGGAACAGGCTGCCCAGCCCCACTATAAGCCTGACGGATTACAGCTGTAATCCACGGCGCAATAGTCACCTTGGAAGCTGGCCAGCCAGACCTTGACTTTGAGAACCAGAATCCATCTCATCGCACTCACGAAAGAAGAAGGTGGATTTGAAGAAGGACAGCACACAGACTGTGACTGCACCAATTGGGCAAGATCAGTATTGAAAAGAGATAGAGCCCAGATGGGCTCCACTGAGTCACAACCAGAATCTGCTTTTGCACTCAGCATGTGATCCTGAGACTGACAGGCCACACACCAGGCATGCGCGCCTGACTGTCTGGACAGTAACTTAGCATTACAAGTGGCATAGGTGAACGTCAACACTGAAGTTACCCCAGCCTTAACTCGCACTGCATTTTCACTATCTGACATGTTAACAGAAGGGACAAAATGAAAAGGTAAATCAGTCAAATAAACAATGAAAAAACACAGTGCACACAGTGCACAAATCAAGTACAGAAAGTGAGGCTGCAATACAGCCTAGCAAGCCCCATAGTCTAAAACAAAAAACCCTGGGAAACAACCACCCTCAACACGTTGCCTTACATGGCACAGGACAGAAAAAGGGAGAAGCTGGAGCTGTAAAATGGCTGCCTATTCTGGTGTCTGCACATCAATTAGTGAGAGACCACCAAGGAGAAAGTGCAATTGAAGAAAAACACCCCTCTTTCCCGGGGCCCAGGTTAAAATTAAACCAAATAGGGCTGTAGTACAGCCCAATCGCCGTTTACTTAAACTAAACTGGCTTAACAGGAAGTGGGGTATAGAGCGGGAGAGCTTAGTTAACTGAAGTTTTAAAATGCCAGATCGCCCTGTCCCGAATCTATACCCCAATGTCTCCGGTGTCCCCCAAAGGAAGATAGAGAAATATAGGTTATAGGCACAGAGGACTTCTCATGCTTGCACAATGCTGCCATGTGCAGCTAGGAGAATATTTCAATAAACTGTGAAATACTTCATACAAGCCATCCACGCCAAGGAGTGACAAAGACAAACATATTTCAAAATTGTTAATACATTTTGTTTCCTACATCACTCCATGCTCCCCCATCTTAGCTACTGCAGCCAGAGAGTACACCACCATGTAGCTCCATGCCCTTTGATTCCATTTCATAAGAGTGGATGTCTTATCCCATAAATTTAAGGATGTGCTCTCTTCTCCACTACTTTAATAGGTTTATTTCCAAGAAGAATTCTAACTATTTTCTACTTGTTCTGCTAAAACCACTAAATAAATTGGGTAGAAAGACAGCTGAACACAGATTAAAAAACAAATGAAAACTAACTTTAGTCATATCACGATCCATCTTCACCACTTTTTCCATGTTTGCACCAGTGCCAAGACGAAAGGGTCGTCCCTCTGAACTACTATAAAACAGAGGACTAAGTGACAACAATAATTGGCAAAACATGATCATAAATGGCATTTATGTACTTAGCAGAATCTATAGTCTATATACATTGTGTGGTTTTTCGATTATTGTAAAGAGTTTGATGGAAATAATAAACTGCAAATGCTTTTTGCAGAAATTTTTCAAAAGCAAAACATTTCACCCTATTGATTTAAGAGTTTGAAAACCTATAAGTGCAATGGGTTACAGAAGGTCGCTGACCTGTTTTAAAGAGGCAGTGAGGAATTGACAGATGCATTTTTTATGTTTATCTATTCTACTAATTATCTTAAGTTAAATCAATTAAATTTTACAAACTTATGATATATACTCTGTATACTACAAAAGGAGTTGTGTGATTCTTTTGGAACCCTTCTTTGTATATTACCATAGTGACTGTTCAATCTCCCTTCCTTTATCTAGCAGTTATACATATATCTATAGATTCTGATTCTATAAAGTTTTAAGATCAGAAACTATCTGGGTTTATGGAGGAAAGCTAAAGTTTTTTATGGTTACAGGGATGTTGTGTGTTAAAAATTTGATATTATATGGTATCCATTTACTCAGGGCAGTCCAATTTGTTTCCTATATTTAACATAAAATTCTGAGTTATTTTTTACTTTGTTTTCAATACGTTTACATAATAACTTAACGTAGGATGTGAAATTTAATTCAAACGAGATACTGAAGAGAAGCTGAATTTGTCCCAGAATAAAACATATTTATATTTACTGTATACAAAGGAACGAGGCCTTGAGGAGTGGTCAAAGCTCTTCCTACCACAAACTTCTCATTCTCAAGAATGGAAAACTAATTGGGGGGGGGGGCTTTAACAAGCAAGGATAGGTTCTCCTCATTGGACCAACCATTGAATGCCTAAAGGGACACACATTTATGCATTCAGCAAACATATATAGTAACACCAGCTGTATACTTTCTTTAATTTTACTCCATGCATTACCTCAACAAAGGTTGCAGGACTTCATGGGAAGACTGATCTTCTCGTTTGTGGATAAAAATTGACAGCTTGCCATCCACTGCTTCACTCTCTTCCCCGGTATCCTTATCCCCCTTCTGAGAACTTTTTGGACTGCTTTTCGATAAGTTGTTGTCTGGCTCAGAGGCAGTGGGAGAAAGAACAGTCTGACATCCTGCAAAAGAACAAAGCACAGAAGAGCAAAATTAATCACAACATAATCTATAAAATACTACCGATTTCAATGATGATTTCCAATATCATCTCAGTCTGCATTGCGATGACTTTTTGTTTAATAAAATTATAGCTTTAAAATCAATCTTTATTGTATTTAATTTGCTTAGTTGTACTAGTGGTCAACTATATGAACTTGGTAAACAGTGAGAGCCAAATGAAGAATGCCTTATAGAGAATACAGATACTTTTTGTTTTCTATGCATGTTGTGTGTATATCTGCAATTGCAGTCATAATAACATTCACTGTTTAATTCCTTTCAATAACAAGGCTTTCCTCCTCATCTACACAATGAAAGTTACCTGGTACCACATAATCAGCCAGTTTGGCCAACAACAAGGATGCAATCTTCGAGGCTGGGTCACTTGGATCTTCTTGCTCACTATTCAGGGATGGTACAGAGTAGCTCCAAGGGGGAAGCTCCACATTACCACAATCCTCCACACTCATAAGTGGCAGGGCAGCACGGCACAGCTGAAGGATGATGAGGACAAGCTTTGGGGAAGGGCGCTGATCCAGTAGTAGTGAGAGAAGCTTGGAGACACAAGCAGGCTGGCTGAGTATTGCTTTCCCTATTTGACTCCTGTGTGAATAAAGTGGTTCAATTTAGTATATAACCGGCCCACCCTGAATCTACTGACCAGTTACATAGCCAACTATTTTACAATATACAAAATGTTTTCATTCTACTGATTTCAAAATTTAATGGATTACATTCAGACTAGGATTAAAACCTTCTGCACTGGAGCCAAAAATTGGATTTTTATATTTACGTAAAATCCGTTTCTCTTAGTCTATTGGGGGACACCGGGGTATAGAGTAGGGTCAGGGCGAACTGGCACTTTAAACTTCTGCTTTACTAAGCCCCTAGCTCCTCCCCCTCTATAACCCACTTCCTGTCTCAGCCTCAGTTTATGTTTAACCAAGCCCACAGAAAGCGGAGATAGAATGAAAACAGGAAACGAGAAAAAAAAATTAGAAAACAACAACATTCTCTTAACAAGATAACATGTCAAACAGTAGGAGAAACCAGAGCGTTAAGGGTGGGCGCCCGGTGTCCCCAAATGGACTAAGAAAAATGGATTTTCCTTAAGTATAAAAATCCAATATTATCTGTCATCCTTTGGGGATGCCTGGGGACATTCGGGACATCCCAAAGTTGTCTCACGGGAGGGAACGCTCCAAAGAAACGGCACTAAGCACCTTTCTTACAAACTTTGCATCCTTTAATGCAAACACATTAAACTTGTAAAATTTAGTGAATGTGTGTACAGACGACCACGTGGCCGCCTTACACAGCTGTTCACTGGAGGAACCATGGCGGGCCACCCAGGAAGCACTTACAGACCTTTTAGAGTGCACACTCAGATTATCTGGGATAGGCTCCCCAGCCTTACTATAAGCTTGACGGTTAACAGCCGTAATCCACCTAGCAAAAGTGACTTTAGAACCTGGCTAGCCACTGTTGTAAGCATGATAGAGTATCAAAAGACCCTCAAGTCTTGCGCACATTGAGACTTATGTACAAAAATTCGCAAGGCTTGGACAACATCGACATAACAAATAGAATAATTGTTATCTGAAGACGTAGCATCAGTCATGGCCGGAATGACAATGTCCTGATTTAGATGAAATCCAGACACAACCCTATGAAGAAGCAGCAAGCTCTGAAACTCTGCATGCCGTAGAAATGGTCAAAACCGTTTTCCAGGTTAGAAATTTAAATTACACTGTATTCAAAGGTTCAAGAGGCGGATGCTCTAAAGTATCGAACACCAAATTCAAATTCCATTGAGCTACTGGAGGAACATATAGAGGATGTACATGGAGTAAGTCCTGAATGAAAGTGTTGTCAGCAGGTATGACAGCAAGTCTTGTTTGAAAGAACACTGAAAGCTGCTGACAACTGACCCTTATGAGAACTAAGACACAAATCTGCATCCAACCAGCTGAAGAAACACCTCCGGATGGAGGAACAATTGCTGCGAGGCCAAATGACTATTGATGCCGCTCTGATGATTAAGACATTCCACCAATGTGGCATTGTGTGACTGAATCTTCACTGGCCTTCCCTGCAGCAAGTGTTGCGCACTCATAAGAGGATGAAAGACTGCTCCCAGTTTAAAGACATTGTACTGAATGACAATCCAAGGTTCCAATCAAAGACACTGAAACCAAGTGTGAAGACAGGTGACCCCCCAACCTCGAAGATTGATAAAAGTCAGATTTCAAATTGAAAATTTGCGTTCTCTGGCAAGATTCTGTTTGTGTAACCCCAAAGAAGCGACTGACTTGTTTGTGAAGACAGGTGGAATACCTGGCCCGCCAGATTCAGATGGGATTTCTTTAATGGTGTTTAATTGCGACAGAAGTTCCAACTGGAACTGCCGTGCCTGAAACTGAGCAAACTGGACCGGCTCCAAAGTCGATACCATCTTGCCCAAAACTCTCTTGGCGAAATATACCGAAGGCTGCCTTGCCGCCAACAGAGATTTCACCATATTCTGCAAGGCTAGAATCTTGTCGTGGATGGTAATAACATCCATCGTTGTCTGGTGTCGAATAAAAGGCCCAGAAAGACAATACGCTGAGATGGGATGAACATGGACTTGTTGAAGTTGAGAATCCAACCGTGAGTCTCCAGATTACTACCTGGATACGCGACTGAAGCACCTCTGGAGAATCTGCCTTTAAAAGAAGATCGTCCAGGTAAAGGATGATTGTAATCCCCTTGGACCTTAGCAAAGCAGCATGACCACCATGATCTTGGTGAAGATCTGTGGGGCCGTGGCCAGACTAAAGGGAAGAACCTGAAATTTGAAGTGCTCTGATAGAACCGCAAACCTCAAAAGGGACTGATGACCCTTCCAGATAGGCACATGGAGATAGACATCTTTGATGTCTATAGCCAACATAAATTCTCCTTGTTCCATGCCGAGAAACTTGGAACTTCCTCAAGGCTCTGACAACAAATCTTCCAACAGGGAAGAAGCCGGGAAAGAGAAAGATTTATTTTTCCGGCGTATAAAAAGAGAAGCCTCTGCAACGTCAGGAACCTCTTTCTCAGGAAAATCGAGTACCTGACGCACAGCTTGAATTAATTCTTCCACTTTCTGATGATCAGAATGAACCTCCTCTACCACCGAAGGAGCCTCCATATCAGAATACACGGCTAATTCCCCCTCCTCCTGGGAACCACAGTCAGAATCTGACTCATTTCCCTGAAGGGGTGCAGACACCCTCTTAAGCTTACGCGAGGAAGACGGTGCAGCAGAATGCAACATCCTCTCAAATGAAGAAGAAACCGAAACCAAACCCTTTACAGAGGATGCAAGTCCCTGTACCCAAGCTGGTTCCACAGACTCCGCCGGGGTAGAAACAGTCAAACCCTGACTTAGCAAACTAGAACCCATGTAATTCGCTACAGAGGAAGCGGATTCAGAAGATGGTGCGGCCACAGCCTGTGACCGCTCCATCTGAGCAAGTTCACCCACCGTATTGGAGAGAGACCAAGCCCAGGCAGGTTCTGCTGTATCTGAACAAGCAGTTGCTGTATCACACGGTATGCTCTCTAAGGGACGGCAGGCTGCGTGTCTGACTGACCAGATGGTAGCTTAACTTGACAGCCAGCACAGGTGAAACTCAACATAGATGTAACACCAGCCCTACCACGCGTGGGTTTTCCGCTATGTGACATGTTAACAGATGGGACAAAACAGACACAACACAGTGTAATAAACAGCGTAACAAAATACAATATAAATAACAAGCAGCACACAAAACTGAATAGAAAGGGAGCTTGCAATACAGCCAATAAAGCCCCACAGATTAAAAGACAGACTTTTTTTTTTTTTAAAACACAACTCCCAACCCTTTACCTTACAGGACTCAGGACAGAAAAGGGGAGAAGCTGGAGCTATAAAATGGCTGTCTATTCTGGTGTCTGCCCACAAAGGAGTGAGAGACCACCATGGAGGAAGTGCAAAAGAGGAAAACACCACTCCCCCAGGGCCCAGCACTGAATTGGCAAGCGTCCAACAAGACAACCCCCTCAACCAATCTAGTGCCTAGCAGGGCTCACTATCTTAGTGACCCTAGCCTGACCCAGTCCCTTGAGCTAAAAATAGAATAATTTTTTTGTGTTTTAAATGACTGCTCCTAGTAAGAAGCAGCCAGACTCAGCGGACAACTGCGATTTTCCCAAACGCAGCCCGTTCGCTGGCCACTTAAACTAAACTGAGGCTGAGAAAGGAAGTGGGGTACAGAGGGAGAGGGGCTAAGGCTTAGTTAAACAGAAGCTTAAAGTGCCAGCTCGCTCTGTCCCTACTCTATACCCCAATGTCCCCGGAGTCCCCCAAAGGATGACCGAGAAATACTAAAATATGAGGGGGCAAGTTGTGTTTGAGCTTTAACTCTAAATACCAGAAAGATGCTTCATGAGAACACTATATAGCCAAGGAAATATTCTACCATGTTTCATGGTAATTTTCTGTAGAATGATTTACCACCAATAGTTTTATTAAAGAAAAAGAAAGTGAACATAAATGTTTTATTCAAGTGAATGACATCATCTGTTTCCAAGGCTTCAGAATCAAACTATTTTAATTTGACATTGTAACTTTACTTAATAATAGAGTAAGATTCTATTCTAATGCCACTTCTCAGTGGCTACTGGTTATTACCTAGAGAGGTCATTCAGAAGACTGAGAACATCTTGCAGGGCATCATTCCCAGCAGCCTGGTTACCACAACATTCTGTGGCTCGTGCCAGATGGTTGGTTAGGAGGGTAGACACTTGTCGAGCCAAGCCAGAATGTACGGCCTCTGTAGAACCACCTTCAGTGTGTACCAGTATCCAAGAAATGCGCAATAAAAGATCAACATTCCCATTAGAGAAAACTAGCAGAATAGATAACATGAAATACTTGGGGAATTATATAATTATTACACTTTACATAAACAAGATGAAAAATTAAGTGTTCTTGCATTAGCCCGTGTGTAATATTACAAGACACAGAAAATATATCTTCAAAATGTACCAAACTAAGCACATTCCTAGGGTAGCACAGTTCAAAGGATAACAAAAATGTATTGTTATGACCAAACCCATCTTCCAGTACAGTGACAGTGACTATGGTGGGGGAGACCTTTTCTCAGTACTTCTCTCATTACCTGAAGTTAAAGAATCACTTCACCCCACAGCTCATACCACAGTTGACCAGATCACTCCTCTTCAATAGAGTATAATTACTACATGGGGAAGATGTGTCAGGTCAGGATGAGAGTTACCAAAAAACATACAATTGTTTAAGGGCATGTTCAGGGCAGCATCAGCTCTTAATGCAATTATGTAGACATAAAGTATATATTATAGCAGAAAAAGTGCCCTGACCTTCTTCCTTCTCCCACTCTACACATCTGTTGGCCAGCACCTGGAAGGCTGCCCATGCCATGGTTGCCACTTTCTGCTTCTTGGTCTGTTTTTCACTGGAGCTCGACTCTGCCTGGTTGCTCAAGCTACATAATCGGTCCATGAGTTGCACCAATCCACTGCGAACCAAGCACTTTTCTTCACTCCTTAACAGAGGACACAAACAGATAACATTAGTCATGGCAAGCAGAACATAGGTCATTCGACTTGTTCTAATGGTTTCTATAACTGGTTTTATATGAGTGTGCTACATTAAATAAACAGTTTACATCTAAACGCTTCACTTCATTTTTGAACTGAACACAATTTTTTTTACAATGACAGTTTACAAGACATTCACAGTTTTAACAGCGTATTAGCATGCACACAAACTTTTGCTGGTAAACTAAAGAAACTGACATTGCAATTTAGATGTACTTATAAGGTGCAATGTGCAATAAAACATGTCTAAACATGAAAACCTACAGAATGCAAAAGATATTACTTCAATACGGACCTATTACACAGGAATGCCCATTGAGCTCCTGACACTCCTCACCACTTTGTCTTTGATACTTATTACAACGCTTCACATGGGACATACTTTAGAGCTTTTAGTATGTGAATAAGCTTTGAAAATCTGGAGACACAGCATTAAAAAAAATGTAACATACAAAAAACAATGCTGCATTATTTTTGGAACAACTGCTCTTCAGTAATTGTAAATTTCTAATTAAAAGCTAGAACAAGATTGACTTTGAGCTAGATGGGGGAGAGACCTCCCTTTATACATTATCAGATAGCGCACATTTATGTGTAAACTTACCTTGTATAAGGTATGGTGCACAAAAGACCTATGCTGTTAGCACAGGCAATAGGATAACGAGCACAGAGTGACACCACTGAAGTCATGGTTTCCCCAAAGGCTTCTTGAACTTGCTCCACCATCCCCCCACAAGTCAGCTCCTCAATCCTATGAATAAAACACTGTTTACATATACAGTATATGCTGTTGATATGAAATATAGCATTACTTTATCTATCTAGATAATGAAGATAGCAGAGCAACTGACCAGCCTGCAGCCTTGATCTGCTGAAATACACTGTGCACATTCAGACACAGGTGTGGGAAGAGTGATATCACTAAAGCCCAGCTGACTGTAGACTCCATTTTTTTATAAAACCAAACTGTTTGTAATGGAGGGGAGGGAAAATAACAGAGCTGCATTGGAATGTCAGGTAATTCTGAACAACAAACATATCGGGGTTCAGTGGCTCTGTAATTATAAAATGTTTTAAACTAAATTAGAGTAAACTTCCTACATTTACTATATGAACTGCTCACAAAAAAACAAAAACTAAAATATATTAGATTAGATTATCCTGCCTTGGTCCTCCCTGTAGCACCATAGTAACTGGTCCAACCAAGTGGGTTACTCCTCCAACACGAACAGCAGCAGTCAGCAGCTCTCTCATGTGCACCAATGCTTGTTTCCGTGTATTCCCGCGACGCCACCTTGTCTGAGCAGCAAGCAAAAAGCTACTGCTGGATACCTGAAATTGAGAGTAATAACCCCCCAATAGAGTATGTAAAACAGCTATATAAATAAAAACAGCTACTTCAATTTATAATCCCTAAAAGCGCAATGCAAATCATGCACAGGTCCAGCATATGACATACCGCTTGGTCAGGATTGGTTCCAATGAATGCAAACAGCTGACCTAACAAAACACTATATGTTGGTTTATCTCTGCTATCTTCAATAGCCAGAGACTGCAGCAGTGTAAAAGAGCTGCTTCTGTGACTGGTTACATTCCGTCTCCTGGAAAACAGCAACACATGGCAAAACTGAAAAATGTCTTTAAGGTAAGTGTTGATTACAAGTTACATGACCGATATCAGAAATAGAAGCATGTTGGCTTTTTGTATTTAATTTGTGCATATATAGAACATGTAAAATATAGGACTATACCGTTGATTTGATCTATTAAACTCCAGGTCATTGCTTCCAATCATTTCTAGATCAGAGGGTGCAGACATGCTGCGAAGAAAGACCGGCTGACGCATTGCCTGGGATATTGCCTTGGCCTCGGATGTAGATTTACAAGCTGAAAAATGTCCAAATTACACAAGTTAGGTTACAAAAAAGCAGAAAGATTAGTATTTCTTGCACACAATGTACAATTGTTTGCAGTTCTCCATCAGTCCAATCTTTCAATGCAATGTCTGGAGTTTACATGTAGGTGCCACCAGTAAAGGCAGGACAGAACGAAAATTGATGCTACCTCACTCTCTATAAGAACTTCATTGGTGACCCTACAGGTAAACCCTACACATAGCACTGACAGAACAGGTCTATGGAAAAAGGGATTTAACAGTAAGAGATCATTTTAATTTTTATTACACTTGAGATTGTAATCTTTAAATGTAGGTAAAGAGATCATTTTAATTTTTATTATACTTGAGATTGTAATCTTTAAATGTAGGTAATACATCAATAGTGTCAAAATACAAAAGCAAAAATATAAACTTGCAGTAAAATGCATTGAGCTGCCTTGCTAACGAAAGATCCAAAGTTATGCTGCAGCTAGCAGTGCTATGTCCTTGTCCAATTGTAGCAGCAGTTTAAATAGCATGGCTGTACTATCAGCAAGAGTGTATAGTAAATGGGGCACAAAGTAACGACAGTCCCCTGATGATTGTTAGTAAACCAGTGTCTCAGCCAGTTTTCTGTGCAGCTACAGTTACATAAAATGTGTTCCAAAAAATTTCACTGAAGCAATGTCAAATATAATAAAAATGTATTTATCTGTGCTCAAAAGAACAGAGTAGGAAGGACATTAAATAAGTAGAGACTGTTATTAACTTAAGAGACCAAACGAAATACTAAAGAAAAAATACCCACAGAATTTCTGATAGACGACACTGAGCTTAATAATATATCCTAAGTAGTTAAATGCCACTGTCACAGCTAAAGGAAAGAGCACTTGCATCAGAAGCATGGCTCCTCCTTCTGCCTTAGAGCCACTTCTTGATAGGAAGAATGGTCTTTGGTTGATGGAGAAATTATGATAAAGCTGCTTAAATAATTATGCATAACTGAAATATACCCGGAGGCTCTGTAGGTGTGCCCGATATACTTCTAGTGATGCCAGATTGTGCTGCAATAGTAACATGAAGTAGTAACTCAGCTCGGTTCATCAAGCTCTTCACCAATGTTTTCGTTTTTGCCATGGGATGGGAGGATTTTTGAGTCAGCGAGTTCACCTCTTGGAAAAACTTCTCTCTGGTGAAAAAAAAAAAAAAAAAATGTACAAAAAAACCACAAACAAATTGTAGTAGCTTTGTAGCAGAAACCCCCCACCAAAATGCTGCTTTCATCTTTGCAAACAAAACAAAAAGACTGCAGTATACCCACAAGCTACATCCAATGCTTATAACTTAAAAGGATAGAATTAGAAACATAGGGGGTATTCAATTGTCAGCGAGTTTTGTTTTCTTCCCCACAGCGTTAAAAAGAAAAAAAAAATAATAAAAAAAAAATCTCCCGCGGGTTTCTGACAGCAATAGCAACTGTTTTGAGTTAGCGGGAAAATTCAATTGAAAAAGAGGGAACGCTGCCCCCACACGTTAAACATTGTGCTTGCGAGATTTTAGTGGAGTGAAGGGGAGTTTTTTTTATTTTTAAACACACACCAGAGAGGTGCGAGATAAAACAGCATATTTTCCTGTTTAACCCACCGTGTTAAAAAACAATTGAATAGCTTTTAACGCGGATGCCTCTTGCACACCCTATACTTTCAATAGACCTTCTACTAGAGTGCGGGAGGACCGTTTTATGAAAAAAACTGAGCGTTAAAAATGGAATTGAATTCCGGTTTAAGTTAAACCGCTCGAAAATGATAAAAAACAGCGTCAAATGACTTAACGCGGTCAAAAAAAACCCAACTCATTGACATTTGAATTCCCCCATAGAATTTGGCAGCAGATAAGAATCAGTTGGCCCCTCTAGTCTGCCTACTGTTTAACCTATGGTAACCTCAAACCCTATGTGAGCCTTAGTTATTTGTAAGGATATGCTTAGGTCTATCCCAAGCATGTTTAAATTTCTCTACTGTATTATCCTCTACCACCTCTGTTGGGAAGCTATTCCGCTTATCCACTACCCTTTTTCCTCAAATCTCCTCTGAACCTACTTCCCACTCCAGTTTCAGTGCATGTCACTGATTCAGGGTTTCCTCCGGGTGCTCCGGTTTCCTCCCACACTCCAAAAACATACTGGTAGGTTAATTGGCTGCAATCAAAAATTGACCCTAGTCTCTGTCTGTCTCCCTCTCTGTCTGTCTTTGTGTGAGTGTGTGTATATATTAGGGAATTTAGACTGTAAGCTCCAATGGGGCAGGGACTGATGTGAATGAGTTCTCTGTACAGCGCTGCGGAATTAGTGGCGCTATATAAATAAATGATGATGATGATGATGATGATGATGATGATGTCCCCGTATTCTAATACTTCTCTTTCTTTGAAGAAAGATTCCCTCATGCACCTTGTTAAAACCCTTGATAAATTTATCAGTTTCTATCATTTCCCCCCTTTCCCTTTCTTGCTCTAAACCAGGCCTGTCCAACCTGCGGCCCTCCAGATGTAGTGAAACTACAAGTCCCAGCATGCCCTTCCAGCTATTAACAGGTTGTCTACTGGCAAAGCATGCTGGGGCTTGTAGTTTCACAACACCTGGAGGGCCGCAGGTTGGACAGGCCTGCTCTAAACTATACATATTAAGATCTTTTAGGGTAAGTTTTGTGCATTAGGCCATGCACAGTTTTAGTTGTCTTTCTTTAGCTGCTACATATAAAGCTTACAACAATCTGCACCCACAAGTTACGTAAAAGTTTCCTATACTGAACTGTATTTATATTTGATAATGTACAATCCTTTTGCAACCCACTAAAAGTCATTCAGTTCTTGATTGAATGGTAAATATAGATTTCTAGTCCATTTTTCTTCAAGTCAATTTTACAAGCAAATGAAAATAAGTAAGTTTAGTTTAAATGTATCTTTGAAGTGATAGGATAACAATTGAGAGTAAAACCGTTCCTTTTAAATGCTCCAAGTAGTTCCAAAGTTTGGATCAGATTTACATTATGTTAAATCAAATACATGAGGGAGTATTAACATGTATCTCTTGCCTGCATACATTGGAGACCTTGGTTTTGGGGCTAAAATACGAATGCAGTTATTTACTAGGAACCAAAAAGTACCTATCCCTCAGTGATGCCACTCTGTTCCTAGTGAATTGCATTGTTACAATAAGTGCCTTTCAAGTGTCTCCACAGGGACCCATTTACATGACACAAAACAGAGGAAATACTGTGTAAAATCCTCATTTGTGGCTAGGGACGCTTTATATTCTGCAGCTGTACCTAGATTTGCACCAAAGTGCAAGGGTGATACTTGTGTAGATAGAAGATTGCATTGGCTGATAGGAGGAGTTGGCATGAGGGAGGGCATTCCTTGGAAAGTAGAGTAGGTGCACAGACTCACCTAGTTTAGCTGAGCAGTGCAAAAATTAGTTTTTAGAAAAATGTATTTAGAGGGAGCCTTTTTATTGAGTTCCTTGGTATGCTGAAGGGTGTACGTACACACACACACACACACACTTGAATTTTGCACCAGCTATGGGCTGGCGTAGATCAGGTACTGTCCTAAACTTTTGATGGGATCCTATGTCCCCTCAGTAAGTCATCAATGAGGCTAAACCAAGCAGTGTTTTAGAAGAAAAATGGAAACATTTAATTTAATGAGAGGGGTAGTTCTACAGTGGTAGATTTTGATGCTTATAGTTTTGTACAGCGCACTTCTTCAGATAATTCTGCTTACCCGCACATGCACACACACTTCTAGATTGCAGGGTGTCTCCAGAGATTGGAGAGTAGGTGTGTACCATAAAATGAGCTCTATGAACAATCTAAGCGAACAGGTGCGAAACTAAGATGTTTTGTTTTGCACATTGAAAATGAGGTCTAATGACAATAGATAATGGATGAATATGAAGTCACGACTTTGGAAATGAACTAAGAATTTCCATAGGACAAACAATCCTTTTTCAGTTACCAACAAAATGGACTTGCAAAATGAATTTGAAAAAAACAAAATGAAACACGTTTAGAAAGTAAGTGAGGAAAAGATAAAATTTGATCTCTTTCAAGGTGGCTGAGAACCAATCACAATCTTAATGAAAGCAAAATGGACCGAACATTACAGTTTCAGAAAACATTTAGTTTTACCTACCTGAGAGAGAAAACCATATTCTCAGGATCACTTCCATCAAAGAGTATTTCTTTCATTGAACATAACAGCTCTAATTCTTTCACTTTGCTCTAAAGATTTAGAATACAAAATAGGAATTAAAAAACAGACCGTAGAATGATAAAGAGTATAAAAAAAAAAAAAAAATCAGAACAAAACAGCAATTTCAGTCAATTAGTCTGCTTACCTCATTGAAGTGATAGTCATAGAAGAATGGAGCATTATTCTCCAGTTTCCCATTCAGTGCATCTTCCACTTCACTTTGCCATTTCTGTTCCAATTCAGCAACACTCTGTAAAAAAGATGAGTGGTGAGTAATGAGCATCATGTTAGTTACGAATATAAAACAATGTTGCTTTATGTAATATCAAAAGAGGTAAGTTTTCATTTTCACCACGTATTTTCATGCATATCTTTTACCATAATGATGAATTCCTAACCTACTTTGTCCCTTGTACGGCATGCAAATTAGAAGGAGAAAGATTTTTTTTTTTTTTTTTTTAAAAGACATTTAAGTAGTCTAAAAAGAAATAAATCTCCATATCCTAAAAGTAAAAAGCTGCGGACTCAGCCCAGTCCTCACTCTATCCATGGACAATCAACCACCTGACTTCCTTGAGGGGCCAAACACAACTCTATCCTCTCCAAAGAAGGCCTTCCAAGTCATTAAAGTGGCTGAACATAACAGATTCCCTTCTGGCAAAAATACTCAGACAGCGATGCAACCCAAAAAAAATCTGCCAGGTCACATATTGTGTGACCTCCAGTGTTTAAAACATTTTACAGTAATCTTTATAATGTGAAATAAATTAGCTAAATCCTAACTCCAAAACTTACAGACCTCTTCAAATCAATCAGAAAGGGAGCATCCTTTGGTTCAACCACCACAACTACTATAATTTCAGTCAGTCATTTCTAAGGAGTCCTTTTGGGAGTTACCATCCAATTTCTGTTTCCAAGGAGCCCTTTTGGGAGTTACCATCCAATTTCTCAGCTGAATGTGGACCTAAACATTATTACGGGTAGTGTTTGTGACCGGGTCAGCACTCTTCCTATCATTGGAGCAACTGACCTAGTTTACCATTTAAATAGCTCTAAACCTCTATGGGTTAAATTTATCAAGCTGTGAGTTTGAAAAATAGTGGAGATGTTGCCTATAGCAACCAATCAGGCTCTAGCTGTAATTTTGTAGAATGTACTAAATAATGATAAATGGAAGCTCATTGGTTGCTATAGGTAACATCTCCTCTGTTTCAAACCCACATCTTGATAAATTTACCCCATAGAGTTTTAGAGCTATTTGAATAGTGAACTAGGTCAATTGCTCTTCTGGTAGAAAGAGTGCTGACCTGGTTACAAACAGGGAGCGAGCGTTCTTAATCAGATTGCCACTCTCTACTGTAACTGTTCAGCCTCTGTCTTGGTGAAATACTTACTCTCCATGTCCCTTTTAATGGATAATGCAACTGCTGACTGCTAATCATCAAATCCCCAGGTCTAGTGTGCGCTCTCTGGAGCACAAAATAGCCTTATAGCCTGATGACATTCTCCTTTCAGTTTTAAATTCTCAAGTTGCCCTCTTTAATGTGTTTAAGGAAACTCAAGGAGTTTAGCCTCCTGTCTAATTAAAACAATGCTTGTGACAAGATTGAAACATTAGGCATCCTCCTGTCCATAAAAACTTTTACTTAATTTTAAGTTTAAATGTTAGAAAAGTAAAGTTTAATTACCTAGTACATCTACATCAATGAAATTATGGGTCTCTATTCAAGGCCAACTACTCACCCCTCATTGCCTTTATCAAATCAGACCGTGTAGTGGATCAAAGTGTTAATTTTCTTGGTTGACCGATCAACTTGGTCAAAATGAACATTGTTCCAAGACTACCCTACCACTTCCAAACATTACCAACTACAACCCCCTAGTATCCTCATCTGTATGGTCTGAAAAGCAGCCAAGAATCAAAATGTAAATCTTCCAACACTCTTGCCATGGCCAGCAGACTAGGGGGTATATTTACTAAACTGTGGGTTTGAAAAAGTTGAGATGTTGCCTATAGTAACCAATCAGATTCTAGTTATTTATTTAGTACATTCTACAAAATGACAGCTAGAATCTGATTTATTTCTATAGGCAACATCTCCACTTTGTCAAACCCGCAGTTTAGTAAATATACTCCATGGAGTTCCTAATTTTAAAAATACTTGTGCAATGCATCAAATGTCATTCTCCCCCTGGGTGATGAATGTGTGTAGATATTGAGTCACTGGAACACTGGTGATACACCTGGCTTCTCTTTCAGCAGATGATTGGATGCACACACAGCTGTGCTAAACGGATATTTGAATATAGGAATGTCTAGGAATGTCTTTTGGAACTCAGCAGCAGTGGCAATCAAGAGGAGCTATTTTCGTGAACACTGATTAGTTTGTTCACTCTTCATTACAACAACCTGCAGGTGTTGACCTTTTACTTCTGTTATTTATTAACATTGGTTTTATTGTGTTTTAACATACATGTTCATTACTTATTCATTAAATAATTTATTATATCTAGCTTAGCACTGTCTTTTGTGTTTTTTATTTTGAGATATTGAGTCAGCAGCACTTTTATCCTCTACTACTGCTGTTTTGAGACTTCTGCAAGCTCATAGACCTCCAGCAGCTTAAACATATCACTTTCAATTTGGACTTGGTGCAGCATGCCTTTCTCCCTAGTCTCTTCATCTCTTCTAATATCCCTGTTCTAGTCTAGAATTTCCTCCGTGTTTCACAAAAACTGTATGCTATTGTTGGTCAAAAATCTGACTTTTGAATTATATTCAAGACAGGTATACTAACAACTTTTGCAGACCTACAGGCCATCTTACAATCTTTTTACAACAGCCTTTCACCAGTAACTACAAATAAGACACGTTTATTTTTCCACTGTTGACCACCTGGCAGCAAGTCTTAATTCTTTCCGAGAGCACTGCTTAAGTAAACACTCCTACAAGGGGCCTCACATCACCACAATATTTATGGATGGAACTAATGACTTTCAATACTGAAGAACTTTCTTTTACAAAACTTGGATGGTTTGAACCCAATTCAACAACCTGCAGCCTTTGTTTTCCTAGACCACCTACATTTTGACGATGCCATCAGGGAAGATGTTAATTGAGGCTCTTGAGATTTAAAATGTGTCGAAAAGATCTGTCCTGCTTGGGCACAAAGAACAGATTTAAATAAAAACCCTTGCACTTTTGAGCATCCGGGACCTGGCAAATGACCCCAGTAGCTAGAAGAGAAGCAACGCACTGGAGCATGCACGTCTCTTGATGAAATCGCGAGGCAATGGAGCCTGAAAGAATCTCTGAGGAGCGGGTCCTATGAAGTCTATAATATAACCTCTGGGTATTATTCCCAATATCAAATGGCGGATGCTGCCCACTGATACTTGAACAACTGTAGGCAAACACACACCCCTGCAGCCGCGAGGAGAGGGGGAGTCCCATCATGCGGGAGACATGTCTGAGCCTTCGGCATTCTGATCCGCCTCATAAAGGTAACCCAAAGCCTCCTTAAGGAAAAAGAGCTTGGAAGGAGCTTGGAATCATGCAGCCTTGCTGCAAATTGGTCGGCCCAAGACTCCATAGCTTTGGCCAACCATGCAGATTAGAACAAGGGTCTGAAAGAAGCTCTGGCAACAAGGAAGATGTTCTTAACAAACCCCTCTATCTTGCGGTCCTTCGGGTCCTGAAGGAACGCCGAGCTTGGAACCTGCAAGGTAGTATGCTGGGCTAACCTGGCAACGGGAGTATCCACTCTGGGTAAATGCTCCCAACAAGCTACCTCCAGCTCCTGCAGAGGGTAAAACATTCTATACCAGTGAGAAACCGTAAACTTCTTGTCCGGCTGCTTCTAGGCAGACTCTGCAATCTCTGTGAGCTCCGCCAATGATGAAAACAAACTGTTCTGCCCTTACTATGCTTCAAAAGGCCCCTGCTCAGGAAGATCCAAGTCTTCCTCCACCTGGTCAAGTGTTTGCCCTGGCTTCTGGCGTTGTCATCCCAGTCACCCAAGTGTGTGGAATGTGAATCCTCCACTAACTCGCCATCCTCTTCAAATTAACCCTCTGATTCTGAAAACAGAGCGAGAAAGGCTGGAGCGCTTGCCCCTAGGCGCCAAGTGCCTAGAAGAGTTTAAAAACCTGTTAAGATGCTCCAAACGCTTTCCCAGAGAGGATGACCACGCAGGCTCAGCCTGAGTAACCAGGGACGGAGACGGGAGGGCCTGTAGGACCTCACTCCCTGAACCATCAGAAGCTATGGGATTAACTGCCTCACTGGAGACTGCTGAGGAGGATTCCGTAGTACCATTCATAGACGCGGCAGTAACTTCTGCATGGTAACTGAAAGTAAGGTAACATAGAAACTGACTTTGCCCTGGTCCCCTGTTTTCACACTGTGCACAAAAGGCCCCCTGGCCCAGGCAATTTGGCAGAACATTTTGAGCAGGTATAAAATTTAACATGAGAACTCTTGCCCTTCTCCGACATACTTAATTCTTATTTTTTTTTTTTTTTTTTTTTTTTAAAAACCAAAACAGTACAGTGAGAATTGGCACTGAACTAGTCAACTAATAGCCTCAAAACAGTACTTGGGTAACTCTGTGTCTAAAATGTATATGTATTCTATGCATAAAAATATATAATCTCTCTCATTTTTCATTAAGAAAATGCAGAATCTGCAAGTACCACAGATAAACACAGTAAAACAGTTACTTGTTCTGACCCTGGTCTATGGCCCCAAAACAGTAAGGGCAGTGACTGTGTTAAGAAAGCATGTATGAAATAAATGCCTAGGTGCAGACAGAGTATACAGAGACCCAATATGCTCTAGTGTAAATATGGTATGCTGCCCTGAATAAGACAAGCCTTCTCCACAGGTTACTCAGCCTTCTTCCTGTCAGGAGAGTCAGGGAAATGGAGCCAGCAGCAGACAGTGCAATCCGGTGGCAGTGAGGAGTCCATCTGAGGAGCCAATTCTGGCGTGAAATTCTCTCATACCAACAGGTGAGGGGGTCTCACACACTCCCCTTCCTGGATGGTTCTGCATCTCTGGAGAAGATCTCTCTCACTGTGCCCGCTGAGATGCATGCCATCTGCACTCACAATCCATTGTGCAGCTTCTCTTATTACATGCTTGTGATGCTGCTTTTCTTGTAGCCGAAAGCCCTCCTCCGCTTCAGCAGGGGACTTGGTATCTCCCAACATTGCTGCTACACTGACTGATGCTGGCGCTCTCTGCCAAAGGCAGCGCCGGATCTGCTTAGCGTCTGTCACTGTTGAACTACTTCACATAACTGTCTTCTTTTTTCTTTTTTTAAGAAACAAAACGTAACTGTGTTCCAATCAAACTAACAGGAATAGCGTAAATAATTACACAACTCTCCTATCCTAGATAACCGCTTTAATAAAACACTAAGCAAGCAACAAATACTGCAGAGCAGTATCTACACAACCCAACTCCTTTGGCGTTTAAACAAAATTGAGGTCTATGGGGTTGCAGCGTGGAGGTGTCAACAGCAGCAAGTTTAGTTGTTAACTATTTAAGTGCCAACTCCATGCATCCTCATACAACCCCCATGGTAGCAGTGTCCCCCAGAGTGGATGAAACTAAATTTCTGATATTTAGAAAATTAGAAGATTTCTACAGGGTTTATAAAAGTTATGATCCACATGTTACACATCCGATACAACATAAAAAAATGTAGGTTCTAAAATAAAATCTAACTTAATTATGCATACAAAATAACTCAAATGAATTGTACCATCTGTTTTAAGAAAATAATGCAGTGTTTTTTCATTGTATTAGTGTAAGAAAAATAATCAACACTCATGTACTCATGTAAGTTTTACCTGTAATTGTCTTTCCATTGCGTTCAGTTTCTTGAATGCTTCTCCCATGATTTTACATAGCAAGTCGTACTCCTCAAGATGTTCCTCTCGGTATTGATAGTTTATCAAGGACTGGAGGGCATCAACCAAATTCAAGTGCTTAATGACGCAGGACACTACCATCTCCTCCATCACATCAGGTTGGATTATTTCCCTGTGTAGGAACAAGTAAATAATTGCTTTGAATATGTTATGCACAAAACATTACACAGTGTATTAGATGGACAACTGTGAAGAACAAGAGACAGAGAGGAAGAAATATAATATTCATACAAACCAGTCACTTTAGCTGCCACTTCTCAATTTGCTTTTGGTTGATGCTAGAACCCATCCTAATGGTCAGGCTTAAATGCAATACTTTTATTTCAGAATTTCTGGGGTGGATTATATATATTTTTGCAGATGTTTTGGTTCAGATTTACCCATTCAGGCGGATGGAGACCGAGGACCCTAGCTACTGAAACTACAACACTTGGACCACTGATAGGCAATAGGCAGCCCTTGGGCTGCAAAGCCTTTACCTGTTGGCCCCAACTCCTTCCTGCTTTATTGTCACATTTGTAAAACTTGTTTAAAATGCCTGCCGATATGTTATTACAGACAGATGTCTCTTCCTTTGATTAAATGTATTATTTTAATATATTACTGAGAATAAGAGTTAAGCGAGACCCTTTTTTGAATGCGAGAGGCTCCCAAAGTGTTTCAGGTTGCCCATCACTGGCTTAGAAGAAAAGTAACACAGAAAGAAGAGAAGTAACACAGAGTAACATCGCTTGTCTTCTTGTGGGGTCAAGTAGTAAGTAGGTTGGAAAGAACCAACAAGGGGCTTGTCATGATCCCCTGAACCCATCGATCTGGAGATGATGCTTTCCACTGTTCCTTGAATAACCATAGACGCCCCCCACTCTCGCGAGGAGAGGTGGATGCAAGTCAGACTGCCGTATTTTCCTGCAGCTTGTGAGCGGAACGTTTTGTGGAGAAAGACGACCTTCTCTATGGGAGTGACCTCAGGAACCTAAAGGTCTGCCCCTGCTCGCCTGACTACTATTGAAAGAGCTTCACCGAAAGGGCTGGCGAAATTAACTGAACCTCAGTACCTGTGCTTTAGGTACATTGACTGGGAGGAACATGCTTTTCGCACCTGTCGTTTGATAAATAATGTTATCAAGTTCCTGCCCGAAAAGTACAGAGCCCAAATATGGAAGGGACTCTAGGGAACATTTAGACTCTGCATCAGCTTCCCAGGACCTAAGCTAGAGAGACCATCTTGCTGCCACCGCTGAAGCAGACGCCGAGGATGACATTGAGTCTTCTGAGCAGCACCATATAAATAGTCTGACGCCTCTTTGAGGAGCAGAGAAAAGGGAAGCAGGTCCGAATCCTGTAGTCCTGCAGTAAATTGGTCTGCCTATGGCCCTGGCAACCCATGCCAAAGACAAAATGGTTCTAAAGGAGGCTCCTGCTGCCACTTAGATGGATTTTAGAAATCTTTCCACTTTTCGGTGAGTAGCATCCTGAAGGGAGGCTATACCCGGAACTGGGAGAGTGTTTTGGCACGCAAGCCATGCCACCAGAGTGTCCACCCTTGGTACCTGTTCCCAACGGACGTCATCTAACTGTAATGGGGACAGGGCGACAAATCTCCTAGGAACTACTACTTTGCGGTCCGGCTGTGACTAACCTGCTTCCGCAATTTCCCTCAACTCTGCAGAAGGTGGAAAGTAGACCGTGCGTCTCTTGATTGTTTTAAAATGACCCTGATCCGCTGCTGTGGACTCATCCTTCATCTATACCTAAGTGGTCCAAGGTCCGTCTAACTGCCAGGACCAGATCCTAAATGCCCTAATTTCTGTGAGATCATCAAGATCTGTGACCTGTGGGGAATCTGTTTTTGTAAGGGAGTTCCCAGTCCTCTTTGGACGTTATCTCTAAATCTGAGATCGAAAGACGACGATGACTTGCCCTTGCCGTTTGTTTTTGGATAGAGGTGGTCTCGGAGAAACTAAAAATCTATTCAGTCTGTCTATGCCCCTAAGCAAGGATGTGGACCATACAGGTTCACACCTACAGGGGCCCCCTTGGAGAGCAAGAGAAGATGAAGGGCCAGCTGGTCCTAAATCTGCCCAGTCACATACTGGTTCTGGAAGTACCTGTAAGGGGTGCCCCTGCTACCGAGGTAGAAGGAGAACCCGCAGACAGCGTTGCAATCTCTGCTTGGCCACCAAGTAGCTGCACCAGTGTGCACACCGGCTGTGTCAGCGATATCGTCCACACCGGGTCTTCCACTAACAGTGGAGAACTACCCTGGCTCTGCGCATCCTGTGGCCTCAGCTCGCAGTCTACGCAGAGCGCACCTGGGTCCTGCTGCACTACACTTGCCAATTTTACTTTGCATTTGGAGCAAGTAAAGTTCTTTGCTGTATGTGTTTTTCCTTTGTCAGACATTATGAGAGGAAGAGCAATTACAGAATAGAATAAGGCAGAGACATACAGACATTTCTTGTGTTGAATAATTGCTCTAAGATACTATCTAATCTCTGACTATCAGTCAAAAGATGTATCTTTACAATATGTATACAAATCATATGTATTATCCCCCAGTAGGAATGTGTGATGTAGCAACTCCCTTGTATATGTTGCTATCAAACTGTAATAATACAATATACCTATGCTGCAGTACAGAATGCATATTTGTAAAGAATATATATATAGTGGTACTTAGCCCTCCAGACTAGTACAGATCTGCAGCAGGAGAGGAGTCTCAGTCAGCAGTGAAGTGCAGATCAACACAATACCTTCAGAATTTCACTGCACTTCTGGGTAAATTATACCTCACTTCTTATTCTCTTTAAAGATTAAAACAATTCAAGCATTCATTGCTAAAATAAGAGAGAACATCCGCCCTCTTATGGAATAGTTTGTGCTATATCCAAAATGGTGAAGACAATTCACAAGAAAAAAAGGGGGACAAAGAAAAGGCGATGTTCTCTGACTATTTCAAAACACCAACCAATCAGGTTGAAAAAGTAATAAGATCTTTTAGTTCCTTAGCCACTTATACTTCAATAATTTTCAACCTGATTTCACATTGTCTGAACTATTATCAGACTGCATTTAACACCCATGCTGGTTTTAAACTGACTTTTTCTTCTCCTCTGTGGGGAGTGTGTAATATTGACTTTCCCCCAGGACTGAATAAAAAGTCATCCTAGAAAGTGCTTTAAGAGGTGGATTTTTGCTATTATGTTTTATTTATGCTATCTGATAAATTGCAATGACTATGTGTTATTGTTTATTTACACTAAATTAACGTTTTAATTATAAATTGGTTGGTATTTTGAAATAGTCAGAACAGCTCCTTTTCTTTGTCCCCCTTTTTTCCTTGTGAAGTGCAGCTGGCTGGGAAGTGTCCTGTGTTCTCTTCCCAGGTAGATTTGGCGCCCTGGGAGATACCAGTCTACCATCTTCTGTGGGTGGGGAGCTGTTTTATCCAGCTCATCCCCTCTTTTCAGCCATTCTTCACTGCCAATGTTTCTCTCAGCCCCCGAATTAATGCAGCTTCTATTACATAAGCGCACCATTGGGTCCTCAATTGCTGCCGTACATAATATATATATGTATCTTCACCCCCCCCCCCCCCCCTCTCCTCTGAGGGGGGAACTTTGCAGTGGCCATAAGATGGTGGCACTCTATACCTCTATACTCAGATGTTACGTTGGTCATCAGGGACAACGGCTTTCACCCAGAGACAGCTCCTACACAGTCTGCAGTTTTGTATAGTGTGCGATTATAATCGCACACAGAGATACTATTCAAAATAAAAACAAGTAAAATATTAATTAAAAGAAAAATCATTACTAATTTTCACTATTTTTAATCTACACTCAGGTGCTACACGGGTGGGTTTGGAGAGGAGAGGGGTCTGTCAGCAAGTTTACAATTAACAAGTTAACTAGTTAAGTGCCAACTCCCACGATCCCCACCTACAACACATGGTAGCAGTGTCCGCCAGATTGGTAGAAAGAGAAATACTAGAAGGCAGAAGTCTTTAGCAGAAAAGTCTATCGAGAAAAAGCACACTAGGAGTTTCTGCAAATTAAAATGAGCCCCTGCTATTCATGGCTATCCAAGGAACAGATAGGGATGCCTACCTGGCACCCAAACAAATCATGGGGGGAAACTACTTCCATGGATTTAGATTGCAAGCTCCAATGGGGCAGGGGCAGATGTGAATGAGTTCTCTGTGGAGCGCTGCGGAATTAGTGGCGCTATATAAATAAATGGTGATGATGGGAATTCTGCTCAACTTCCCCTCCAGCATTTCAGGGATGTCAGTTTACACAAATTATGCAAGACCAATTATCATATTCTGGTGTACATGATGCTGTATAAAGTAGTATGTGAAGTTATCTGCACTACTGTAACATATTGGATCTATCAGTGATAAAAAATAGGGGAACTTTGGAACGTCTATCGTTCATCGTTTAAGAATACACACTAATGCGATATTGGCCCGAACGGTCGTTTATCGCTTGACTGACTCAGTAGTAGTCAGTAATTTTTGATAGCAGCCAATTACCGTATATACTCGCGTATAAGTGGACCCGAATATAAGCCGAGGCACCTAATTTTACTACATAAAACTGGGAAAACTTAGTGACTCGAGTATAAGCCTAGGGTGGAAAAGAGCGCTAATTTAAAAACCTAAATAAAAATGATAGTTTCAATGTATGAAATCATTTGTAGCTAGATGACAAGGAACATTCATAAATGATTATAAAATCATTGGATACAATCTAATCGGAGGGAAAGAGCTAGCATGTAGTTTAAGGCAGCATTATAGCACAGTAAGAGAAATGTCAATACTTCAAACCTGTTTTGAGCTGTTAACATCTCTCTCTGTGGATGAGGTCCGCTGTACACGACCCTGGCGAGGCCATGTTGTGACAGAGCTCCGTCTGTGAGTGCCATTGACCCTATACTAGAAGGCTCGTGGAATACGGATGGCTTTGATAAGGATGGAATTGTAAACGACAAAACCTTGCTGTGTCCCTGTTCATCCATAATTTCCAAATTGTAGATACTCAGCAGAAGAGCCTCGATGCAGCCATTGCTCTGTAGGTCCCTGCTGGTGGACACAGACAGGTAACACCATATTAGTTCTGGAAGGAACTGAATCGTAAACGTCCTCAAGTGCTTCTCTTTGCTGCGGGAGAACTCAAAGAGTTGGTGGCAGACTGGTTCCAGCAGCTCACTCTGAGGTTCCTGAATCACTTCATACAGGGCAGAGACCAAAGAACTCTTCTCCTTCAAACTTACAGCATAACTTGTAATGGATACCTCAGGCAGGGTCTTAAACTCAGATAACCATTCCTCCACAGCTCCTCTCTCTGTAGTCAACATCTTCCCACATCTAGTAGTCTATACTGGTCGTCTTGTGATTGAGAACTGTGACCCCCTCCACTCACATATCACCATTAAGTACAACAAGGACTCACAATGCGGAGTGAAGAGTGGAGGTGTTCCCTAACTGGACGGGCCGGTTCGGATCCGCACAACAAAGTTTCCGAGCATTTAAAAGGAAGTGGATCCCTCCCCACTGGTGCTCTCGCCGAAAAGGTCCCAGAAGAAACCACAAAAGGCTGGAGGAAGAGCAGCCGATCCGAGTCCAGAATGGTCACCCAGGGATGCAGCATGACATTGCTGGCAGAGACTCAGCCTCCCGCACCCTCGCTCTTGTCTCTTCTCCTCGGGAGATTTTTCACTTACCCGGCAGATGCGTTCCAACAACAGGAAGTTCGGCATTTGGAACGCAAGTTTGCGTTCCAAATGCCGAACTTCCTGTTGTTGGATCGCATATGTAGAAGTTGACAGCCGAGGGACCGAACACCAGGTAAGTTCACCCGTGTATAAGCCGAGTGCCCTTTTTCAGCATACAAAAGTATGCTGAAAAACTCGGCTTATACACGAGTATATACGGTAACCTACTAGTATGTTTTTGGAGTGTGGGAGGAAACCCACGCAAACACAGGGAGAACATACAAACTCCACACAGAGAAGGCCATGGTCAGGAATTGAAGTCATGCGCTGTGAGGCAGAAGTGCTAACCACTTAGCCACCGTGCTGCCCATATAATTAAATATAATGGGCACATATAGTCTATTCTTCAAATATAATACTCTATATAGCTTGATTAGTTGCTAAAAGGTATGGTGAAATCCTGCAGCCTGATTACTTAATGGGACAGATACACCACATGACTGTGTCATCTGTCCAACCCTACTGATCTATTACATTTAACTATATATTTATAGTAAAAAAAAAAAAATCTACAGAAGGTGGACAGTTCTGCTAAAGACGGGGAGATGACTTGTGGGACAAGCCCTTCCCGTGTAAGAAAAAAGAAACCCGAAACAAACAAAAACAAAAATAAAATAAATTAAACAAAACAAAAACAGTAGGAGTTTTCTTTTGGCATTCACATATTCTACTAACAATAATAAATAAAATTTAAAAAAAAAAAAATGATTAATTGGCCTTGAAATTAAATCTTACTTTATGCTTGGTCTGAATTGAGGTCGGGCACGTCCAGATATTTCCCTCAGTTTTATCATGATTCCAGGAGGCAGCCTGATTCTAGGCAGCTCAAAGTAATTCCCTACTGGTGGCAACAATATGTCAGAAGGATATGTAAACTCTCTATCTTCTTCTATGGTAAGAGGCAGCGGAGATGGACTTGGAGTCAGTGCTGGAGATAATGCGCCGTTGGCTTCTACCTGCCACTGACACCTTTAAAATAAAAAAAATGTATTGTTATATTAAAAACACATAGCATATAAGACTGTACAATTACACTTATACATCACTTACACATATATTTTGGTTTGAGATCTTTAAGCTAAACAGGATGTATGAGAAAAGCCATTTCTAGACATTAAATGGTGTAAATAACGTTGTCTACATACTTATTTAAGCCCCTTTGCTGAAGAACTTCCCCCAGCTGGGAAGAGGAGGCTGGAGAATGGATTTTTGCACCAGTAGAATAAGAGCCACATGATTTATTGTTTATCACACTTCATAGAAGTTCTGCAGTGCTGGGTTTCCACCAACTCTGCTGGTCCAGAAGTGGGACAGGAAATATATACTGTCTGTCACACAAGTACTCACTCACATAGCTGAAAATGGGGCTGACTATTTGTAGAGGAAATTCCTAATCAAAAGCACAGGGGCAGAGACAGTGATATCGCAGTAAGCATAATGGACATGCTATGCTTTGTAACAGAGTTTACTATGGTATGTCAACACCTCTTTAGCAACTAAAGGTTCATACTCCCTGGCATTTTATATGTTATGTTGAGGTATCTTGTTGTGGAATGTTACTGGT
Organism: Mixophyes fleayi; assembly: GCF_038048845.1. NCBI lineage: Eukaryota > Metazoa > Chordata > Amphibia > Anura > Limnodynastidae > Mixophyes > Mixophyes fleayi. The sequence goes on from NC_134402.1 coordinate 360,327,117, forward strand.
TCTATTGTTTTCCTTTTACTGCACGAGGGAAACCTACATTGAGAAGCCTACATGGGCTCTAAAAAAGCTTACCATGTTAGGAGTGAGGTGCATCTAAATTGGTGAGAGTGAGCGACTTGCAGAAATACACTGTTTGGACTAATATGCCAGTGATGCAGCAGAAAGCTAATTGCCATGCAGCACTACACAGTTGTAGTTTTTTGCCCTTGTATCAGATCCACTTTGTTCAATCCAACTTTACTTCTTCTACAGTGTATTAGTGTAAATTGTAATAATGTATGAAAGGTTTAATTTGAGAATTTAGTTGTCCTTAAAAAATTTTCAAACTTTAAAAACACACTTGCAACACTTGCAAATTATATTGGCCATTAGATATTGTGTGAATCACTCGGTTATAGAAAAACAAAAGTACAACAAATACATCTACCTCTGCAAAAGCTTTGACCTCAAAAGATCATGACAAGTCAACTCTTCTTTGGTGATCTCTGGGCCACTGTACAGTATCCGGAGCATGGAACACGCCAATACAGACAATCCTAAAGCCAGGTCCACCAGAAATGGCAACCCTCCAGATACATCCTCTGAGGATTCCTGCAAAAATAAAAATATGTACATTGGGGACATCAGCTGACAACATGAAGAATGATATTTTGGATGGAATAGGTCATTTTCACTCACATATCATGTTTATCATTCTACTGCCTCTCATGCTCTACCAACTTCCACCACCAGTCATGAGGTGTAAAACGAAGGGAAGACATAACTCTCTGAAGCTCACCTCAGAGAGTTTACGGTCATAATAAAACCACTTTATCTCAGTCCTATAAGGGATTTATAGTCTCCCTGGGGACAGAAGCTGGCGAAGCTCATCCCACTACTCTGTCTAATGATGGAACTGCACAACAATGGTCAACAGAACTCTCTCCTTCAGATTACTTCAACTGCTTCCAATTGCCCAGGCTATTTATCAGCTATCTCTTCTGTTCTTTGTACCTTGAAAAACTGACATATGTAACAGCACACTCTGAGGTTAGAAAGCATGGTGCTAGGGCAAAATGTTATTTTCTAGCGGATTGTGATTCAGAATTACCCATATTATACGAAGCTGGAATTGACTGGGAATATCATTCGTAGGGCTTACAGGGTTGAAAATATATAAAGGTAGAGTCATCAGAATTGTGGCTTAGCCGAAACTGTTATTGCTACTAGTTCAGCAATAACTCTAATAAATGAACAAGTCAGAAAAGTAAGAGATGGAACTTTGGAAAATAGAATGGCAAAAAATTACTTACCCTCCTTTCATAAGTGCTTCATACTTTAAATCAAACAGTTAAAACCTTCCTGAGTCTCCATTTTTAGAGTGCTGGACTATCTTTTGTTTTCACATACACAGTGATCTTGTCGGTCTTGGTAGCACTTTCTCAAATGATTTTATTCACTTCTGCACAAATTTAATAAATACAAAGTAGCACACCTTGGTTTAACTGAATTCTAATTTATTTGAGAGTCAGATCCTATCCGTCATTGGTGCTGCATACCTTAAAAATGGAGACTAAGGAAAGTTTTTACTGTGACATCCTGAGTACACTTATTACTACACAGGCTATGGTCTCACCAACAGGATATGCCTTGATGCTGGCAGGTATGTTTACTCCAATATAGCTATAAAGTGCATAAAATGTCCTCCCTGTGTATATGCTGACACATAGTGATTTATACTTTGTTTTCACATAGATTACTTGCTATGATGATTGCAAACCCTTTGAACAGTGAGTACAACAGTTAGAGGAAATAGAAAGGAAAACAAGGGAAGATGAGGGGTGTTCTTTGTTTGGATGGATAGGGGGTTGGTTTGGAGGAATTGGACAGAAGAGTAAGGATTTTTTGATAGCAGCAGTGTCTTAAGTACTAGGTATAGTGGGTCTATAACTCCAACTTACAGTGCTAGTGCAATCTGTTCCAAGTATTGTGAAAAGGAAAGGCAAGAAAATTCCACCAGAAACAGAGATGGCCTGTTTGAGAAGGCCTTTGCAAGGTGTTCAAGACCCTTGTATCTATTATGAAACTAAGCAACCACCAGATGAAGAGGGAATGTATACAGAAATGGTCCCAACTTATATACAAACCTATGTCCTCCCCAACAGGCAAGGACTGCCTAGTTATGTGTATTGAGCATGGGCAAGCATTTTGTTATTTTTTCTTACTCTCTCTCTATAAGTGCCAATTATTTGGGGGTGGGTTGTCATTAATGGTTATTACTACAAAAGTTAGCTATGACAAAGTACAGGAAAAGGTTGAACAGGGAATTCTCAACAGTTCTGAGATCTTCCTTTATGCATACTTTCCAACTAGACGTCGAGGGGGGGTGAACTTTGCAACATATATGATGAACAGACAAGGCCTTGCTAAAGGTATATAAATTTTTGCTCTGATTCTGCAAAGTCAGACTGGCTTTCATTTTGTGACTGCTTTTCTCTATTGCAGTAAGCCAATACTCAATCAATATCTGGTTGGATCAGTTACCACAACAGACTAAACTACTTTGTCTTTGTCTAAATTTTATACTGTGAAAACCAGCCACAATTGTAAAGCGAAAAAGAGTATTACACACAACACACAGTTACAAGACAATGCAGATTAAGCCAGATTTATAGCCTTGCCACAAAAATGAAAGACTGCTCTCCAATGTAAGCCATTTCCCTCTATAACCCCTCGCCAACTGTTCACCAATTTATAACTTACAAAGTCCCAAATGATTGGGTAAACTAAATCTTTTCCTCAGGTAAGAACATACTTAGCAGCCTGGTGTCAAATAGAACACCCAAAAGTACAATGGGATGGGCTAGATTCAGGTTTGATTTGTTTATTTATGATCCATCCACGGGACTCCCTAAACCTGAGCTGTTATACAGAGGTAGTTCTGAAGGAGAAAAACAGAGTTTGCCATACAAATAAGGGACAAAGTGACTCCCCTTGATCTTAACAGAGCAGCCAACATTGCCATGACCTTGGTGAACACTTTGGGGGCCATGGCGAGCCCAAAGGTAAGAGATCTGAATTGAATCTTTAAGTCCTGAATCTGAGGAGGCGCTGATGTGCTTCCCAAAACGGGATTGTAAGATAAGCATCAGCATAACTTATGGTCCATGGACCCAAGAAACTTATTGTGCTCCATGCCACTGATGATGGCTATTGCGGATTCCAGGTTCTAGATAGGTCAATAGGTAATTTTTGAACCAGAAAGTAGTTTGAATAAAATCCCTGCTCAAGGCTCCATAAATGTGAGTCTGTCAAGTCACTCCAACTCTATAGTCACAGACCTATACCTTATAATGCTAGGACCAGAAGGTACAGGGGTAAGGGCTACTGGTGAACTTGCACTTGCATTATGGGTAGAACAATTGGCACACATTTCAGATCATAGTAATGTAACGGCAGAGTAGTAATACCTTTGAATATAGAGGAAACTTTTGATTTCATGTAATGAAAACAGTTATGGTGTGTGGCACTGGCTTCACTGTATTTTTTCTAGAATAGGTCAAACTACAGTATTTGAGACGTGAGGTCTCAGAACCTTTTTTTTGAGACAGTGAATGTGGCAGGGTTATCCTTCATCCCCAATGGCTTTTTTTTTAACCTTTGCAAAAGAACGTTTAGCAATCTAGATGAGAAACTCCCTCTTGGTGAAAAATATTGTTCACAGGTGGACTTCAATAAACTGGTGCAATCTGTTGTCTTCTAAGGTCACACAGAGTTTATTTAGGTGCATCTTAGCAAAAGGGGTGAATACATGCCTAATCAACTAATCTCTATTTTTATCTGTAATTAGTTTTATTCAACAGTATTTTGTGTTGATCAGTGGTAAGAATTTCCGACTAAATAAAAAACTGAAAATTGGCAAAGGTCAATTTCTTTTATAACCAATGTATTTAGTGAACTTCAGCTAGCATATTACAGTTAACCTATAATACTAAGAAATTCACAAACCAGTAGATTAAAGTAAAAATTAAAAAAATAAATAAAGTACCTTCCTTGTTGGGCAAATCAATATCTTGAAAAAAATCTTTGATAACACAATTGCTTTGCTTGTACAGTGTCTCCGCAATATAATTCCTTAAAACTTATATTCATAAACTTGATGGTGCTGTGTCTTCATTTCAGGGGCTCTTCTCCTCCAAAGCTTAGGAGAGGAACGCTAAGGTCTCCGGTGAGAAGGGTGCTTCTGCCCTACTTCTCCTGTTTTTCTATTACCTAGCTGCATGTATAACATACCCACAACGGTGGATACGTTCTGATAACAACCCATTACTTTTTTGAAGGGTGCAATGCAATGATACAGATCATATGAAACACTGTCTAACCAGATTTATAGAGGTAAAATAATGAAAAATGCTCTATATGAAAGCTGCAATTAAGGACTTGGCAGTAGACAAAGTTTATGGTAGGGGAGACCGGTGTCTTGCACAGAGCCGTAACTAGGGAGGTGCGGGCGCAGCCGCCCGATAACTGCCTCTATGCTCAATTGCTCCACACGGTGCCACAAGCAACAGCTCATTCCCTGCATCAGAAGCAGTCACCTTAAGCAGCTTGTTCGGCATTTGGAACGCTAAAATTGCGTTTCAAATGCCGAACTTCCTGCTTTAGGTGACTGCTTCTGATGCAGGGAATGAATTATAACCTCCCACTGGCACTCACTAAAGAGGGGGGGGGGGGGGTGGTGTTCAATTGCCAAGAAATCCCTTTCCCCTGTGCTTGTATCCCTACCTCCTGTAATCTGAGGTTTTTTGCATTTTTTAAAATCATTATTTAAAAAAAGTGGACGGAGCCAGAAATCATCATGACCGTAGGGTCCGTGCAGCCTATTACTGCAGCAGGGATCCTACTGACAGCCCTGCAGGAACAGAAGAAAGGAGATCGTGGCTGCCACACACAACAATAAACAGCAAGAGGTAAGTGAAAGTAATTGCTATGTAAGAAGAAGAGACAGAGGAACGGAAATGGGGATAAACTAAATGAGAGGGGGGAGGGGGGAGTAAAGAAAGGTAGCACTTAGGTTATAAGGGATATTTTGAAATGGTAAGGGGTGCCCCCTTCCTTTATACTTTCATCCATGTTTGCTAGTAAACAGAGCAGATCCACTACTCAGAGTAGCAGGTGCCTGTCCTCATTCAAACTTTTCAGCAGCCCAGTCCTGTCTCCCCCCATGTTTGCGTGTACTGTGTATCAGTGTATCTGTCTGTATCAGCTTCCTCTATCCCTGGTTGTGTTATCTCTTTATCCAAATTTGCATGTATATCCCTCTTTCTCCCTATGTATTTGTGTGCCCCCACCTGTTTATGTGTGCATAGCTCTTTCCTTTGTGTGTTTATGTCCATGTCTGCCTTTCCATTTGTGTGCCTGTGTCTCCCCATGTGTGTTTCTCTGCCCCCCCCTTGTGATTATATGTATATTTCTACATTGTGTCCCCTTATTTTCCTCCCGTTTGTGTGTATCTCATTACATATGTGTGCCATGTGGCACTTAGGGGTATTTTACAGTTGTCCAGAACCCCCTCACATTCAAATCAAACCACCCTGAAAGCAGAATCTGCACGGTATGCTGAAGCTGTCTGCGGTCGCAGAAAGATAAGCAAGAAAAAAAAAAGAGGCGCATGCGTGATTTCATGCCCATCACGTGACGCAGCCCGAGCGTAACACAGCAGAGGTGGCACCCCTTATACCCCCACAACAGGGACGACAGCATTTCTGCTGATAGGTGAGTGGCTGTTAGTATGCTATAAACTATATTTGAGACACTATTTACAAGTTCAGCGATATGTAGGAGTTTTATAGCTGTAAACTATACTAAGTGTTTAGGGCTTTCAGTTACAATACTGTGGAAAAAATAGGTTAAAGAAATAGATTAAATTTAATAAAAAATATATATATTTATTTTAAAACCTTTCATTAAAAATGTTTTATTCAAAGAAAAAATTGTTTTCAAACTATATTAATCTGTTGTCTCCATCCTGTGATGGTAATAACAGAACAGGTATTCTAGCGGTGCAATTACCACCATGATGCTTGTTAAATAGGCTTCCCCTTACAAACATTTGGAACCCCCCTCCCTTTTGAAATCCTGCGTTTGCCCCTGCTCCCGGATACAACTTTCTAATTTACCGGTATCGGTGACTGCAATAGACAACTATTGAGGTTGGTACTTGTTACCTAATAATGATTGGTCCTTACAGAACTAGCAGAGCCCCAAGAAAATGGCTGGCTGCACAGAGGGCTTCGGCTAGGAGGAGCAGCCTGTTAGTGGAATGTATTCAGTAGGTGGCACTGCTATTGTAAATATGTATTTTTGTTTTACATGCATTTTTTAACCTATTAATGTGAACAATTCAATTTGGTTTAATGATTTTAAGGGGACACAATTTATAAGCTTATATTAGTGATTAGATAGTACAGTACATACATAGTCTGTAATCACAGCAGAAATAACACTTTTACTTTCTAATTGTTTGAATTTAGTGAGATTTTTTTGATTGGACCTCTGCAGTTTTGCACCATTTGCGATGTGTACAACCTTTTTTTTTTGTTTTAAATTGATTTACTTCTCCGTTGGGGAGAGGGGGGAGTGGCAGTTGCTAAAGGGTTGGGGTTTCTCCAAAGCACTCTTTGTAAATCTATTTAAATTTACTGTTTACTATATGTCAGTATTGTCATTGGTGATGAATAAATGTATCTGGTGTCAATTTTACATGTTCAGAATTCAGTAATGCTTCTTGTAAGGCCAGAGCCATAACTAGGCAGGTGCAAGCAGTGCCATCGCCACACCCCCACATTAGGTTGGCCACACCCACTCGACAAATGTCAATCCCATTTAGATGGGGGGCGCCGGTGCCCTGTCTCGCCCAGGGCACTAAAATGTCTAGTTACGGTACTGGTCTTGCATTCCACTACTATGGAAAAAACCCAAATTACCACAGGTTTATAACCCTCAACTGTGGTCTCAGGGGGCTTTAAATATTTAGGACAAGTATAAATTCACTTTTTAAATTTAGAATGTATTTTCTAGGGTTAAATCACAGTGTTGTTGTTTTGAAGATCTAAAAGACATGTCCCTAAAAAATGTGATAATACAACTTATCATTTATTTATGTAGAGCCTGCAATTTCTGTAGCGCTTTACAGTTTGAGACAAACACAGTAATAAACAATACTGAGTAAAACAGACAAAGTAGTAAGTAGGCCCTGCTCGCAAGCATACAATCTATATGACAATGGGAATCAGATACATGAGGTTAACTCTACATATTGCATACTGGTCCAGCCAATTTGCAAAGTTAAAAAGTGAATGGTATGTTATGTGATCCAGTCACACAGCAATGTTGGAGACCCAAGACCCTGTTGAGGCAACAGTGGGTCTATCTGGTAAATGCTGCACCATTTTTACAAAACTGGAGCCTACCTCTGAACATGAATATAATATAGATGGTTGCCAAACACTAAAGGATTCTACTGATATTTGCAGGTCTAGTGAGTGTGTGTAAACGTTGGCCATCATAATTAATAGTTATTTCATATTATATATCTATATCTATACACACACACACATTATATCAATCTCATATATATATATATATATATATATATATATATATATATATATATATATATATATATATATATATACATATATATATACATACATATATATATATACATATATATATTTATTATCTCTATATAAAGACAGACATACACACATATACAGGCATAGAATACCCAGATTACGAATGCTGATGTAAAATGATCTACACTGGACCAGCTTCACAAAATCCATTTTCCCTATTTCACAGTGTACAACATCTTTAGACCCCTATATATGAATGCTACACAATAGAGAGCTACAACTATGTCTATTATGGTGGCCATACCCAAATCAATCTAGCTATTTAATCCAATCAGCCTGCATGTGACAGAACATTAAAAATTATAGAATACAGGTGTCAAAGCTAAACAATCAAAACCTGGCTTAGGTAAATTTTCATGCAAAGCATTCAGACTGAACTATGTATTGTAACTGTAATGAAAGCTCAACAATTCTACTATTGGCCTACATTGTTTATGCACTGCAAGTTAATGCATGCTTTTTTGGGGATCAAAATTCTTATGTATGAGGTGCAACTGAATTTTTTTTTTAATGAACAACCCAATTAGATTACAAAATATGCAATCACAATTGTTTATTAGTCTTTCAAACCTGAAAGTTAACTACAATTTGAAAACTAAAAAATATGGCTATAATTAGATAACTCATTTTAGACATATTAAAAGATTCAGACTTGATAAAATTACCAACTACACTAAAAGAATTTTATTAAAAAGAAAAAACCTATAACACTCCAGCTGTAAGGTCATTCAATGTTGATTTACAAACACATACATCTGTATTTCCATATGTGAACACAAAGGAGACATTTGACATGTTAAAAAAAAGTGTAACGAAAACTCACCTGAGCTCTGACTGTGCAAGAGAAGCCCCACATTGCTTTATCAGGAGTGTTGTGCTCACGACCACTTCTCATCTCAAAAGAGAATGTGACGGTATCGCCCTCTACCTGATAACATATACCAAACAATTTACTGTGAGAAGCCGATTTTCAACAAAACATGAATTGAGCCTTTTGTGTAAAAACTTCAGACCTGTGAAAAGCAGCAGCTCTGATGCTACAGAATTTTGTTTTGAATTTCATACTGAGAAGTGTGAGAACAGACAATTTTCCCACTAGATGTACACTTACGACAAGCTGCTCACACAGTGGCACATGGTAAGAAGTATTTTGTGACAGGCAATCAAGAGCAGTACTGAAACATTTTTTTAGAATTTGTAACACACAAAGCATTTTAGTGAGAAACAATGGGTTAGATTTAATGGACACTTTTAGACATCTATATTTTTAAAAAAATTCTTAATGGATAAGTTACTTAAATTCTAGTAAATAGTCACTGATAAATTAATGATTTTATGCTACCTGGGGGCTATTTTAAAGCAAGAACGTCACAACACGTGGTTTATTTTACTTTTATATTAGGATTGGGTACATATTTAAACATGACTAATATTTATGCAGCAGATATTGTTACACCTTCAATAAGGATGCTAATAGAACTCCAGTACAGATACACCAACACCATATATGTCTCTGCCCCATAATACCCCTATCTACACAAAAATACCCCTTACACTTTTATTCAGATATGTAAATATTATCAAAGTACAACAAGACTCAAAAGTTAGGTGCCAGCAATACTTTTGCTTCAGGATTTCTCCATAACACATTTGCAAAATACTTAGAGTGTGAGTGTATGTATATATATATATATATATATATATATATATATATATATATATATATATATATATATATATATATATATATATATATACACACACATACATACACACATTATATTATATTATATTATATTAATATATATATATATATATATATATATACACACATATATATATATACATATACACACATACACGCATATATATATATACATATACACACATACACACATATATATATACATATACACACATACATACATATATATATATATATATATATACACACACACACACATATATATATATATATATATATATATACATACACACACATACACACACATTTACATACGTATATACACACACACTGCGGAACATTGGGGTATAGTAGGTGGGACTAGGAGTATAGCCACTTATCAACTTGTTTGTTCCTCACACTCCTCCCCTACTATGCCTCTCCTCCTCTCCAGCTCAGACCTCAGTTTTGTATAACCAAGCCAGAAAGAGAGGAGAAGCAATACAGAAAATAGCACCAAAAACAGTACTACTTTCAGAGCAACTGAGGGTGCGCAGTGTCCCCCAATGGACTAAGAGAAATAGATTTCACGGTGAGTAAAAATCTTCTTTTCTCTTTCCTACCATTGGGGAACACTGCGAGACATTGGGACATACCAAATCTGCCTCTAGAACAGTTGCACGCAACATCCTGCGCCCAAAGCTCGCATTAGCAGATGCATAAGCATGCAACCAAGAAAAACACTGCAGAAGACGTAGGCGTTGCCATCCTGCACAACAGATTTACTGAAGCACCCCGACATGCCACCCAAGTGCCAACCGTGCTGGAGACTGAGCTCTAAAGTCACCAGAACAGGATAATGGGCGCGAACATAACAGAATGGAGGAAGGGATGTAGCGGGCATGAGACTGTCTGGAAACTGACAAGCCCCTTTATTAAGTGCCCGAAAGGACGAAGAGGACATATGTTACAGGGATAGAGACCCTGCGGTCAATCTGGCACTGAATAGCACGAACGGCATCCAGCCGAAGAACCGTGTCACACGAAAAGGAGGAAAAATGCTTGTCCACAAGCTCCCGAGTCAAGTGAAATGGAGATACCATCCTCTGAACCAATAGTGGCTGGAGAGACACCCCTCTCTATTCTACTGGAAAAGTAAAATGTGGGAGTGCAATCCACACTATCGCCACCAAACCCCTGCGACAGGGGCGATATGTAAGGAAACACCCCTAACACGGGATAAACATTTTCCCAGAGTCAGCAAGAGAAAAGTGACCAAATGAAGCACTCTGATCACCCAAACTAGATTTCACAGCTTCACCTCACCAACCAAAGGGGGGCTTGAAAGGGAAGAGACTCCTCGAAGAAAGGACTGAAGATACTGTGGTCCTGCAAACCGGTGCCGAAATTGATGTAGAGCATCGGGACCTGCACCGTGCGGGAACCTAGGCGGAGGCCCCTATTAGAGCAAGCTTGCGAAAGAAAGCGACTTAGAGGGCCAGCACTGGGAAGTGTGAAAACTCTAGGATTCACATCAAATGCTGTACTCTTTCCAGACCCAGGAGAATAGATGAGAAAAATGCCTTACAGGCTCTATTCAAGGTACCAAGCAGCTCCCTGCGAAGAAGCTCTGGCCCACTGCGCCAAGCTAGATGATATAAAGAGTGGCAGAAAAAAACCCCACGACCGTTTAGAATTGGCTACAAAGGTAGGCGGAAGGGAGGTGTTGCCACCAGCTGCCAATGTCTGAGAACCAAACCCTGCAAGGTAAATGAGGGACCCCAGGAGCTGGAAGCCGCACTCCATAAGAAACTCTTTAGCAACTGTGAGAACCTGGGAAGTGGAAGCGACAGGTACACCAGACCGAAGCTCCAGGGAACATCCTGGCATTGGAGAATTACACTTAATGGTCTCTAGAATACGAACAGTAAAGTGTGACGTGAGAAATAAGTATGGCCGCCCTGGGGACAAAGTCCAAAGTGCCCCCAATACTCCAGGGCAAAGGACGTGTCCGTAGAGAGACCATTCCCCATGGTAAATTACGCCTGCCGAGACTCTCGGCCTCCCACTTATTAATACCGGAAAAATGGACAGAGGTATGGGAAAGAAACGCTGCTTAGGCCATAACATGGTCAACTCTCACCCTGCTCTCGGGCCGCGTGTTCCCCCGTGATGCTACAGAAATGCAACAGCCGTATATTATCTGACTGATTGTTTAGACTATTCCTGGTCAGGACCTGCTGGGCGTGACGCCACATCCTGTGAACCCTGAGTACCAGATTGAAAAAAGTTTTCTTGGGAGGACCTAAAAAGACCCTGGAACCATAAGTATCCTATTAATCCATCTAACAGACTAGAGCCCGTCAGGACCAGGGTTCCAGGACATGGTGAACAACAGACCTCCCTCCTGACTTTTTGGCTAACCACTGTGGGAGAGTGATGATCTGTGAGTCCAATAACCTGGGAACCAGATCCTATCAGGAGAATATCGCTCTGGAGACAGGGTACCAACGTTCTACCCGGAACGTTGGTACCCTGTATACCAGAAGCCTCATGCAACTAAGGGAAAACTTCTCTATGCCCCATGCGCATCTTTTTCCTGCGCTGAGATGGGAGGGCCCTTTCCTCTGGTAGGAATACCCTGTGGGACCCAGTATAGAAGCTGAGGTCTTAAACGTATCTCCTGTGGCAGATTGAGTGGGAACCTATGAAGTTTCTGCATTCAGATGTGTGCTTTCAGGAACCGGATGGAGATCTATCTGTAAGAGAGCTGACGGAGCACTTGGAAAGTGGTCATCCCGACAGGGTACGATCGTGACCTGCCATGAGCGCCATAACCTTGGAGCCCCACGAAGTGCAATGTGCAAAATATAAAGCAGGACCCCGAGCCAGAATTGAGATTTCTGTACCGCCAAAGGGAAAGAGACACCGGTGCCCCCTTCCCGACTGGTACATTTAAGAAGACCTCCATAATGCAGGAGCTCCCTCTGTTCACTACCTGCAATGACTGTGCGTAGTGACTACATCCGAAACAAGAGCATGCAAGCCTGCCTGTTGAGGGACTGCCTGCTTAAATGGAATGAAAGAATCCGTCTGTGGGCCAGGAAGAGGTAGGAATAAAATGCGCCAACCCTCGGGAATACCACCTGGTATATAGGTTCCTCATTTAACTGCACCTGTGTAGGTACTATATGCTCCTATGGGAGCAAAGAAGTGAGTACGCAATGGGGTGCCTCACCCCCAGAAGAAAGGGGGAGGAAGGGTTTAAGACAGCCCTAGACGTGGCCTAGTGGAGCTGACAGGAAGAGATGTACTCTTACCTTCCATAGCCCCTGGCGACTACACTAGAATTCTGCAAAATTTGACAATCTCCGTTATTGGAACGTCCTCTAGAATACCTCTGGGTAACTACTCTGACCATGGCTGAATAGACCTTTTTTGAAAACCCAGCTAGAACCCTGTTGGGTGTAAACACACTGTCAGCCGACACTTAGGCTGTGTTGAGGCGTGATTATCCCTTCTGTCAGACACCTTCCATGGGCGCCTGCCCTACGTAGGAATAGCAGAACAAATGAATTGTCAACCCCAGGGGTACCTTCCCATCTAACTCTCTGCCCGGAGAGAAAAAGGAGATGAGAATCTTGCCAGTGTAATAATAGTTTATTTGGCTTACTGCTAAAGGTCAGACACCCTGCCCAGGGCCCCAGACTCAAGCTCTGCAAGGGTTAGAGTGTGTTTGATGCTTAAGCTAAGACTACCCATCCTGAGAGGGATGTGGAACTTTTAGAGTCAACAATGTTTTTGTCAGAAAATGGAGATGCAACTAGCCATCCTCTACCGAGGAATGGACGATATCCTGATTCTGACTGTGGACAACTCTGAAAAACAAAATTATGCTTACCCCTGTGAGATGGAAGGAAATTTGTGTATATGTGTGTGTGTGTGTGTATATATATATATATACACACACACACATACACACATACTTACATACAAAGACACACACACACACACACACACACGCACTCTTATTCAGAGCAACTGTATCAGATCTCTACAGCTACAGAGACTTTAGCAACACCGTATGGGAGAGATCGAAATCCTGACTATATGTAAGGGTCAGTGAGGGATAGGTGTATAAGGGAGGGCACACCCCCAAAAATACTATTTTTCGGTGTGGATTTGGTAAAATTCATATTTAAAGAGGTAAGGTCCTAGAGTATTTCTGCTACTAAGATAAGCATTCCCTTATGAAAAAATATTTATGTTTAAAAATATCAAAACAAGTACCTTCACCAAATCTTTTGGCCAACCAGTGCCCAACACACTTCTACTTCCATATCCGAGTGTATTTCCACCATACTCTGCTACTTTCCGACTGTTTGTATTGGGACCAGCGTAGATCACCAGCTTCACATGAAAAAAATAAAAAATATATATATAAAATTAGGGGAACAAAAAAGTAAAAAACGTACTGACATAATATAAGACAGTATAAAAGCAAATATATGTCCCTCAGTAGCCAGTGAAGAAAGATACAAAAGTGAGGTAGAATAAGATAGGTAGTGGGAGGAGATATGGAAGTTCAATAGGCAATTGGATAGGCAAGATAATTTGCATATTTAATTGAGAAAGAAAAAGCAGAATATAAAATATTCAACAATAAATAACCTGTGTCCAAATTCCTGCAAGTGGACAAACACTAATTTGTACCTATGCTCCCCAATAACCAATAAAGAGGGATAGTGTAGGTAAGGCAAGACAGGTGATGTGCAATAGGATAGGGTAGGCAAGACCAATTGGGTAGACTAGGCAGGATAGATCATTTAACAGGAAAGTCCTAGTAAAAAACTTTGTATATCACCTACAAATATGAGATTCTTTGAGTATGAGGGATTTATTCAATATTTCTTTGAACTAACCTTATCATAATCGTATTGTGAGGAACACCTGGTGTCAAAGCGTAAATACAGACAACGGGCTCCAGGTATGTGAACACTCTCTTTAAACTTGTAGTTGTCTCTAACAGGATGAGCTGTTTCTACAGTCTTCCCTGCAGCCCACGGAGCTGGAATCTTCAGTCCTGTCAGAAAGCCAGGCTCTTCCTTCTCTTCCAACATCCTATAGCAAGGTAAGAGACATATTCTAGTCACATAATGAAAAAACGAACATTATACCTTGCTACAAATGCTCATTGTACTATTAAAAATAATTAAGTTCCTACTGAAAAGGGCAAAAATGGGAATTTTGTACTTACTGTAAAAGCTCTTTCACTAAGCCCAGTTGGGGAACACTGCTCACCTTGGGATATAGAGGGTGCTGTGTGGAGACATTAGAGATCTGTCTAGCCTGCTCACCTCCCCACTATGCCCCTTTCGGTCACTATCTTCAGTTTATTTACTAACAAAGCCGCAAGAGAGGGTGAAACACAACCAGCAGAACAAACTTTAGAACTGTAAGAACAAAGGGTGGGAGCGCAGTGTCACCTAACTGGGTTTAGTGAAAGAGATTTTACGGTAAGTACAAAATACCATTTTCACTTGTACTACCAGTTTGGGTACACTGGGGACGTCCCAAAGCTGCCCCTATGGGTGGGATGCGCGTGATGAGTGGCACGTAAAACCTTACACCCGAAACTAGCGTCTTCAAACGCAAAGACATTGAACCTGTAGAATTTGGTGAAAGTATGGACGGAAGCCCAGGTAGCAGACCTGCACAACTGTTCAACCGAAGTCCCATGTCTCGCCACCCAAGATGTGCTAATCGATCTGGTAGAATGAGCCATGAGACCGTCTGGAATGGGAGATCCACTCGAAATATAAGCCTGATGGATAGTTTCTGTAATCCATCTAGCAATCGTCTGTTTCGTGTCCGGCTAGCCGCGCTTCCGAACATCAAAGAGCGCCAGAAGTGAGTCCGACTTACATACAGAAGCTTTATGTTCTACATAAGCCCACGAGACCCTGACTACATCTAAAGGAGGGCTAGAACTCTGCTGGCCTGAAGACCAGTCACAAGTGAAGGCAAGTGAAGGCAGGAATGACAAAATCCTGGTAATGTGAAATTTAGTTACTACTTCAGGCTGAAATGACGTCAAGGTACATAAAACCGCCCTATCTTCATATAACCAGGAAGGGAGAGCGACAAGAAAGATCCGCCAATTTCGAGACCCTTCGAGCCGTCGAAATAGCCAACAAAAAGGCTACCTTTCGGGTGAGAAGTTTCAAAGATACAGACTCTAAAGGATCAAATGGATATTTCTGCAAAGCAAAAAGAACTAAATAGAGATCCCACAGACCTACCGGAAAGAGAAACAGGGGTTGGACACCTTGCAAAAAATTTGGACATCCAGCAAAAGAGCCAAACGTTTCTGAAAATATATAGATAAGGCTGAAACCTGTTCTTTAAGGGTAGTGAGCTGCAAACCCTTATGCAAGCCATCTTGCAGGAAAGCCAACAACCTTTCCATATGAAAAGAACTTGTTGACAATTTATGTATCTCACACTAACCAATGTACAACTTCCACGATGATAATTCCTAAAAGACAATGTTTTCCTTGCCTGAAGCATAGTCTGAATAACATACATGCTGTTAAAGCCAATTGATCGAGGATTTGGTGAAAGAATGGATCTTGACTTAGAAGATCCGCCCTGAGTGGCAGCCGCCAAGGAAGATCCACAAACATTGCGGGAAGGTCCGCGTACCAAGATCTTCCTGGCCAATTCGGAGCCAAAATAATCGTTAGAACTTTGTCGTGCCGTAGCCTTTTTCAACACTTGCGATAACATTGGGATTGGGGGAAAGATGTACACCAATTGGAAGATCCAAGAAACGGTCATGGCATCGGAAAGAAAAGTTCATGGATCCCGCGTCCTCGCACCATATTGGGACACTTTGTTGTTCCATCTGGAAGCCATCAAGTCTATTTCTGGCTGGCCCCACCTGTTGACAAGGGGAAAACATATCCGGGTGAAACGACTTTTCCCTTAGGTGGGTTGCATGACGACTCAGATAATCCGCTTCCCAATTGTCTACTCCTGGGAGAAAGTCTGTCGGAATGACCTAAACCCACCATTCCGCCCACTTCATGATGCATGGAGACTTCTTTTATAGTCCGGGAGCTTCTGGTACCTCCTTGGTGGTTTACATAGGCCACAGCCATGTTGTTGTCCGTCTGTATCCGTACTGATGTGTTCCGGTCGAGACTGTGTACGGAGAAATATCCCAGACCTCTTTCCTTTTCTAGAACTGGGATAACTACCCCCGAAGCCACCAGATCCATGACAGCTCCAAGGAGGGTCAACCTTCAGACCTATTCTCTGGGCAGAGGAGCTGACCTGAACCTACCAGATCCAAAATGTACCCTCTTGAGACCACCCCCTTCACCCAGATGCCTCTGGTTGAGCAAAGCCACTGATGACAAAAGTTCAGCAAGCGAGTTCCCACCACTGTAGACACCTGAGGGAAAGGGGGTAGTGGGTCATGCCAAAGGCTTCTCGGCAGGCTTCTTCGTGGGACGGCGTTCCGACCAAGCCTGCCAACCTCTTTGGCTACCGCCACCCTGACGGACGGAAGGCTGACATCGTGCAGCAACCCGCTCGGCTAGTCCCACCTGTCAGAAGAACCAAATCCATCTCCTTTCAGGTATGGAAGCGGCCGCTGGAAGGAAAGAACTCTTTCCCCCCCCCTGTAGCCGAGAGATAAACTTCTCTAATGGTTGTCCAAAAAGAGAGAGGCAGTTTCCAGAGCTCTGCTGGATTCCGGGTCCACCTGCCAATATCTCAGCGAAAGCGTACGTCTCAACGTAATAGCCAAGAAAGATGTACGTGACAATCCCTGATCAGCATCTATAACCACTTCTCTCAAAAATAAGGCAGCCTTCATTATATGATCTGCTAAAGGGAACAAATCATCTCTATGAAGTCCCGCCTGAATAACTTTACTTAGAGCGGAAACCCATATTTCCATTGCTTTAATGACCTAGGCTGCTGCCATAATTGGGCACAGCGAGGCTCCAGATGATAAATAGATGGATTTAAGAATTCCCTCACACCATTTCTCAGTGGAGCCTTTTAAAGAAGCAGCACTGGGCGCCTGGAGAACAAAAATCTTAGTCGGTGTGCGATGGGAGCATCCACAACGGGATGATTCTCCCAGGATCCAATTTCCACCTCAAGAAAAGGTTAAATAAACTAGTACCACTTGGGAATGAGGAATTTGCCATCTGGTTTATTTCTGGTCTCTCCCCAAAATTCCAACAATTAAGGAGCTGGGGGGAAAAATAAAGTTCTTTTCTTAGATCTCTTGAACATGGATGTCTGGACCACCTCTTGGTCAGAATCAGTGATACTGAGTATCTGCCTCACCGCCAAGTTCACATCCTCAATACCCTGTCTGCCAGAGTAATCCTCCTTCCACCTCCACGAATCTTCACAATCAGAATCATCGAGTATAACACCTTCCTCCTGTAAGGACAGCTCAGTATCTGAGACCTCCATATATTGAGACACTGGTTGGCCCAGGCACTTGCGCAGCCTAGAGGCTGAAGCTGTCTGCAACACCTTTTCCAGAGAAGCAGATACTCTAGTCAATCCTTGGACTGATCTCTCCAAATTCAGCCTCCAAGAAGGATTTTTGGGAGAACCCGGCTAAAGTCGGGTAATAACAGAGATGCCTGTCCAGAGTGGAGGCATCAGAGGACAGCGTACCCTGGGAAAGAATAGAGGTGGCAGCACCTACCATTCCCAAGCGTGGGTTGTCTCTCCTCTATTCCGCAATGGTCCTTGCCAGTTTCCTGGCCCGTACCGGTTCCACCATCTTATGCTCCTCCAGACGAGCGTACGCAGGTCCTCAGTCTGACAGTCACTGCCCAAGCTGTCTAGTTCTGACTGTTCATTTGGAAATTCAGGACTTAGAACCTGTCTCTCTCTCTCTCATATGATTAAAGTAAAGAGTAACAGATATGAGAGACACACAGCAGAACAATCTGTATCCACAAATGTCTACTACAAATTTTTCACCCCCAACTACTAGTGTATAAGTGGGTGGCTACAGCGACACTATATAATATATTTAGAACGGCATAATAAAGATATAGAGATATATATATATATATATATATATATATATATATATATATATACATACACACATACACATACACACACAAAAATATACACACACAAATATACACACACAAATATACACACACACGTATTTACAAATACAGACACATACATGCAGCGGGTGAAATAAGTATTGAACACATCAACATTTTTCTCACTAAACATATATTTAATCTGGCTATTGTAATGAAATTTACACCAAATGTCAGCAACAACCCTTGCAATCCACACATGCGAAGAAATCAAATCATAGATGTTCATAATTTAAGTTTTGTGCAATAATGTGAAATGACACAGGGAAAAATAATTGAACACATGAAGAAAGGAAGGTGCAAAAAGGCATGGAAAGCCAAGACAAGGAGGCGCAATCTAGCAGTGGTCTTCTGCTAGTTTTATCAGTTTCATTCTTTGGTTTACATTTTCATTTCCATATTTCGCTACTTTTGTCCAGAAATGACACAGATAAACATTATTATAATGCATACCAATAAAATTTGAAATATGTTTTATATTAATTGGTTTCCAGAGTGCCCCGTTTACACATTCTTTTCCCTTTTGTTTATGGTTATGGAAAGCCAAGACACCAGCTGAAATCTATCAGTAATTATAAAGCAATCCTGCCAGCTGGTTCAGTCATAACTGATGGTCTATAAAAAAAGGTGTCATTACAAAGGTGTCACACAAGAAACATCTCATGATGGCAGGGCAGGGACTGATGTGAATGAGTTCTCTGTACAGCGCTGTGGAATTAGTGGCGCTATATAAATAAATGATGATGATGATGGGTAAAAGCAAAGAGCTCTCTCAAGACCTTTGCTACCTTATTGTTGCAAAACATACTGATGGCATTGGTTACAGAAGGATCTCTAAACTGCTGAATGTTTCAGTGAGCACTGTTGGAACCATAATCTGGAAGTGGAAAGAACATCATTTCACCATAAACCGGCCATGACTAGGTGCACATTGCAAGATTTATCAGAAGAGTTGTCCAAGAACCACTTGTGGAGAGCTTCAGAAACACCTGTAATTAGCAGGTACAATTGTTTCAAAGAAAACAATAAGTAATGCACTCAACCGCCATGGCCTGTATGCACGCTCACCACCTCCTTTGCTGAAGAAAAAACATGTTGAAACTCGTTTAAAGTTTGCTGCACAACATTTGGACAAGCCTGTGAAATACTGGGAGAATAGTGTGGTCAGATGAGAGTAAAATTGACCTCTTTGGATGCCATAATACACACCATGTTTGGAGGAGAAATGGCGCTGTACATCACCCCAAAAACACGATACCAACAGTGAACTTTGGAGGTGGGAAAATTATGGTGTGGGGCTGTTTTTTGCACATGGTACTGGCATATTGCATATATTTGAAGGAAGGTTGAATGGAAAAATGTAGCAAGACATTCTTGATAATAATCTGATGCCATACACCAGGATGCTGAAGATGAAACAAGGGTGGACATTTCAGCAAGACAATGATCCTAAACACACAGCCAAAGACATTCTCAACTGGTTTCAGAGAAAGAAAATAAATTTGCTAGAATGGCCCAGCCAATCACCTGACTTGAATCCAATAAAAATATATGGAAAGAACTAAAGATCAGAGTTCATAGAAAGAGCCCACCGAACCTTCAAGGTTTGAAGACTATTTGCGTTGAAGAATGGGGCAAAATCACACCTGAGCAATGCATGCGACTAGTTTCTCCATACAAGAGATGTCTTGAAGCTGTCAGTACCAACAAAGGCTTTTGTAAAAGGTATTAAATAAATTTCAGGAAGCTTGATCAATCCCTTTTTTCCCCGTGTCATTTTACATTATTAAACAAAAATAAATTTATGGACATCTAATAGGGTTAAGCGATTTCTTATGCCAGATATTCTTAAGGTCTTTTACAATTACTATGCCAATACATACAAGTCCCAGAATCAATATGATTCGGCTGCATTGCAGGCATATCTGGATACTGTTTCTCTCCCTATGCTCTTCCTGGATGGTAAGGAGTATCTAGATTCATCCTTCACCCTAGAGGAAATTGACAGGGCTATCATGTCATTCCCCAATGGTAAGACCCCTGGAGTAAATGGCATACCTATAGAACGTTATTAAAAACATCAACCTTTCTATGTGTCCAGGTTGTTAGACACATTCAGCGAGCTCTGAGAGGCAGGCTCCCTGTCCCCTTCTGTGGCAGAAGCAATAGTGGTGGTGCTGCATAAATCAGGGAAAGACCCATTATATCCCGAATCTTATCGCCCTCATTATTGACAACTGATGTAGACATTTTGGCTAAACTATTGGCTCTGAAGCTGAGCAGGGTGGTGCTGGAACTGGTACATCCTGACCAAACAGGATTTATGCCAGGGAAGTCCACATCCATTAATCTTAGGAGACTGTTCACTCTGCTGCAGGTGCCGTCGCCTCTGTCAGAGTCGGAAGTTGTGGTGTCCTTGGAGCGACCAAGGCTCTGTGGAGTGGCCGCACCTGTGGGGAGTGCTATCTCGGTTTGGGTCCGGAATTTATAAATTGGGTTAAGCTCCTGTGTTCTCACCCTGTAGCACGCATGTGTGTTAATGGTTATCTCTCCCAGCAATTCCAATTGGAGTAGGGCACTAGACAGGGTTGTCCATTCTCCCTGGCGTTGTTTGCAATGGCAATAGAGCCTCTTGGTTGTCTGATCTGTCATGATTACCAAATAAAAGGACTTAAATCAGCAAACAGGGAGGACAAGGTGGTGTTAATACCCCGATGACGTTACTGTTCCTTTCGGACCACAATGAGAGAAGATAACTTTCAACATCATTTCCACTTATTACACATTTTTTGTTATGGGCATAACCTTTAATAGCCCGTGATATGGCAATCAAGATCTATATTATCCACTATTTATTCATTATATGTTAGTCTACTTATTACGACATACTATATATATATGTTGCAATTTTGTTTCCTTTTCATGTAATGCGGTTGGTTGATATTCACGACAAAGGATTGCATGTGATCGTCAGCCACAGTTACAAAAAGAGGATTTATATACCTCACGTTAAATCCGTTTCTCTGATTCCGTCTGGGGGACACTGCTTACCATGGGATGCGGAGGGGAGCACGGGGAGTTGGCACCTAGCTAGTTAAACTTTAGCACTGCTGACAGACCCCTCTCCTCTACAATCCCCCCGCCTCTTCCTCCTCGGTTAATTTAAAAAGCCCCAAGGAGATAGGTCAATCAAACAAGAGCATACAGAGGAAAGGCAGAAGGGAGGGATCGCAGTGTCCCCCAGTCGGAATCAGAGAAACGGATTTAACGTGATTATATAAATCCTCTTTTCTCTTTCATCCAGTCTGGGGGACACTGCTTACCATGGGGACGTTCTAAAGCAGCCCCCTAAGGTGGGACCGCTCTGAAAGCCCCGCTCGTAGAGCACTATGAGAGAAGTTTGCATCTGTGGAGGCGAATACATTAAACTGATAGAATTTGGTAAATGTATGGACAGAAGACCAGGTGGCGGCCATGCAAAGCAGGTCAGCAGAAGCCCCATTTCTTGCTGCCCATGACGCCCCTACCGATCTGGTGGAATGGGCCGTAAGTCTCTCTGGCACAGGACGATTAGCCTTTATGTAAGCTTGCTTAATGGTTGCCGTAATCCATCTTGCAATGGACTGTTTTGAGGCTGGCCAGCCTCTTTTATTAGAATCATAAAGAACAAACAGAGAATCGGTAAGTCTAATCTGAGAAGTTCTTTTGACATAAATGCAGAGAGCCCTAACCACATCTAACTTTTCCATAGACTGCAGATCAGACTGAGAAGTAGATGAGAAAACCGGAACTACAATTTCCTGGTTTAAATGGAAGGATGACACCACCTTTGGAATAAAGGAGGGAATCGTTCTCAAAATCGCTCTGTCTTCATAAAAAAACAGATATGGTTCCCGGCAAGACAGAGCTCCCAATTCCAACACCCTGCGTGCCGATGCAATTGCCAAAAGAAAAACAACCTTCCACCACCTAAAATCTGCCTCAAGTAAAGCCTCAAAGGGAGGCCTTTTAAGCATATCCAGTACCAGGTTAAGATCCCATGGTGCTGTAGGCAGAACATAGGGAGGCTGAATATGTAAGACCCCTTGAAGGAAAGTCCTGATGTCCGGCAAATCCGCTAATTTCATTTGAAAAAAAGAGTGAAAGTGCCGATACCTGAACTTTTAGGGAACCTAAACGAAGCCCTGCTTCTAGCCCATCCTGAAGAAAAGCCAATAAGCGAGGGAGACGAAAGGAGGATGTGTGACATGTTCTATTTTCACACCATCTGATATAAGCTTTCCAGATTCGATGATAGATACGAGCCGAAACTGGCTTTCGAGCTCGCATCATAGTGTTCACTACACTGGAGGAAAAACCCCTAAGCCCTCCAGAGCCTGGTTTTAACAGCCATGCTGTTAAACTGAGCGGAGGTAAATTCTGGTGATGAAAAGGACATTGTAGAAGAAGATCGTCTCATGCCGGAAGACGATATCCTTGGCCCACCGCCATGGATATTATGTCTGCGTACCACACTCGACACGGCCATGAGGGAGCTATTAGAATCACCGGCCGGCCGCCTTGCCTCACTCGTCTGAGTACTCTGGGAAGCATGGGAATCGGGGGAAATAGATAACCCAACCTGAATTCCCATGACATGGACATCACGTCCACCATTATTGCTAAAGGATCTCTTGCCCTTGCGCAAAACCTGTGAACTTTCCTGTTGTGTCTGGAGGCCATGAGATCTACATCCGGAAGACCCCACCTCTGAACTAGAGACCGAAATACTTCCGGGTGGAGGGACCACTCCCCTGGCATCATCGCATTGCGACTGAGGTAATCTGCCTCCCAATTTTTTATTCCTGGAATGAACACCGCCGATATTGCTGGAACGTACTGTTCTGCCCAAAGGAATATCTGAGCTGCAACGCGCATTGCAGCTGCACTCCTGGTTCCTCCCTGTCTGTTGACATATGCCACAGCCGTGGCATTGTCGGACTGAACTCTGACTGGGTGGTCCTGAAGGAGAGTCTGGGTCCCCCGAAGAGCTAAAAGAATTGCCTTCAACTCCAACGTGTTGATTGATAGGGCCAATTCCTGTACTGACCAGAGCCCCTAGAGCCTGAGGTGCAGGACTACCGCCCCCCAACCTCTCAGGCTGGCGTCTGTTGTGGCTATGATCCATGACCATGGAGCAAAGGACCTGCCCACCGCCAAGTGTTCTTGAATCAGCCACCACTGGAACGATTCTCTCGCCCTCGGAGACAGTGAGATCCTCTGAAGATCCAAGCGTAGGTGGGATCCTGACCATTTCGTCAACAGATCCCACTGAAAACATTGAGAATGAGCTTGACCGAAGGGGATGGTCTCAAAGGAGGCCACCATCTTTCACAGCAGCCGCATGCACAAGTGTATTGAGGGGCTGGGAGAAGACCTGAGTTGTTATACTCCGAATAGAACCGATCTTCTCGGCAGGCAGGAACACCTTTTGCTGGCTGGTGTCCATGATGAGCCCTAGGAAAACCATGCGTTGACACGGAACCATCTGGGATTTCTTTAGGTTTATCAGCCATACATGGCCCTCGAGTGAGGGATAAGTGATGACGTAAGCAATCCTCTGAGGAGGATTTGATGAGCAGATCGTCCAAATAAGGCATGACCTGAACTCCTTGTAGATGAAGACACGCTGCCATCACCGACATGATCTTCGTGAAAACTCTCGGCCCTGTAGAGAGGCCGAAGGGGAGGGCCCGAAACGGATAGTGGTAGGACCCCACTTTGAATCTTATGATGGTCGCTCCAAATGGGAATGTGGAGGTATGCGTCCTTTATGTCTATGGACGCCATAAACTGATCCTTCTCCAAGCCGTTTATCACCGACCTCAGGGATTCCATACGAAATCTGTCTACCCGTAAGTGCACATTGAGGTTCCTTAGGTTTAAGATGGGTCGAAAAGTATTGTCTTCTTGTTGGATCTCGGGGTAGCGGGGTTATGAAGAAACGATGTGGTACCGAGCCCAGCAGGTCTATCATGTACCCCCTTGATATAATGCCCCAAATCCAAGGATCTTGGGAGGACGCTGCCCACCGTTCCTGAAACAAAGACAGACGTCCCCCCACTGGCGCCCCCTCCTGCCGAATAGAGTGGTCGTCGGGACGCAGGCTTCTCCTGGGTCTTGGAGGCCTGGCGCCTAGCTGCAAACGAGGATCTTCCCCTGACAGATGAGCCTCGAGCATTTGGATGTCTACCTCTAGAAAACTGTCCTCTAGGCAAGGAGGTCGCCCAAAAGGGCTGACGAAAGGAGCTGACCCGAGGGTTCCGGCTCCTGTTAGAGAATACCGGCAAGGAAGTGCTTTTGCCACCTGTTGCCTGTGAGATCATAGTATCCAATTCCAGGCCAAACAAACCTGCTGCTGAAAAGGGAATGGTTTCAACGGGCCTTTTTGATTCCGCATCTCCTTCCCAGGATTTCAGCCATAACGTCCTTCTTGCTGAAATAGATGCAGCCTGAATAGAGGAGGATACAGACGCTGTGTTCTGGGCCACCTCATAAAGGTACCCCGATGCCTCTTTCAAATGCAAAGCCAGGGGAAGTAACTCAGAGTCCTGTAAGGCCTCTGCCAGTTGGTCTGCCCATGCTTCCATTGCTCTAGCAACCCAAGCTGAAGCAAATGTGGGTCTAAAGGAAGAACCCGCAGCCACAAATATAGATTTCAGCTGGGATTCCACTCTGCGATCATTGGCATCCTGCAGAGTTGCCGACCCTGGGGCTGGTAGTAAAGTGTGTTTGGGCAAACGGGCTACTGGAATATCCACTTTGGGAATACTCTCCCAGCGAGCCACATCTTCCTCCTACAACGGATACAGGGAAGAGAACCTTCTGGGAACAGAGAACCTCTTATCAGGCTGTTTCCAGGCTCTCTCTGCAATATCTTTAAGTTCTACAGAAGAGGGAAAACGGATAGGCTTCCTTTTGGCCTTCTTAAAGAGACTTCTGTCTCTAGGAGTGGGATCCTCCGGTTCTGGGAGGTCCAATGCTTGTCTTGCCGCTAAAACCAAATCATCAATAAATTGGCTTTTAGTGTTTTCTTCCTGCTCCAAAGGTTGAACCTGGTCAGGATCAGAATTTATGTCCCCCTCCTCTTCTGAAAACCCCTCAGAGTCTGAAAGAACCATAAGGGTATTAGCGGATCTAGGCTGCTTCCTTTTAGCAGGCGGGATGTTTTGGGATTCAAGTAACTGGTTTAGTTTATCCAAACCCTTTATAAATGCTGCGGACCATGCTGGTACTGTGGGAACAGGGGCCTGGTCCGTGAGTAATGAGGAAGGTCCTGGTATAGACGTTCCAATAGAATCTGAGGTAGCGGGGAGGGCCAAAGGTGTACTAGCATTATTAGCCACCGAGGCTGCCACATTAGATAGCAATTGATTGGATTGTAAAACCATCTGTGCTAAAGAGGAAACCGACTGTGTCAGGGAGTCCACCCAGGCCGGTTCCTCCGTCAGTGGGGCTGAAATAAGCTGTGTTTGTACAGTGGGGACCCCTGCTTCGCAGACAGAGTAGAGCGCCAATGGGTCCTTCTGCCCACATGGTAATTTTACCTTACATTTTGAACATGTGAAATATAGGGCCCTTTCCTTTATCTGACATTTTTATAAAGGAAGGCACACCAAATACACAGGCTTAAATTGTAAAATTTAGCTGAGTAAGGAGAGAGAGAGAGAGCGAGAGAGTGTAGAGAGAATAAAAATAAAAGCAGAAGCTAAAACGCTGCCCAACTCCATGGGCACCTAAAAAAAACTGAGGAGGAAGAGGCGGGGGGATTGTAGAGGGGAGGGGGTCTGTCAGCAGTGCTAAAGTTTAACTAGCTAGGTGCCAACTCCCTGTGTTCCCCTCCACAACCCATGGTAAGCAGTGTCCCCCAAAACTGGATGAAAGAGAAATATAAGTATTCTTTTTCTCACATTTTTTTCACCTATTTGCTTGTCTCTAGTAGAGCCTTGGGTAAAATCCAGCGCTAGAATTCTTAATAACTCTCTATTGTACATCTTGTTTATTAGGTTTGTGTACACCTATTTTTAAGAATTTTGGCTGCATAGATTTAAGTGTGGAGTGCCGACAGGGATTATTTTTACATTTTGTATACCAATTACAGACCCTAGGTCACAAGGCTTTAATTTCATTTATATATTCACATCTTCTATATGAATCCACGATGGGAGATTTGGATGGCTTGAGAAACCAGTGGGAAATAGATATAGGTCCTCTAACTGATAAGGACTGGGAGATTATCCTCAACAGCTCTAGTGGTTATACATCATAGTTAAAGTTCCAACAAATACAAGTTTTCATTTTACACAGGGCTTACCTGACCCCTACTAGATTGGAAAAATTCTGCCCTGATAATACTCCCAATTGCCTGAAATATAACTCAGAAATTGGTAGCTTTTGGCATCTTCTTTGGGAGTGCCACACATACAAAGTTTATGGCTTAGGGTCACTCACTGTATTCAAAAAACTGGAATTGACATCCCAATACGGTCACTGGCCACATGTCATTTTGGGCTTCGCCTGAAGGGTAAGGTTAGCAAGCTGACAACTCTATATTTCCCATTTGTTTATGATAGCAAAAGTCAGCATAGTGAGACTCTGGCTGGCTCCAGCAAGTCCCACGATAAAAAGTTGGAAAGCATTGGTTAACACTACTATTGGGCATGAGAGGTCTGTGTATACCAGCAGGCAGGCCCTAAAGAAATTTAAGGCCATATGGTATACATGGCTCGAGTCCTGATACGCACTTAATTCCCCGAGAGAGTAGATCCTGAATACTTAAGTCTACAAGTCCCCAGGTCAAATGTCAAACGTTTAATGTCAATTGTCACATACTTGGCAACATGCATGGCCTGTCCAGTTGGGCCACAATGGCTCATGGGGTAAAATAAGTGGGCCCCTTTCTTGTATCTGTGTAATCATTCAGGCGTGGGCATATCGGATTTGTAACCCTGAATGAGTTTAGCATATATGATGTCATTTGTGTTCTACTTATATGGATAATTCTCCTGATTTTGACTGAGCTATACTTGTGATTGCTTCTCTTTGTATGTTCTCTTTATTTTGTATGTTTCATTATTTTTTTTAAAAAAAAACAATAAAAATATTTAAATTAAAAAAAATATATATATGGACATCTATGGTTTGATTTATTTGCATGTGTGGATTGCAAGGGTTGTTGCTGACATGTTGGTGTAAATTTCATTACAATAGCCACATTAAATATATATTTACTGAGAAAAATGTTGATCTGTCCAATACTTCTTTAACCCGCTGTAAATGTGTGTCCAAACACATAGAAAAAATAGATATATATCAATTACTTAGGAAGAAAAGATAGCATAACATTCAATCTCAACATTCAGTTAGACAAATCCCCCTTTACTAAGATAACCAACTGAAAATTCACTCTCTCTTTTACTCTCTCTGTCCCTAGGGAGCTCTGTGTGTTTGTGACAGCAGGCTGTAATGGCAAAACAAAATGTCAGAGAAAGTAGGGGGGCGTTCCCAAATGCCAGTTACTCCCCTGTAAAATGGCAGTTTTTAATCTCAAAATGGGCGTCATTGAATTGTTTATGCCTGTCCACAGTGTTAGAACCAGTGAGGACTGCTCTCTCCATCACAGCTTCACTCCAGTAACATGCCCCTGGTACCTGACCTCCACTGCTGGGCTTCCAGACAATTTTTCTTGATTTCCAGCAAAATCGCTGAGCGGGGGACTAACCAGGCACAAACCGCAGGCAGCGCTGACATCTACTCTGCCTGGGAGACAGTTGCTGCAGGGCTGTCTGCCACGCTGCCCTAGACAGCTGGTGGGTCTCCAGACACATTTTTAGTGCCGAGTGACACTTTTCCTGGGGACCAGCACTTGTGAGGGGGGGGGCGGCATTAAAGCGCCTTAGACACTCCCTCTCACTGCCAATCACGACATTCACCATTGAACACCGCTGTTCTCGTACAACAACAAAATAACCTATTCTAATCAAAATAGAAAAATAAAAAAGGCTAATCTAAAAAGGTGTCCTACCCTGTAGGCACTAAAAGAACCTGAAGACAGTGGCCAGGGGGGGGGCATAGAGGGGAGCAGGCTAGACAGATCTCTAGTGCCTTACTCCACACAGCACCCTCTATACCCCAAGACAAGCAGTGTCCCCCAACTAGTAGTTCAAGTGAAATAACCTACCACCATCCAATGACAGCCCTATTATAACTTAACCTGCAGGGCAAACCTTTATAGTGCCTCCAAAGAACGTCTGGAGCACCCCCCCCCAAACGGAACTCAAACAAAGAACTCCTGTATGTGTCGTCACTGCTATCCCCTGCCCCTGTAATTCATTTCACCTCCCACTTCATATCGCATATGCCATTGGCATTAGAAGACGGGATGACCCTGGGTATCATACACCACACTGTTTTCTTGGTATCACTGACTGGATGTCATTATTGTGTTCACAGTTTAGGAATGACCTGAAGAAGGAACATGATGTGTGTGGTACCCGGGGACAGTCTTTTTTTCTCCCTGCTGCTTGTTTATGAGGTAAGAAAAAGGGTGGATATGTTACAGTATACATGTATATAATACAGACAATGTCAGTCGATGCTGTCAGGCTAATATCAGCAATAGTTGTATTTCTGACATTAGCATTAAACTAGCCTGCCACCACGAAAAAAAGAAAAAAAAAAGTAATGCCTGGCTATTGAAGGCCAAACTCCTGTCACAAAGGATACTTCTCAAACTGACCATGGTTAACAAGGACCTTTTGTTTGATCTTTTGTATCGGGGTCAATGAATGAATACTGCTTACTGTGTCCTTCATTGTATGTTGAAGAAATAAATACATAGATAACGAAAATCAATAACACTAAATTATTTGTAGTTCCTTATAAGTATAAGTAAATATTACCTGTTGTCTGGGAATACTTTGCTCTTTTGGTCTGAAATTCCACTTGGAGAACTACCAATGTCTGCCAAAGCTGTGCACTGGGTTTTCAGGAGCAGGGCAGTCTGTAGATAGAGACATGCTGGGATAAATATTAAAAGTAAAAAAATATAGAAATAAGAATTATTGGTTATTTACTTTAAATTTAAGAAAGCTGACATTCTTGATATTCCTAATTCATAAAATGAATTATGAGCCACAAAAAACTTTAAAAACACTGCCAACTATTGGATAAATTAAAAAATCATAAAAACTAGTAAGAGGTTTGCCTTATTTTACCAAGCAGTAACTTTTGAACTAAGTACCTTGTAAACAAGGAAGTATTCTATTCAGCATGTGTTTCTACACGAAAGATACTGTTTTCTAATGTATTAATTTCTCAGCATAACATCCCTATAACATTTAGCTTGGCATTTAAATTGTAAATAAAGTTGAACTGGTTAGCACTTCTGCTTTACAGTACTGGGGTCATGAGTTCAATTCCCGACCATGACCTTATCTGTGAGGAGTTTGTATGTTCTCCCTGTGTTTGCGTGGGTTTCCTCCGGGTGCTCCGGTTTCCTCCCACACTCTAAAAACATACCGATAGGTTAATTGGCTGCTAACAAACTGACCCTAGTCTGTGCATCTGTGTGTGTGTGTGTGTGTGTGTGTGTGTGTTAGGAACTGATGTGAGTGAGTTCTCTGTACAGCGCTGCAGAATTAGTGGCGCTATATAATTAAATGGTGATGATGACTACAGTAAATACATTTAACTATTTAAAGATCCAATGTTGAGATCAAACTATTCAAAAAAGTATAATGAATTTAAATCTTAAAATTGTTACTATTATGTTATATATTCTCTATAGCAGTGGTTCCCAAACTTTTGCAGTTCGCGGCACCCTTAGAGTCTCCAAATTTTTTCAAGGCACCCCTCCAAAATAATTATTGAGCAGTCCTGTTTTAGAAGTAGTTGGGTCAAAAAAATGTAATAAGTATTTAGGTCAGGACATAAATACTTATTTAGTTGTATGCAAAAATGCCCCCTCTGCATCCAGACACACTGCCCCTCTGCATCCAGACACACTGCCCCCTCTGCCCTCTGTCACGCTGTCCCCCCCTCCTCTGCACTGTCACGCTGTCCCCCCCTCCTCTGCACTGTCACGCTGTCCCACCCTCCTCTGCCCCCCTGTCACCCTCCTCTGCCCCCCTGTCACCCTCCTCTGCCCCCCTGTCACCCTCCTCTGCCCCCCTGTCACCCTCCTCTGCCCCGCTGTCTGCCCGCTGTCACACTCCTGCCCCGCTGTCTGCACGCTGTCACACTCCTGCCCCTCTGTCTGCCCGCTGTCACACTCCTGTCCCTCTGTCTGCTCCACTGTCTGCCCACTGTCACACTCCTGCCCCTCTGTCTGCCCGCTATCACACTCCTGCCCCTCTGTCTGCCCGCTGTCACACTCCCTCTCACTCCTCTGCCGCGAGACAGCCATAGAAAAAACCAAAGAGCACATAAACTTACCAATCAGCGCGGCGCCGGGACCCAGCAGACTCCTCTCTCCCGCAGCTGTCACTGACGTCGATATTCAGTGACAGCTGCGGGAGAGAAGAGTCTGCTGGGTCCCGGCGCCGCACTGATTGGTAAGTTTATGTGCTCTTTGGTTTTTTCTATGTCTGGCTCGCGGCACCCCTGGGAGCCGCGGCGCACACTTTGGGAACCACCGCTCTATAGGTTATTATATATAAATTACTCACAAAATGTTTACTTTATTTTACATCAAAGCATACTTATTGGCTTTAAACCAATTATTTTCCAGCAAAAAATAAGAGGAACACAGCATTATAGTTTTATTACGAGTGCCTAATGAGGTCATCACACAAAGTGTAAACAATAAGGAAATGACAAGACATGTTTCCATGCATTACCTGACTTGTGTAGAGAACAAGCTGTACCAGCTGGGGCATCAGGGCATCTGCCATCATTAAAGTCTGTAGATTGGGGTGCATGAGGGATGTCAGAAGAACTGGGAGAAGATGGCCAAGCATAGTGGACTTCGTAATTTGCTCTAAACCTTTTAATCTAAAATAAAAATATATGGTTAACAAATTCCCCAATTAATACAGCTAGTTATTTAAATTGGCCTATATCAGCAGACGAAAAGAGTAGCACAAAAAGCTTTTCATGTGGCACAGTTGGAAGCCAATGATGTTGGTGCTATGATGGACCAATAGGGGCCAAGCAGAGATAGAGGACTGCATACAACCAATCCACCAAAGGATGCGTGGTAGGCAAGTGGTAGATACAATCTGCTATAGTGTATCTAGGAAATAATTACATGTAGTATAGGGGTATATATTGTAGGGCACTTCCAAGTGATTAAAAGACTACTTCCACCCTGAGTAATTTAGAATTTGAGAATGACAAGTTTGGTAAAAGCCTCTGGGAGTGATCACTATGTATGGATAGTTGTCCTACTCCAAGTCAAACCTGGTATAGGATAAACATATTGGCCAGTCTGCAGGATTTTTATAATTGTAGTTTTAATCATTCCTTATTTATTTTTAAAGAAATGCCCTATATAGATAAAATGAGCAATAACTGCAGGTCATAAGGCAAAGCACTCCATTTGTTACAATAAGCAAGAAAATGTATCTCTAAAACATACATTATCTTGCAGTTCAAATGTAAAGATTGCAATACACATAATAGTGGATATAACACAAAGTTGTTTAAAGAAATAATTCCATAGCTTTTCTCTTTCTGCTTTAGTTACATTGTGAAATACTCTTCTATTTTCATTTCTATCACTATTAATAGAACCATACATGTGCATTTTTTATACAATATGTTTATTTTAGGACCTTGAACGGAGCATGTGTACATTACTT
The DNA here is from genome assembly GCF_038048845.1 of Mixophyes fleayi. Taxonomy (NCBI): domain Eukaryota; kingdom Metazoa; phylum Chordata; class Amphibia; order Anura; family Limnodynastidae; genus Mixophyes; species Mixophyes fleayi. The sequence goes on from NC_134402.1 coordinate 360,359,476, forward strand.
GATAAATAAAAAATTTTAAAAAAATATTAAATATTTTGGTAAACATTTGATGTTTTGTAGCATTTTCAATAAGCAAGACAGTATATTTGCACACCTAATATCCCTGTCTGGAAGATCACTGTTTATAAGAGCGGTTGTGACTCGTTGTAGCATTTCCAGAACTTCATCACACCCAGTTAGTATTTGGGTTGCCAACCCCAAAATGCTAGTCTGCAGTTCCTAAAAATAAAGAGAAAAAACACACACAAAAAACCCAAAAATTAATAAATACACATCTGATAACCATATGTGGCTGAGCTAACTACCAAAATGTAGTAAGTCTTATTAGAGCCAATTATAAATACTCTTATTTAAACAGTTGAAAATAAACGAAGATAAGAAAACCGTTTAAAACTATTTATTAGTGATGTCTGTAGGTCAGAGGATACCACAAGACTGTAATTAAAACCCACAGCCATCATTAGTATTCAATTCTTGTAAGTAAATGTACTTGTACAGTGATATTAGTGTATTTGCCAGCCCAATGTTCCTCAGGCAGGAAATGTTAAATTAACCAGTAATGAAGCCTCAAAATAAAAAAACAAACATCTAAAACATTCTTGGCAAAATTAAGATTGCTTTGCATGACATGTTGTACAGAGGACTGAATTTGTGTTTGCAAATCTAAGGTCTCTTTCTATAGGGAACATAGAACAAAACAACTTGACAGACCGTGGCCATCAAAGTGGCAAAATGAAAAACAATTTAGACATATGATAGACAAATCCTGTGAAAAGCAAGTGTCTTAAAACTACTAAAATATCATGTATATTTTTTTAAAAATGAATTGTGAGGATTGATGTGTGTGTTAGCATATCAGACCAGGTGACCCTAAAGCCCAATGACATTGTGACTAACCCATGTGAAGATTGTGAAAGATTGCAAAGAGAAAAAAAGACCTGTCTTCTTCTTTCCCCCCTCAAGCAAACGTGTCTAATTATTTAAAAATACATCAACTGCAATGTTCATCTGCCTCATCTGCTGTGCTGCAATTTCCTGCACAATACCTTCTCCCTTATTACTATTATTCCTAAGCAGTCCCCTCATCCAATGTATAGTCCACTATCACGCAACCTTAATACACTCTTGTTTACAAGACTTTTCAGAGAAACATCTCACCTATAGCATTCACTACCACAAAATATCAGATTCTATCCTACCTTACAAAGCTATAATAAACCCTGAAAACACCCTCTTCATATGGGCAACCCCAATCCTTCTTCACGCACACCAAATCTTTTATGAAGTACCACCAAACACAAATCCCAATCTCCAAACCCTGAATCATTACTAAGGCCAACCTTGTTGTGGCAGATGTATCATCCCTTAACAATCTTTTTCTCAGTGGCCCCTAATGTTCGAAGCATACGAGGGCTGAATCATAACCATGTACTAACTCAGTATGCGTATGTAGGTCTTTTATACACCATTTACAGCTTTAGTAAGTATATGGTTATAAAAATAATATGACTGACATTTTTGGTGCAATTTTATACAGTTCTAAAATCATTCCTTTTACTTCCTAGGTAAATGGAGATATTTTCTATCATTAGCTGAAAGCAAAAAGCCTTTGAGATTTACTAACCAAATCTGTTGTTTAAAAGTGCTGCACTTTTAACAAAAGAAAAACGATAACAATTCAATCATTTAATCCTGTTATCCATAGTTAATGAGTTACAGTAAATTTAATTCAAAGACCTTGAAACCTAAAATGTGTATGAGATTAACTCGTTACAATCATGTAATAATTCCAAAAACATATTAAAGGTTTAGCACTTGCATTTAAATTGAACGTAATGTCGTCTTTCAATTGTTACTGAAGTTGAAGGAAAGTCACTATTTTACAGTAATCTATGACAAAGGCTTTGTATTATTGCGCTGAATAATATATATTAAATAACTGGAGTAGTTATACTTAACAAAGTATGTTCATTATGGTCTTTTTCAACCCTTTGCAGCAGGTTGCTATATTAGGTGAGAAGGGCTTCTCCAAATCAGCAAGCAGAGTGTGACACACTGTTCTGTAGACTTGCTATGAAAAATGCACGGTGCGGATATGTGGAAACACGGGGCAGGGCCAGTGAAATCACAACAAATCAAATGTCTGCAGTCTCAGTTTTTGACCAATATCAGATCACATTAGGACACTGGTTTAAAGATGTAAAAGAAGATTCAGCCGTCTGTACTGAAGTGGGAGAGTTAAATACTTTAACAGAGCTGCAGGGGAATGTCAAAATAAAACCAATGTATTTAACCTCATTATTTACATCTGGAAATGTATTTTTTTGGGGTTTAGTGGTCTTGTAGTCATTCATTAATCAAACACCATATAATCCCCTTGCTTGCACTGCCTCATTCTACTGTCTCAAAATTGAACCTCAACTTGGGGAGTCACCCATCACCAAAAACCACCTTATCTTGAGAATGGTTTGTATAGATGCTGCCGGATCCATGTAAACTTGCTTAAAGTTAATTTTAAAATGACTCACAGAAAAAGCATGATACTTCTTCTGGATAATTAGGACAACTGTCCAAAGGAGTAGTACAAAATGAAAAGGGCAGAAAGGGAAAAAACAGTACCTAAAATAGACGCAGAAATAAATTAAAAACACAAAAAATGTATTTGCTTTTGAGATATTTTAAGATATTAAATGCACATGGTTATCTTGAAACACCTTGTCAAATCCAGGTTTTAATTTATAAGTTTTCCTGTAGAATCTGCCAAGATAGGGTAACAAGAATGTATATGTATGCTAAAACTGCAAGACCGCGCACATCTTTAAAATTAATTACTATTACCTGTATGTTACTTTAGGTGCTTGATGCTTAGAATAGTTTACAAGTGTATGCTTCAATGAAATGGGACAGACATCAATGGAATGTTATAAAACTTACATTGACAAACAAAAAAACATTATTAGAATAAAATGTGGTGTTTACCTGTACCTTCAATGTCTCCCCCTGCAGGGAGCTGTCACTATCATCATTCTCATCAGGTTTGATTAAGACAGTGTTACTAAGGAAGTGATTTTGTACAGCCATCAAATAACGCAGGCATGGAGAGGCAACCTTTAAACACACAAAAACTTTTATAAGATGAGCCCTCACACCCTGTAGAGCTGAAACCTGAAAGTGCTGGTACGAGTACATTTTACATATGCAAGTTACTGTAATTTATTTTACAAAACCAAATATAAAGCATTAGGCAAAGGAATAAGTACTAAAATAAAAGGCACCACAAGTCCATACACACAAGTGTTGGTAACATGGGTAAGACATGCAAACTAACACACACACTGCAGTGTAGAGCACATTAACTCAAGTATGGCATTAAGCAATATTGGACACGCAGTGTTCTTTAAACACAGCATTATGGCACCATTGACTCTTTGTCCTATTTTTAATGCACTTTTCATGAGTCTAATAACGTCTTAAAAACACAAACTGTGTTGTGAACTAGCCTTATAGCTTTGCACAAAAGGTTCCTAGTAGAACTACTTTCACAATTTTATTGTTCCATATAGGTGAAAATGTTCCTGACAGGGTAGTAACCTATAGCCAAAGTTACAAATTTTTTTTTACACTAAACTGTTCTATATATGCACACACTACTGCACCAATTGTGAGTCAGTGTAAAAAATACATTTTGTAAGTACTTTTTTTTTTTTACACATAATTTGTGTGAACACAGATATTTTTGCATAATGAACAACATTTGATGTTCACATTAACAGTTAGATGACTGAATGTGTGTATGTTGCGAGTGCCTCAGTGTCCTAGTAAAACTGGCTAGTCCTAAACAGAACCTACAACCTTGTACTGAAAAAAGGCTTTGAAAATACACAAAATCAAAAAGTAAAAAAAAATCCAACATAATATTACACTTAAAGATTGAACACACAAAACTAAACTAAGATTAAGCATGGAATAAAAACGAGTGGCATTGGTCTTACAGGCACAGTTGATAAGAGTCTTTGGAAGTCTTCTTTAGACACAGTTTGGCACTTGGTGATCAGAACACAAGATTCACGAACAACAATCTTCAAAATATAGTGCAATAGCTCATCATTTAGCCTAAAAAAACAAGAAAACAAAAAAAAGATACATATCAGAAAAAAACGTCTGGCTAGATATTTATTTGCCATCCTAACCTCTAGTGGATATTTCTAGAAACACTTATAGCTCTGCAAACACAAGAGCCAAAAGACAAACAATACAAGTACAATGGTCTTAAGCTGGCCACACACAAGCTGATCCTGCTGCCTGACCCAGCATCAAGTATCAGGACCACTGTCCAATTTTTGCAACACATGATTGGCCAAAATTAAGTGATCCATCTGGTGGACAAGTGTGCCACGTTATGGGATCAAGTCCAGCATATATGGAGGCCTGTGGTTAGAAGATAGATATCCAAACAGTCTGGCAGCAATCCTCTTCCAGTGACATTTTACAATGTCTGATAATGATTTAATTGATCCTGATCAGATTATTGGGTATTGCAGTCATATCGGGATCACATACTGCAATTTCACAACGTGTCCAACTTTACCCATAAAGCAATGCAATATTAACTTTGGCAATGTATTATGTACGGACACTTAAACACTACTATTTACGTAGGTGTCACAAGTGTTTTTCATCTATAACATTTTAGCTATAATCGAAACACTTAAAATTCATAATAAATAACATTTTCTAAACAAACCAATGCACAAACATAAATGACATTTTACAATTGATACAAATGCTAGAAAGGTGTTTTTTTTTTGTTTTGATTTTTATTTAACATCACTGCAGAAGAGCCTGGGCACAAATATTCATCAGATTTATGGTAACAAGTTGTAGTGTACTGAATGTATTTTGCTTTAGAAACACGTGCTGAAATTATAGCTACCTAGTGTTTGCTCCTCAAATTTGTAAAGAAAGTGAATATGGAGATTTACTGAAGTTAATAACATACTTGCCAAATTTTTCAGCAAGCTGTCCGGGAGGGGGATCCTTCATGGGGGCGTGACCACACAAATTGTGCAGCTAAGCCCCAGGGGCCAGAATAATGTGTTAAGCTCCGGCCCCACCCACCTCATCAATGGTTAGAGCTGGATGCGGGAGTTTGCACTGCTTTCATGAGAGTCCTAAAAATGTTGGCGTCTCCGGGATATTCCAGGAGCGTAAGCAACTATGGTTAATAATCAACGCTATGGACCTTGTATCTGATTTACCTGTAATGTTCATCTTCATCACTTCCAAACCTGTTATTCTGTAACTGTTCAGTCAAGTTTGTCAAAATAACATCTCTGAGTTGGGAAAGTCCACAATTCCTGTCACCTATCAGATAGAGTGACGTCAGACAACATTAGATTACACTTACTAGGAAAAAGCCATTATTGTTGATTACACATTTTAGTTGTTTCACTACAAAATAAGCAAAGATCAGAGCACCACCAGTGCAGGAGAATCCTACGCAGGGCATTTTTTTTTAGGAGAGTAGAGGTGGAAAAGAAGTCAATATAGAAGTTACTGTGTTCTCAGAAATCTAACGCCACTCACTGCAACTAGATAGTACTTTTTTTATTCTGTGCCCCTCAAACTACGTATGCGTTTTCCAAACTCAATCTTCTCCTCCTAGGTTTACGTAAAATCAATGGAGCTTGAAGATAGAGATCACAAAGGACAATATAATCTAGGGCATTGATTGGCAACATGATATACTTCAAGCGCTGCATGGTGTAGGTCTCTACCCTTCAAAAAAGCCGTACATTACACTTAATATTAGTAAAATAAAACAATGGGCAGCACGGTGACTTATTGGATAGCACTTCTGCCTCACAGCACTGGGGTCATGAGTTCGATTCCCGACCATGGTCTTATCTGTGTGGAGTTTGTATGTTCTCCCCTTGTTTGCATGGCTTTCCTCCGAGTGCTGCGGTTTCCTCCTACACTCCAAACATTGTAGTAGGCTAATTGGCTGCTATAGAATTGCCCTTAGTCTCTCTTGGTCTATGTGTGTGTATATTAGGGGATTTAGATTGTTAAGTCCAATGGGACAGGGACTGATGTGAATGAGTTCTCTGTACAGCGCTGCGGAAGCAGTGGCGCTATATAAATAGATGATGATGAATCAAAGAAAATAGGATTTTTATACTTCCGTAAATCCATTTCTCCTAGTCCATTGGGGGACACTGGGGACATTAGGGTATAGTGTAGGTGAGATAGACGTGTGGCATTTTAAGGGGGGGAATTCAATTGGCCGTGTTACTTTTTACAGTAATGCAGCCTGCGCACTATTATATTAAAGGAAAGGAGACAATAGAGAGATAGAGAGGAATCGGAGCATCAAGGGTGGGCACCCAGTGTCACCCAATGGACTAGGAGAAACGGATTTTACGGAGGTATAAAAATCCTATTTTCTCCCACATCCTGTTGGGGGACACCTGAGACACTGGGGACATCACAAAGCTGCAATTACGGGTAGGGACGCTCAGAACAAACAGCACGAAGTTCCACTAAGCCAAAATTGGCATCCTTAGATGAAAACACATGAAACCAGAGTAACCTGTGAAAAGGAGGACCATTGACCACCCGATACAGCTACTCAGTGGAGGCACTATGCCACGCCGCCGAAGGAGCACACACAGACCTCTCTGAGAGAACACAATGAATTTTAGAAACAGGCTGACTTGCCCACTATACAGAATTTTGACACCACCCTAGGGAATAAGGAAAGTGTACGACAAAGAACTGCCTTATCCCAATAAACAATAAAAGAAGCATACTTGATATGGCTGCAATCTCGGAACACTTCTAGCCAATAAGATGACTAAGCGGGAAACCTGTTATCCAAGTCAGATACATGAAAACCATTGTGTCAACGGGTTGAAATGGGGAATGCTGAAAAGCAGGCAACACCAATTTTAAACTAAAGGCGCTCTGACCCCTAACTCTCAAGGGAAATAAGGTGCAAACCAGCAGCTGGTCTGTCCTGCACAAACAAAAACAACCTGGAAATGTGAAAGAAAAGATAGAATATCCCTCTTTATCCACACCAGGCAATACATGCTCTCCAGACAAGATGAACATTTTAGCTTGGCTTGCAGGCCCGAAACATGGTTTGCAAAACGCGCCCAGACAAATTTCCCCTAGCTGGAAAGATCATGCCTATACCAACCACGCCGTTAAGGACAGACGTTCTAAACTGAGAATTTAACAGGTCCAGACTTAGCAGCAGCCACCACGACAGACGTCCATGTCACGGAAAAAATATCTGTGTACCAAGCCGTCCGAAGGCAACCTGGGACCACCCGATTACAGAAACACCGTTTATTATAACATGCTACAAGACTGTTGGAAGTTTGGCTACCGATGAGAATAGGCAACTAATGTAAACTGCCAAAGAACGGACATAGCATCTACTGAGACAGCCAGAGAATCTCTTATCCTGTAACAAGCAAACTGAATTTTGTGAATCCTCTGTTTGCTGAGAAATCTAGTTACCCATCATCCTCCCCCTGGGAGAAGATTTCCATGAACGCCTGAAAGCTAGCTTCGGCCCACAGAAGGAGCCTCTGCGTCTTTGTCATGGCTAAAAAAAACTCTTGGCGCCACCCTGGTGAATAGGTACAGCACCCGTGTGACATTTGTCAGACGGTATCTACACCTCCAATCCCTTAAAGGAAAGACACAAGTTCTCATCACAGCAGACCCCTGGAGAGCTAGAATGCTCGACACACCAACTGTCTGTCCGCCGACTTATGCTGCAGATGGATAGGACCAGGAAATGGCCATCCTGGAATTTTGGAGCTATAACAGGAAGGAGGTATTTTTATTTCCTTTAGCCTGAACGATAATGGTGCTATGTTGAGAGCCAACAAAACACATTGAAAGAAAGAAGTTTATAGGCAAGGTGCACAGCCAGCTTCAATAATTGGTATTCTAATGAAATAGTCTAATATTAAAATATAACTTTTAATAAAGAATTTAAAATAAGCGAAACATAAAAAAAAAACAGTTATAAAGCCTATAGCGCAAGTCCACCCATAAATAGAGAAGACAGTTTGTGCAGACAGCATTTTAACATTGTATACATTATAACTGGGTTTTTTTTATATTTGGCTTATCTTAAATTCTCTATTAAAAGTTATATTTTAATATTAGACTATTTCATTAGAATACCAATGGCAGTGCACCTTGCCAATAAACTTCTTCTTTCTTTCAAGTACTTTATTTAAGTTTAAGGTTGCACCCTTGTTCACAAGCAAATAAAAAATACCTATATAATTAATATGAACATTATATAATACTAAGGAACAGAACGGATATCAGCTTCTTGTAATTTGGTGCAACATTCTCCTTCCTTTCTTATAGCCAACAAAACACCCTCAGAAAAAAGAAAGTGTTTCAAAAAGCCCATTTAAGACTTCACAGCTGCTGCCCAGTACTTACCACGAGAGTCCGTCTAACAGAGCCTGCAAAAACAAATATCTGTATCCCAATTTGTGTCACAACCAGAGCCGCATTCCCAAAAATAATCAGTGACGCTATGAATGTGTTGCACCAATTAAACAGGTCAGAATTCAGCCAGTAGGATAAAAAACCCAGAAGCAGCTGAATGGATGAACTCTCCACAACTGTGGTAACTCAAGCTGACACTAACTCAAGCTGACACTAAGGCGCAAGCAGACAACCGCCACCACAAAATATAAACCTAAGGACGACCTCAATCCAAAAGATTGCGCCTTCAATAACAGTGACCACTGTGAAAAGAAAGAAAAATCAACCTTAGCCAACCTTGGCACCTGAGCAACCACCAGTGGGGTCTTCTCCTATGCACCAGAACCTCTGGGAAAATAGAAAATGACTGTTGTCGACAGAACCTCTGGGACTTACAATTCAGTGATGCCCAAGACCTACTGAATAGATCATGCAACTTGTAGGAAGAGGGAAACGACTTGAACTCTTTCTCCGCCTAATAAAAGGAGAGCTTTGTAGGCTTAGGGACTACACTTCATGTACAGTATGAAATCATCCCCCCCCTGACAGACATGAGGAACTTCCTCCATCACAGAAGAGTTCTGAACCTCAGAGTCACCAACTACATTACCCGCCACCTGGAAAGAACAGTCAGAATCTGACTCAGTTCACAGCAGAGGTGCTGCCATCCGCCTATGCTTACAGGAGGACGGATGTGCAGCTGAATGCAACCTCCTCCATAAGGAGGAGGAAACTGTAAACCAAACCTTGCACCTAAGTCACAAGACCACGTACTTAGGCTGGTTCTGCAGAAACTGTCACCAAAAGTCCAGCTGGACTAAGAGCATAAACCCCACCCACAAACCACAGAGGCAGCGGGATATGGAGAATGGACGGCCACTAATATGGATCAATTAGGCAAGCCGAGCCACAGCCTAGGTCAGCAACCGAGCCCAGGTGGTTCCCCTGAATCGCGTAGAACACCCGGGCGCATCACAGGTTGCGGTCCCCAGACTGGCAAGCTGTGCATAAAGCATACGCAACTGGCCATCCAGACAGCAATTTAGAGCTACAATGGCAGATACCACCCAAGCCTGAACCCATAAGGTTCACCCCCTCTCTGAAAAATTATACACAGAAGGGGCAAAACACAACAAACAGTGACAAAAATAAGCAGCACACAATTAAAGCCCAGAAAGTGAGCCTGCTATACAGCCAAAGATGCCCAACAGTGTAAGGGTAACCTACCCAGTCCGGTACCTTACAAGACAAAGGGACAGATAAGGGAGAAACTGGAGCTCAAAAATGGCTGCCATGTAATGAGTGAGAGACCACCAGGGAGGAAGTGCAGGGAGAGGAAAGCAGCACTCCCCCCCCCCCCCCCAAGGGCCCAGCACTGAACTGGAAGCTGTCCTGAAGGACAGCTCCCTCCACCAATCCAGTGCTTACACCATGGTGTAACCACTACCTGACCCAGCCCCCTAAGTATGGTAATGGCTGCCTTCAGTAAGAGACAGCCACCTAGGGGGCCCACTGTGTCTTCTACCCCACCATTCTCAGCACTGTGCTGAGAAAGGCTTTCACTTACCTGCTGCCATCCTCTGTGTGCACAGTGAAGCAGCGACTGCTGTTGTGCAGCCATTGCTAGGGATATCGGGGCACACCATGCGGGGACTGTGGTCGGGTCCCCAGAGGGAAGCAGAGGGGCTGCAGCAGAGGCACCACCAGAGCACCTTCGATCCCCTGCTCCAAACAGCAGACAGATGTCCGTGCTGTGCCCTGCATATCCATACCGAGACTCAGCAGGAGCAGAATTGTTCTGGTTTTTTTTTAAAAAAAAAATATTTATACTACGGCTGCTGGCAAACTGGAAAAGGGAAATTATTCCGCCGACCACCACTAAGGAATATAAATTTTAGAACACTTACAAGCAAACTATGTGTTTAATATAGGAACTCTAAGGAATTTCTATACATTAAAATTCAATAATACCTCTGTTAGTGATAAAAACAAGAAGATAAGTGTACTCCATAAGAAACATGACCGTAGAACCTCTGTGCAGGGAATCCAGTGAATAAATATACACTATACCCCAATGTCCCCCATATAAGCAGGCATTTTATACAAGTGTTACAAACTATAACAAACAAATCTGACAATAAAGCAGGAAGTCGCTGGTGGCTGTTGTGAAATCTAGGAGGGCTGCATGAGGCTCAAAGGCCACCTGTTGCTCACCACTGATCTAGTGAAAGACAACCCATGTTAATTATAATTCAGCTGAAAAGTTGCTTTAAAGGTAACATTTATTTTAAAACAAAAACAAAAAAAAAAAAAAAAAAAAAAAGATTGTTTCCCCGGTTACATTAAGGTAGAAAAACAACTATATTACGTATGGTGCTAAATGGCAGTGCTTAAACACTGTGCTTTTCCCGAAAGGAGAGTGTAATGTTCATAAGTACTGAATCAATGTCATATTGACACATTGGAATGGTGGGAAATGTTTCTCCCCTATCACAAGGATGCAACACAGCTATAAAGATGCTTCATGTAGCATACTTAGGGCTGGGTTGCTCCATGCGATATGGGAGGAGAATTTTATCTTTAATTCAAGTAACATTTAAGCTATAATAAGCTAGGCCAGAGGTTCCCAAACTTTTGCAGTTCGCGGCACCCTTAGAGTCTCCAAATTTTTTCAAGGCACCCCTCCAAAATAATTACTGAGCAGTCCTGTTTTAGAAGTAGTTGGGTCAAAAAATTGTAACAAGTATTTAGGTCACAACAGAAATACTTATTTAGTTGTATGCAAAAATGCCCCTCTGCATCCAGGCACACTGCCCCCTCTGCATCCAGGCACACTGCCCCCTCTGTCATTCACTGCCCCTCCACTGCCCTCTGAACTGCCCCACCTCTGCCCTCTGAACTGCCCCTCCTCTGCCCTCTGAACTGCCCCTCCTCTGCTACGATCCATCTCACTCTGCCCCGCGCCAGGCATACAAAAAAGAAAGCAAACAGAATTTTACCAATCCGCGCGGCGCCGGGACCCAGCAGCCTTCTCTCTCTCCCGCAGCAGCTTGTCATTGACGTCGATATTCAGTGACAGAGGAGGGAGAGAGGAGGCTGCTGGGTCCCGGCGCCACGTGGATTAGTAAGTTTCTGTTTTCTTTCTTTTTTCTAGGGTTGGCCCGCGGCACCCCAGACACACTTTGGGAACCGCCAAGCTAGACGATGATCCAAGCACTGCTGTCTGACACTACACATAAACCTCACCAACTCTGTTGCACTAAAGGCTAACTTATTAAGAGTATAGAAACATTGTTACATAAATTAAAATACTACCAGTAGATTTTTAGCAGACTGATAAATTATACAAATAGTAAAAATTGGAAGGACAATGTGTGAGCTTGGGCTACTATCTTTTTAAACTCATTTAACATATGTAGTCTAAACCTCTGTGGTCTGAAGGTTTCAAACAACTTTAATATTAACTTGAAATCCACCAGAAGGCAACAGACCTATGTAATCAATCATCTTATTAATACTTGGTTGATATAAACATAAAATAGTCAGTGAAGCTCCCTCTTGAAAGGGACACAAGTCAATTTCAATTACAAACTATATACATTTTACAATGCAATGGGTTTTTTTAAAAAAAAAAAACACTTACCTTCTGTTAAAATCAGCTTAAGTAAGTTATTGATTTCAAGCTCTCCAGGGTTCAAGATGTTTAAACCAAAGCTGCAGTAAAAATATGGACAGATGGTGAGGAGGTTGGGATAAACGAATATCACATAATCCATTAATTATTAGATATACTGTTCTTATAATTTACCATGACCATATCTAGCATGGGTGGAGATCATCTTTACGAAGCTGAAGTGTTATCATTTAGAATATATACACTAGTAACAGATAGCTACAAAGGGAAAACATCTCACACAATACAGAATTTTATTTTTTTTAAAAGCAAAAAAAAAAAAAAACAACACCAGAAGAAAAAATTAACTGTAAAGTACAAATGCAGTCCTCTTACACAACACAGAGTAGGTAACACTGCTCAGACATAAGGCACTACCAGCGTACATGATACTTGAACTAATGCATTGTGCAAATGTGAGCTCACAATTACATTGATTGTTTTTATGTTTAATAAAATAATCATTATGTTTTTTTACTTTTAAGTAGTTTAAGGAAAGGTTTTAGAGTATTTTTTGAGCCTTAAATGGGTACACAATACTTTATGAATCAGTGCCAAAATATCCTACTTCAGAATTTGCAGCTAAAAAATGTGAAAAACATATTGTGAAGACTTTTTCAAGGTACTGTAATGGCGGTTTAGTGCATCTGACCATAATGACTATAATGAATTTGATATGTACGTTTTTGAGTATTTTTTTTATTACTATTATTCTGTTGTTTTACCACTTTGTTTTTTCTTAATTTGTTACTGGTAAAAAATGAGTGATAACAATCAATATTATAGGCGGTGATGTAGCAAACTTCCCATCTTGAGTCTGAGCATGTAAATACATGTTCTGACACTAGAGGCACAGTGACAGAGATAACCTAACCTCAACCCAGATAATCTCGATACACTAGAGCTCACATGACTAGTGTTCTCTGCCTGTCACCAGGGGAATTATTATGCACGTGGATAGCAAACTTTATAACACTGATTTTCCCATGTGTCTAATTAGTGATCAGGTGTGCCAAGCAGACACAACTGCAACTTACATGCGAGCTATGTGCCTCCGAGCCTTGTAGTTTTAAGCTGTGGACAATAGCTATGGGAGAGAGTGCCATGTGATGAAGTATATATTTTAAAAGGACAGACCCAACGCCACCGATGGCAGGGAAAGGATTAAGGCAGAGGATGACAATCCACTTATCATGGACGGGCCGCTGGCATTAGTGCTCATGTTCGAGAACACAAAGTTCTGGGCCACCCGTGACCTCATTCTAGGAGTGAGTGGCAACTTTATCTTTGGTCAATTACTTCCTTGGACAATAAAAACTGCACAAGTAACCCATTAAAGTAGCATTCATGTTAGGGGGCAAACCTGCCCTGTTGGCATTGGCTGAATTAGTTATGGGTTTAAGAAGATGACTTTAAGATCATCGAAATCATTTCCCTACCAGTCTATTTATACACACCCACACTCTTGTAAAATATATTACATTTTAAAAAAATATGACTGCTATGATGGGGGGAAAAGTTAGCCAAATTTTTACACCAAATCCCTAAAAATGTATGCATGTGCAATATGCTACAGATATGAGAAGCAACAGAATAACTGTAGGGGCAGAACTGTTAAATGCAATTTTGATTTTTAAAGATGTCCTCCACACAAACACATAAAACAAGACAGACATGTGTGCTACTTATGTATTCTACAAGTTTTAAGAGGTTTTCAGTTGCAAACAATATATGTAGCATAACATATGACAGATATAGAAAATTGCACCCAACTCCAGCAGGCACCCGAAGAACCTGGCAGACTATCTAGAGGGGGAAGAGTTTAGACTTTTTAGAGTCAAATTTAAACTCCAATACTGAGCCTATAAACCCCAGGGTTCAAGTGCCACCCATAATGGAGAGAGAAATAAATATTGGACCAAAAAATTGTGTGAGCTTAGTGTTAACTACAGAGACACATATTGTTTTTAAAGTCTATAAGATGTCTATGAACCAATGAATATTTGAGTCTCCACTTGGTTTTATAGATGTATGCAAAAAACGTGAATATTGACCTAACCACATGGAGTGTAAAAATGTCAGCAGAACTCCCAAAAAGATGTTAGCCCCACATAAGTAACCATATTGTTACACTTAGTACTTGATTATTATATATAATGATTATTAAAAATATGGAATAAAAGTTGACATTTTCATATAGTTAAAGAACTTACCTAATAGCTAAACAGACCTCCTTCTGAATTTCAGGGCAGATTTGGTCCTTTGGAGCCATAAGCAACTGCCACAGTAATAACCCAGCCCTGCGGATGGTCTCTCTGTTCTTCTCAGTTTGGGGGTTAAGGAAAAATTTGAATACCACCTGCAAACACAGAACAGTTCAGTTTCATTAAAAAATGAACTTCAATGTAACTGAATTATGGTTGTATAGATATCAAGTATGATTAATAAAATATAATGAATATGAATTTGAGGACTTAACAAAAAAAATAGTAATACATGAGACGTAATTAATATATTAGCTGATCTTATATTATAGCTTTGCAAAATATAAGAGGACTCAGCCTAAGTGGACATCTCTTCCTGCTAATATCTTTATTTTCTGCAAGAGGGTTTCTTGGTTACTGAAGTTTGATAATCCTCTCACAAAACAATAATTTGGGGACATGGACATAGGTCTGGCTGTAGACTGGTATGCATTCTAGCCAGTACTACAATAACAAGTAGACAATTATATACTGTAAAAGTAGTTAAAATAAGGACATATATTACCAGTGTACATATATAAATGGCAGACAGAGTTATAGCTCTCGTCTTTACATACTTACATTGTGGGACATGTCTTTCTACAGATCTATGGATAGATTATTACCTACTAAATTGAGCATGTGTAAATATATCTACAGCAAAAGAATTTCAGTACCTGGAACACCACAAGAATACAGCGGATGATACATTTATCTCCATTGACCATGGCTTTCTCCATGATGTCACATATGCTGCTCAGATGGTGTGATTCGATTGGATGCTGTTTTCCCAGGAAGGTTGTGATGGGTAAACTGTTGCTATTAGCCAGGAGATTAAGCTGGTGAATACACATGGCACCCACATGATGCAGTAATTGGTTTATAACCTCATTTGTGGTTACAGCCTCCCCTGCAGACAATACAGAAAAGATTACATAGCAGTAGTCTGATTAATAGCTTGTCAGACAATAAAACTGACTGATGAATCATAATGCAAACAGAGACCTTTTCAAAAAGGTGTATATAAATTAGCTATGGGGAAAAACTCATGAAGATAAAGGATACCCAAGATAGATTTTTACAAGGTTCTGGTTCAGCCAATAACAAATCCTTATTTCCCTGCAATTGTAGTGAATAAGACACAGCGCTATTATTATTACTCTCATGAGATAAAACATATAGAATATAGATTTAGGCTCTTTCTGCATCATTTCAATAGGCAAATTAGTTTCACAAGTGTTTTTGTTTGACCACTTCAAGACCAGGACATTGCAATATGCTGGATGACCATAACACCAATGTAAAAAGAGTCAGTCACTCAGAATGGAGGACAAATGCCTTGGTAAGCTAGTGAAGGGATCCCTTTTGTAGCAACGCTTTTGTAGTCCATATGTTTATGTTTACTATTTAAATAACTTTCTGTGCCAGTGAACAGTAAATAACTGTTAGAAACGATATATTGAAATGGGGACTTGGAACGTGTCTAGTCTGACACAACCTCTGATTGGACAGTTCTCGGTAGTGTCACAATGTTGAATAAATAAGTCTTCCACAGAAACCCAAATAAAGAAGCACATGTGTGTATTAGCAATCAGTTAGCCAGGAATACAAATCATAAAGAAAGTGCCAGCACAGAGGGGAAGGACTGCACAGCCGTAATGCTAGGACATTTTTCTACTATCATGTTATAGCATGTGTAAGTCTAATGGAACAAATGGTTGTCAGGCAGTAAATGGATGAAAAAATAAATTCTTAAAATATTTCTATCTATCTTTATATTCAATTATTTAATTGTTACATAAAGATTTTATGACGATCTAGAAAGTCTTTAATGACAGCAAAAAAATGTACCTTTGGGGTCAGCAATGATGTGAGTGACACCTAGTCTCTGGCATACGACATGGAAAGCCTGGTTCCCTGGATTACACCACTGATCAATGTAGTCATTGGAGCAGGTCCAGATCATGTTATTCATAGTATCATAACACGCACCTACAAAACAAACACATTAAGTAATAACCAGTTAATAGTTCTTCAGACTTCGCATACAAAAATTACAGTATGTACACAAAAAAAAAGAATATTAATTCTACAGTAAGAAAGAAAAAAAAACACAAGACCAGGTTTGCTTTAAAAATACCAAAACAAAAAGGAAAATCGAGGGTGCTTAACTCTTACCAAGTCCAGTCACTACTGCCCCACGTCCAAGCGAGCTGCCAGCAGCATCAATTAGGTCAGCTCTGTTTGTGAACTGCCCATCAGAAATGTTAAACACCAGACTGGAAGCAAGAACTAGAAAAAAGTGAGAATGCATTAATGAGATTTAACACTTATATAGCAATTAGGTTTTATTTTCCTGGAACTAAGAAAAGGAGTTCTGAGAGAATAGGGGGGGGCACAAATGTAATTATTTATGTTTACACTCTTGTTTAAAAAGCTACAGCTATAAACTTTTTTTTTTTTTTTTTTTTTTTAAAATAAAACAATTCTCTTTTCTGACCAGCATAACCATGTGGTTTCCTTGCACTGTTGACAGTATTCATTCAAAATTCTCCAGGTTATGGATCACTGTAGAAATGACTATTAACGAACTAACGAAGGGGTAACTGCAGAGAGTCCCCAAATATATTATGACAGTTGGTGGGAGAATGAGTATTTTATTGAAAAATATTGTAGTGGAGTAATTTAAATACATATGTGTAGCTCTGTAAGCTATAGCTCTATCACATGGGATGTCAGTTTATGTACTCCGTTTGTGAGGTTTGAGGATTTTGGAAGCATACAGCCAGAGGCTGCAAGTGCAAAGATCTAAAAAGCAACCGCTGACGTGACCCCAATAATCAAAACAATAGACTTGCAAGGAATATAGTAACACTGATAATTAGAAACTGTATGTATAGCTGTCAGGAACTGGACAACACGTAAAGCTCATATTGCCTTACGTTGCTGCTCAGATGCACAGAACACTTACGGGTATTGTATCATGTGGTATAGTATATTAGTTATTAATGCATTGGAAAGGACTTGCGTGAAAACAATAAGCCTACCAAAATCAGTGTGGGATTTTCAAGCAAGCCTGTTAATGCCTTTAGGGGTTAGTGCCTCATCACTAACCCCTAAACTCCTGAATTTAAATTTGGTTCCCATCCTATGCACTAACCATTATGAAAAGAGCAGAGTGGACACTACTCACTGTTGGCAATATGACAGTAGTATATCTACTCTAGAATGAACAGTGACTAACAGAAAGTCTAAGGAATTAGGGACACGGCATATTCAATTGTTTACATTTTCCACCGCTGAAAAAGTAAACAGGTTATTACGGTAATTCTACTCAGATTTCAGCTTGCAGCTCCCTGAGCCACGATCTGAAATCCAGTGAGAAAACTACCGTAATAACGGTATTTACGTGCACTATTACCGTAATGACGGTAATAGTGCGCGCGCTGCGAGATTTTTGGCGTTTTCGCCAACAATTGAATATGCCCCTAAGGGCACAGAATCGGTGTGGAGAAGAGGACCCAAGCAACAACCATAAATGAGGAGAGAGTTAAAAGCAACTAATTAAAGAAATGAGCAGACTGATCTAGCAACTTACTTTTTAGAGATGACAGGCCACTAGTTCCACCAAACAGAGATCTTGTTGCTGAACTTCCTGAACCTCCTGGGGGTGGTACAATAAGTACCAGGTATGTGCCACATGTATACATTGGAGTCTTTCTTAACATTTTCAGTGGAAGGCCACAGCTTGTATTTGCTGCTGCAACAAAGTAGGTTAAACAGCACTATTTTATAATCTGATTTAACATTTTCATAAATAACTCTACTGTATTTAAAGGTCTATTATCAGAATAGTCTTTCCATACACACAGTAAAGAGAGTTATTTGGTGGAATCAAGATTCAGCCAATAAATTCACTATATAAATTCACTAGGAGCTAGTAACAGAAAAACCATGAGGAATAAAGAGTTTCATGCTTTAAGGATGCAGCTTACTGTTTCATTAACAACTATTACATCTTTAAAGATTGATTCAGTTCACACAATGGGTTCCAAAGCTTTGCATAGTCAAACACACACGTTTTAAAAGGATAACCCCACCACTGACCATTTTTTAAATTTTAACCAACTGTGGGGCCTCATGTAGAGTTGGACACAAGTCCAATTCTTAAGCACAAAGAACGCTTTTAGCCACTGTCCATGCGCAGTAACCAAAGATCAGTCTCAGTCTGCTTAAAGA
Organism: Mixophyes fleayi; assembly: GCF_038048845.1. Taxonomy (NCBI): domain Eukaryota; kingdom Metazoa; phylum Chordata; class Amphibia; order Anura; family Limnodynastidae; genus Mixophyes; species Mixophyes fleayi. The sequence continues at coordinate 360,378,157 of NC_134402.1, forward strand.
GGTGTGATGGGGAAAATACTGTCCGAACCTAGTAAAGTAAGGGTGTGTTCATGGGCTTAGGTGGAAGAAGCTGCAGATAGGCCTCTAGGAGACATATCTGTTTCTGGTACTCCCTGGTGCAAGATCCATATTGATGATGAGGATCATTAGCACGGACCTTGCTGTAGTAAAAATGCGTGCCCACTCAAAAAGCTTCGTCAACCCTAGTGCTGCCAGCCTAGGCTGGTGCAAGCAAAATTGGGGGGGGAACAGAAAGCATGGGGTCCCCCCAAATTTACTATTACCAGCTCTAGGCTTTGCCAGGCTGGGCTGGTGGCACTATTGCAGGAAAATCCGCAGCCAGTCAGCAAGGGACTGGATTCCACATTGCTTTTTCTTTAAACATTTATTTATTAATTGATTTATCTGCCTTACCGGGCCGTTGTGACTGATGCACTAAGGCATAACGGCACTGTAAGGCAGACTTAGAGGTGTGTATTATGAAGTGTGTGCCACTCAAAATGAAGGGTTATTGTCAAACTGTAAATTGTGTGCACGATACAAAAAGCCAAACTCTGATGAAGCATTTTAAAAACATGTAGTATTGCTTTCTGATCCGTAGATGTTCTCGCTGACTTTATCGATTCTATTGAGGACAGAGAAAGTTCAACTAAAAACGGCCCTCTGATGTAAATATGGCTCTCAGCAACGGGAATGCATTAGAAGCCAATTCCCAGGAGAGATCACTTACTTCCACTAGAATGAGATGAGCATAGCATTACTCCATACACTTGTATGTGTCTTTAATGGATTGTGTGTGAAAAAAATCCAAAATCATGCACTTGGGTTTCAAAAACTCAAAGGCCGAATATACTATTAATGTTATCAAAAAGATTAAAATGGTTATTTCTAGATCCCTGTCATCCAAGTTAAAGAGACTTAAAGTTAGGCTTACAGTTATGCCCAGTAGAAGAAAGACAGACAGTAATGCCACATCATTGGTGCTACCCTACCTGGAATACAGAGTTTTGTTCAGGAAACCATATCTCCAAAAGGACATAAATAAATCTTTATTTTAAAATTAGATACTATAGTGATCATTAGCAAGCTGATTTTGTTGACTGTCGTATCTATAAGCTAGAGCGTATCTTTACTCCTGCAGTATCTATGTGCCATTCAAAACCCACAATTAAAAAAAAAAATCCGATTACCAGCGCTCCTTGCCTTATGGCAGCGCTGGTATATTGGCTAAATGTTAGTGTGACAGCAGCTTAATTAAGCCGCCTGTCAGCACTGAAAACCGCCGATGCCGTCAGTGAGAGCCGCCCACTCTCACTATAAGACAGCTCTAAAGCGGCTGTATAAGAAGGAAGCATGCACTCTCTTATAGTGCAAGCTACCTGAATTCAAGAAACACTAGTTTGAAAGTTTTCTTTCATTTTATTTCATTTATTTTCTAACTAGCAAAATAAGTTATCCTAACTCCTAGGGCACTTAATTTAAAACTGAGGGGCTATTAGGAGTTGCAGAGGGGAGGGGTCTGTCAGCTTGATACATTTAACAAAGTTAACCAATTAAGTGCCAACTCCACACTCCCCTCATACAACCCATGGTAGCAGTGTCCCCTCCAGATTGGATGAATGAGAAATTCACCTGTTAGCAAGCATTTTTTTGTGTGCATGTTCAGGTTGCTCTTTTAAGTGCAGATCAGGTCCTCTGTGTTTATTATGCACATTTCATAATTTAACCTTTCCAGAATACATGGTTATATCATATTGTTAAAACCGCTAATATCAGGAGCAAGCTCACCAGTTTGGTCCTCTTTCAGTGTGTTTGAAATTGTCGATCCAGTGAGGGCAGCTAGAGTTGCTGAAGGAGAAGCTCTATATCTAGACAATCTACTCAGCAGCATTTCATTTATACTTTTTGCAGACTCCCCCTCTTTTCTCATTAGTATGATGCGCTCATGAAGAGGGCTTGCCATGTACACTCCATTTTCCACCTAAGAGATATACACATAGAAAAGATATGATTACATTTCACAATCAAACAATTACACTCACAATAGCCTGAACCGCAGGCAGCATAGCACTGCAGAAAATTGCACATAAACATATAAAGCTTTAGACTAGAAACAAGCACTCTATTTTCCCCACAATTCTTCTAAACAAAATCACAGTCAAATCATGCAATTTCACTCCATAGTAATTGGAACAAGTAAGAAAACTATGAAGTACAGAAGAACATATTATATGAAAGAGACTGGGATAAGCATATGATGAAATAATGCACTTCTTTCACTTGTTTTTTTTCTCAAATCATTACAGTGTGAGCTATTCACAACGTTAAAAAACTCCTCCACTAAAAATGTGTTAGTCCAGCAGGAGATCCTCTCCCGGGACCCCCGTCCTCTACAGCATAACCACCAATGGAACCAAAGCAGATACCAGTTAGTTTGACCCACAAAGGCTGGGAGGGATGGAGGCACTGGAAGAGTTCAATAAAACAGGTACTTGATTGGATAACAAGAGTACTTGTCCAATCAGGCACACTTCCCCACTGGTACTGAAAGAGATGGAACTGGATAAGACTGAAATAATTGTCAGAGGGGTCAGAAAATGTTCCAGCCTGCAGTTATTCTAGCAACAATTATATGGTAAGGGATGGTATCCCACGGGAGTGTGGGAGCAAACTTGTAATCTGGGGGCGGAGGAGGAGAAGTCTTTTCTAGTGTGGAAACTTCGCTGACAGTACAGTAGCTTCATTCAGAATGGATTAATAACACCTCAATAACATTAGAAAGCTCTGTGTGGAGATAAAGGGATTCTAGAAAAAAGAATAATGGAACTATACTCAATGATCAGCTTAGGAAGAAGATTTATTAGCACCACCTTAGAAACTAGTTAAATTAGAATATTTTACATTTACCTCTTAATACTATTCGACAATTATAAAGGGAATTAAAAACATAGGGTTAGACTCCATTCACCTAAATATCATGATTATTTTTATTACCTGTGGAAAAACAAAATGTGTGCATATGTGAACCAAACTAAACACATACGTGTATATATTTTACCCACTTTCAGTTTTTTAACTTTAGTAGTGAAACTACATTTTTTATTAGATGCTGTTCTTTCTTTCTGATTGATGGAAGGCCACAAAAGTGTTAATTTTAGTGCAACATGGTCTAAATCGGCAGTGTGTTGCCAGAACCAGCAGTAGACAGATTTGAACATTATGCCTTAACTTTTTATTAATAATGATGAATGTCTTTTTCCTCTAATAGAGCTGCAGTTCTCGCCAGAGCTTTTCTTACTCATCCTAAATGTATTTTGCTATTTTCTTGTGCTACTAACCAATACTGGCCCAGTGAACTTCACCAGGAGTCAGCTAGTGATGGGAACTTCTGTTGCGGGAACATAGTGGACTTGACACAGAAGGTCTTTTACAAAGCACACTCAATGGTCACCGCAAAACATCTACCAGTGCCCTTGGATGCTTCACCCAGCCTACATCAATGTGCTCGTCTACTCTCTAACTTGCAAGACAACACCACAACACAACAGACAACACCACAAGGCAGAAGTGCTAGGTTTGCAGAGTGGCAGAAAAATCTGAAGAGGTGCCAAAGGTGTCACATAAAAGTCCAACCTCCAACCACTAAGGAACCACTACTTTCATTAAATGCAACGTCAACTGGTTTTCTCCTAAAATAATGCTTGATTTAGCCCAATTTATGACTTAAATTAACCTTCAGAGTAAGCAGGCACCAGGACTGTTTTTATGTGGATGAATTTTATGTTTATTTTTTTTAATTACAAGTCAATACCTCATCTACACCAGGTCTAATATCATGCAAGCCCCTTTGCAGAATAAAAACAGCCTGACCTCTATACAAAGCAAGTTAATGCCCCTAAAATGTGATCCTGTCGCCTTTATTTCATTTTATTAATCTCGCTCTACAAAATGAAATCACATTTTTGTACTGCTTCAAAAACTTGGTGCACCAGTCTAGTTACTTCATGCTTAGCAAGGAACGCCCTTACTCCACCCAACTCCTCCCTTCAGTTGTGTAAACCTTACAAATGCCATATTGCTTCATACATTTATGAGCTTTGGCAGAAATGTAGGTGAACCAAAGTGATTTTTTTTTTGTTGCGTCTCACAGCAATTTATGAATAAAACAGAAAGCATCATCGTTCAAATTATTTTGATGTCCCGTGTAGCGTACTTTAATCAATTTTACAGATAAGCAAACTCAAGAAAAGCTGACCAATTTAGACCAAACATCCATGAAATTGTTGCATGCCTGGAGAACCATCAAAGATGGCTGAGGATGAATGAAGTCGCTGTGTGCATACATTACCCAACTGCAGTAATATAGCTTCATAGGATAAGGATGTTTGACCTGACCGCCAAACGATGTGTGTTGCGCCAAATTAGATATCATACCAATTGGCCAGATCATTAAGTGTATGGCCACCTTGAAAGCTATGAGAGGTCCACTATAACTCTCCCAACAGCTTTTAACAATAGCCAGGTCTCACTAGGTGATATATATTGCTCTACTAACTCAGTCAACCTGGCTTATGGTACTGTATCCATACATGCTGTAATCATGCCTGTCTTTTAGACCTACTTAGCTGCAAAATGCAGGATGTGTGGACTCAAACAACCACCAATTTCATTCAACATCAGATCAGGATGCATCAGCTGCACTAGAGGAAAATGCTGTTGAGCGGTTACTAGAGTTTTGTGCAATATTTTATTCATAGGGTCTATGCCCTCCTCTATGCTAATTTTAAACATAAATATCATACAGTGTGGATGACAGTGTCACTGAAGTTTCAGGACAGGTTTTCAATTTCTATAAAAAAACATTTTTGAAGACATAATAACAAGTTATGCATCACTCTCCAGAGTTCCAGATTTGCATTAAATAAAACTATAACTATGTAAGATTCTAGTTATGTGTAAATATTTATAGCAGCTAAACAATCAGCCAAAACAAAGAAAGAAGCAGGACATGGAATCTCAGATCTCTAAAGATGGTTTCCCTTGTAGACTTTACCATTTCCAAAATAATTCTCATAGGGGGGAATTCAATTGGCCGCGTTACTGCCAGAAGTAATGTGGCCTGCACACTATTATCAATATTACGGTAATAGTGCGCATTACTAAGTAAGGCAATTTCCCTGAGCTGTGAGCAGAGAGCCGGGTTAAAATTACCGTAATATTGGTAACAGCTTTAACGCCGCACTAATTCAGGGTGAATTGAATTCCTCCCATTGATACGCAACAGGGAGTACATGGTAAAAATAAGGGGTACATAATATTATAAGGTTGCAAAACCCTGCAACAGAATGATACAAATCTATCATTTGTGTAAGAGAGAAATAGATAAAATAAAAATTGACAATACAAACAAATCTTCAAAAATAGCTTACATTTAATTCAAAGATGTCCATGAAAACAGAGTGGCCCTTTGGAGTTTTTTCATTTAGACTTGCTGGAGACCAAATCCAGTAAAAGTAAGTGCCATCTGAAGACAGGTGCACAGTTGTCATACTGCTACCAACAGGAAAATGATTGGCTGGCATGGTGATTATCTGAGAGATCTACAAATAAACGTAAACAGTCATGTAATATCAGAGTTAAAAGTACATATATAGTTATCACAAGACAATATAAATTATCAGTATTTAAACTATCCACCACCATATAAACTTGCATGCAAGTCTAACTCACACAAAACTTATAAAATGTATTTACATGCTAAATTAAAAGTTTCTATAAATGTTTAATTTAAAGGTACTCAAAATGTTCAGACAGCAGCAAAAATGCTTCCATTATTTCCTGTTCATGAATTTAATTTTATACAATATCGACTAATGAAAACTTCCCATAGATTATCGTTCATGTAAGCAAAACTGTAAGACGTAGCTACTATATTGTGAGGGAGATAGAAGACTGTATTGTAACTTGCTTTGTAAGGGTGGCTATTATTATACTAAGCATACTTATTTGTCTATACCCCAAGCAGTTCTTTAGCTGGCGTATCAAATTGCTACATGGTTCAGCGAAATTTTATTTTCATTTTAAATTGCTGACCCAACAGCTGACTCGGCAATTTTGGGTTTAAAGGCAAATCCCAACGCCGATTCTATTCTGAACTAACACTACTAGAAACAACAGAAGATCTTGGTTTGATCAGCAAACCATAGCAAATTTAGTTTAATAAAATACTAAAAAAAAACAAAAAAAAAACACTCAGAGACAAGTCTGATACAGGAATGTTGGACAAAAAGCGACTAAGCTGCAAGCCTTCTTGTTATAGAACAGACAATGGCAACCAGCTGGAAAAGAAGTGAACAGTCTACCATCTAAATACCAAACAGAGCATTCACACCATTTATTTAAGCAAGTGGTACTGTCACTGCCTACTTACTCCCTTCAACTCAACATCACTTACTAAACTTATAAACACAGAATCAAGACATTTCATTCTCACCCCCTCCAAGTACCAAATCTAACATTTTAATTTGCCCCTACTTCATGTTGGTGTAAGACTGCCACAAACCATCCTCTGCAGAGCATGACGACATGTCAGTCCCTATGATGTCTACGGCATTTGTATAATGACCACAACATGCACCAACCTCCACCAGCTCATTACGTATACAGCCAATGTGGCTACTAAATGAACAGGAAAAGTGACCAAATTAATTAGAAGTCACATTTACCCAGGGCCGGATTAACACGAGGTCTAACTAGGCTACAGCCCAGGGGCCTCGGGCATCCAGGGGGCCCTTGAAAGTGGTCAGCTGCATTATTGATCAGTGCGGGGGCGCCCGGGCCCGATCAATGCTGCTGACCCTGTCACTGTAGTCCTTCCCCGGCGCTCAGTAGTCTCCTTACTGAGAAGATCTCGTGAGAGTGTGACTGAGTCTCACTCTCACGAGACCTCCTCAGTAAGGAGCTTACAGCGCACCACGGAAAGACTACAGTGACAGGAGAAGGAGGTAAGCGCTTGGGTGGTGGCGGCGGCGGGCGGCTCACAGGGGTAGCCTCACGGGGGAATGAAGGCCCCCTTAGCCCCGGGGCCTCCATTCCCTTAATCCGGCCCTGCATTTACCACACACCGTCCAATCTGTTGAACAGCTTGGGTTACAGTATATTTACACCACACACAGTTGTCCACCCTTGACGTTATTATTTACTGACAAATGTTTTGACAAACATATTTTATAGGCATAATTTATGTAATTAAAAAATGTATCAAAAAGTAAAAGTACCATGTGGAGAAAAAAAGGGCCCAGACTGAAAATAGTGGGCACATAGCCCTATTCAGACTACGGCTGCACACTATGTGCAGGTCCATTCGGCAGAGACGGACAGGGAGAGTATGCTGCCTGGCCGCTCTGATTGTTTTTAAAACACAATCAGAGCAGCCGGGCAGCACACACTCCCTGTCTGTGTCGGCCTAACGGACAGTGTGCAGCCGCCGGCAGCAAGCCCCTGCTAGGGGGGGGGGGGGCGATTGGCCCGATCGCCCCTGGATCCGCCACTGCTGACCACCATTCTCATTAGTACTTGCAAGCAGAGGCTCAGCAGCCAGGCATAAAAAAAAAATAAAATAAAAAAAATCATTCTCAAAATATAAGTGTGTCCAGTTCACCACAGCAAGGGGACAATAACCTCAAGATTCTTTATAAATAATAAAAGTGTGGACCCAACATTTTTCATTTATTATTGCAAAGTATTACACTGTCGCCACCCGACTACTTCTTATTACCACCCAGCTAGCAAAATTTTCTAGGGAGAACACTAAACAGGAATAGTCAAATTGTGCCCCAGAACAAGTACGTTTCACAATATCAACAAATATATGTTATGACTAAAACGAATATGTGAAAAATGATCAAAGCAACAATGAAATCACAACAATGTGGTTATGGTACACAGAGGATCATACGTAACATTTCAAAGTGTACTCACCATTAAGACCTTTTGAAACAACCATCTTATCCAGCACTTATACATTTTCTGCGCACATTGCCTTGAGGGCTTAACTAGAGTGGGGTCAGCTTAATACAAAAAGAATTTGATAGGATTTTCTGAAATATATCTGTGCAATTGGTGATGGGTTGTTTATGTTTCCAAAGAGCAATTCAGTGCTCAAAATATAAATAAAATTAAGAAATATTCTTTCTAAAATAGCCACTGCCTTTCTTTAGCAATTATTTGTGAACATTGTAATAAACACATTATCAGTTATATTCAATACAGCATTATTACCTGAAGGGTATGTTGATCGATTATCTGGAAAAGAAAATGCGGCTTGTTATCAAAAGATGCTGGTCGGTGAAGCAGTTTTCCATTTCCAAACGCAATCCAACCAGCTTCCAGCTCCTCATTTCGACAGTAGACAAAGCCTCTGAAAAGAAATAAGAGCATTAGCATGATCAATGCCAGTGGTGGGCAATATGCGCATATTACATCTGTGTTCATTGCCAGCTGTCCACTGTCTACACCAAATCTGTGCAGAGAGTCCGCATTGTATTGTTTGTTCAAAACTGGTTGGCAAACCATGTTGGTGAAATTTATTCTGTACAAATAAACTTATAGGTTCAAATATTTATATTAGTCTTTCTAAGTGCACCGGCTTAATTACTTGGCTGAATTAACTTAAAAAATAATGCAGTGTGTTTAATTAGTCATATATATTTGAACATAAATGACTAAGGAAAAAAAAATTGAAAACTGTTCTACACCTAACAGGGAAGAAAAGGTGGTGTTGCCTCAAAACAACCAATCAGATTCTGTCATCTTCTAGTGCAGTTTATAAAATAGAAGCAAATGTCTGATTGGCTGCTAAGGCAACACCACCTTTACCAATTGTCCACAGGTGGATATTAAATGATAAAGTATTTACAGGAGGAACAGATTTTACAAATGTGTCAATAACTTTTCAGGCATGGGAATTACTTTGTTGTACTAGGAAATACAAGACCAATATTTCTTTCACAGTTATTGTTCATTACACTGTCCCTTTAACCGAGAATATTTACTTTCATACAAATCCGAATTCTGATGCCACTGAATTAATACAATTAGCTAGAATATGTTCAAATAGCTGTTTCACTGCATTTGGCAATCAAATGGAATTATTGGAAGCTTTTTACAGACTGACAAAATTAATTTCAAATGTATTATCTTGGTTTTTTGTTTAAAAACGTTGAGCCATCTTTCTCCCAGATTCAGGACAAGTATGATATTCCAGCACGTGAATTTTATAAGTATCTCCAAATCAGACACTGGATACAATCCTGGCCTGCATACCCATCGGTTCTGAGACCGGCTCCATCCGGTATTATGTTATATCTTTCCCCTACTTCTCACGCAGGAGGTATCTCCACCTGGTATAGGCTGTTGTTAACCCCTGTTGATAATCGAGATCTTCCGATACAAGCTGTCTGGGAAAAGGACCTGGACATTACTATATCAATTGAGATGTGGAAGAAAGTTTAATCGGAACATATACAGAATGTCAAAATGTATTAACCATTCAGAAATGTTGGTTAAATTGGTCCATAGGGTGTATCTTACTCCAGAAAAGCTCCATTAAATCTGGCCCTCAGAGACCAAATATTGCTGGAGGAATTGTGGGGAGATTGGAACACTTATACATATCTTTTGGAACTGTCCTAAGCTTCAACCACTGTGGACTGAAATATTTCAGTTAATTACTCAGGTTATCAAGGTTAACTTACCTCCATCCTCGGCTATTGCACTGTTACACCTCTACCCTCCTCAGCTTCAGAGTCACAAGCACTATGTTACTGGTCATATACTCATCGCAGCTAGAGCTGCAATAGCTCAGAATTGGAAATCCCATATGATCCCGCCCATTACTAAAATCATTAACAAATTTCAACACAGTTACGAGATGGAAACTATTTGTTTCAATTAGGATACAGCAGCCTTTTCACCATTGATTAGATGGTTCATGTGGTACGAGTACTTTACAGAATATAGTTCTGGGTCTAATGCCTAACCTCTATTATAGTATGTTGAACGTTTTTATAGGGCGGTTGCTTGTTGCTCATAAAATCATCTTACTGGTATTTTGGTTTATTGAATGGTTTGTCTCCGAAACTTCCCCCCCTTGTCTGTATCCCCCCCCCCCCCCCTCTTTCCAGATGTCTACATCTTAAATATACTCCAATGTTAAGTGTGGGTTTTTTATCTTTTTTGATTGTTTGTTTGTTGGCAGTATTGTGAGAGCATTCAATTCTACACTATGCGCTGTATTTGGTAATTACTGCTTTGTCTGTTACGTGTTTTCCTGTTAAAACTCAATAAAAACTTTTATGTTAAAAAAAACAAACGTTGAGCCAAACAGATTTTAATTTTGATTATGGCTAGATAGGCATCCCTGCACTGAAACTACTGAAAGACCACTTGAGGTCTGCAATTGATATGACCAAGTGCATCTAGGGCTTAAAAAATATATGACAGAGGGAGTAACAGAACACCTTAGCACTACAGTATACATTTCTGTATGGCTTCATTACTTGTTGATTAAAATGGTTAGTTCTGTGTAAAGAGAATTGTGCAAAGATCGTGTACACTACTGTAGTGCAGTGGCAGATCATAACAGGTAGCCCAAAGCAGTAAGGGCCCTATCCAAACTTTGTGCTATAAGTATGCCCCTGATAAAAGATAAAGGGAGGTTGAGGTAAGGAGAGAAATTTTTTAAAACTAGGGCTTGCTGCATACATTAAACCCCTTGGCGAGAAATGATTGCAACGTGTTATAATGAAAACTATAATGTAAAACTGTCCAGTATGGAATATTTATGAGAGTAGACCAGCATTAAAAAAGGAGGCGTGTTGGCCTGATATCTTATGCACCAGTCACGGCCCATGACAGTTTTAATCCGCCACTGGTGTAGTGTATGGAGCAGGTTTAGGCAACTTGTAATTCATAAATACCAAGTGGAGGGGGGGACAAGTCGCAACCATGTTTGATGAGCCACAGACTGATTACCTGTGGAAAAGTAGGCAGTAGCGTATAATGTAATGCAATGCTGTGTATAATTAAGTGACTAATTAATTAAGTAGAGAGTAGCAGTTAGACCGTGGAACAATCGTAGCTCTGCTAATTGCGGGAGGGAAGTGGCAATTAAAAAAAATATATATATTTTTAGGTGGAATTCTTATTTAACCTAATTATAAAAACAGGTATTTGTCAAACGCATCGATTCTGAATTGGTGAAATATTGTAAAATGATCAAGAGCAAGAGCAATGTGCAATATAAATTGATCACGTTTTCTTTCGCATTGAGCTGCACATGTGCAATTGTTATAGGGCAGAGCAGAACCTATCCACATCATGTACAGTACACAGACATGCAAAGGCACAGTGCAATCATGCAATTGGGCCGTTTTCATTTGTTGGCAACATTTACAGTTGGTAGCATTCAGAAAACAATATATCAACTATGATTTGTCACAGAAACTCCTTACCTTCACCTACAAAGCCCTCAACCGCTCCTCTCCCTCCTATATATCCAACAATACTAATTACACACACACACTCACCCACGACCGCAACCTCACCGGTAACCTCTCCCCAATCTCACCTTTAAAATTTCTCCTGTCCTGCTCCCAATCTCCGTAAACCCCCCCCCCCCCCCCACACCCAATTAGCTCCAAGCCTTCAAACATTCCCTTAAAACTCATCTTTTCTTTTCATTCAAGCCCATCAGCACATTTGTGTCCACCCAACCTCTCTCTGGAATGTAAGCTCCCACAAGCCCAGTGTTTGCGTGGGTTTTCTCCTGGTACTCTGGTTCCCTCCATACTTCAAAAACATACTGGTAGGTTAATTGGCTGCTGACAAAATGAAACCTAATATGTGTGTGTTAGGGAACTTAGACTGTAAGCTCCACTGAGTCAGGGACAGATGAGACTGACAAATATACCCTGTACAGCACTGCGAAATTGGTGGTGCTAAATAAATATATGATGATGAAATTTGTTATTTATATAATTTTGTCACTTTTGACAAAATGACACTTGCATTTTTTAACCCCCATTTTGTATGTCACTGCAGAGCCCTTGTGGTGTCTTTAATAAAAGAGAATAGGTAAAAATTCAATAAAAATAATGATAAAAAAAATTAAAAAAAAATAGTATTACATTGGCTGGATCACGCACAACTAACTTATTATGTAGCACAACTAAATTATTATGTAAATTTATTTTTCACTTAGTGGCACAGTGCATCAATGTTTATCATTGCTAATGTACCGACATCATTAGCATTCCATTAGCATGGGATTTCCTTTTTCATCTGTGAGTCACCAACACTTTTTTAGCCTGAATACCCAGCAGGGGGTCGAAATCTTTTATCCCTGTCTTGTTAAAAAGATAGATGAACTACATGCATAATGCAAACAGCAAGTAATTTAGGAAAATCACAGATTGATGTGAATTTTGTTAAATCCAATATTAAAATTTACATCAGACATTAATGTCATATATTCTCTCAGACTTTGTGGTGCCAGCTAGAAAGTGGGCTGGGTAACCCCATGCCAACGTGTGTCAGAAACAGTATATAAGAGCTATATTTTGTATTTTAACTGCATTATACCATCTGTACTTCTGGCTGATCACTAGTACCTCCAACTAGTGTGTAATGACCTTTGTAAAGACCCCTTGAGCAAATAAACATCACTGCTTGAAGATTCTGCCTGACGCCTATTGTCTGCTTTATTTTGCGCCCAACAGGTAAGAGCTTCCACTCTAATCCATTTCCCAACTGTCCTGTGTTGAACCCAGAGTCTCTGTGCTAATGCTCTGCCTGCTACCCAGCAGTCTCGATCTACAGTAAGTCATCAGGAGTTACCAGTCAGCCCACAGCAAAGAGGTACTGCAGAAACCATACCAGCTACCCAGAATTAAGCGGTTCTAGGGGCCGTTGAAGGAGCCTAGTTGTGGCAGCTGAATTTATCTACAACTTCTGCACAATTGGCATTCGCAAGTCAGTGAGTGGCAGGTGACACCAGTAGGAGTGGTCAGTAATAGACGGTTACTGACGGGGAGAAAGAAACCCAGATAATCTGTGCAGCAAGAACTTCCTTTCATTCTTCTTCCTGCAACAGGCCGGGTGGCAAATAAAGCCCATCTGGTCACAATTATTAATAATTATTTTTTCCTCCAACCTAAGCATGAAAATGAAATGTGTTTGGCCTGACAGATCTACCTATTTAAAAATATTCCACTTTCTCAACTTCCTGAGGCCATCAGAACGTAATGTGCATACAACACATTCTGTGACAAAATGACACATCAGATTCATGGTAGTAAGTACAGAAATGTGTCAGCTCAGTCTCTTATATCAGCCAGATGTATTCTGACACATTTTTATTTTATGTTTTGCAACATGCTACTGCAGGAGTGTGTATAAGTTGCTATTATGCCTATGAGACCAAAAAGATACTGCTTGTAAACAGTCCAACATTGGATATTAGGTGGTACTATACTACTTATTCCTAGCCAAAAACAGAGCAAGAGTCATGGCAGCTCCCTCTGAAAAAAAAAAAAAAAAACCCTTGTGGTTTCAAGATTATAGACCATAATGTGAAAATAAAGCTACTTATTTTCCCAATTAAAGTAAAACTTAAGACTCACCGTAAAGTGCCATGCAGTCCAGAGCCCAATTTGCTCAAGCCTCGCCCCACCGAGTTAGTCGTATAGAGGTAAAGCCCATCTGATGCCAAGCAGCGACCTAAGTCCACATCTGAAATTTGAAAAAGTAAACTCAGAGCGAGAAAATAGAGGGCCTGAATGTGAAAAGTACAAATAATATTGTTGTGTGCTATGATATGTTATGTAAATATTTACAGACATTTTGAGATACTTTAATAATTCTCAGTCTTATATCCAGCCTTTCATTAAATTCTTAATTGAATTATTGCATCCTGACAACCTCATTCATCATAGAATAAAAGTATATCTTGAAAATCTGTTACCTTTAATTAAAAATAATCAGGAAGAAAGACAGTATAGATTATAAATGTATACTTCTTTACAGTTCAGTCTACTGCTCCAACTGATTTGTAAAGAAAGAACGCACTAAAACATGCATCAGGAACAGAAGCCGCAGAACAGCCAGGCTATAATGACAGATTTAGGGCAGATATACACTTTTACACCACATTGTCATCCCAGAACAGATCAAATGTAGATAATACCTTGTACTCCATTCTTGATTTAACAGTGTTAGAAGCTCATCCACTAACACATCACAAAACTTCCCTGCAGCATAGTGCACTGCGTACTTAATGAGCAGCCCCATAGAACTCCATTGTATTGTACCAGGCAGTAACGCTTCTGAATGCTACAGGCAACTTTGAAATTGTCCAGGACCATTTGCTTGCATTACTTTTTGAACTATCAGCTAAATGGCTTTGAGAAAGCATATCAAGCTTTTTAAAATGAACACCTATGTTTACAAAGCCCAACTGTGGTCTTCTATTAATAAATACACATTTACAGAAGTTTGCAAACATAAAAGCAGTAAAACTTACATCAAATAGCAGTACCATACAGACAAACTATACTGTAGAAGTATTACAAATGTCTCGATCATTATACGATTATAATGATCGAGATGATACTGGTATAAATTCTACATACAGCATTACACAGCAGTCAATGAGCAGGGTAGAGATGAGCTAAAATATCTCAAAGTTTACAAAAAGACATGTGACGAGCTTGCCAGCTTCAATCAAGTCTTAAAGGCAAGACCACTGTGTATAAAACAGACACAAAGTGTATGCAAAAAAAACCTAAACTAGAGACATCTATTCAACATAATCTGAAATGCCCTTCTTTGTGCCCTGACTGTGCTTTCTTCTGGCTTTTTTTGCACTTATCCCTGCTTTCTTCATCCTTCTACAATGGCTAGAACGAGTAATAACCTGATTCAGCATTTTTCACATAAAGAAAGCAAAACATATTTATTAGGGAATTTTGATCAATCCATAACAATCAATGCCAAAATAAAACAATTCTAAGGGGTATATTTACAAAACTGTGGGTTTGCAAAAGTGGAGATGTTGCCTATAGCAACCAAATTCTAGCTGTCATTTTGTAGAATGTACTAAATAAATGATAACTGGAATCTGATTGGTTAATATAGGCAAGATCTCCACTTTTTCAAACCCCCAGTTTAGTAACTATACCCCTAAAACTATGTTTTAATTAAATACAAATAAAAAAACATAAATAGATTACTCATGAGTAACTGCTCATCATCCCATTTTTAATTCTTGAAGGAACCTTAGTTGCAATCACAGCTGTGAGCTTTTTTAGGGAAGTCTCTACCAGCTTTGCTCAACTTGACACTGCAATATTTACCCATTCATCTCCGTAATATTACTTGCGTTCCATCAGTGTGGATGGGGACTATCAGTGAATTTCAATTTTCAAATCATTCCAAAGATTCTCAATGGGACTGAGATATAAGCTTTGCCTGGGGCACTCCAGGACATTATTTTGTAGTAGTTAAGCCATTCAAATATGGGTTTTACGCTATGCTGTGCCATAATTGCCCTGATGCAATACATATTTCCAACTAAACCCCAAAATCTCTGGCAGACTGCAGCAGGTTTTCTTCCAATGTTTGTCCAAGTCTTGCTCAATCCATTATGATTTTCATCAGACCGTAGAAACGTACTCCACTTTATACATCGCTCTCAAACATACTTTATGTTAAAACTGTAGGCAAGATTTCAAGTCGGTTTTCTTCAACATTTCTTTTGCCTATCTCGCCTTTGTTTCCATAAATAACTACACACTGTTCCCGGGGATATTCAAAATATTTAAAATCTTTATGTTTCCTTCTGGATTGGTGCTTTCAATAACTTTGCTTGGAATGTTAATGAGAAAGATATTGTTTTGACAAGCACTAACCATCTCTGGCACCTCTCACAGACAGGTGTATTTATTTTTAAATTGATTGAAACATTACGTATATCCAGGTGGAGTCCACTCATTCATGTAAAGTCTGAAGAGCACCATGGTTTATTTAGGTGTATGTGAGCAAAAGGGGTAAATACTTTTCTTAATGAATTAAGAAAACACTTTAGTTTTTTTGGTACTCCACCCACTTGCCATTTGGTTACCTTACCAGCTGTCTTGCCATTGGTGACACCACTTGACATGAGCTCCTCTGCTGTAGCTTTCCAGTATTCGCCTAGCCCATTAACCTACCACCCTGCTCATCCTCCGACCACCTCACTCTTAAACAGCTGGCAGGCAGCAGCGGCTCCTTCGGGAAAGGGGTAGGGGGGAATTTGATCAGCAAGAGGATAATGGGAACTCACCCTAAATGGCAAGGGAGGCCAATTTTTGAGTCTGGGGCACAAGTAATTCGGACAGCAGCATACACTCCAAGGTTTAAAAAGATAAAATGTGCGAAATTCCAAAAGAAGGTAAACACTTTTTATAGCCATTGTATGTGTTGCTTCCTCCCTCTTGCTCTCAACATCTCTTTGGTACACTGCAGTTCTCTTGCTGATCAAGTCATTCCCTTCCCAGCTACATGTACACATGCACTCCTTTTCCCCAAAAAGTAGCAAACTAAAATAACAACATTTACATTTCCATCCACTACTTTCCACTCACTGAAATATTACCACTAATGTCACTGGAATTTTTTTTTTTTTTTTTTTTTTTTAATCTAACTTTAAAGCTGTGAATTTGGCTGGAATATGAAGTTGCGCACATAAAATGTACCTTTATTATAACTTAATATAATTCATTTTTAAAGTAGTCCATGGTTTTATAGGTTTGCAGTGGTGATGTGGAATCAAAGCTATATATTTGTGTAATAGATATTGCCTATTTCAATTTAACCAAAATTAAAAAATAGATTGTAGTTTTGAAAGGTTAAGATTAAAAACAGGTGAATTGTATCAGTACAGGACTCTGATGCATTCCACAGTTGCTTGCCAACTCTAATGGCTTTACCTTTATTCTCATTATTTGAACCACTGGTCCCATCAGGAGCTGGAAGCATATCTTCAAAACCCCAGGATACAATGTGCTTGCTTCCCAGTAAACAAGAGGGAGACCCTGGCCCTCCTTCCAGAAGCAGCAGCCTGAAGAAAAATAAAAAAAATATACATAACAAGATTGAAATAACCTTCTACAGTTTGTTGCACAAGTTTAAAGATCGATAAATCAAACAACAAAGAATAGTAGTCAAATTAAGTCGAGTCATACGAAACAGCTCATCATTCATAATTCATAAACAATAAAACAGAACACATAGTGAGCAACAGCCTTCACTTGGCAGGCATGTAACAAGTACACATTTTTAACAATTGCCTTGTGTCTGAATGTATGGATTTCATTTCAAACTTATCTCAACACAAGCAATATTACAGACCACTGGGACTTGCATTAGATGTATCAAACCGTGAAATATAACTAGTTTTTTCAAAAGGCCCAGTGTTCTCCTGAAGGGGTTTGGTACAGCCTGTTCCCGTAGAGTGTTAGATAGTACCAACAGGAGGAGCTGTAGTGGGGGGGGGGGGCTTTTGTTTCATTCAACATGATAAGGGCAGCTGTTGTACTGGACATCTCCACAGCCTGAAAATCTTGACAGATTCTTTGCATACAGAGCAACCTTTATGGTTAAAAGGAGATTGGTTAAAATGAACCAAAAGCCCTTCTCTATAAATAAAATATAGCAATGGCCTTTTTTAAAAAAAAGAAAGAAGAAAAAAAAAAAAAAGAATAGAAGGTATTTACATATCTCTGATAGTAAATAGCATTGCCAAAACCAATAAAGACCAACTGTGCATCCATATGCTAATGAAAAATAAAGCAGAGTTAAACAGGTGTAGGTAAAATGGATACATTGCTCTACTTGTCTGGGTGTAACTGTGGCATTGGCCAGCAGTTTAAGAGTGCATAGTTAGCAAATAATTTGCTGTCATCCACAATTCATTAAATGGGAATTAAATTACTCTTCTGTTTTAACAAGCCTATCTGTATTGTATTTACAGAGCAGGGCTTTTAGTTACTTTCCTCTACCTCACCCAAACTATAAAGGGGATATAATCTGAAAAAGCTCTACCTCCATTTACTTATGTAGCAGGCACACTGGCGCTTTGTGCTCCTGCTTACATAAGAAACGGAAACTTTTTGCTCTGCCGTCTTCTTTTGCCTGAATATAGTAACTTATACACAATTACAATTATCAATTCACGATCATCACTGCGTGCGTGGTGCACCTTAAATAAAACTTTAAACTGAAAAGATCTTTCAGAATTATGATCAACTAAGTTTAATCGCCCAGTACTTGAAAACAATGATATTTCTATGTGGGGGCAGATCTGTTTCCCTTATTTCTTATAATCTGAAACCCCCACAATCATCTTGGGTATTTTCAACATTCCAACCTTTTCCCTCTGCCTCCAAACTACTCTTTATAACCCTCTTTCAGATTTTCCAAGTAAACAGACACTCGTATTCATTGTGATGGACAAAACCTATTAGACTCTCTTTAGTCAAAATACTACACAGAGACTGTATAAAGTAGCCAAAATTGATCTCTGTGAAATATAAGGGCCACTACTATAGGCTTCTAATTTCGCTTCATCACTTCCCACTCCTCTCTCATACAAATGCTTCCTAACCTAGGTCTTCTGAACACTTTCTTATCCTGTTTCCCATCCTACTTATAAAACTGGGTACCACAATACTAGGCCATCTGCTCTTCTTTTGCCATCTCTCGTTTTCTTGGAAAACTAAAAAGTTCCTTTAGGTTTCAATATTGTCTCTATGTTAATGGCCTAGGTTAGTAAATATCTTTCTGCCAGTTCATCTTGGATAGGTTCATGACACCTTACATTTAATATTTCAGAAATGCAGCAATTAATCTATCCAGACAACAGAAGCTACTTACCCGATATATTCATTTCTGTGGACAACACAATAATAAACCATCACTCAAGTTGGCTGACTAGGTGTCATCATTGACTGCAAACAATTTAATTAATGCACTGAATCTCATGCATTTACTATTGCAATTCCTTTCTTACTAGTCTTTGCCTAAACAGACTTTACCCAAAATTTCCACTCTGAGCATTGCTGTTAGACTAATTTTCCTCACCAAACATTCTTCTACTGCTACCCTGCCAGTTCCTACATTGGTGGCCTGTACTTTACAGAATCCCAATATAAAATATACTACTAACATAAAAAGCCTTGAACAAAACTTTACCAATATCTCACAACTTGATCCCTTTTCTCTACCCAGAAGACGACCCTCCCATCTTCACTCATTAATTGCTTGCTCTCATTCCAGGTTACAGAACTTCTTCAGGCTACACCCACTCAAATGGATTCCGCTCTCAGACAAGAAAACTTTCATTTAGCTTTTAAACCTTCAAGCTAGACACTTAAAAACACCCCATCAAGCAAGCTTATTATACATATTGCCCTTCTTAAGGTCTAGTGACAATGCATGTCAAACTCAAACAGTTAAAGTAAATGTTATAGTATTTATAAACCTCAGAATAACTTTTCTATCTCCATAAGCATTTCTTTATTAAAAACTGTTCTTTTTAAAGTATGATTGATTAAAGTGGACATCAAGTGAACCAGAGCTGCACAGAAGATGATTGTTGTATATATAAAACTGTGTTCAGTGAACTCAACTGAGATTTAAAGATAGATTATAGGCTACTAATAAGGGCATCAAGTCTCAATATGTTGAGACTGTGACAGACTACAGAGCAGCTTTCTATAGACAGGGGGAGCTGTAACAAGGGAGCGAGTATAACGGTGCCCAACTCAAAAGTAGTAATAGAATTAACATACAACATACTGCTTTTCTACACTCAAAAGGCACTGTGTAAAAAAGTAATAGATTCTGTTTAATTATTGCATTATCTAAATTAGATGGGTTGTGTAGCTAATTAAAATCAGATAAAATACAGAAAATCACGGAACCGATATAATTTATGTGATACAGAGACAATGTCCTATGCTCTCCTCTAAGCAGTGTGTTGGAAAAACAACTAGAAGAGGAGCTGGGGGAGCTATAGGAGAAAGAAGGAGTCGGTTTTCTCCCAATAACCTGCCTCCCAGGTGTGGAATATAGTTTGTGCACCCTTAGTACAAGTGGATGGACAGTAGATTTATATTGCTGAGAAATTGGAAGAAAGACAAAATTATGACTTCAACAGTGATGATTCAAGTTGATGACACAAGGCTTTGTCTTGTCTGGAAGTTGGAAGAAGTGCTCACTGACCTGCCTTCTGAATCAGCATCATAAGGATGCACGTAACCAGCATGGCATAAACAGTTTGACACTAAGAGGCAAGTCAATATCAGAGACATATTAATCAATGCTCTCAATTGTAAAGTGTTATTGTTTTTTATCCCAGGACACCCTCTCTGACATAAATATTTTACTTGTGATCCAGAAATATATAACCCATCACATTGCCAATGATAGCATACAAATGGCTTGCACTTACCTATACAATATATCTGCCACAGGCAGGGATCCTAAATCTGTCTGCTTTTGTAGCAAGTGTACAGTGTGTATGAAGGTTTTCAATGATCCCCTAAAATATACACAAAAATATAATATTATTAATAATGAAAACCGTGAAAGTGCATATAACTGAATAATACACAAGTGTGATACAATAAAGAAAGCTAAATCTTTTCTTTGGTAGATATTTTTAAACAAATATGTCTATAGTAATGCATTAACACACCACTTACTTTATATGCCTACACAAAAGTTTATAAAATGAAATCTGTACTGAAATCAAAAAGAAGAAAGTTAAAACTAAGTTGGGCTGTAGATAACCGATTGCAAAAATAAAACACAAATGTTATCGATATGGTTTACAGGTGCTAAAAAAATGAATTGAGTGCGTGCCAATTGGTGGCTACATAGGGCCAATCCCTATTGACATGCAGTGTAGTAAAAGAGTAATTGATTTTCAGTCATAAATAATGATATCGTTGACGGGTTATCCAGATCTGATCAAAATGTGTACTAAGAATCTCACTTTAATTTCAGAAACTGTTACAGAGTTTATTATACATATTTTGTTATTATCCTTTATATGGCCCTTCGTATTTTAAATAAGCTCATTTAACATTTTCCTTTTCTATTTTTTTTCTTTTTAGCACAAAAGAACAGATTTTAAATGACATGTACAAAACTTGCA
Source organism: Mixophyes fleayi (assembly GCF_038048845.1). NCBI lineage: Eukaryota > Metazoa > Chordata > Amphibia > Anura > Limnodynastidae > Mixophyes > Mixophyes fleayi. The sequence continues at coordinate 360,399,416 of NC_134402.1, forward strand.
TGCAACCCATGTGTTTCCGCATCACATCAAGATGCTGTGTTTAATAATAAGTCTGTGTAGGATATAAGTGATAGAAAACCAATGTACCATAAATCAACTAGAATTCTCATTAAAGGAATCTGGAATTAAGGAAACTATGTGTTTTATATAACACCTAACTGCTGCTAGAAAGAACAAAGCAATAATCAGTTCAAAGTACACTTACCTAGCACATGCCAATGCAACCAGAGCAGCAGCAGAGTTTTCCTTCTGCTTGAAAGAGACATGCTGGCCCAAAGTAGAGGTGTCTTCCAACCAGGAGCAAAGCAGAGACTCTATTCCATTCAAGCAGTCAGTTGGTTCTTTAGTCAAGCTCAAAGGCTGACAGTCCCGAAGGCAATTCAACAGCACCTCAGCTGTTATATTACAAAGAGAGGGGTCTGTTTTACTCTGAGATTGAATGAGGGGAAATACCAGCAAGAGTCCCATTCGAGATGTAAATGGAGCTTGTTCTGGCTGCTGTAAAAGGCCTTGTCGCTTGAGCAATGCCAGGGTTTCCTCATCTGATCCCTCCCTTTCATGCTGATCTTCCAGAGCCAACTGGCGCTGTGCATTCCACAATCCACGCAAGGCATTGAGGCGATACTCAAGTAAACGTGCATAAGCATTGCTCTGGTTTCCGCACACTGCGCGCAAGCGTTCTGCTAACTCTGTAGGGTTCTTGGTCTCAAATGTTAAAATCTATAAAGATAGAGAGAAAAAAATACTTTACAAAATCAATATTTTCAATGGCTTTCAGTAAATTAAAGATTAACATTGGATATCATTTATCTGGGGTCAGATGTTCCTACCAATCCAGTGGGCCCCCTGAGCTCAGTGACACTTTCCGCTCTCCTGCTGAGGTGGGCCTATTTTCAAACACACATGTTATCAATGCTGCTCATCTGTAAACATCTTATTTGCGTGCATGGGAAGTTAATGGAGGATGACTTGACAAAATCAATGTCTGTTTGAAACAGGCAAACAGCGAGGAGGCCATCGCTAGACTGTTAAAGATAGAGGCAAACCTGTCATATCAGGAGGGACAGCGAACCTCAATTAGTTAACAAAGTATCATCATCGTTTAACATCATCAGCTCTATCCAACACTGAATTTTCTTTTTTTGGATTGAGTTAACCTTTCAGTATGTAATGCAAATGTAAACAAATTATTAAAAAAGTAAAATCCTGTGGTGTTGCAGGATAAGGGAATATATTGTCATCTATGTGAAGAAGGATTAAAACAGTAGTTATTCACTGAACAAAGCTCTCCAGCTTACCATAAAGCATTTTGTATCCTGCTCCAAGACAGGCAAAGCATTAGCACACTGCTCTCCATGCAACATGCAAACTAATAAAAACATGTTTTACAGTTTCCTGGTCCATGGAAAAGGAATAAGCCCCGTCTCAGCAGTATAACAAAAAATCTGTCAACACCACATTATTTGTGATAATTTGTATTTTTCAATATGGATTTATGCTTTTTACCAATGTAAACCAAAAAACAATGCAAAAATAGGAACTAGACTATATACCCCGACACATATACTAGTCCTTCCTCCTGGTATCATACAGACCCGCTCACAGGAATTTAAGATACAGTGGCTGGTTTAATACAAAATAATATTCTCCTTATCCACAACTTATATGGATCATAGTATACTCATTTTGAACTGTTATGGAATCTCATCCAGTATGATCCAAAAATTAAAAAAATTAAATAAAAAGTAATGTACAGTTATACCACTTTCATACTGCCGCCCCTGCAATATCCCGTGTTTTTGAAGCCGGGTTTTTTTGCATGGGCTTGGAGCGTCCCAGCTCAGAAACACCATTCATACTGCACCTTGGACCCGGGAATTTCCTGGGTTGACCCCATTCATACTGCACAAGTCTGTGCCCTGGCAATTTGTGGGAGTCATCACCAGAGCAGTTTTCATTGGCTGAAAAATGGTGATGTCATTGAAAGGTGACTGGTTTGTTGACGCATAAAGATGATGCAAAAGTGGGTGGCGATTGTTTACCACATTACTTTTCATCATGTCCGACGACTCACTTTTGTGTAGCCCAGAGTTCATGTTTACTAGTATTTTTTTGCTGTTTTATGCAGCAAATGAGAGTTTGCTGCAGCTGCTGACACTGTGCACTCTTGCACAGTCCTAGTTCAGGAGGAGGAAGGTGAAGTTTATGGCACAACAGAAGAAAACTCGGTGTCTGTATATGCGCAGGAGGAGAGCGTTTCTCAGGGCCAGCATTGCCTCAATTTTGAGATTCAGTGCTGCCAGTAACCGAACCATGCGTGCCAGAGAGCGTAGCCACGGAGAAACTTTCTGGTCTACTGTGGAAGCGTTTGAGGAACAGCAGTGGATGCAACACTTCAGAATGTCACGTGGGACATTTAACTATGTGCTGGACCTTATTACCCCAGCACTTTCCAGGAAGGCCACTAACTTTGGGAAACCTATTCCACCATGTAGGCGCCTTTCTATTGTGTTGTGGTGGTATACTACCCCTGGAGAATACCGGACAATCTCCTGCTTGTTTGGAGTGGGGATATCCACGGTGTGCACTCTAGTGCATGAAGTCACCACGGCATTGCTGGAAGCCCTGTATCATCGCTTCATCTCCTTACCACAAGGTCAGCGCCTGGATGATACAATTGCAGGATTCCTGAAGCGTGGGTTTCCACAGTGTGCTGGAGCCATAGACGGGACACGCATAAAAACTATTGTTTGCTATCAATATTGTATGTATTTACTGCCCCTTTTTATATACAGATGTAACACTTGCAAAATGCATTTTCACCATATAGTACCAAGTGTACTGCGTTATTTGACCAATATTTTTAACATGGTGACGTGAAACTGCATGTTTTTATTTACAGAAATCTACGTTTGTTGATGGTGTGGAGATACCGGTACACATCATTGGGGATGCTGCTTACCCTTTGAGGCGCTGGCTGATGAAGGGGTTCACTCAGCAACATCACCTGTCTCAGGAACAGATCCGGTTTACACATACCCTCAGCTCTGCTCGGATGGTGGTGGAAAATGCTTTTGGGCGCTTGAAAGGACGTTGGCGCTGTCTATTGAAGCGCATTGACATTGACACCAAGCTTGTGCCCCACGTGGTTGCTGCTTGCTGTATTTTACATAACATTTGTGAAATTCAAAAAGAGCAATTTCTAACTGAGTGGAATGTGCAGGAATCTGAAATGCCAGTGCTGTCAGTGGACTCCAGTACTTTTGAAGGAGAGCGCACCAATACCTCTGCTGAACTTATTAGGACCACCCTCACTGCCAATTTGACCTCACTTGTTTGAATGTACCACACAAATGTAAAAATAAAAAATATATGTTTATTTCACATATTGTATTTTGTTTTGTACATATTTCCTCATATGTCTCTTCACAAAAAAATATAAAATGACAATATAAAAGTGCTTACTTGCATGTAGAAAAAAATAAAATATATACATAAGTAGTAAACCGAAGACACAAATGTGCCCAAACAGTAAGTGCAAATTTGCTTTTCACGTTTTATATATATATATATATATATATATATATATATATGAATATGAGAAGCTAACGGTGTGATTCCAGATCACACGTAACATACATGATAACAATTAACTGTGAAACATTTGACCATAAAACATGATTATTACAATTGCCTATATTGTGGCATTTCTGGTGGTGGAGTGGTTTGGAGTGGAAAATCCGGTGGGTATTCTATGTTGGGGTTACCCATAGGTTGAGCATGTTGTGTATTCTGTACCGGGTTTGGAGGGTTATTGTTGCCTAACATGGGTTGCCCCCGCTGGTACATAGGATAATGTCCGTCATAATAGTAAGGACTTGGAGGAGGTGCCTGCACCCGTGAGAGGAGTCTGTCCATGAATCCCATAATACACTCACGATTTTCGTGTAACACGCGTTCCTGCATGTTCATGATTTGCATGAGGAAAGAGTCCTGCAGTTCCCGCTCATTGTCCATGAAATGCTGCAGTTGTGTATTCTCGTGTTCCCTCATGGTGCTGTCCATCTCCCGCAGTTGATCCATCATCGCAGTTGATCCATCATGACAGTTGTCATTGTTTTAGTTGCTTGCTCCATTTTGTTGGGCCTTTTGCGTTTTTTAGGAACGTTGTAAACTGTACGTAGAAAAAGACACAGTAAAACATACATTAGAATATATAATGTGGCAGAACAAAAAAGCAGTGTTGTAAGCTGATATGTGTTTGAGGCCTCCTCCCTCTTGCCCAGTAGTTTTGCACTGCAACATATGCGTAGAGATGTTTTAATAATTTGGAGTGTATTATATTTGTTTTTTGGGCTTTTTGTTGATATAGTTCTCTTTTTAAAGTTATATAGAAACATTGGTGTTTGGTTTGCATTTATGTTGATATACTTCTCTTTTTTTTACAGTTATGTTCAAATATTTTTTTAAAGTTATGTAGATATATTTTTTGGTATTTGGCTTGCATTTCGGTTGATATAGTTCTCTGTTTTTGGGACTTTTGTTTATACAGTTTTTTTTTTTACCAATTATGTAGATATAAATGTATGTATATATGGTTGGTTATTATGTGAGATTTTTAAAGATACTTACTGTTGGAGCGTAAACTGGGACCTGGCGTAGACTTTGACACCGGCACTGGTTCTGGCTGTGTTTCTTGCGAAGTCTCTGTAACGACTTGCGCAGCAGGGAATGGCTGTGAATCGTTCAATTCCTCCCAAGAAATGTTGGTGTCATCTGTTGTGGCAGAGCACTCTAGTTCTGGGGTGTCTTAAATAGAATCTTCTATTATTATCCTTGCGGTCTCGCTTGTCTGTGTGCTCTCTGGTGGTGTTGGTATAGCCGCATCCACATTGCTAGAAGATGACAGTGCAATTGGATTTGTCAGAGGAGAATGTCCAAAGACCATATTGCACTGGTCATAAAAGGGCCAGTCCATTCTTTCAGCGCCACTTTTGCGCCTGTTGTGGTCATGGACTTTAGTGTACTGCTTCTTCAGGGACTTCAATTTGTTCAGGACTTGTTGCTGTGTCCTCTTTATGCCACGTTGTGTGAGTATTTTGGCAATGTTGTAGTACACTGTGGCATCCTTCACAGTCCCAGTCACTTGCCTTCGAATTTCTTCCTCCCCTCTGACATTCAGCAGCTCACGCACCTCTTCCTCCATCCAGTGTGTCATAATTGCTGTAAATTAACACTGTTTTTGTAAACTATTAAAAGCAATTTTCTCACTAAAAAAACGCTTCTGCTTCAGCTTTAGGTTGAGAACACCATCCACCATCTCTCCTAAAAAGCTTCTACAATGTTCCACGGGCTTCCAACGATGACATCATCCTCCAGAGACAGGCAGACAGCCAATCAGCATGTTTTCTGTGCAACCCGGGTTGAAAAACCCGGGTTGCACCATTCATAGTGCAGGCGACCCGGGTCCGACCCGGGAATTACCCCTCGATAAATCCCGGGTTGAAGACCCGGGTTTTTAGACCCGGGATTTTTCACTTGTACCATTCATACTGCACCAAGACCCGGGTCGTTTGAGCTCGACCCAGGAAAAACCCGGGATTTTGGTGCAGTATGAATGGGGTATTACTATGAGAAGCTCTGCTAAAATCAGATGGAAATGCCGGGTGCAGTGTGTTTTAGTAGATGTTTGGCATGGTGCTCCAAATTATCTGGAAAATCACGCGCATTCTAAATAATAGATCACATACCATAAGGTGAAGTTATTTACTTTATATAGTACACTTTAGGTGTATATATATTATCACACATAATACGTTATAGGCGGTTCACAAATGTTATATTGGTACATTACCCAATCTAATCCAATTATTATTTGTTTGATCATATGTAATGATGATCATTTAATTGGCCTGTTACAATAAAATAGTTCAATTGTCTAATCGAAGTAAAAAATAACTACAGTCGCTCATATCAGGGATTGTTATCCATGTACAATAACCGAAAAAAATACGTTTTTATGATGCCGTGGAATCAGTTTACACACAAATGTGTTACGATCCGGTATGACGAATGCTCATGCTGGTTTAATAGCATGAAACCCTTCTTTGTACTAGTGATGTTTTAATCATTAGTTGAAGATTAATAACAGTAAATATTAAAGCAATAATAACAATAAAACAAAACATTACACCTACACCTTCAACTTTCATATCAAATCAGTTCAAAAGAGACTCTACTTAAAAAAAATGCACCTTCTCATCTGCAGAGTATAACATTTCCTTATAGTTTCCTGCACCTTAACCATTACCTTAGAAAAGCTGCCAGACCTCCTCTGAGCAAGGATGGGAGATTAATAAGGAAAGTAGCATCTGATTGGGTGGCCATGGTTCCTGTCAAATCAGTTTCTGCATAAAGTACACACCTCCTTTCCTAGCAGATAATCGCTAGGAGGACACCAGTTCTGGACCAGAGGTGGTTGATCCCTGCTCAGGTAACTTTTGGGGGTTCCAAAAAAGTGACCACACCAAGTACTACATTTAAAAATGTATCGGTAAGGGGCGAGCGAGGTGTGGTTGTCTGATGCTTTACTTTATCTGAAAATTGCTCTTGATCATGAAAACATAATACTTAAAAAATAGTCTGAGACATGTAGAGAGAAGAGATTTCACTTGGCAAAGGGTTTTTTTCTGCCTGTTTACAGAACCATGAAACTTCAAATAAGAAATTTAGAAAAAGAGACTATATATTTTTTTTGAGAACTTTTTGATGACCTAAAAGGATTTCATAATTCATTAGGTCTACATCTATGGAACCTGCGATTAAAGCTTTAAACTAAATTTTGCATCCCTACAGGAATACAATTTGCATGGGCATGAGAACACTTCCCATGCTGAAGGGATTGCAGTGAGATATTGAGTGAATGGTAAGTTATATATTTATATAGTAAGATAGAATTAAGAAGAAAGGCTCTTTGTATTTCCACTGTTAAATGACATAATGGACACCGTTCACTTGTTTCTTTTCAACAGCTACAATTGCAGCCTCCATTGTAACTGAATTCATGTGACTATGCAGGATACAGTGCTGTATAATAACATTGTTTTAAGTGGGGGGGGGGGGGGAGACTACAGCTCTTTTAAAACCATACTAAAGGAGAGGGCTCTGATGAAATGCAGCATGTAGCAATAATAGATGACCGAAGGCCACATTCATCAGTATGTGAAGAAACTATAATAAGGTAACGGCCTTTTTCAAAATGGATGGATCATGTTTACCTTGTGCTACTGCTCAGTGATAATTTCTTACAGGCAGACAATCATCCATCTACATATTCCTCCTCCTACAGTCACTGTGAGGAGCACTGACATACAAGGTAATGAAAAAGAGAATGCTGGGAGCATAGCAAAGAAAAGTCATTTTTTGTAGTACATTTTATCATGTTTCATCGGACTAAATTAAATATAAACAAAATAAAAAAAAAGTCCCAAGCTCCCAAATATAAGAAAATGTAAGGTTGGCGTTTTTTCCCTGTTTGATAGACTGGGAATTAATAGGTCTACTGTATTTCTAAAAGAGCAGTCAGCACCTTATGAGGTTTGTTGCTCCATTCACACATGTAACTGGGATAAGGCTTCATTCATCATGACACATTTTATGTGGCAAATTATCGTGATTACAAAAAAAAATAAAATAAATATATATATATATATATTTATTTTAATGTTAGTGGTTGTCTAAAAAAGTATATAATGCAACCACACCCCACAACCCATCCGATCCTTCTGGTCAAAGGTATTACTGTCTTAAACCACAGTAGTCTGGTCCTCTAGACACAGGCATCTCTGCATAAACAATTCTAGCCAAGTGTCAGAATCCAGGTCTTTTAAGTGTAATATCAATATACATTAACACCTGGATTACTTAAACACAGTGACTTACTGGGTAAGGTACTCATATCTTTGGGAACCACTGCACGAACGTATCCTTTATCCAATTCTTTATATCATATGTACAATATTTTAGAACATTTGCATTCCTGAAACTCCCAAAGTGTGCACCGCGGCAGGACGAAAACCCCCCCCCCCCCCCCAAAACTTACCAATCCGGAGGCGCCCAGCATCCTCCTCCTTCCTCGCTTCTCACTGAATGTCGGGCGTGACGTCATCACATCCAACATATTCAGCAAAAAGCGGCAGGAGAGAGGAGGCTGCTGGGTCCCAAGCACCGCCGGATTGGTAAGTTTTGTGGGGGGTTTTCTTCCTGGCCGCAGCACCCCTGTGACAACAGAAGAAAGAAGGCCAAGTATAGTAAGGGGCGCACAGAGTGTGTGGATGAAGGGGCGCACAGAGTGTGTGAATGAAGGAGGGCACAGAGTGTGTGGATGATCGAGGGCACAGAGTGTGTGGATGATCGAGGGCACAGAGTGTGTGGATGATCGAGGGCACAGAGTGTGTGGATGATCGAGGGCACAGAGTGTGTGGATGATCGAGGGCACAGAGTGTGTGGATGATCGAGGGCACAGAGTGTGTGGATGATCGAGGGCACAGAGTGTGTGGATGATCGAGGGCACAGAGTGTGTGGATGATCGAGGGCACAGAGTGTGTGGATGATCGAGGGCACAGAGTGTGTGGATGATCGAGGGCACAGAGTGTGTGGATGAAGGGGCGCACAGAGTGTGTGGATGAAGGGGCGCACAGAGTGTGTGGATGAAGGGGCGCACAGAGTGTGTGGATGAAGGGGCGCACAGAGTGTGTGGATGAAGGGGCGCACAGAGTGTGTGGATGAAGGGGCGCACAGAGTGTGTGGATGAAGGGGCGCACAGAGTGTGTGGATGAAGGGGCGCACAGAGTGTGTGGATGAAGGGGCGCACAGAGTGTGTGGATGAAGGGGCGCACAGAGTGTGTGGATGAAGGGGCGCACAGAGTGTGTGGATGAAGGGGCGCACAGAGTGTGTGGATGAAGGGGCGCACAGAGTGTGTGGATGAAGGGGCGCACAGAGTGTGTGGATGAAGGGGCGCACAGAGTGTGTGGATGAAGGGGCGCACAGAGTGTGTGGATGAAGGGGCGCACAGAGTGTGTGGATGAAGGGGCGCACAGAGTGTGTGGATGAAGGGGCGCACAGAGTGTGTGGATGAAGGGGCGCACAGAGTGTGTGGATGAAGGGGCGCACAGAGTGTGTGGATGAAGGGGCGCACAGAGTGTGTGGATGAAGGGGCGCACAGAGTGTGTGGATGAAGGGGCGCACAGAGTGTGTGGATGAAGGGGCGCACAGAGTGTGTGGATGAAGGGGCGCACAGAGTGTGTGGATGAAGGGGCGCACAGAGTGTGTGGATGAAGGGGCGCACAGAGTGTGTGGATGAAGGGGCGCACAGAGTGTGTGGATGAAGGGGCGCACAGAGTGTGTGGATGAAGGGGCGCACAGAGTGTGTGGATGAAGGGGCGCACAGAGTGTGTGGATGAAGGGGCGCACAGAGTGTGTGGATGAAGGGGCGCACAGAGTGTGTGGATGAAGGGGCGCACAGAGTGTGTGGATGAAGGGGCGCACAGAGTGTGTGGATGAAGGGGCGCACAGAGTGTGTGGATGAAGGGGCGCACAGAGTGTGTGGATGAAGGGGCGCACAGAGTGTGTGGATGAAGGGGCGCACAGAGTGTGTGGATGAAGGGGCGCACAGAGTGTGTGGATGAAGGGGCGCACAGAGTGTGTGGATGAAGGGGCGCACAGAGTGTGTGGATGAAGGGGCGCACAGAGTGTGTGGATGAAGGGGCGCACAGAGTGTGTGGATGAAGGGGCGCACAGAGTGTGTGGATGAAGGGGCGCACAGAGTGTGTGGATGAAGGGGCACAGTGTGATGATTTTTGTACATGTTTTATTTTGTTTGATCTTACTCCTCTTAATATTAGCTGTAAATTATTGTTTGACAGAAATATAATTGAAAAAAAATATAAAAATATTTTTTTCCCTTGGATTTGTGTGTAATATTTTTGCAAACAACTAAGTATTTCTGTCCTGACCTAAATACTTATTACATTATTTTGACCTAACTACTTATAAAATGGCACTGCTCGGTAATTATTTCGAGGGGTGCCTTGAAAAAAATACGGAGACTCTAAGGGTGCCGCGAATTGAAAAAGTTTGGGAACCACTGCTGTTAGTGTATAAAAAAAATAATACATATGAGCATGTGTAATGTTTATAAAAAAGTCCAGGATGCAAACTAACTTTATAGGCTAGTATCAACTTTTGCCTCACTGTACATTAATTTCCATTGAAAAAAAAAAAAAAATAGGGGATTTGACTACAATTTTTTAATTATACAATTAGTGCCCTTTAAAAGAACCACCAAGCCCAAGATTCAAGTTAATAGAATGTATAAAACGGCATAATCTAAAAAATGTTAACATATTTATGATATCACAAAATGCCGTTGATAAAGCAAACACCCCGTTCAGTGTAAATATACATTTGGATTTGTATACTTACCAGTTAAACACATATTAGATTTGAGTGGAGTTTATCATTTAATTTACACACCTTTAATTCATATGACTTTATAATGCAACACCTGAACACACAGGTGGTTGGTTTGTTCAAAACAACAGAGTTGTGGATGACAACAATGCAAAGGGTTAATGTATTTAAAGAGAATACAGAAACATTTTAACAATTTTAGCACAAACTCTAAAACACCCGACTTTCACTGAAGAAACTACAATTTTTTGTCTTCATACTATACAGTTTCAGAAGGTTTGAATAAATTTGTTCACTCAATTCCAAGCCCCTTTCTCTGTGAAAATACATATAGAAAGCTAGCACTAAAGACAGCCATTAATCAGCTGTCAGAAAAATATAATTGCAGTATGATGTTAGGCACACAATTGTGCGATTTCTTTTTCTCATGCTTGAAGCTTTTTGAAATAATGACAGCTGAAATCACAATCCCCTTCAAATCAAATTTGGGTGTAGTAGATTAGTGGCGATTTTTATTCAGAGATTTAAACAATTTACACATAGACACACACATATATATTTTAATATTAGAGAGAATCTCTAAAACATAAAATTATTTTTTCGTTTTCTTGTGTTTTTGTTCTACTTTAGGCACAAAGTTAGTTAACCACTAGTTTAGGGATTTTAACTCAAACACTTTTGGCTTGGCTAATCTATACTACAAGTATGTTGAGTACCAGAAGTTGTCAATTACCACCAGTGAATCCTGGGTGAAGAATGATGTATAAATGATTTAGAATCTTTAAATTACAATTAGCAAATACAATTTATCCAACATAAGTAAAGACTGGGAAGCTCAAGGGTGCACTCCATACGATTCATTTAGGTCAAAAAATGAATAACAATAATATCAGCAAGTAGAAGATGGACCATGAACATATTTTGCGTTTGCCTTTAAAAGTAGTGATTTATTATCCCTTGTCTACAGCTTTGTTATCCAGACGTTTTTACTGAATAAAACAACACCTTGAAAGGAGTATACAACACTAGTTCAAGTGTACACTTCATCTAACTGAGGAGAAGGTTTAATAGAAGGCTTTCATTTTTGGAAAAGGGGACACACGAACACTATACTTTTACTGGTGAACAGAATATTACAGAAATAAAATTTTAATAGCTTTTTTATTTTAAAATCTTATCCCACAAAAGAATAAAATTTCCTATAACGCTAGTATGTGATTTGCTTGACGTTTTATTACATTTATCAATGTCACTTTAGCATTCATTAAAGCAATATTGAAGATTTGCAAGCAAAATCTGTTGCCATTTTAACAACCCACACAATCCTGGAAAGTAACAATTTGAAAACACAATCATTTATTAAAATATATTTTGTTACTTACAATAACAAAGAGCACAGAAAAATAGACATTAAAAGAATGTGATTTTGCTGTGTTTAGGAAAAAGGGGGGGAAAAACACACTAAATTCAAAAGCACCGAATATCTTACAATCTGATGAACTACTTAGAAGTTAATATTTCTAAATGTTACCCTCGACCGCTCATTAAGCAACTTTAATTTCAGACTTATTGGCCCTTTATGAGAAGGCAATTACTTTATTAAAAACACAGCAGATTTGAGCATTATTTTATAAAAATGAAATAAAAAATAAAAATAAAAAAAATAATACCAAAATAAATGTGTTATTTCAATTACTTTCATTTGCAATCCCATTAATATTATTACATTAAGGGGCCTATTTATTAAATAACTTATTCTGCATGGCTTAGGCATTTTTAAGTAACAAGTTTATTTATCAAAAGGCCAACGCAGATATCATAGATATCTCTTGCTTTACCAGTCTCTTTTGAAGTCTCCATAATTCTCAATGGGGACAATTTAACAAGCTCCATAAAGCCTAGCTTTTTGGAGCTTGACCGGATGTCTAGTGCTATCTGAAGATGGCGCTAGCCGGTCCGCCCTATGGGGAAAGCAACACAGAGGAATGTTCGAATCCCACTCTAGCAACCTTCATTGCTCTCCCCTCCAATAACTAATGAAAAGTAGCTCTGCATTAAAGACTCCAGGTCAGGTCCCAGAGTTATTGTATTGATAGGTAGCCTCTGCAAAAGTAACCACCAATTTAACATTTGGCAAAAGTATATGAGGGTGTCAAGGTGGTCGCTCTGTAACCCTGGTCTGATACCATATGACATCCTGCCTAAGGAAAACCGAAGGCCTTGGTCAAGCATGCAGTCTAGAGGGAACAGATAATCACACCACAGAACAGGTCTGCTGACTTGCCATCGTGACCCAGCAGGTGATCAACTGAGAGGAGGCTGGACAGAAATCTACAGACACTGCACAAGTACAAGTAGTGAAACATTACTTTCCTCGAGATTCGAGGGTGAGATCAAAAGGATGACAACACCATATTCTAATTCATGTGAAAACCAGAGACAGGGACAACAAAAGGTTGGAACGAGGAAATCCTATGAAGGACTGCTTTGTTTTCACCACGTATTGAGACATACCAAACAGCCTCTCCTTAGAGTCCCACCAGCAGGGTCCAGTCACCCAGCATATCATCCAGATACAAATCAATGACACAGAACCACCACCATAGAGACCATGACCTTTGAAAATCTGACAACAATGAAAATAGGAGAAGACCGAAACTGAAAGTGAGCTCCCCGGAAAACAATTCAGAAGATGGTTTGGCGTTTCGGAACATTGATTAGTTTGATGAACAACTGAGATGGTAATGATGGGAAAGATCCATCCACCCCATTACAGAAGTACACACCCTGTGATATAGATGGATGGAACTGTTAAGGTGTCAAGACCCCCGACTCAGGAACACATAAGTGCAGGTTCAATGGAGCGCAGATGGAATTGGGCATATAGCACAGCTTCCAGGGTTAAGACCACTGCTCCCTCCTTCATCCTCATACAGTATCAAGGTAGTGTGCAATTTAGTCAGATGAGGGACTATACACTTTTGGAGAAATTGAATCTTGTTGTGGGATGGAACACTTTCTGAAGCAATGTATTCAAAAGGCCATAACTGGAAATGAGCGCTCTGAAAAGCAAAGTAGAGGTAGAGTACTGATGTAAGTCCTCCCTTATGACAACAGTAAGCATCCTGGATATCCACAGATACCAGAAATTCCACATAGCCCATTGACTGAAATCTGAAGCAACTCCATATTAAATCTTTCTCACATAAGAAATTTGTTGAGAGCCATAAGCAACCATGTCACTTGGGCACTAAGAACTGGAATAAAAACTCATTAAAATAAGAATACAAAGGATTACTGGTAACAGCATATTGCAAAAAAAATGGTGCATGTATTTTAAATATATTATACTAGCACTGTGGTTCTTGAACTGTGAGTTGTGGCTCCCCGGGGTTTTGCGGCGACCCCACACAGGTGCCTTGGCCAGGGACGGTAGTAAGCAATGCAGGGGGACTAATTGGTAATTATTTTGGCTTACGGGTGCATTGAAAAAAATTATGTGGACCATAAGGGTGCCTCCAACTGAGAAAGTTTGGGATCCACTGCACTAGCACATAGTCCTACTTTTATCTGAATAGCTTGGCTATATAAAATGCTGAAAAAGAGGAAAAGGAAAAAGTGCTGCTCTTTTGAATGTATGGTAAAATCTCCCTGCCACTACAGAAATACGATTGTGTGTGTTCATTTGTGTGGGGGGGCTATACAGTCATGCACTACTGCCCAGAAATTTCAAATGGTGGACTGGGTGCAAAGCCATTGGCACCACCAATTATACCTTAATTGCAAAATGTTGTATATAAAAGTCTAGAACAAACAAGCAATATTGATCAACTGTTATACCACATAGCAAATATACACATGCATACAGGAAGTAAAATGTCACAAGAAGAGTTTTCAACTGATAAACAGATGTAATGTAAGGATTCCATTATGATTCCTCTCCAGGGTCTACATAGAATGCTGTAAGTCAGAAATCTTTGTAGTAGACTGCTAAATAATCTTCAATCATTCGGTCATGTGAAGAAAAAAAAATAAAATCACCTAGTTAAACAAATTACTTCTACTGTCAGATGATCTGAATATTTAACATGCTGACTACTGCAGGTTAGTCTCAAGTAATTTACTTATTCTGCAGTACACAAGAGTTGTCCTTACTTTGGGCCATAACATATTATATATCATTATATTTATACAAATAATTAAAAAAAATTCAGCCTTTATACATGAAGGGGCATGATCAAACAGCTGCTGGGCCTTCAGGCTAAGTCACCATGTATATATGCAGCACACATACCCAAACTACTGACATTCAACACAAAATAGATAGAAAAGGATTACAAATCTACACACAGATGAACAGAAACCATTTAATTTAAATATACTGTGACAGAATAAGACATGAGACTGTATAACTGGAAGGGGAAAAGCTGGAAATGATAAAATTATATCACAAGTATATAAATAACGTATATTAATAACTAATGCATCAGAGCTGTGATCCAAATTTGAAGGCCCATGTAATTCAATCTGTAATTATGCACTGCAATAGAAAAATGCCCCCAGTAAAGATTTTTATTTTTTTTTGCAATAAAATATAGATTGTCATCTAAAAAATCATCAACATTACAGTGGAAATATCACCTTTAGCCAAGAATTCTCAGAGTAAAAATCACTATCTGATTATTACTGGAAAGAGAGACTTTTCTCAACGTGTTGGTGGAATGCGTGTTGAGGACAGGAGGTGTGCTTATTGCTATCTCTCTTGTGCACACTACAGCTGATCTGTTATTTTGAAGGGATACCGCATGCCACAAAATACAGAATCAGCCAGCTCTCTAATGAACATTATCCACTAGGAAGTCAAACCATTCACAAAGATGGTACATACAGTAGTTGCTTACCATACAGTATAATGGCAGTTTGGAATTTTTCTACGTTTACCACTCGCCAGACGTTGATTTCTTGGATCAGGGCATTTCTACGGCATTAGAGTAAATTATGGTGCTAGATAAACAACTTTGGTTTCTTCTTAAATTATACTAGTCACCGAAATAGACACACACAATGAAGGCATCTAGTTTGTGGACTAAAATAATATTCATGAGAATGCAGCCTCTGTAGGGGACAGGTCCCATTTAAATAACACAATCCCTTTCTGAGTCTCCTTTACCCCTCCCCCCCCCACTTTACCTTTGTATTATTGGTTCTTATACTTTAACGAAAGCAAAAATAAATAAATAATGAAAATATGGTCAATCTACGTTTCAAGTTATTGAAAAGCACCCTTACTGGAATTTACTATAATGTAAATGTCTTTCTATGTATACATTGTAAATGTTCTTCCTCATACTGTATACGCTTTGTATTGACCGACCATCTAAAATAAGGAATAAAAAAAATAAAAAAAATAACACAATCCCGTCAGTAGACAGGCTCTCTCTCTTTCTAGGACAAATATGTAGATGGAACATATTTGATTATAATAAAATAAATAAAAGTATTTTATTCGAAATTCTGCTGGTTTTAAAGCCTGTGTAAGTGTGTTATCATTTTTCAATAGGAGAGGAGAAAGTCAAAAGTGCCCCCCAAAAACAGGGTGCAAAATGTGTTTACTGATAAAACTCACAAAAAGCAAATTAAAACACATTCAGCACATATTTTCTCATAAATTGAGAGCAAGAAGGATTTTTTAAAGTAGCTGAAAAACATCTGCCAATAACGGCATAAACATAAATCACTCCCAAAAGTTACTTGCCAGCAGTCAATTTGTAGGCACATTGTTAATATAATAACCAAACACTTGTAAATATGTCACATTAGTTTCTCCAATATTCTAAACTGCCACTGCATCTGAGACAAGTTATTATATCCACACATTCTCCTTTGTATTGTAAGTAGCAGGGTTCCTCGTTGCCCCCTGTTGTAGTGCGATACTTGGCTCTGATATACTGGAGATAACTGTAGGCATTCAGGTATCAGAATCCTGTGTGGATCACACCATTGTTCAGAGCATGTCCAGATATGATATCTCTGACGGAGACCTAGCTTTGTATTTGTGACTACACCGATTGCTGTTTCCTGATGCTGACTTTGTTATTGCTGTCTGTCCATGAACTTTGTTAATTCTTATACTAAATGCCTATTTTCTGCAGGTACTCCGCCTGTGATTAGTTACTTACCTGAGGAGACTTTGCAGCCACATTGAATTTCCAGTGTTCTATCTCCTGTTCTTGGGGTGTGTTGCTGTCTGATCATCCATTGCTCTGCCACGGACATCAATTTGTGTATTCATCAATAAAATACGACTTTTCTACGTTTTTAGATAGGTGCCTTACAGACAAATTTCAAGGACTGTGGAAGCTGCTTTTTTTTATTAAGAACAATATTATGTTAATTGAAACAAAGAAAAGAATATAATATTAGTACACTAGAACGACATCCAAAGTCCCGGTCCATTTGAGCATAGGGTGGAAAGGAATCACAGTGAATCCATGTACCAGCATGTTGCCTCACAGCGCTGGGACAAATGGATAGCATTCCTGCCTCACAGCGCTCCGACCATGAATTCAATTCCAACAAGGACACTATCTGATAACTGTGCAGGTGGTCTGTATGTTCCCCCATGTTTGTGTGAGTTCCCTCCCATGGTTCAGAAACATACAGGTAGGTTAATTGGTTTGTGTGTAATAAACTTTGAATATGCTGCATTGGAATATAAATATTCCAGTAGTTTTTGTTTTTGTTTTTTTTGGAACAGTAATACTGCCAAATAGTTTGCTTACTTGCTCAATCATGTAAAAAAAAAAAGTTAGAACAGTGGTTATGGTATAAGCTCAACTGGATACAAGAAGTATGTGTGTGTGGTGGGGGGGGATAATGTCCAGTGAAACAGTATTATAGAAATTTTAACATGTAGACGGTTTGTAAAAACGAAGTATATAGCGGGGTACAGTTTTACATATCCTCTTGTAGTTATACATATTTGAGCTGTTTTTGAGAATCTGCCATGTAGAAAAAGAAAAATTATGCACGTCACAATTGGGCTTCTCAGATAAATTAGCTCTACCCAATTACATGGAAAATTCAACCTAATTACAAAGTAATGTTTGGAAAGAAGCTAAACCTGTTTAGTATTCAAGTTATACTTGCCAATAGGCTCTCAAACATCACAAAATTGTATTAATTTATAAATAAAAAAGCATATCATCCTTACTACACCACTGTCAATACAGGCAATGTAAATGTATGTCTTTAAAATAGTGATGTGAACAGACAAAAATATAAAAATACTTTATGTGATTAACATCTATAGGTACAGGATAATCATGTATCATGCAAAACAAATCATGTCCTGTTAATAAACATATGGCCTGCAGACTTCTAATCTCCTTAAAAATGGTTAAATGGTGTAGTAACAAAGCTACGGTAGTTTTTTTTCCCCAAGCACATTGACTAGAGTCACAGTCAAGAATTAAAGGGGGCAAGTACAGGCTGTAGCCAGACTATTACAATGCTAAAAGCAGCCCGGGTATTTCAGCTCTGAAAAGGATTGTGTGTCCAGGTGTGTATGTACTTTGTTCTATCATAGAACTACAAAGTTACTGAAATAAACAATTTATAAGCTTGCTTATAGTTTCCTAAAAAATTCAAAATAAATAAAACACTGCAATTTATAACTTGTTCAGATCTCTCCACTCTTAATTCACTTTTAATCCACAAACTGCCATCTGAAAAGCAGATTAAGAAAAAAAAAAGAAAAGAAAAGCATGAATTGCTTCCTTATGGGCTCACATCCACCATTGCCTTCTAAAACTTTAATGCTGCATTTTAAATTGTAGAACGCAGCACATGCTATTTCTCTGGAGAGTGAAGAGGTCAACAGAATTTGTATAAAAGACAATTGTTATGCTTGTACCAATTGTGACTTGTGTCCAAGGCTAAATGGAAACTTTTGACAAGCTTTTGCAGCACAAGCAGATAATTAAACATATATTTTTAACATTTATATAACACCAGCATGCTCTGCAGGACTTTACACTTGGGATCTTTAGAAACAAGCTGACCTTTACTTATCTTTGCGTGCTTAAAATGTTTTTTCATCTACCAATATGGCATAATAAACCTTTATTATTTTGGAGAGGTTTCCAAAATGTCTCTAAAGTTGCCTAGAATGAAAATCCATGCCCATCCAACTTCATACACAAGGGGCATTATTGCAAATTAATTCAATTAGTTGATTCCCATAGCAAAAATGTCACTCATTGTGTTTGAGGTATTCAATGTTGCTACAATTCTACCACTAGCTTGATAAGAATTATCTCAAACTAAGAATATTAGGTGAAAAAAACTGATGATTTTGATACTATGAAAAGAGATATTGTGGCCCTCTTGTACAGACAGACGCTATTGTGACATGGGGTTTAATTGTATAAAATTAAGTGTTTAGCGCAGATCTGTGTGTACATTTTTTAACTCTTTATATTGGTTTAGAACTAGAAATGCATTTAAAAATGTATTAAAAAAATGTATTCAATGGAGATCGGGGAACATCCATCAGCATTGTGCTGTCCATTCGAAGTTGTCCAGTGGAGGAGCTTCTATAGCAGCCTGAGTAAAGCAGCAGTGGCTAGATGTTGCACTTCAGCCCCAGCTAGTAGCCACAGAGCAGCGGTCTATTCCTGCAAGAGCCTGTATCTGCTGCTTTCCTGTGAAATATAGGTAAGAGCTAAGACCCTCATCCATCCAATAGCTATCCTGTGTTGAACGTTCAGTGCACGGTGGCCAACACCACCAGTAAGAGTGGTTGATTATGGCACATCACTGATGAGAGAAAACCTAAGAAAAAACTGTAAAATCCAATCACCCGATAGTGTGGAAGAGTAGTATCTGTAAGATATCATAAATAAAACATTTGAACAATAAGAAAAAAAAACTATTACACCCAAAGGAAACTTTATTAAATAATGTTATTTTTCATGATAAATTGGTCAATAAAGTGATGCTTTTACATCAATGTTTATTATATTTTACCTTAGTAAAGTAAGCAATATACAGAATAGAGCACACATGCTTAAATGTTTTCCTGAAAATTATATTATAAATAGTGATGCAAAGAATCCTATATTTGGATTGGGGCTGGAA
This sequence comes from Mixophyes fleayi, assembly GCF_038048845.1. NCBI lineage: Eukaryota > Metazoa > Chordata > Amphibia > Anura > Limnodynastidae > Mixophyes > Mixophyes fleayi. The sequence goes on from NC_134402.1 coordinate 360,419,028, forward strand.
TAAATAGTATAGATTCTTAGCAATATTTGGGTTCTGCCCATTGTCCTTTCTGGTGAAGCTTAGATACTAAGCAGCCAAGGATAATGGGAGGCGCAGCTCTGGAGGAGACAGACTTCTGTTTGTGCAACCTGCCAAGTATCCCGATACCTCATTACAAGAAATCTTTACTCAAACATCTAAACAAAGATTCCTGAAGAGTGGAGGTCTTCCAAGCTTGAAAGTGGCTGTCAATGATAAACTTTAACTGTGGTCTATGGGAATGCTCACATAATGCCAGCCAAACATGTTTGCCCCTTTTTTCAGGACAGTGTCATGTCATTCTCATTGTGTGCTGGTGATAACGCTTTGAGCATCGTCAGAGATGAGTGCTGAGCACAGCAACGAGTAGCATTGAACTATGTATTGATATTAATTTTGTACTACAAATCCAGGCAACGTAGTGAACAGAGGTGAATTACAGTTATAAGGATTAACCAATAACATAATTGTGGGGAATAAGGCCTAATTATAACTTCAGTGTAAATATGGTATATCAAATGAATCCACTGATAAATTGAGCTACTATGGTGTAAAATCTGAAGCTAGATGGTCTGGTGTGTGTTTACCTGGTGTCCCTGCCCACCTCTATGTGAAAAGATAACTGTACCACTTACTGGGAAATCTGAACAGCTTCAAAGGCCCCTGGGGTGAGCTACAGCCTGGAATAGGATAGTTTTTTGACACCAAGAGAGACTCTAAAGAGCCGTTCACAGCTTGAGATCCTTGTAGACAAAGGGAACACATGAAGGCTATATATGCAGGTATATAGGAATATGGACTTCAAAGAAAATGACTTCATATTTTGGGAAATCTGTTTGCCACTCAGTACTGAGGGACTGAAAACCACACTAGGGTTGTGAATTAGAGATACTAGTGGTACCGGGGAACAGCTATAGTCACATGTCTTTGGGAAAGGTATGTCATATTGATATAATTCCATCATGTTGGGTATTTAAATGTGCGAGAGATTATGACTGGTTTATTAATGGGGGAGTTATGTCTCTGGGATATTTCTGAGAAAAGTTAAGACAGGTCAAAACTTTAGTAATACTTTAGAACAAACCCTAGGTGACAGCCAGGAGCATTTATGCCCCCACAGTAGCATTCACACTGCCAGGCTGTGAATGCTGTCCATTTTATTTTGCTTAAAAACCTGTGTTGTGAAGGGACAAAGGGTCAGCTCTTGGGGATCAATCTAATTGAAGGACTGTTCATCTCTTCTGCCTGCTCCAGGCATACAGATTATTATATGCGAGTTATGCTCTGTATTTTCATCCTATTTGTTTTTATAACTTATGCAATTTTTATTTGTATGTCAATTGTTTATAATAGTTTTCATAACCTATAAGCATTGTACTTTTTGTATATTAAATAAAAAAATGCAATAGTGATGTCCTTATTGCTCTCTGCCGGTTTAGAAAAGAGAGGTTGCTTGGCTGGATAACTCTTTAGAAACCAGTGTGTGAAGTGTTAGAAACAGAGAAACAGAAACAGAGTGTGCGCAATTGGATATTTAAGTCATAGGTTTGCTACAGGCCTTATACATAGCTGGTGGCAGTTGCGGAGAGGTGTGAAGCGTATGTCTGTGTTGGGAAAGGGACCAGCTAAATTTGTAGCCTAAGACAGTGAATCCCAAACTTTCTCAGGTCGAGGCACCCTTAAGGTCTTCATCATTTTTTCAAGGGACCCCTAAGCCAAAATAATTACCAAGTAGTCCCCTGCCATGCTTATCAACTGCCCTGGCCGCGGCACCCCTTTGAGATCGCCGCAGGCACCCCAGGGAGCCGTGGTGCAGTTTGGGAACCACTGGCCTAAGAGATAGGTGAGAGTGAGGTTTAGGCTGAAGCCTGTGTGTTACAGTAAGCTTCCAAGTCACGAGTTTGTGACAGAAGCTCCTGACATATTAGAGGTTATATATTGTTTGACTGTGTGTAAATATGATAACATATTAAATCAGGGAGTGGCCAGAGGTGGCGGTTCGTGACAAGGAGCATCCAAAGTTGTATGACTCTTACACACCTGGCTACAGTTACTGCTACAAAAAGCATGGCTGGATGTAGTGAAGAGAGTCACACCACACTTGTAATATAGCCAGGAAGGAGCAGGGATAAGGAAAAAGTATTATATAATGATGTCATTGAAAATAGCAGTGATGGAATTTACTTCTTTAGTTCCAGTTTGCATGATAGCAATACAAATAGTGGAGACCTTTTGAAGTTCTCCAATGACTCTCAAAGACATGTGTCTGTTAATAAAAAAATAAAATTAACATATCCCTGTTTATTTCTCTCAAACATCCTGTTTTTAATAGAAGTACACAAGCTCGAGATGCCTGTACTCAAGAGACCTAGTCGAATACATTCCAAGTTTTCTGTGATGACTCATGTTATGAAAAAATAGTGTGTCTATTGTACCTAGGTAAAATAGAAAACCTTTTCAATATGTTCACAAAAGAAACCCTTATATTTCAGAAATATATTTATTTTCCTAGGGGTACATTTATCGAGCTGCAGGTTTGAAAACATGGAGATGTTGCCTATAGCAACCAGATTCTTGCTGTCATTTTGTAGACTGTACTAAATAAATGATAACTAGAATCTGATTGGTTGCAATAGGTATTAGCTACACTTTGACCAAACCCGCAGCTTGTTAAATTCACCCTCTAGAGTTAAATTGGAAATTAAAATAAGAAATAAATGAAAATGGTCTTTGACACAAAGGTTTGAACCACCTAAGTAGTATTATGTTTTCTCTAATTTTACTAAGCAAAACCTTATGTAGCACAGATCAGTTGAAAAGTTACTAAGGGGCCAACTTCAAGAAGGACATCATAGCCATTCAGTCCAAAGAAGCAGTTCCTCTGGCAAGATAATTAAGATGCACCTTTATTTAGAAGAACTGCTGTTCTTAAGTTGCTGCATGGCGCTGAGGCACTAAGGGGCATATTCAATTACCCACGATACTCGCAAAAGAAACGCAGCGTTAAAAGTATTACTGTTATTACGGTAATTCTAACCCGGATTTCAGCTCGCAGTTCCCTGAGTTGCGAACAGAAAGCTGGCATTAAAGATATCGTAATATTGGTAATTACGTGCACTATTACCGTAATAACGGTAATAGTGCGCAAGCTGCGTTACTTTTGACAGTAACGCTACCAATTGACTATGCCCCTAATTATGGAATGATTATTATAAACACACGTTTTGAAAGATTTGTTGTTGTTGAATTACTAAACAAATATTTTCCAGTTAAGAACCTTGGATGACACTGAGGAGATGGACTTTCAGTCAGTGGAAGGGAAAACAGTTATGCCCACAGCGGAGCAGCACAAAGCAGTAATGGAAAGTCCTGCATTGCCTGTTGGCTCGTCAGAAACATCTATTGACCCATATGTCCAGATGCATGATTCCTCAATAAAATCTACCTGCTAGAGGAAGAATGAGGATTCTGAGTCATCAGTGATTATGCGGCTCCTTGGAGACATGCAGGAGCAGCTAGAACAACCTTAGCATTTCTCAAAGCTGTAAAAATGTTATTAATGACCAGTGAAAAGTTTTGCGTGATGACCTGTTTTACTAAACATTTTGCGCGCCATTGGATTGACCCCAATGTGTCCACCACATACACTCATACAATTACCCAACACCTGCACCATATTCACATCAATATCACAGACATACACTTACAGTCCCACCAAAACAAACGTACAGTCCTCAACATGAGCATATTGCACACAAACCACATACATCTGCCTCCATATTGTCCTCGACATTATGAATCAGGCCATGTCGGTGGATATTGCCCGATCCTTAACCATCATCATCTGAACATAACCCCTATTTTCAGAACCTTTAAGTTTCCTAATTTATACATAAAAATCCTCAGTTGATTTTGTTGTCATTTATATTTGTTAATGAACTTTAAAAACAAGCAAAAAAAAAAAAGTTGTTTACAGAAACATTTTAATAGGAAAAAAGGAAAAAGTATAAAGAACATTACAAAACAGCATCATACACTTTGACATTTTTTTTTATATTTCTATTAATATGATTAATAGATATTTAAAATTAAATCTTTTGAATAAAGTTATATTTGAAAGTTACATTCTATTATATTGCAGGGTAGTTTCATGTCAGAAACAAAACAAAAATTTGTCAAATTGGTCTCCTATTTCAAGTGCATGTACTTGATTCCTAGTATTTGCCCATGCTAAGTCTTCAAATTTGTGGTAAAGTGAGTACTCGAAATTGTAGCACACTATTTAGTGTACAAAGTTATGCAAGACACACACACACAAACACATTCCTTTATAACCAAATCAATATGGGAAGGAGTATATAATCTTAGAATATAAATATGCAAACATGCTGTCCACAAAATATCACATGCAGTGAAAGCACCGATTTAAGACGTAAAGCAATTCCTCTTTTATGATCTCGCTTCAAAATATTAAAATTTTATACAGAATCATCATCAGCTATTTAAATAGCGCCACTAATTCCGCAGCGCTGTACAGAGAACTCACTCACATCAGTCCCTGCCAGAGAGACTAGGGTCAATTTGAAAGCAGGTAATTAACCTATCAGTATGCTTTTGGAGTGTGGGAGGAAACCGGAGCACCTATAGGAAACCCACGCAAACACAGGAAGAACATACATGCGACTTCAGAATATTACACATTCCTTATATTATTTTAAAATCCGTTGGGGAGCTTTTAGAGACCTTAGAATTGCCTGGACTGCACAAAAATTGTAAGAACTATCAACAATCGCCTGTATAAGAACTGACAAAAATTTCTTGTTGTTGCAAGAAATAAATAAAAACAAAACCATCGCTAATAACCCACTAAAAATCATACAAAATACACGTTTACATAAACCAGAGTAGGTAGATATGTCAGCATAACAAATCATGCAAATTTACACAGATTAGGCAGCCTACATGCATGATTAAAGAAGGAGGTGCAGGCATGAGACAGAGGGTAGAGAGGACCATGTTCGTTAGAACTTGCAGTCTACAATTAGTGGGAAAAGTCGAGACAATGAGCTATTGAGTCAATAAGTGAGGGAATACGATAGGCAATAGCAAAGAGGTGGGTTTTGAGAGCGCGAGTGAAGGTTGGTGGAGTCTGGTCAGGCAGAGTATGGCTTTCCATAAGTGGGAATAGAGGACTTTGTAAGTCTAGTGCACAACAACCTTTTTTCTTTGTAGGGGGTTCAATAAAACATATGTATTACATTAGGCCAGGACTTACGCAAAGTGCCAATAGTTTTCTAGAAAGAAGTCATGAATTTTGGGGATACTTCCGCAATTCCATGAAGCTGAAAGCGAAGTACCCATTGCCGAGACACCATTGGGTGAACAAAGTACCTCTGGTGTCTTGCTTGGTCTCTGAAACACCTCCTTCTATCCATCATCTTGATACCAACAATAGTAACATTGTAAAATTATCATGGAATAAGTATAAACATCAAAAAAAAAACTTGCTATACTTCCAGAACCCTTTCTCTACACTTCCTGATACCCACAATTCCACATTCTGTGTTTTGGAGGAAGAATGTGTTTAACAGGATGTACTGTATGTGTGGTGGTGTTCTTTTTACCTAACAGGATAGGAAGCTCCAGGGCAGAGAGCTTTAAGACACATCAATAAATGCACTCTGAAAAGCAAAAGCAAATTGAATGCTCTGTTAAAACGAAGGATAATTAACATGCTTTAGTTTGTCATGTTTTTCACACTACTACTTTAAGAAAATGCCCCCATCCTTTCCCCAAAAATACATTACCTAGCAATAGTAATTAAGTACATTAATTCTATTTGGCAAAGAGGGTGCACACACAAATATACTTTGACACTTGAACTTTTCTATCATCACAGAAGACTCAAACTGAATGAGTTTAGTGTCCTGCAGACCAAGCAAGGTCTCTTGTATCAAACCCTTCTTTGGCCTCTCATTGCATGGCTAACAATCAGTAACCAAACATTCATTCAACAAATGCTGTAGTTTTTCCATGTCAAATAGTATTAAATAATACTCTTGAGTAAAGAATAAAAATCATTGTGTCAAACAACTGAGTTTGACTTTTGAAACACTATCTATTATTTTATGTTCCTCTATAAACAATGCGATAACACAAAAATAGCCTCAAATGCTCCTAGAAATCACATTATTTATTTGTGCTTATCTTAAAATCCCTTAAAGTGTAATAAGATATCATTCAGTTTCTGCAGCAAGGAGAGATGTCTGTTTGCTTTAAAATGCTCTAGGCTTGGGATAATCTTTAACAGAAACAGTATGCCTTGATTTTTACCAACACTGATTTTTACACCGTTTATTTACAGGCACAAGATCAACTGAATATATCTGTGCTTATAGCTGAAATGAAAATTAGCTCATTTTTGACAGAGGAGAAATAGCTTGACAACTTGAACAGATGCCTTGCATTTCAAGAGAGGGGGAAAGATTATTAAGTGTGCCCATCATCAAGAAGCATAGGGAATCCTGCACCTGCTCTCCCAGCCAAATGACAGATCAGTACAAAGGCCTAAACTACTGTGAAAATCCAAGGGCAGTGATCCTTGGACAAAGGCTCATTGGACTAACGCATCCCTGTGACCTGCACATAGAGAATGAGCTGGGATAGGGTGTGGAAAAGCAAATGGTAGTGGTATGCTGTTAACAGTAATACATTAAGTGACTGATCTGTACTAGACTGCAGGCATATTGTAACTCTGGACAGCAAGATAAAATATACATTTTAACAGTTCATACAATAGCACAGCAAGGAAACGTTCTGATAAGGAATTTTATCTGCATATGAAATTGCTAGAAATAAAAAGGTCTACAATAGATTGATACATAATGAAATACTGTCACTCACATATGCTTAGCCCCTCTATCCCTAATGACGCACAGATATACATTTTCCAACAAAGACTTTATTTTCACAAGATATTGTTATGGAAATGTCTTCCTCATGGTAGGACTGCAAAAACCCTCTAGTCCTGGACTAATTCTCACTCAGTGCCTAAGTTGCATTATTTCATGTGCCTGAGGGCATTTAGCAAATAGACTAAAGAGGGTTTGCAAGATCTCTAGAGAATAGATTCACCTCACAAAATCCGTTCAGTGGGGGCTGATATATTTTAAGACTACATGCATACAACTAAAAATGCTTTGTGCAAAACTGCAAGCCATAATAAACAGACAATAATGCAATAATGCATTTGACAAACGCAGACACATTCTGCCACTAATATATATATATATATATATATATATATATATATATATATATATATATATATATATATATATATATGAGTCCAAGAGCAGGTGGCCTCACCTCCAAGTCCGTGTCCCCTGCTTCGGTAACACCGATCTCGCTCGGTAGCTCGGCCAAATCAGTGACCCGAATCAGTCCATCATGTAAAAAGATGGTCTCCTCCTTCACCGACAGCCATTGAGCCGAATCTCCGGCCGTTACCGAGCCCATGTCTTCCTTCTCAGCCCCCGGGGCCGCTCCCTCATCCCCTGTCTCTCACCGACACCCGGTGACCCGCAGCATCACACACCGCAGGGTGGGGCAGTCACTGCCTATCTCTTCTCTCCGTGCCCACCCGACCCAGGCAGTAAACACCAAGCTCCCGGGTATGGGGACACTCTCCCACAGCCCCCCTGGTGACACACAGACCGGTGAACGGGACCTCAGCTGCAACACAACTGTCAGCGAGACGCCATATTGGCTGAGGAGGCGATCCCAGGGTGCACCGCGCTGCATGTACCTGGCTGTGAGAGCAGATCTGCCATGGGGGTAGTCAGTGTGTGAAAAACAGGTACATACTGGAACTGTATTGTACTTTCAGGCTAATTCATTCTGTCTCTAAGCTTACATTGCAGATGTTAAAATGCTGTGTATAGAGATATATCTGTACTCGTTATGTTAGGGTATATGGTATAGTTAAATGTAAATAATGACTTCTGACAATAGTCATTATAGGTTGCATTTCATACATTGTGTGTTCATATTGCTAAATGAGTACCCATTTTTTTTAATCCTTTAATCATATTATTGTTTCACATAGTTCTGTTTTAATGACCGATATCATAGTTGAGATTCTCATTTACCAAAGGTCCACCATTAGGATTCTTATTAAGTGAGACTGAATGTAGGAGACCCTAAAAAACGTCTGTTTTACACTTAAGTATCCTATAAAGAGATAATGATACCCTTCATATAAAAAATGGAGTGTGTCCTTTTTCAAATATGTGGTCACATATTAATCTCAAACTGAAAGTTGGCCTGACACTATTTTGACATTTTTATATATTTGTTCATAATGAATTATGAATAAAAGTATTCTGCAAGAACATTGTTCGAGAAACAACTGTCAGCATTCTAGCTCATCCAGAATGCTAAGGTGTTTGGACTTCTCTTGAGGCTAGAGCAGACCAGTATCAATGTTAGCACTTACATCCCACATAAATTGGATTAGCAACTTTGCTGAACAATTTTACAGTTGTAGTCCAAATTTCAGACCTTGAGTGGGGTTTCTCCAACCACATGGTCACAATTAAAATTCGGTGGAATTTCTTTTTATCTCTGTCAAACTTGCAGGCAGGTTATGATTGCTATCGCTATGTGTATGCAGTTAACTGTTGTCGGTAATAATGGAGCCCTATGTAATGTTCGTCACCCAATTATATAACTAAATTGGACACAGATCCAGACTTTCATCGATCAGGCTGATCTAAATGTGACCAGATTAATATTCGTGCCTACGCATAAAAATTATTCTTACAAATGGCGCGATCATGTTAATGCACATGATTGCTTAATTGACTATAACATCCAGCAACCAAAATTGTATTGTAAAACACACAAACTTTTCCTAGTGCTGTTGCACAGTTATCTCCCACATAATAGATACAGCACTCACATGAATCCAGGACAACACAATCCATTATTGTATTTCATACAGATGTAAGAACACAATAAATAGTGTTCATTATGCCGTATATATCCCACTGGACCACTCAAACAATAACATCATACAAAGGAATCGGCACTTCATGTTACACCGAATGAAATGGTGAGTGTGATAGAGAACAGAACAGTGTCAACTCCAAGAGGAACACACTGAAAAAGAGACAACCCCCTAACATAAACTTTACAAAAAAATAAAGCATTTGCTTCTTTTGTGTAAAAAGTGTAGTAAAATGTTTGTACGGTGTCCAGTAATAGATTAAAATAATACATTCAAGGTACTTTATACCAGCATTTGAAATCTAGGCCAATAAACATAGCAAAATTTGGGGCAAACATGAGAGCTAAGAAGAAAAACATCAACAACAATTTCGTCCTTCACTACCTAGTATACATTAATTGTTTGTACTCACCAAACTTATCCCAGAGCGCCAAATAACAGCAATTTTCTAGGATGCTCATCAAATAGTATAATTAATTTTAACACACAAGGGGGTAAATGTATCAAAACTTCTAAAAAGGAAAAGTTAAGGTGTTGTCCATAGCAACCAACCCGATACTAGTTATAATTTTCTAAAATGTACTAGATAAATTATAGTTAGAATCTGACTTTAGTAGACAGAATAAATTAGGGACACCAACTCAAATTGTTAATGTTTCATAAGCAACTGTGTCTAAGGTGATGTCCGCATGAACTTTTGGAAGAAAAATATTATCAGAAAAGGACAACTGTGGGCAGAAGCGCATATTTCAACGTAATGATGACTTGCACTTGAAGTTCAATTAAAAACTGGAGAGCAATTACATTATCATTTGACTGCAAATTTCAACCTGTGGCAAAAGTGGTCAATTCCATCAAAAACGGCTCAACGAGAACTCAAAAGAGTAGGATATCATAGGTTGCAGTGTAAAAGCTGCTCATCACACCTGGCAATGTATGTTTGTGTGTTCAGTAGTGCAAAGAGGGCAGACAATTGACTACTGAGCAGTTGAAGAAGGTTATAAGGTCAGATTAATCATCCTTTTTAACAGTGAAGGCTTCTGATGCTTCCGTAATATTGTAAAACTCATTTACCTGACATGGTTTGGGTACAGTAAATTCTTAGAAGGCAAGGTCAAAGCTAATTTCTACTTCGTGGTGATCACCCCAGGTTGCATTTCTTTCCTGCAGAAGGATTATTTTCACTATGACAATGACCCCTTTCACAGAGCATGCGTGGTCACCCAGTGGTTTGTTGAGTATGTCACTTATGTTTTCCATATGTCATAGCTCATAGTCATCAGATCTGAACCAAATCAAACATTTATAGGATATTATGGAAAGACGCACGCAACAGCATTTTTCACCACCATCAAGAATATAGTTGGTGACTTTTATGAAAGAATTTTTCTGCCTTCCTCTTGCACAATTCCAGATATTGGTAGACTCAATGCCGTGGTGCAAACAGCCTGTAATGGTTGCAGGTGATGGCCCATGCCCTATTAATATACTTTATGTTGTGCTTTAACCCTATCTGTATTCCTAACAACTTAAAGGGTGAAAATGTGATTTTGTGCTATATAGATATGGACTTGTAACTAATAAAGCAGAGCTAATTGTACATGCAAAACATGCAGTGTATTTAATTCTCTCCAGCTGATGAGCTCATAAACTGACACTTACAGGTGAACAATCTTATTTAGATTTGACAAGTGACACTATTTCTTTCTTTATTTTAGCAAACTGCACATATCGTGCCTCATTCAAAGCTAAGAATAAATCCAGTTCCAGGTGATTTAAAGTGCGCTTACAGAGTTAGAGTTGGAAGGGGATGTTTCATTGTTAAATTTTAAATTGCAATGTAAAAATAAAACTGCTCAGCATTTGTGTGTCACATAGGAAATCAGACAATATTCTCCCTGCATGACAAAAAATTGCATTCACACCCTTTGAATCTCAACATGGTTTATCCAGGTACAATAATTGCACCCTCTAGATTTGCTTTTCTCCACTGCTGGCTAATGATTGGTCAGATTATCAATTCTTCAGTCATGCTATCTGCCCTCTGCAAAACAAAAAATATATAAATTTATTAGCAAGACTGGCCTTGCCTCAATAGCTTGACATAATAACAGAAAACCTAGTCAGACTGGATTAGTGCGTGCATTAAATAATAAAAAGTCAGCATGTCACACACACATCCCCCTTCCTAAAAAATCTGTAACCAACATCAGAGATAGCTAGATTATTACTGTACCTGGAAGCCACAGTGTTGGATGCCCTGTTAGAATGAGCTCAGGGTTGGTGCCTTTTTTAGATGTTACCAATCCTAAACTGAAAGTTGCTGGGGCTCCCCAGACAGTGGGCTTCTGGGTAATGAATGAGTGGGACTCCCGTAATGGCAACTTTTACATCATTGTGATTCATGCATATTACACAATGAGTTCCTAAAACTGCTCTTTCATTCTGCCTAAGCATAATGAGGGATAAGCAGCCATAACTACCATAGTATATAAATAAACACAGGCCATCAGACACAAAGTACACCGCAATATATGCCTCCTTTCAGCACTTGGGAGCAACCTAAAAGCCTACCTCGATATGCAAAGAGGAGAGAAATTAAGGAAGTGTCCAGCCTCCTACCTCTTTAGTACTACTCCTTACAATTCAATACACATTTCTGTTTTTTCCATAATATATAGTTCAGTTAAATCAGGCCTGTCCAACCTGCGACCCTCCAGATGTTGTGAAACTACAAGCCCCAGCATGCTTTGCCAATAGACAACCTGTTGATTGCTAGAAGGGCATGCTGGGACTTGTAGTTTCACAACATCTGGAGGGCCGCAGGTTGGACAGGCCTGAGTTAAATCTTATTTACGGCTTAAATAAATCACAAAAGTGAAAAGACACCTTTTGCATCATAGCAAAATAGTAAAATAATTAAAGACACAATTTTAAAAGAAACTTAAATTGAATAAAGACTGTTCAACACCCTCTTCCACTGCCATATCTATTAAATAAAAAAAAATATTTCTTGATCCTTCATAGTCCAAATGGGAAAAAGAAGACCCACACACTATGACAAACCCACGAGAAATGATTAGAACTTAAGAGTACCCAGAACTCTCCTTTACCAGCCAGCCAGTTACAAGCGTTACCCCACTTGGCTGCTTTTAATGAGTACATTTCTGCAGGTAACTAAGTGGAGAAATATTTTAGGTTTAGAGCAGTGAATCTTACCCTTTTCCGCCAGCCCTCTTGCCTGCATGAACCAGTATTCACCTATCAAAAATCTTTGCTTTCTCTGAAACAAACACTATCATTTTTTCTATGACAGAGTCACTAATATGCAAACACTTAAAACACTACATCTAACCGATTTGATGCAATGATAAAGATTGATGATGTTTGTACAATATGAATCCACCGGAGTGCTTCTTCATGGTTATGGGAAATCCCCATCACCATGTTAAATGACTAGGGATTTCTTCCTGGCAGACTGGCCTAATATCATGCATGGTATAGATAAATCAGCCATCTCATTCAAGACATTGCTAATGTATATATACTGACACTAACTTAATAGTTGTTAATAATACATTGCATTGTGTCTACTAGAAATAAAAATATCTATTTGAATCTATGATGAGTCCCAAAGGTGCCTGATAATAAATATCTTAAAATACATGTTTGTTATTCCTATACTCAGGGCAATTTTAATCTGATAAATACATATCAGGTTAATATTCTGGAAGTGTGTAAAAGTAAATATTTTGAAAAAGTATTTTTTTATGGTTTTCTTTTGTTATTCCCTAGGTAATAGGTGTAAAATAATAATAATAAAAAAAATCTACTTCAATGTATTATCAGAATAATCTTATATCCAGAATAAAGTTTGCTTGAGTTGATTTAGAAATTATAATTGTATTCCTGAAGAAAAAGACACTGCACAAAACCATGAAAATGAGTTTGGTTATACAGGAATAAATAAGTTAGTGAGCGATGATCAGGTTGTTATATGTACCAGAACCTTAGGTAAATGTGCCAATTTCTTAGTGTTAATGATGTGAACGGTTAATGTAACAGTCTAAGCACTGGGCTGGTGGGCTGCTAAAATTATCATACATTTTAACATTGTTTTTACTTTTTGCATATAACATTTTACGAAGTTGGTGATAAAAAAAAGTGTCAGTGGAATTGGCGCCAGACGTAATATGGGAAGCTCACAAAGCTACCATTCGCGGGCGACTCATAAGTGTTGCCTTGCAGGTAAAGCGTAAAGCCGCCCTAGAAATCTCCTCATTAGAGCAACGTATCTTCACTCTTCTGACGCAGCATAAGCTGGTCCCCGATCCATCTCTATTAACACAAATTAACTCTTTAAAGGGCCAGCTTAATTACCTTCTGTCTCGACGGGCAGCATGCATATTACAGAAGCTTCAACAACGCTTCTATGATAAGGCAGACAAGGCGGATTCATTGTTAGCTCGGAAGCTCCGTCAGAGGCGTGTCCGAGGAACTATTGACAAACTCCATAAGAACTCCACTAATTCAGTAACATATGACCCTCTAGAAATTGTTAAGGAGTTTAGAGACTTCTACGCTTCCCTTTATAACCTTCCTGGCCCTCCCCCCCCCCCCCGGGGGATCTCCTTTCGGATTCTCTGGAGTCGTACCTAGCTAATACCCCTCTTCCACACCTCTCTCAATCCCAGCTCACTTGCTTAAATGGGGACATCACACAGATGAAGTAAAATTAGCTATAAAATCCCTTAAACCCGCCTCTGCCCCCGGTCCTGATGGCTTTTCAGCGCAGTATTATAAAAAGTATGCTGCGGACCTTGTTCCTTATTAAACATCCTTTTACAACCTAATTCTGGAGGGGGCTTCCTTTGACTCTGCTACCGTGCTTGCCAATATTGCAGTAATTCCTAAACCTGGGAAAGACCTTCTCCACTGTGCGGGCTATAGACCCATTTCCCTCCTCAATGTAGATCTCAAGCTTTATGCTAAAATATTGGCTACCAGGCTTAACCCTTTGCTCCCAAAACTGGTTCACCCGGACCAAACAGGATTCATCCCAGGGAGACAGGCCCCCGACAACACTAGACGATCAATCAATTTGATCCACTCTATACATAACGGAAATTTGCCCTCGCTCATGATGGCCTTGGATGCGGAAAAGGCGTTTGACCGTATCTCTTGGACATTCATGAGGGGGGTCCTCGAATCCATGGGCTTTTGTGGTAGGTTTCTAACTGGTATTTTGGCTCTCTATAGAAACCCCTCTGCTACGGTTTTGGCCAATGGCCTAACTTCCAAACCATTTACAATTTCTAATGGCACTCGCCAGGGTTGCCCCCTCTCCCCGTTGATCTTAGCTCTTATAATCGAACCGTTAGCAGCCAGAATTCGTTGCAACCAATCCATTTCCGGTATTAAGGTCAGTTCTACGGAAAGCAAAATTGCTTTGTATGCAGATGATGTCCTCATTAGCATGTCCAACCCCATTATCTCTCTCCCCCCCCTCCTTTCAGAATTAGATACTTATGGGCACTTCTCGGGCTATAAAATGAACCCTGCCAAAACTGAAACTTTGGATTTCTATATCTCTAAAACAGATAAGGCAATCCTAGATCAAACATTCCCTTTCACCTGGCATCGCCATAAAATAAAATACCTGGGGGTCTTCCTTACCAAAAATCCCTCCCATCTATTCCAAGCTAATTTCCCCCATACCCTTTCCCAAATTAAGAAAGATTTCAACACCTGGTCCCTCCAACTTATCTCCTGGATAGGTCGTATAAACTCTGTTAAAATGAATATTCTTCCCAGACTGTTGTACCTTTTTCAAACCTTGTCTATCCGAATTCCCCCCTATGTATTTAAATTCCTCCAATTTGAGTCTTCTAAATTTATTTGGGCAGGTAGACGCCCACGAGTACGGCTCAGGGTCCTACAGAGATCCTCACGGGGTGGTGGCCTAGGTAATTCCAATTTTAAAAAATACTACCTATCGGCCCAAATCACTCAATGTGTCCTATGGAACGGTCCTGTTTTTGCTACGGTCTGGGTGACACTAGAGGCGGAAAGTCTGGGGATGCTCACTCCTGCCTCCCTTCTGTGGATTCCAAGGGCCCGTCGCCCCAAAAAAGCTTTGTCTCATCCCATAATCTCCCACTCTCTGGCTATATGGGACTCATCCATCAGGCTCTATGGTCTCTCTCCGCAGCCATCACCAATTATCCCCCTCTTTAATAACCCTGATTTCCCTCCTGGCTTACACCATTCCGCATTCCTTCCTTGGCATTCCCGAGGGATACGTTTCCTAAATGACATAACCCGCGATATAACTTTTCCCCAATTCACGGATATTCAAACTAAAATTGGCTTGCCCACACGGATATTTTATCAATTCCTGCAAATTCGCAATTTTCACTCCCTCTCCAAACCACGTCTTACCTCTCGACATCTCACTACAATTGAAACACTGTGTCTGCGCCAAGCATCGACGTCAGGTCTTATTTCTAATATCTATTCTGAACTAATTGTTCCCTCTACTCCTCCTCGAGACTCCCATGAGATGTCATGGGAACATGACCTGGGCTCTCCTCTTGATGATGAGGAGTGGTCGGAAATTCGGGACAATGTTGCCTCCAGCTCAATCTGTGTCCGAATAAAGGAAAATGTTTACAAACTTCTTTACCGGTGGTACTATGTTCCTACTCGACTACAAAAGATACTGCCTGATTCCTCTGACAGATGTTGGCGTCTATGCTTTGGCTCGGGCTCTTTCCTACATATATGGTGGGACTGCCCAAAACTGATTCCCATCTGGCGCGAAATTAAAGCTTTGATAGAAATGTTAATTCAAACCCCCATACAATTGGACCCTAAATTTTTCCTTCTACCCCTTGGGTTCCCCACGGCCACTAGACACCAAAATAAACTTGCTCGTCACATTATTTCAGCGACCACATGTCAAATCGCCATAGATTGGAGGCAGGCTGCCCCCCCTTCATTCTCCGCTGTAACTAATAGGATTTGGCATACGTATAAGATGGAATATATGACTAGCATTATACGAAACACGGCCAAATCTTTTGACAAGGTCTGGGACCCCTGGATGTCTCACTTCCAATACCGCTCCCCCTTTTCCTAATCGTTCCCCCTCCCCTTACGTAGCCCCCTTCCCCCCCATCTCATTGCCTCTGGCTCAAGAGCGATCTCCCACGCCCCTCCCCTTCTCCCCCTCCACCTCTCATCTTCTCTTTTATCTTCCTCTTTCTCATCCTTCTTCTCTTTTAAATATAAAAAAATCGGTCTTTATTTTATAGAATCGGTGCTATTTTTTCTCTGAAGCACTGAGATTTCTACTTCACTATTCAATGTACTGAATATATTTTGTTTGATATAACATGTATCCTTTTGCATTGTTAATTCTTTTTTGACCGTTAATAAACACTTGTTTTAAAAAAAAAAGTGTCAGCACAGTTCAAATATCAGGCTTTTTTCTCACAGAGACTAACCAGCCTCACTCCCCTGCCAGTGAGAGACTGACTGAGCTGAGGAGCAGCCTTTTACCTGCACCACTCAGGTGCAGCTCCTGATTACAAGCAGGTTCACAGCAGAGCCGTAACTGGGTAGGTGCGAACGGTGCCGTCGCTCAGGGCGCAAGCCAAAGAGGGGTGCAGCGGCTGCCCGCTACCTGCCTCTGTGACTATAAGTGACAGACCTCATATTCAGACTGGCGGGCCGCCCGGCGCATCAGAAATGGCGTCCGTCACCCGACTCCTCCTGCCTTCTAACTCTGTCATCTGTCCTTGCAGCGTCTGATGTCATGACGCTGCTAGGGAGCAGAGCAGCAGAGAAGAGCCAGCTGCACACAGCGACGGCTGGACAGTTAGAAACAGAAGTAAGAAGATAGAAGGTAGGGGGGGATGTGTGCTGCTATGATCGGGGGTGTATGTTGTATGCTGTTATGTGTGAGGGGGGTGTATGCTGCTATTATGTGTGAGGGGAGGAGGGGGTGGTGTATGCTACATGCTGCTATGATGAAGTGGGGGGGGTGTCTTAGCACGTGGGTGGAAAGATGCCTATTCATTTATTGGTGGAGTTTGGGTGGAGGGAAATTATTTAAAGGGTGCTATTTTATTTGTGGGACAATTTAATTTATTGATGGGGCTTTTTAATTTAATAGTGGGGTCTATTAATTTAAGGTGAGGTGATGGGATCTTTAATTTATTGCTCGGTGGTATGGGGCTATTAATTAACTGTGGTGCTGAGTTTGGGGAGGAGGGCTTTTTGTTAAATTTGAGTGTGAATTATTTAATGCTGGGGATGATTGTGGGAAATGTTTATATTTATTAAACATAGATGCTATTTACTTTTTGCTGGGGCTGCTTGGAGGGAGGGAAATAGGTTTATTTATTGAATAGAAAAATTATTATTTTAATGTTGGGGCTGGAAGGAGGCCTAATTATGCCATATAAGTATGGCTGTTATAGGAATGCTCTTTGTATTGTACGGCGGTCACTAGGATGCTCTCTGTATTGTATGGCGGACAGTAGGATGCTCTCTGTATTGTATGGCGGACACTAGGATACTCTCTGTATTGTGTGTGTGTGTGTGTGTGTGTGTGTATATATATATATAATATATTTATTTCAGTATCAGATTATTTTTTCATTGCAGCTAACGTGATAGCTGCATTGAAAGTACTGTGATTCATTACGTAAAGATCCTGATAAAGCCAGAACGTGAAGAACGGGGATGGAGGTGGTTTCAGTGTGGTCTAGCACTTCTAAAGCATTAGCCACACTCCCACAGAAGGTTGGCCATGCCCACTCGACAATTGTCACTCCCACTTAGATGAGGGACGCCGGTGCCCTGTCTCGCTCAGGGCACTAAAATGTCTAGTTACGGCACTGGTTCACAGGTAACCTGGAAGACCCGGTTACAGACCTAATGGATAGAACGCACCCCCTTCTCTCTTCATACGTAAACCCCAGGATCCTTTTCTGGCTTTTCCACAAGCCTATAGTCCTACAGCAGCTCAAAGCTACTATAAATACACTGTCAGGCTCGGCTGAAGTGCAGAAGCACAGGTTCCACTAACCGGTATTAGCGCCACTGAACTAGCGGGTGCGGAGTCTAACGTGCCCCTGGTATTCACTAGGGACACCCGCAAGGAGGTTTGGACTTAGCTACGCAGGGCACGCAGGTCGCGGTCCCACTAGCCAGTTGCCGGTGTAGCAGTAGAGAGGTCAAACAGTCCGGGTCAGAAGCCAATCAGGAGTAAACAGAGCCAAAGGATAATCCGGAGAGTAGTCAGGTGGGCCAAAATCGCAGGAACAGAACGGGGCAACTCCAGAAGAATGGTCAGCAAGCCAGGTCACAACAGGAATGGTGCAGAAGCTGGAGAATGGTCAGGAAAGCCGGGTCACAACAGGTAAGTAAATCTAATCTAAAGCTAAATAGAAGCAGGGATGCGGTCAGAACATGCTGACCGCTAGGCAACGGGACGCGCCTGCGCCCGGCAGGCAGAGGACGGCTGGGGACGCTGTCAGGCTTCCGTCCCTGCACTGCAGGGAGTAAGCAGGGACGGTGCCTGACACACACATTCTCCTGGGGTTTTAAAAGCAGCAGGTTAGGAACCTAGGTGAAATAAACACGTTTTCAGATGCCTCACCCTCGACGCTGTCACTATATTTTATTTATATATATATATATATATATATATATATATATATATATATACATACATATATATACATACACACACTATATGGACAGAAGTATTCAGACCAACAAGGACTGTAATGACATTGTATTCAAATGCATATACTTTAATATGAAGTTGGTCTCCCTTTGGCAGAAATAACAGCTTCCACTCTTCTTGGAAGGCTTTTCACAAGATGTTGGAGTGTTTCTGTGGGAGTTTGTGCCCATTCATTCTGCAGAGCATTTATGAGGTCAGGCACTGATGTTGGACGAGAAGGCCTCTGTTCCTGTTTATCCCAAAGGTGTTTGAAGGGGGTTGAGGTCAGGGCTCTGTGCGGGCCAGGCAAGTTCTTCCACACCAAACTCATCAAACCATGTCTTTGTAGTCCTTGCTTTTTGCACTGGGGCACAGTCATGTTAGAATAGAAAAGGGCCTTCCCCAAACTGTTGCCACAAAGTTGGAAGCATAGTATTGTCCTAAATGACCTGGTATGCCGAAGCATTAATATTGCCCTTCACTGGAAATAAGGGGCATAGTCCGAACCCTGAAAAATAGCCCCATACCATTATCCCTCCTCTACCAATCTTCCCAGTTGGCATAATGCTGTTAGGTAGGTAACGTTTTCCCAGCATCTGCCAAACCCAGAGTCACCCATCCGGCCAAATAGAGAACACGTTTCAGTGTGCTTTACACCACTCCATCCGATGCTTGGCATTGGTCTTGGTGATGTGAGGCTTGCATGCAGCTGCTTGGCCATGGAAACCCATTCCATTAAGCTCCCGCTGCACAGTTTTTGTGCTTACATTAATGCCAGTGGAAGTTCAGACCTCTTCAGCCATGGAATCAGCAGAGCGTTGATGACTTTTTTTTTTTTTTTTAAACTCTTTATTTATGCAAAAAAACAGAAGTTCCACATAGCAGATAATAAAAAAAAAAAGAGAAACATTTGAACATAAGGGCCAAAACATGTCAATTGAGAAACGAAAAGAAAGTCAAGCAAATGACATATTGTTACACAAATTCCTAAACATAAAAAGAAGCAGTAAGTTAACCCATGGAAAGGAGAGAGGCTGACCCAACCAAGGATGTTGGAAGACTCAACTGCCTTGGAACTCTATGTCGATGCTGTTTTTATTTTTTAGAGAGAGAAATAAAGGAGAAAAAGAGGAGGGAGGGGGGGATGGGGGGGAGGACCTGGTAAGAGCTTCTGAAGAAATAGCCTTTTAAGTAGCGGGCATATTTGCTTGATGAAAAGAGTACCAAAAATTCCACACCTTGTTGAAATTTATAATTTTGTCGTGGAGAAGGCTGGTGATGTATTTCATAGAGGCCATGTACCACACACGAGAGACTACACTTTGGAGACTGGGTGAATGAAGGGACTTCCATTCCTTCGCTATCTGTAGGCGAGTAGCGGCACAAATGTGTTGAACAAGTCTGTCTGCCTGTTTAGTTAGGCCTTTGACCTGGGAGCATAGCAGCATAACCATTGGGTCAGGTAACACCTCAACTTCTAAGATTCTTGTCATTAGGTCAGCCACCTGGGACCACAAATTTGAAACACTAGGGCATGTCCACCAAATGTGGTAGAATGAGCCCACCTCCCCAGAACCTCTCCAACATGAGTCTGAAGTGCCAGGATATATTATATGAAGCTTTGAAGGCACTAGATACCATCTTGTATATACTTTAAATGTGTTTTCTCGTATTGAGTTGTTAATGGAGATTTTGGAGATTCTCACCCTTAGCTGGGACCATCCCTCCTGATCCAGAACTCTACTAGTATCCCGAAGCCATGCCGCCTCAAACGATTCCGCAGTGTCAGTTTTTGGTTCCAGGAAATTATGATATACCAAAGATATTTGTCCTGGAGCTTCCGGCCTATACACACAGCTCCTCTCAAAAGGAGTAAGGCTACGTAGCTTAGAAGATCTACAGAGTGATTGAATAAAGCCTCGGATTTGAGTGTAAGCAAAATGTAAGGACGAAGGAAGGCCCTTTTTTTCTCTTAGATCCGGGAAAGTCCGGGGGGCAAAATCTCCCATAATGTGAGTAAACTGAGTGATACCCGACTCTTGCCAGGGGCGCGAGAATGACCGCATGTTTCCTGCCGGAAAATCCGGGCGATGCCACAGTGGTGTAAGAGGAGAAGGATATGAGGTGAGCTCCCACTTTCTATGGAGCTTGTCCCACAAGTTGAGTGTGAACTGTATGGAGGGGTGCGAGTACACTGAGGCCGGCCTTTGAACTCTGGGGAGCAAATTCAGGTTGTGATCTGGTGTATGTGCGTTTTCTAGGTCAACCCATCTCTTGATCCCCGGAGCAGACTGGCAGGAAATTATATGACTAAGGTTAACTGCATGATAGTAGCGCTCAAAGAGCGGAAGTCCATATCCCCCTGACTGAGTAGATTTAGCTAAGCAAGACCTTTTGAGTCTCGATTTTTTCTCTTGCCAGATAAATGTACCGCATGAAGATTGCAGGTTCGTTATTGGAATTGGTAAGGTCTGGAAAAGGTATATGACTCTAGGCAGAATGTTCATTTTTATCACACTAATCCTACCAAACCAGGAAACAATAAGCGAGTCCCATCTGGCCAGGTCTCTTTTTATTGAATCAAATAAGGGGGTGTAGTTGGCGTGGAATAGTTGTTTGTATTCTTTTGTGATCTGAACCCCTAAATGTCGTAGCGCCTTTGGGCGCCATTGAAAATCGAACGAAGATTCGAGAATATTTTTGGTGACGATAGGGACTTGGAGCGAAAGGGCTTCCGATTTGGAGTTATTTCTTTTACAGTTTGATAAGGATCCATATTTTTTAAGTTCTTGAAGAAGATTTGGGAGGGAAATAAGGGGGTTTGCAAGTGTTAGTAGTACGTCATCAGCGAATAAGGAAATTTTAAAGTGGCGAGGACCAATTCGAATCCCTAATATGTCCCTGTTTCTTCTAATAGTGGCAGCTAAAGGTTCTATGCATAGAGCGTATAAGAGGGGGGACAAGGGACACCCCTGTCTAGTGCCATTGCCTAATGAAAAAGCCTGGGATAGGAGCCCATTGGTCAATACCGATGAGGTGGGGCGGTAATATAGGGCCTGAATGGCCCCGTTTAAACCGAAATGATTTAACGTGCTGAACATGAAAGGCCACGAGAGTCTATCAAAGGCCTTTTCGGCGTCTAATGCCAAAACCACTGACGGAATCTTATTCTGATTAATATGGGCGATGATGTCTATTGTACGTCTAGTGTTGTCTAAAGCCTGCCTGGTGGGGACAAAACCTACTTGGTCTGGGAAGACCAGTGTTGGTAAATAGGCATTTAAACGATTCGCCAGAATTTTGGCAAAAAGTTTAATGTCAGTGTTGATTAGTGAAATAGGACGGTAGCTAGGGCAACGTTGGTGACTTTTATGCACCATAGCATTCATTGACCCTGTTTTGTGAATTTACGTTGTCTTCCACTTTGTGGCTGAGTTGCTGCTGTTCCTAAACGCTTCCACTTTCTAATAATATCACTTACAGTTGACCGTGGAATATCCAGCAGGGACGAAATTTCACAAACCATCTTATTGCAAAGGTGGCATCCTGTCACAGTACCACATATATATATATATATATATATATATATACACACATATACATACATATATATATATATATATATATATATATATATATATATATA
Source organism: Mixophyes fleayi (assembly GCF_038048845.1). Taxonomy (NCBI): domain Eukaryota; kingdom Metazoa; phylum Chordata; class Amphibia; order Anura; family Limnodynastidae; genus Mixophyes; species Mixophyes fleayi. Next base: position 360,441,441 of record NC_134402.1, read on the forward strand.
TATATATATATATATATATGTATATACATAGATATATAGATATCCTTGGTTATTGAACACTTTTCATCTATAGTAGATGGCCAGTCTCTTGGTACTGTATCCAGATCATGCATCAGTTTCACATACCTAACTACATGTTTTATACACTAATTTTCCCCATATGGAGTGACATTCTCAAGTGTGGATGAAAGCAGATTAGGCGATATCTAGGGGCACAGCATACTCGAAGTGCCATCAGGACCACCCCTATTCCTCTGCACAAATGTTTGCATGCTGCCTATCGCCATATAGAGGCATTGTACATATGGGGCACAGCCTCTTACCTTTTACTCTTATACTGGGCCACAGGTTGGGGGCTTCAGAGCACTTCTCCTACTCCCCCTGCTTTCTCCATTGGCCGGACCTATTACGTACACCACATACACCCTGGCAAAAGTAAATAAGAGTACTTTCTCTCTGCGCCCCCTTCCCCAAGGGGTCTTTCTATTACCCTTTCTCTGTTTCCTCCTTTGTGTTTGCCTCTCTGTCTCAAATTTTTATGGGCACCTCTCTCCTGCTTCCCCATGTGAGCCTCTCTCCACTTCGTTGGTTGCATGTGCATCTTTTTCTCTTTTTTTGTGCGTGTTCCTTTTCTTTTCCCTCTTTGTGTTTCTGTCTCTAATTTTGTACGTCTATCTCTGTCTCCCCATATCTGTTTATCTTAGTTCCTCCCATTTGTGTTTGTGTGTCTCCATTTCTTGTGACTGTGTCCTTTTTCCCCTTTGTGTGTCTGTCTATCTCTCTTTACAATAGGGAAAGAGATAAAGGCATGCTTCTTTAACTTAATGAAATGTGTATAATAATGTGAATAATGTAAATAAAATCATTTGAGACGGCAGCCAAGGACAAATAAGACCAATATGCAAGTGTCCATTGTCACATAGTTGAACCTAAGGAGGCAGATATACACAATCTTCTGAATCTTTTATATATTATAGGCTCTAGCTCACTGTCTGTCAGGGATTCCTCTTTTAAGATTTTGCATGCAATATGAGGCACATTTATCAAAGGGCAAAAAACCCTATTACCAGCGAAAAAGATGAGGACTGTTTTCATTTCGACCTATGCATGGAAGGGTTACTACTAACAATAACACTGCTATCACTGGCAATAACCCTACCAGCAGTAAGATTTATCAGTGTGACACCTGAGGATTTGTCTTTTCCCGGACTGGGTTGTGTCTCTGGAGATACTGGTGATTGGCTGGCCTGATTCTGTCCTTTCTTATGAGAGGGAAAGAACAAGTGCAGGTGGTGGTTGCTGAAAGTTCTGGAGATTACCAAGTATGAGTGACACAGGAGACTGGCAAGAAGTGAAGAGTAGCAAGATGGTGATCAGATTAGCAAAGAATAGAGGTAGTTAGGGACCATTTTTGCGCTTGTCTTATGTAGGTGTGTATTGGAGGTCGTTGCTACCTTTACGGGTGTTCCAGGTGTCCCGATTCCTGTGGGTACGATCTTATTTTTTGTTGGTTCTTCCGAGGCGCAACTTGGGGTGCCTGTAGGGGAGAGAAGTGAGAGGGATGCTGGGGAGGGAGAGAGATGGGATATGCAAAAAATACCGGTACAGACAATATACTTTGGTAACTGGTCTTGCAGCAGATTATTATAGCTCTTGGCGGTTTTATATGTTATAGCTCTTTGCTTTCTCTGTCTATAGCTCTAATGTTATGTATATTGAGTGTATTGTATGGTATGCAATAAGGGGTAAAAACTCTGTGTCTAGCTCTGTGATTTAAGTGCGGATAGGAGGTACAATGCTTATTGCTCCAAGATTATAGCTCAATGTTTATGTTCAAAAGATAGCTCAGTGGTTAGAAGCTTATAGTTTATAGCTTGTATATGATGTTCAGTGATGTAAATGAAGGTTTTCGTGTGTCTAGGTGATAATGTAGTTTTGTGTGGAGATAATGTAGTGATCAATGTGTATGGTAATATGTGTGAAAATGAGATATGTAGTGTAAGGAAGGTGGTGTATATGTATGGCTAGGTGTGTATATGTGTGCAGAATATATTGGATTCATGCTCTTGCGATTTGCTCTTATAAGAGCAGTTTTGGTTTCTATTCACCTAGTTAATAGTGAGGGCAAGGTGGGCTGGGGGCCTCTTCGTTGGTTGTAAGCGGTGAAGTGGCTATGGCCGTGACTATGGTCTGAGGCGGCGCTTGGAACGCACATTTGCGTTCCAAATGCCGAACTTTTGGGTTCTTAGTGGAACGCACAGACATCGGTGTGCTGGTCTTATGTATCCTGGATTCCGATGTGCCTTCCAATCAGTTTCAGGTTTGGGAGTGGTTTTGGGAATGGAGCGGGAAGTAGCGGTGGAATGGACAATTGGTGTGCTATGGAGGGGGGTATGGCTATTTTGGGTATTATTGTGTGATATGCTGTGCGTATTTAGATTTGTACGTTGTGGGTATTTTTTGGGACCAATAAGATATACTTAATATATAGGGGGCGGCATACTATGGCTATTCTAATAATCTAGCTATGTAACTTTCAGACTAATTATGGGTATCTAGTATATTGATATAAATAGGAGGGGTAAACTATACGGGGAAGGGAGGGGGAGCTAGGGGGCTTGGCTTGACAATGTATTGATTTTTAATATGGGCTTGGTGGAATGGGGTATGTACATTGGTTAATTTAATAGAGGAATTTTCGGAGTACGGGGTGCTATGGTGGATTAAATGGCATTAAAAGGGTTGGGTATTCTATCTAAGTGTTGGTATAGGGTGTTTAATGTTGTATGCAGTAAGGAGTTGATGTGTGGACGTAGTTATGTGGGGGCAGCATTCCTGTCCCGGCCCGTGTGGAATTGTGAATTTATGGGCGCGTGCAGGTGGACAGATGTCTGGGGGTTTAAATGGTGTGGGGGCCTGTTGAGGGTATGGATGAAATATATGGGTATATAGGTTAATTATTATAGGTAAGGTATTACATGATTTGGGAGAAGTGGGGGGGATTTAGAAAGGGAGGTGAATTGGAGGCTATAGGTGGGCAAATTTGTACAGTAGGGGGCTGTTCTTAAATGGGTACCTAAATTATGGGGGTTGGAGGTGTGTGGATGGGGGGGGGGGGTTACAGTATGATACTTACTTATAGGAAAGTTCCCAGTTCGAAGTCTATGTTAAGTCCCTTTGGGGTTAGCGTTCCTCATCGTGTGGATCCATTTAGCTTTTTCCTTTGAGATAAGTTTAATGAAATCTCCTCCTCTCCATGGTTTTGGGACTTGTTTGATGCCTGTAAATTTGAGTCCTGTTCGGTCTTGATTATGGTATGCCCTGAAGTGTTCTGAGATGCTGTGGTTTTGCACTCCTCTTTTAATGTTCCTTATGTGTTCTGGGATTCTGCTTTTTAGATCTCTGATTGTCTTTCCAATGTATTGTAGTCCGCAGGAGCATTCTAGTAGATAGATAATTCCTGTGGAGTCGCATGTTATTTTATCTTGATTTTGTGTATACTGTTGTTTTAGTTGGAGCTGAAGTAGATGGTTGGTTTTGTCGAGCTGTGTTTTGTTGTTTTGCAGGCCATACATCAGTTGCAGTGGTAAAAGCCCCCCTTTTTCTTTTTTTTATCCAGGTGTCTTTGTTCTTTTTACCTTCTTTCGGGATGAAACTGGCCATCAGCATGTTTCTCAGGTTTCTTGCTTTCCTGTAGACTATGTGTGGTTTAGGTGGTATAAATTCTTTTATTTGTTCGTCCTGGAGTAGAATATGCCAATGTTTTTTAGAATACTATCAAGTTTTCTGTGGTGACTGTTGTAGTTTGTGATGAAGAGGGGTGTGTTTTTCTCTTGTTTTTCAGTTTCTTTGAGTTTGTAGGAGAGAACGTCTTCTCTTTCCAAGTCTTCTGTTTTTTCCAGTTCTTTGTTGAGAAGTTTGGGCTCGTATTTTCTTTTTTCAGATTTTTGTTTTATCGTTGTTGCCTGTTCTTTGAATGTGTCTTTGGAGGAACAGTTTCTTCTAATTCTTCTGAACTGTCCACCTGGGATGTTTTTGAGCCATGTTTTGTGGTGGTTGCTGTTTGCTGGGATGTAGTTATTGCAGTCCACTGGTTTCATGTAGGTTTTGGTGTGGATGCTGTTGTTTTCGATGTAGATAGTGAGATCCAGGAAATGTACTTGTTTGCTTGTGTTGGAGGTGAACTTCAGGCTTAGGTTGTTGGTGTTGATGTGTAGGAAGGAGGCGAGTTCTTCATTGCTCCCTTTCCATATGAAGAAGATGTCATCTATGTATCTATGCCATGACACTAGGTTGGTGTGGTAAGGGTTGTTATTCCAAATGTTGTCATGTTCCCATTTCGCCATGTATAGGTTTGTGTAGCTTGATCCAAGATGGCAGCACCCATGCACTGGTTTTGGAGGGATCTCTGGAGTGGAGACAGACTGGGCAGTGATCTGTAGAGAGACCTGAGACCAGCAGAGCTTGCAGACCGCAGGGACAGCTTATAAACACAGCGAGGACTATTTACTAGGACCTGAGAGCCTGCTGCATTACAACCAGCTTTCAACCAAACCAGCAAAGACTTGCCTTGTTGTGCAGCGGTACCACTAATAATTGTAAGTATTACTGGTACCGCTGCTATACCTCTTCTATTATCACCATCTCATGATTGGGAAGGGAAGGGTTTGACATCTATGGTTTAATAGCAAGTAACAGGAGACATCAGAATACATATTGTTACGCAGGGATGATAACTGTTATATTCATACCAGGGATCCCAATTTTTTTTTTAAATTGGATAACATGTTTTAGTAATGAGGGTGATATATTTTCTTTCCACTTTTTGGCTATGTTACAATGAGCTACATTGTTATCCAGGGATTCAATAGATTTGTTTAGTAGATACTGTAGGTTTTCGTTATGTATATCCCTTGATACCTTTTTTTTAGATTCACTCAAAATCAAAGGTTTGGAGCAGTTGGAACATAAAATGTACTTGAAGGTTTTTGATGCATCAAATGCTAACATTAGAGTTGGGAGGATGGGGTATTCATAAACTTTATGTGGATGGCCATTTAAAATCCTTTGAACAATTGAGAACTGAATTCGAACTCCCACAATTCCATTTTTTTATATTTGTAACTTAGGCATGCCTTAACGTCTCAGTTTGGTGGAAACATGCTACAACTGACTGACTCCCCTTGAGAAACTTATTTTGCATGGCTGATTCGCACAGGACAATATCTGCTTCATGTTAGACTGTTGCCACAATTGTCACCAGATGATCTAATTCCTCTTAGAACCAGTTGGGAGATTGACCTGGGAGCTATTTATGATGTGCATTGGGGTATTATGACTAGTAGCACTAGAGAAGCCACTTTATGCTTAAGATTCCAACAGATACATTTTTATATTTTCCATAAGGTATATTTTACTCCTACTAAATTACATAAATTGGGATGTCGTAATAATTCCAATTGTCCCAAAGGTAATGCTCCCTCAGGTTCCTTTTGGCATATGATTTGGGATTGTCCTGTGGTGCAAACCTTGTGGAGAGCAGTGTGGCGATGTATTCAATCAACACTAGAGGTTGCTCCTGCTCTGTGTATATTGGGGCACTCCGGGATTTATTGTTCTTACTTATATATATATATTGATTCATTTAATTATTATATTTGAAAAGTTCTCAAAAATAATACATTCTTTATTCTCATAATCTAAAAAAAAAATCATTGTATTAGCAAAACATTATAAACATTGAAGTGTGTGCTGTAAACCAGCATTATTATTCTGTTAAAAATAGCAGATAATTACTGCTATAACATGCTGCTGCTGGAATATCCTTAATGTTGAAATACATTATACAAATACATAAAATACAGTGAATTTTATGAACACTCCTAAAATTGTCTCAATTTATTGCAGATTCAATGACTTTGAATCTGTATCAGGGTGTTATGAATCCCAGTGCATTCACAAAGTACAACGGAAGTGTAAGGCAAAGTGTCTTTATTCAGGTAAATATATTAACAAAGATAACTCAAATCCACGGATAACAGGTTCCAAAAGAGACTGTATAGTAAAATGGCAGGAACAAGTATAATAAGTTTACCCCAGTCCAGAAGGCACAAGGCTGTCCAGGAAAGCAGACAGAGTCCAGGGATCAAATAGAGACCAGACAAACAAATCCAAATAGCCAGGCAGAGATCAAGCAAATAGGCGAGGTCCAGAAGTCTGTCCAAAAGGTCAGGGCAACAGGCAAAACAGTGTGGTCTAAGGTACAGACAAATGATTCGGGGTCTCAGGCAAGCAGGCAAGGTCCAAGGTACAGGCCGGGGTCATAGACAGAAATTCAGTCCAGCAGGTATATACTAAATAGCACAGGAGCAGGTTATCAGCAGCCAGGAACAAATGGATGAACTGCCCAGAGCACAGCTAGAGGCAGGTACTTAAAGCAGTGCAACAGGTGCAGTTCTAATTAGCATCAGACAAGGAGATTAACTACTTCAGGCATGTTGCAGAGTTCAGGAGCAGGACAGCAGCAGTACCTCTGATGGATTATAGGTACTGCTGCCAGATACAAAACAAAGGCAGTAATAACACAGGGGACTAAAAATATCACTGTGCTCCTACTATAGATGGAAACATGTACAGTCCTAGAATGACCATAGGGGCACCTTAAATGTTGGTGCAGATAATAACAAATAGTGGTTGCACTCTTTGATCCTGCCTTAATAGGCTAATATTATAGTAGAATATGAGTCACTGCAAGAGTGCCCAGCATATCCTCTTATGTGTTATCTGTGCTCGGTCATACTCCGCTATAATTAATACATAAAATATAAGCCACTTCAGTATACACTATATATCCCTTTATAAAATCTATGTGCTTAATAGGACTATATGAAAGCAGAGGAACCTATAATAATCCTATTCATGCCAGTAACACGGGGGGAATATCTTTCAGCAGATATAATTGCAAAATCAATTGCACTGCACTGACACTAGTCCAATAAGCTCCCTTTAGGTCACTCGATATAATGCAATTATCATAAAATCATTGTGTAGGAGTATCTCATGAGTGAATCTAATCTAGTCCCTCAGATTGCTAGAATTTCCCCATTTATAAATATAAAGGATGTTATATATTATTAGGAGCCAGCAGCACGCGTAGTCAGATACCGATTGGTATACATTATATTGCCTTTGGTGAAAATCACTTCCCTCTACTACTACCCCAGAAAAAGAATGGCATAGTTGGGCACATATGCCGTGCCCATGGCAGTGCCCTAGACCTGCAGAATTTATTTTTATTCAGAAATGAAATAGTTCTTAGTATGCATTTCAACAGTTCAATCAAAAATTCACCTAGTTCACTCCTTGGATCCATATCAAGGAAATACCTAAGAGCCTGAATTCCATGCTCATGTATGATATTAGATTACAATTATTCCACATCATATGAGGCCAGTTCTATTTCAACACTGGCACTGATATTGTTCAATTTTGCCAGTACATTCAGCGTATCCCTGACACAAGAGTCCAGGTTCACTACAATACAATCCGAAGATAGCAACGATTTATACGTTGCCTAAGGTTCATAAGGATGAGCATAACCCACCCGGTAGACCAATAGTAAATTTGGATTCACACTTAAGCCATTATTTGTTTCTAGCGGCCTGGTACTTGGTAAAGCCACGGAGGGGATAAGTGTTCTGTACCCAAAATAAAGATCCACAGCCATGAAGGTAATGTATGTTGAGGGGGGAAAAGGGACATTGGGAAAAAAAGAGGAGGGGGGGATTGTGCCAGAGAGGGGGAAAGGATTACATGCAGGGAAAGAGAAGTTTTACAGAATACGGGGCAGAGGTGTTGTGTGATGTTAATACCAAGCAGCCTATATTTTATGAAAAGAAGCCACCTTGTTGTTTTGAAGACTCATCCAGGCTACAAACCATATATGATTGATCACCTCCTGTCATGTGGGAGGGCTGCTTTTCATTCAATTGTGAGTTATTTGGAACTTTGCTGCACATGAAATGTGTGAAATCAGCCTGTCTGTGGGTTTGTCAAGATGGGGGATATGAGCACATAGGAGGATGGCAGGGGTTAAGTTGAGAGTAAGCTTGGTGACATCCGGTATTAGAGCTCCAACCACGCCCCTACATTTTTCTCTTTTAACCTCACTTTTCAAGACTGCTTCATGCCCCTTTTATATACATTCACATCTTTCATCCTCAGTCCATTTTATTCTGTTTTTTCCATTCACATTTTCTGTTCGTTACATTAATGCTACATTTATTTCTTTACTATTCTTTATTAATATATCTCCACCATATTATGCAGTGAGGTACAGATAATATGTTTCAATCTTTCCCAGAGATCCTTGCCCCAGTAGAGCTTAGTTTATATTCTCAACCACAAATACGGATCCATTTTTGTCAGCATCGACTAGTTTACATGTTTTACATTCCACTTTCTATGTCTCTTTCTACCTACTATCCACCACCCTCTTTTTATCTTATTTCATTATTTTACCTGCCCCTAACTTTCTCACATATTATTCACTTACTAAAAGCTTAAGAAGCGGGAATGATATGTGGGAGGAAAAGGGACATGTTGCAAAGCTCTTATATTTGTCATGCTGCACACTAATTTGTGCATTTTAAATCAAAACATCTTGTTTACCAAAGTGTTAACATTCTCAAACTTTTTGACAGCTAATGGTACATATAAATTAAATGTTGAAAACCCAGTAAATATAGTTTATAGATAAACTAAATTTAGGAATATGCAAATATTTATAAACAATAATTAATAATATTTAATTAAAATAATATTTAAATATCTGGAAGTTTAAATGTAACCCCTTATTAAACCCCTTAACAAATGACTATTATTCTTTCTGGAGATCTGGACTTATCATTGTTCTGGTGTTTGTGCAAACCAGGGACGGACTGGGACTAAAAATCAGCCCTGGCATTTACAGCACACAGGCCCACCTGCTGTGGGCTCCATGCACTACATTGTTGCACGTGAAGTGACGTCGCTGGTGCAGTGCAACATGAAGCGCCGGCACAGGCTTATGTATGGTCTTCTGCCCACATGATCATTTCCCTTGTTCTGCAAAGCACCTGGAGCACAAGGGAAATGCATAAAACAAACTCTTATAATACATCAATAACTAGAGATGAGCGCACTCGGATTTATGAAATCCGAGCCCACCCGAACGTTGCCGATCCGAGTCGGATCCGAGACGGATTCGGGTATTGGCGCCAAATTCAAATCTGAAACTGAGGCTCTGACTCATAATCCCGTTGTCGGATCTCGCGATACTCGGATCCTATAAATTCCCCGCTAGTCGCCGCCATCTTCACTCGGGCATTGATCAGGGTAGAGGGAGCGTGTGTTAGGTGGTCCTCTGTCCTGCTATATCTCGTGCTGTTCAGTTCAGTGCTGTGCTGTGCTGTGCTCAGTCCAGTGGTGCTGTCTCCTGTGCTCTGTCCTTCTGAGGTCAGTGGTGCTGCTGGGTCCTGTGCTGTGTCCTGTTCAGTCCAGTGGTGCTGTGTCCTGTGCTCTGTGCTTCTAAGGGCATAGTTATTTCCCCAATATTCCCCTGTGTTTAAAAAAATAAAAAAAAGTTATTTAAAAAAATACCAAAAACTAATTTCATTTTTTTTTAATTACCACAAAATTTGCACAACCAATCCTGCAGTATAAGCCCATTGGTACTGCAATATTACCAAGTTCACACATTCAGCAGTAAAAGTCCAGTGGTTCTGCAATATTACAAAGTTCACACATTCTGCAGTATCAGTCCAGTGGTGCTGTGTCCTGTGCTCTGTCCTGCTGAGTTCCGTAGTGCTGCTGGGTCCTGTGCTGTGTCCTGTTCAGTCCAGTGGTGCTGTGTCCTGTGCTCTGTGCTTCTAAGGGCATAGTTATTTCCCCAATATTCCCAAGTTTTTAAAAAAAAAAAAAAAAGTTAAAAAAAAAATAAAAATAAAAAATTTAAAAAAAAAATATAATTATAACCAAATTTACAAAACCAATCCAGCAGTATAAGCCCATTGGTACTGCAATATTACCAAGTTCACACATTCAGCAGTAAAAGTCCAGTGGTACTGCAATATTACAAAGTTCACACATTCTGCAGTATCAGTCCAGTGGTGCTGTGTCCTGTGCTCTGTCCTGCTGAGTTCCGTAGTGCTGCTGGGTCCTGTGCTGTGTCCTGTTCAGTCCAGTGGTGCTGTGTCCTGTGCTCTGTGCTTCTAAGGGCATAGTTATTTCCCCATTATTCCCAAGTTTTTAAAAAATAAAAAAAAAGTTATAAAAAATATTAAAATTAAAAATTAAAAAAAAAAAGTAATTATAACCAAATTTGCAAAACCAATCCAGCAGTATAAGTCCATTGGTACTGCAATATTACCAAGTTCACACATTCTGCAGTATCTTGTGCTACATATAATGGAGACCAAAAATTTGGAGGATAAAGTAGGGAAAGATCAAGACCCACTTCCTCCTAATGCTGAAGCTGCTGCCACTAGTCATGACATAGACGATGAGATGCCATCAACGTCGTCTTCCAAGCCTGATGCCCAATCTATTAGTACCGGGCATGTAAAATCCAAAAAGCCCAAGTTAAGAAAAAGTAGCAAAAAGAGAAACTTAAAATCATCTGAGGAGAAACGTAAAGTTGCCAACATGCCATTTACGACACGGAGTGGCAAGGAACGGCTTAGGCCCTGGCCCGTGTTCATGACTAGTGGTTCAGCTTCACCCACGGATCTTATCCCTCCTCCTCCTCCCCCCCCCTACATAAAAATTGAAGAGAGTTATGATGTCAGCAACAAAACAGCAAACAACTCTGCCTTCTAAAGAGAAATTATCACAAATCCTCAAGGCGAGTCCAAGGGTGTTGGTGGTTGTCAAGCCTGACCTTCCCATCACTGTACGGGAAGAGGTGGCTCGGGAGGAGCCTATTGATGATGTAGCTGGCGCTGTGGAGGAACTTGATGATGAGGATGGTGATGTGGTTATTGTAAATGAGGCACCGGGGGGGAAACAGCTGATGTCCATGGGATGAAAAAGCCCATCGTCATGCCTGGTCAGAAGACCAAAAAATTCGGTCTGGAGTTATTTTTATCCAAATCCAGACAACCAATGTATGGCCATATGTAGCTTATGTAAAGCTCAAATAAACAGGGGTAAGGATCTTGCCCACCTAGGAACATCCTCCCTTATACGTCACCTGAATAACCTTCATAGTTCAGTGGTTAGTTCAGGAACTGGGGCTAGGACCCTCATCGGTACAGGGACACCTAAATCCCGTGGTCCAGTTGGATACATACCAGCAACACCCTCCTCGTCAACTTCCTCCACAATCTCCATCAGATTCAGTCCTGCAGCCCAAGTCAGCAGCCAGACTGAGTCCTCCTCAATACGGGATTCATCCGAGGAATCCTGCAGCGGTACGCCTACTACTGCCACTGCTGCTGTTGCTGCTGTTAGTCGGTCATCTTCCCAGAGGGGAAGTCGTAAGACCGCTAAGTCTTTCACAAAACAATTGACCGTCCAACAGTCGTTTGCCATGACCACAAAATACGATAGTAGTCACCCTATTGCAAAGCGTATATCTGCGGCTGTAACTGCAATGTTGGTGTTAGACATGCGCCCGGTGTCCGCCATCAGTGGAGTTGGATTTAGAGGGTTGATGGAGGTATTGTGTCCCCGGTACCAAATCCCGTCGAGATTCCACTTCACTAGGCAGGCGATACCAAAAATGTACAGAGAAGTACGATCAAGTGTCCTCAGTGCTCTAAAAAATGCGGTTGTACCCACTGTCCACTTAACCACGGACATGTGGACAAGTGGTTCTGGGCAAACGAAGGACTATATGACTGTGACAGCCCACTGGGTAGATGCATCCCCTTCCGCAGCAACAGCTGCATCAGTAGCAGCATCTACAAAATGGCTGCTCGTGCAAAGGCAGGCAACATTGTGTATTACAGGCTTTAATAAGAGGCACAACGCTGACAACATATTAGAGAATCTGAGGGAAATTATCTCCCAGTGGCTTACCCCACTTAGACTCTCATGGGGATTTGTGGTGTCAGACAATGCCAGTAACATTGTGCGGGCATTAAATATGGGCAATTTCCAGCATGTCCCATGTTTTGCCCACACCATTAATTTGGTGGTGCAGCATTACCTCAAGAGTGATAGGGGTGTGCAGGAGATGCTTGCGGTGGCGCGCAAAATTGCTGGACACTTTCGGCATTCAGCCAGTGCCTACCGCAGCCTAGAGGCACATCAAAAAAGCATGAACCTGCCCTGCCATCACCTCAAACAAGAGGTTGTGACGCGCTGGAACTCCACCCTCTATATGCTGCAGAGGATGGAGGAGCAGCAAAAGGCCATTCAGGCCTACACAGCCACCTACAACATAGGCAAAGGAGTGGGGATGCGCCTCAGTCGAGCGCAGTGGAGACTGATTTCCGTGTTGTGCAAGGTTCTGCAGCCATTTGAACTTGCCACATGAGAAGTCAGTTCCGACACTGCCAGCTTGAGTCAGGTCATTCCCCTGATCAGGCTGTTGCAGAAGCAGCTGGAGAAAGTGAGGGAGGAGCTGGTAAGCCATTGCGATTACACCAAGCATGTAGCTCTTGTGGATGTAGCCCTTCGTACGCTTTGCCAGGATCAGAGGGTGGTCACTCTTTTAAAGTCAGAGGAATACATTCTGGCCACCGTGCTCGATCCTCGGTTTAAAGCGTATGTTGTGTCTCTGTTTCCGGCGGACACAAGTCTACAGCGGTGCAAAGACCTGCTGGTCAGGAGATTGTCCTCTGAAGAGGACCGTGACATGCCAACAGCTCCACCCTCATTTTCTTCCACATCTATGGCTGCGAGGAAAAAGCTCAGTTTTCCCAAAAGAGGCGCTGGCGGGGATGCTGATAACATCTGGTCCGGACTGAAGGACCTGCCAACCATTGCAGACATGTCTACTCTCGCTGCATTGGATGCTGTCACAATAGAAAAAATTGTGGATGATTACTTTGCTGACACCATCCAAGTAGACATGTCAGACAGTCCATATTGTTACTGGCAGGAAAAAAAGGCAGTTTGGAAGCCCCTGTACAAACTGGCTCTATTTTACCTGAGTTGTCCCCCCTCCAGTGTGTACTCGGAAAGAGTTTTTAGTGCAGCAGGGAACCTGGTCAGTGAGCGGCGAAGGAGGTTGCTTCCTCATAACGTTGAAAAAATGATGTTTATAAAAATGAATAATCAATTCCTCAATGAAGTACAGCACTGCCCTCCAGATAGTACAGAGGGACCTGTGGTTGTGGAGTCCAGCGGGGACGAATTGATAATGTGTGATGAGGAGGAAGTACACACTGTAGGGGGAGAGGAATCAGAGGTTGAGGATGAGGACGACATCTTGCCTCAGTAGAGCCTGTTTAGTCTGTACAGGGAGAGATGAATAGCTTTTTTGGTGTGGGGGCCCAAACAAACCAATCATTTCAGCCAAAGTTGTTTGGTAGGCCCTGTCGCTGAAATGATTGGTTTGTTAAAGTGTGCATGTCCTATTTCAACAACATAAGGGTGGGTGTGAGGGCCCAAGGACAATTCCATCTTGGAACTTTTTTTTTTGCATTATATGACCAATCAACAGTCGTTTGCCATGTTCAAAAAGTGTAACCAAATTTAAACAAATTCAAGAAATTAAACCAAAAGTAAAATGCCCTGTTATAATTTAAAACAAGAGGTATTGACGTGCTCTAAAACTACTGTATTGTTGTTTATATTTTATAAACACTACACTTGAAAGCTTGAGTCTTTCAATGAAAAAGTAACTGTCCATTACATGAATATTTGCAACAGGGACAATTTTAGGGTTAAGAAAGTCAACTAATAACACTTCGACGCTGTCTGTCTTTATAAACACTACACTTGGAAGTTGGAGGAGGTATTGTGGCCCCGGCACCAAATTTACTACCGGGCCACTCCACTGTGCAGTCCATATTTAGGTGTATCAGATATTAAACAACAGTGACAGTTGATGCCCAATTTTTTAATTATATTGTTGGCGCTGTAAAAAATTGTGTTCCGGGCACACCACACTACGCAGTCCATACCCTTTTTTGGTGGAATTCTGACCCGTGGAGGGTTTTTTAATTATATTGTGGCCTCGGTACCAAATTGTGTACCGGGGCCACCACACTACGCAGTCAAGATAGATAGATGCGTATCATAGATAAAGTACATTCAGTGGTGTGGGGCAAATTGAAAAATATTCAAAATGCACTGACATTATCAAAAACAAGAGGTTTTCACACGCTGAAACTCCAACATGTATATGATGGAGAGGATGGAGGAGCAGCCGTATGTGCAGTGTAATGCAGACCTGTTGAAGGTTTTTTATATATTTTATTGTGGTGCCCAGTGCCCACTACTCTACGCAGTCCAGATACTATTTTTGGGTGTAATTCTGACCTGTTGAAGGTTTTCTATATATTATATTGTGGTGGCCAGTGGCCAGTCCTCTATGCAGTCCAGATACTTGTTTGGTGGAATTCAGACCAGTTGAGGGTGTATTTATTTTATTGTGGCCCCGGTATCAAATTGGGTACCGGGGCCACCCCACTACGCAGTCCAGATACTTGTTTGGTGGAATTCAGACCAGTTGAGGGTTTTATTATTATATTGTGGGGACCACTCTATACTTTGCTGACACCATCCAAGTAGACATGTCAGACAGTCCATATTGTTACTGGCAGGAAAAAAAGGCAGTTTGGAAGCCCCTGTACAAACTGGCTCTATTTTACCTGAGTTGTCCCCCCTCCAGTGTGTACTCGGAAAGAGTTTTTAGTGCAGCAGGGAACCTGGTCAGTGAGCGGCGAAGGAGGTTGCTTCCTCATAACGTTGAAAAAATGATGTTTATAAAAATGAATAATCAATTCCTCAATGAAGTACAGCACTGCCCTCCAGATAGTACAGAGGGACCTGTGGTTGTGGAGTCCAGCGGGGACGAATTGATAATGTGTGATGAGGAGGAAGTACACACTGTAGGGGGAGAGGAATCAGAGGTTGAGGATGAGGACGACATCTTGCCTCAGTAGAGCCTGTTTAGTCTGTACAGGGAGAGATGAATAGCTTTTTTGGTGTGGGGGCCCAAACAAACCAATCATTTCAGCCAAAGTTGTTTGGTAGGCCCTGTCGCTGAAATGATTGGTTTGTTAAAGTGTGCATGTCCTATTTCAACAACATAAGGGTGGGTGTGAGGGCCCAAGGACAATTCCATCTTGGAACTTTTTTTTTTGCATTATATGACCAATCAACAGTCGTTTGCCATGTTCAAAAAGTGTAACCAAATTTAAACAAATTCAAGAAATTAAACCAAAAGTAAAATGCCCTGTTATAATTTAAAACAAGAGGTATTGACGTGCTCTAAAACTACTGTATTGTTGTTTATATTTTATAAACACTACACTTGAAAGCTTGAGTCTTTCAATGAAAAAGTAACTGTCCATTACATGAATATTTGCAACAGGGACAATTTTAGGGTTAAGAAAGTCAACTAATAACACTTCGACGCTGTCTGTCTTTATAAACACTACACTTGGAAGTTGGAGGAGGTATTGTGGCCCCGGCACCAAATTTACTACCGGGCCACTCCACTGTGCAGTCCATATTTAGGTGTATCAGATATTAAACAACAGTGACAGTTGATGCCCAATTTTTTAATTATATTGTTGGCGCTGTAAAAAATTGTGTTCCGGGCACACCACACTACGCAGTCCATACCCTTTTTTGGTGGAATTCTGACCCGTGGAGGGTTTTTTAATTATATTGTGGCCTCGGTACCAAATTGTGTACCGGGGCCACCACACTACGCAGTCAAGATAGATAGATGCGTATCATAGATAAAGTACATTCAGTGGTGTGGGGCAAATTGAAAAATATTCAAAATGCACTGACATTATCAAAAACAAGAGGTTTTCACACGCTGAAACTCCAACATGTATATGATGGAGAGGATGGAGGAGCAGCCGTATGTGCAGTGTAATGCAGACCTGTTGAAGGTTTTTTATATATTTTATTGTGGTGCCCAGTGCCCACTACTCTACGCAGTCCAGATACTATTTTTGGGTGTAATTCTGACCTGTTGAAGGTTTTCTATATATTATATTGTGGTGGCCAGTGGCCAGTCCTCTATGCAGTCCAGATACTTGTTTGGTGGAATTCAGACCAGTTGAGGGTGTATTTATTTTATTGTGGCCCCGGTATCAAATTGGGTACCGGGGCCACCCCACTACGCAGTCCAGATACTTGTTTGGTGGAATTCAGACCAGTTGAGGGTTTTATTATTATATTGTGGGGACCACTCTATACCACACTACCACTCTATACCACTCTATTTAATACTTTAATTCTATTTAATACTTTAATTCTATTACTAATTCCCATAAAGAGGAACTGCCGCTTCTATTTAATACTTTAATTCTATTAGTAGTTACCATAAAGAGGAACAAAATAAACCAATTTTACCAAAAGTATAATATGACTTACAAACACTACACTTGAAAGATGGTGCCTTTAAATGAAAAAGTCAGTCTTCATTGCACGACTATGTGCAACAGGGACAGTTTTTTGGTTTACAAAGTCAACCAATAACACTTTGACCCTGTCTGTCTTTAACATACTTGATGGGATCTCAATGACGAATAGTCTGTACCATGTTTGGAGGAGGTATTGTGGCCCCGGTACCAAATTGGGTACCGGGGCCACTCCACTATGCAGTCCAGGTAGAGGTGTATCAGATATTAAACAACGTTGACTGTTGCTGCAAAAATTTTAAATAATATTGTGGGGAACACTACACTACGCAGTCCATAAACTTTTTGGGTGGAATTCAGACCTGTGTAGGGTTTTTTAATAATATTGTGGTGACCCACTCCTCTACGCAGTCCAGGTACATTATTGGTGCGAATCATACAAGTTCAGGGTTTTTAATTTATATTGTGGTGACCCACTCCTCTACGCAGTCTAGGTACATTATTGGTGCGAATCATACAAGTTCAGGGTTTTTAATTTATATTGTGGTGACCCACTCCTCTACGCAGTCCAGGTACATTATTGGAGCGAATCATACAAGTTCAGGGTTTTTAATTTATATTGTGGTGACCCACTCCTCTACGCAGTCCAGGTACATTATTGGAGCGAATCATACAAGTTCAGGGTTTTTAACTTATATTGTGGTGACCCACTTCTCTACGCAGTCCAGGTACATTATTGGTGCGAATCATACAAGTTCAGGGTTTTTAATTTATATTGTGGTGACCCACTCCTCTACGCAGTCCAGGTACATTATTGGTGCGAATCATACAAGTTCAGGGTTTTTAAATTTATATTGTGGTTACCCACTCCTCTACGCAGTCCAGGTACATTATTGGTGCGAATCATACAAGTTGATGGTTTTCTTATTATATATATTGTGGTGACCCACTCCTCTACGCAGTCCAGGTACATTATTGGTGCGAATCATACAAGTTCAGGGTTTTTATTTTATATTGTGGTGACCCACTCCTCTACGCAGTCCAGGTACATTATTGGAGCGAATCATACAAGTTCAGGGTTTTTAATTTATATTGTGGTGACCCACTCCTCTACGCAGTCCAGGTACATTATTGGTGCGAATCATACAAGTTCAGGGTTTTTAATTTATATTGTGGTGACCCACTCCTCTACGCAGTCCAGGTACATTATTGGTGCGAATCATACAAGTTCAGGGTTTTTAATTTATATTGTGGTGACCCACTCCTCTACGCAGTCCAGGTACATTATTCGGTGCGATTCATACCAGTTGATGGTTTTCTTATTATATATATTGTGGTGACCCACTCCTCTACGCAGTCCAGGTACATTATTGGTGCAAATCATACAAGTTCAGGGTTTTTAATTTATATTGTGGTGACCCACTCCTCTACGCAGTCCAGGTACATGTTTTGGTGCGATTAAGACCAGTTGATGGTTTTCTTATTATATTGTGGGGACCACTCCACTACGCAGTCCAGAAAGATTGCTCGTTGCAATGTTTTGGACTAAGAACTATATTGTGAGGTGTTCAGAATACACGGTAAATTAGTGGAAATGCTTGTTATTGAATGTTATTGAGGTCAATAATAGCGTAGGAGTGAAAATAAGCCCAAAAAATTGATTTTTTAACTTTTTATGCTTTTTTCAAAAAAAATCCGAATCCAAAACCTTAAATCCGAACCAAAACCTTTCGGGCAGGTGTTTTGCGAAACAAATCCGAACCCAAAACATCGAGAAAATCCGGATCCAAAACACAAAACACGAGACCTCAAAAGTCGCCTGTGCACATCCCTATCAATAACCCCCCACATTACAGCAACCAGCATCACCTCCACATTACATCATCCAGCATGACCCCCCACATTACAGCAACCAACATGACCCCCCACATTACAGCAACCAGCATCACCCCCACATTACAGCAACCAGCATCACCCCCACATTACAGCAACCAGCATCACCCCCCACATTACAGCAACCAGCATCACCCCCCACATTACAGCAACCAACATCACCCCCCATATTACAGCAACCAGCATCACCCCCTACATTACAGAAATACCCTCTCCTACTTATTAGCAATACTAATCCCCAAACACTACAACATAATCACCACCCTCACACTACAGCAATACCACCAATTATACAGGCGCCACTGTAGGCAACCAATGTTCTGCTTTTTGTAAAATCTCCCACAAAATAGCAGCAGAGTAGTTGCACACATATAATTAACAAGTACCCTTTCTCTCAATTAAACTGGAATGGCAGAATTTTCATGAACCATTCCACACAAAATAAAACGCTAACAAATATATCAGAAAAATAACATAACTGTTGAATGATCACCTGACCTTACACTGCCACATTAAAAGTATTTCCATCTACAGCAAAATATCAGAGGAAAATAATCTTTTTACTACAGTAATTGGATAAGAGTCTTTTCTATTCATTTTAAATAACACAGTATATAAATTAAGGAAGATAGGGGAGGTGGGTGAGAGATAATTGGATGTGAGTCATCAATTTGATTAGATAGGAAACATTTAGATTATCTACCTGGAGACGTCTACCCCGTTGATTCCCAGGCAGGGCCGACAAGAGGAATTTTGGGCCTCGATACAGCAACTTCTTGGAGCCCCCTCAATAAGTCGACAATGACAAAGACTTGTGCGTAAAAAAGCACTAGGCCACCCCCCTTTGGCAGAAGTTCATATTATGCCACACCGTAGTGCTCCCAGTTCATATTATGTCACACAGTAGTGCTACCAATTGATATGCCACAGAGTAGTGCCCCCAATTGATATGCCACATAGTAGTGCCCCCAGGTTCAAATTATGCCACAATAGCGCCCCCAGGTTCAAATTATGCCACACATTAGTTCCCCAGGTTCAAATTATGCCACAATAGTGCCAACATGTTGGAATTATGCCACAATAGTGCCAACATGTTTGAATTATGCCACACTGTAGTGTCCCCAATTGATATGCCACATAGTAGCGCCTCCAGGTTCAAATTATGCCACAATAGCACCCCCAGGTTCTAATTATGCCACACAGTAGTTCCCTAGGTTCAAATTATGCCACAATAGTGCCCTTATGTTCATATTATGCCACAATAGTGCCCTTATGTTCAAATTATGCCACAATAGTGCCCTTATGTTCAAATTATGCCACAATAGTGCCCTTATGTTCAAATTATGCCCCAATAGTGCCCTTATGTTCAAATTATGCCACAATAGTGCCAACATTTTCAATTTATGCCACACAGTAGTACCCCCATGTTCAAAATATGCCCCACAGTAGTGACCCCAGGATCAAATTATGCCCCACAGTAGTGCCCCCAGTTTCAATTTATTCCCCACAGTAGTGCCCCCAGGTTCAAATTTTGCCCCACAGTAGTGACCCCAGGTTTAAATTTTGCCTCACAGTAGTGCCACCAGGTTCAAATTTTGCCCCACAGTATTGCCCCCAGGTACAAATTATGCCTCACAGTAGTGCCCCCAGGTTCAAAATATGCCCCACAGTAGTGCCCTCCAGGATCAAATTATGCCCCACAGTAGTGCCCCCAGGTTCAAAATAGTGCCAACATAGTAGTAATAAAAAATACATTGCACATAATAAAATGTATACATACCTGATTATGGCGCTGTTCTTGGCGCTGAGCAAGGAGGGACTTGCAGCTGTCAGCTTCTGTGTGATGGGAGCACCCGCCGGCGAGCAGGAGACAGAAGAGGCTTAAGCATCTGGGAAGGAGGGGGGGAGACGGAGCAGTCCTGGACTGATCCGTGCGCGCGGCACTGTTAGTAAGGTGGCTGGTTCCTGGGGAGGAGCCAACCACCCAGCAGACATTGAATGTCGGGGCCGGTCACTAATAGGCTAGGGCCGGCCCCTTTAACTCTGCTGTACACACTGCCTTGCCGGGACCTGACTGTCAGGTCCTGGAAGGCAGTGATAATGAATCCGAAGCGGCCCTTCTGGCATTTGCCAGATGGCCAGTCTGGCCCTGGTGCAAACCATGTTCTATGATAAGAAATAGAGGACAAACGATCGAGTCTTTTTCCAAGTGGAAATGGGGATTCAAGAGTAAAACTGAGATCATTTTAAGATTGTAAAGTTCCCTGTTCCCAGATAATATTGTAATCAGGAAAGTGTCCTGTTAATTTAGCTTGACAATTTTCTCAGATATGGTTGTTTATGTATTTCCTATCGAATCTGTAGGCTGCCATATAGATGGCAGAGCCAGCCTCAGCTAGAAACTTTGCCCAGTCTTTTCTGGAACTTATGCAGCACATCCAAGGGAGCTGAGCAGGGATCACCCCTCCACCTTCTCATAGAAGCCTTGGGGAGCAAAGCTTCCGCTCCTGGGGATCTTGACCAGGAGCCTTTAGACCCCTTCCCTGCAGTAGCTTATTAAGCAGGCATAGGCATAATGACAAAGTCAAGGTTTCTTTTCCTTTGACAGGTTTGTGGAAATTGTCACCACTTATAGGACTAAAGCATGGGAACATCAGATTCTGGCAGTTCTTCTCACCTGGGACCAATCAGACTGACCTTTTTCTCCCAGGAGGAAAGTAAGGTGGCTGACGACTCTCATCCTGAGGTTTCCTAATGACTTGATGAGAACTGCAACCATAGCCGGATTAAGGGGGGGGGGGGGCTCCCTCTGAGGGTCCCCTGCCGCCTGGGAGAAGCTACTGCATGTTTTTATTAACTTTCTTTTGCACCCCCCCGCGCGGGGGGCAGTGGCAGCAACAGGCAGTCAATCATGAGGCTGACTGTTGCTGATTGGCCTCAGAGAGGAGGTGTTCATTTCACTTCCTGTCTGAGCAGCACAGACTGATGCACAGCAGAGAGCAAAGTGTGTGTGTGTGTGTCTGTGGACACGGGAACTTGTGGTAGTCTTATGTGTGTGAGGGCAGCAGGGGGCTTGTGGCAGTCTAATGTGTGTGACAGCAACAGGGGGCTTGTGGCAGTATAATGTGTGTGAGAGCTGCAGGGGGCTTGTGGCAGTATAATGTGTGTGAGAACAGCAGTCAGCTTGTGGCAGTCTAATGTGTGTGCGGGCAGCAGGGGCTTGTGGCAGTCTAATGTGTGAGGGCACAGGGGGCTTGTGGCAATGTAGTGTGTGTGAGGACACAAGGGGTTTGTGGCGATGTAATGTGTGAGGTAGGTAGTGGCTAATTAATGGGTGTTATTTTGTTTTTGGGGTGATGGGGCAATTTAATTTAATAGTGGGGTTGGTGCAGACTTATCAATGTTGGGGTGGTTTGGGCACTATTAATTAAATGTGGCAGTTTTGGAAAAAGGATTGCTATTAAGAGTGAATTCAAGTTATTAAATGTATGGTAAGAAATTGTTTTATTTAATAAAAGTGATTACTATTAATTTAATGTTGCGGTTGTTTGGGGCAATGGGTCTTTTTATTAAATATGAATAAAATTATTTTACAGTCAGGCTGGTTACAGGAAAGGGGCACTAATAATAAAACATGTTTTGATTTAATGTCAGACTGCATAGAGGCAGGGAGGCCTACTGTGTTCAGTCATTGCTGATATTTCTATATGTCATGTACCTATTCTATTTCCAAACAGGGAACCAACATTCCAGGATCCAGACAAGCACAACTGAGCCTAATACCCAAGCTGCAGCAAGTATTGAAAGCGGGAAGAACAGGTAGGAGAGGGCAGGACATTCTGGCAACTGTCCTGATTCTGGTGGGGCAGTCCTGAGTTTGGGGACTGACCCACTCAGTCAGGACTTTGCCCCGACTAAAGGGACAATTGGGAGGTATGTCCCACTTCACTTTACTCTACTCATGAAGGGGGAAGCTGCCTGCACCTAACAGTAGTGCACACAGTATTGTCTGTGTATTTGTATAAAATTATAGCCATAGTACACTTTAGGGGCCCCCCAGAGCCAGCTCTGACTGCAACAGGAAACAAGTAGAGGATTTAATGTGAGCAGTAAAGCAGGCACTAAATATTTTCATCCAATCTTTGTCCCACCATGCTATAAATACACCTCAAAAGGGTGAGATCTGTTATGAACTATTTGTCTGAAATATTGTGAGACTGTCACGAGCCGCGGCGGTACTCACAGCCGCCGCGGCTCGCTTCTCATGCGCCCCAGCGTCCCGGCCGTCACCTTGACGACCGGGACGTCATTTCCTCTTCCTGTCCGGCCGTTACCAGGGCAACGGCCAGACGCTAGTACACTAGCGCTGCGTCCCGGCGGTGCTGGTAGCCGGGCGCATGCGCATAGCAGGCAGCCTGTGGGCTGATTAGGCTTATTAACAGGCATTAGCCTGCAACTGTGTAGGTCAGGGGCAAGCCCTGATTGGCCCTGCTGGATACTAGTAAATTAGCCTGCAGGAGTGTGTTCAACTGCTGATTGGTCTGTACTTAAGGCAATGAGGTCTGCTGCCTCATTGCCGGTTATAGCTTCTGTGCTCCAGTCTGCTGACCTGCTTGTTCCAGTCCCTGTATCCTGTATCTACGTTTGACTTCCCGTGTATGACCCTTGGCTTCGTATTGGACTTCGCTTGTGTTTCCTGTGACCCTGATCCTTGGCTTGTTTACCCGTTCTGCTACTTTGCCTGTGACCTCTGACCTCAGCTTGTTCATCATTACTGTTACCTGCTGCCGGCCTTTGACCTCTGCGTTTGTTCTTGAGGTAGATGCGTCTGACGTCGGTGCTGGGGCCGTCTTGTCACAAAAAGACCCCCAGACCCACCGCTTACATCCATGTGCCTTTTTTTCCCGTCAGTTCTCATCAGCGGAAACCAACTATGACGTGGGAAACCGAGAATTGCTGGCAATTAAATGGGCCTTTGAGGAATGGCGGCACTGGTTGGAAGGCGCTGCACACCAGATCTCCGTTATAACGGATCATAAAAACTTACAGTATATACAGTCAGCCAAACGTCTGAACCCCCGACAGGCTCGGTGGTCGCTGTTCTTCACTCGGTTCAACTTTATTATCACCTATCGTCCTGGTTCCAAAAATATTCAAGCGGACGCCCTGTCTAGAAGTTTCCTGGCACATCATGCTCCGGTCACCTGCCCAGAGCCTATTGTTCCTGTGTCTATGATTCATGCCGGATTAACTCAAGATTTGAGCTGTACCTTACAAAGGTTCCAGAGGTTGGCTCCTGATAACACTCCGGCAGGATGTTTGTTTGTCCCAGTTCATCTAAGGAAGACAGTCCTTGCTGAGGCACACAACAGTCGGACTGCTGGGCATCCTGGAGTCTACAAAACACTGGAAATCCTTTCCCGTACTGTATGGTGGCCGTCTCTGTCTGCTGACGTCAAGAGTCACGTCCAATCCTGTGAAGTTTGTGCCAGGAACAAAGTTCCCAGGACTCGCCCGGTAGGTCAGTTAGTTCCGTTGGCCGCCCCTGGTAAACCTTGGACACATCTGTCCGTGGACTTTATAGTCGATCTGCCACCCTCTGCGGGACACAATACCATTTGGGTCATGGTAGACCGGTTCAGCAAGATGGCGCATTTCATTCCACTCACTAGGCTTCCTACTGCTCGAGATTTGGCAATCTTGTTCATTCAACACATTTTCCGCCTCCATGGACTCCCTACAGACATCGTCTCTGATCGGGGTTCCCAGTTCATAGCGCAGTTCTGGAGATCATTCTGTACCCTCCTGGGAATCAAGGTCAGTTTATCATCTGCATACCACCCTCAGTCAAATGGGCAGACTGAAAGGGTTAACCAGTCCTTGGAGAAGTTCTTGCGATGCTACATATCGGAGTTCCATGACAACTGGTCCTCCTTGTTGCCCTGGGCAGAATTTGCCTGTAACAACTCCTGTCACTCATCCACGAAAACCTCTCCGTTCTTTTGCAATTATGGTTTCCACCCCAGATCTAACTCTTTGTATTCACTCCAGTCCGTTGGTATACAGGAGATCCGTTCCACTGCCAGGGATCTCAGAGTTGTCTGGAAGAAAGTACATTCATCTTTAAAACAAGCCTCACTTGTTGCAAAAAAAAATTCGGACCGACACCGTACCCCCTGCTCTCTTAAGGTTGGCCAGAAAGTCTGGCTGTCTACAAAAAATATCAGGCTGAAGCAACCTTGCAAGAAGTTGGGCCCTAAATTCATCGGGTCGTTTCCCATCATCAAGCAGGTGAACTCTGTTGCATTTAGGTTAAAAATTCCGGGCTCGTTAAGAATTCCAAACACATTTCATTGTTCTCTGTTAAAACCAGTTCTTTATCCAGCTCAAGCCCAGTCTTCAGGCAAGCCACAGAGGTACAGTGTTCAGAAAATCTTGGATTCCAAAAAAGTGCAAGGACAGGTGCACTTTTTGGTACAGTGGAGGAACCGCGGGTTAGAAGAACGCTCTTGGGTTCCGCGGAGACAACTCCATGCTCCCAAACAATTGAAGGAATTCTTCAGGAAATTTCCAAGAAAACCTGGGTGTCGGGGTCCCTTGACCCCTCCTCAAGGGGGGGGGTACTGTCACGAGCCGCAGCGGTACTCACAGCCGCCGCGGCTCGCTTCTCATGCGCCCCAGCGTCCCGGCCGTCACCTTGACGACCGGGACGTCATTTCCTCTTCCTGTCCGGCCGTTACCAAGGCAACGGCCAGACGCTAGTACACTAGCGCTGCGTCCCGTCGGTGCTGGTAGCCGGGCGCATGCGCATAGCAGGCAGCCTGTGGGCTGATTAGGCTTATTAACAGGCATTAGCCTGCAACTGTGTAGGTCAGGGGCAAGCCCTGATTGGCCCTGCTGGATACTAGTAAATTAGCCTGCAGGAGTGTGTTCAACTGCTGATTGGTCTGTGTCTGTACTTAAGGCAATGAGGTCTGCTGCCTCATTGCCGGTTATAGCTTCTGTGCTCCAGTCTGCTGACCTGCTTGTTCCAGTCCCTGTATCCTGTATCTACGTTTGACTTCCCGTGTATGACCCTTGGCTTCGTATTGGACTTCGCTTGTGTTTCCTGTGACCCTGATCCTTGGCTTGTTTACCCGTTCTGCTACTTTGCCTGTGACCTCTGACCTCAGCTTGTTCATCATTACTGTTACCTGCTGCCGGCCTTTGACCTCTGCGTGGACCTGACTCTTCTTGCCTGGGTTCTCCCCAGCCGGTACACACTTCACGACCCTCTGTCAGTCTGCAGCCCAGTCTGTCCCCACCATCAGGGGCTCCAGTGAACACCTGACTGGCAGAGTAGACTCCGGGTTGTGTTGTGCCGGCTGGAGGGGTTCCTAACAGAGACTATGAAGTCAACAAGACCTTATTCTCCTCGGAATGAAACAAAGAATTTCTAGAAGATTGATATTTACAAATTGAATTTATTTTTCACTTGTTTGCCTAGATAGAAGACCTTATACAAAACAATTTTTATATTACTCTGGTACAAAAGTGTAAGTGCCATTAAGTATTCAAAATATTGTTTTTCATGCACTTGTATGCATATGTCCTGTTCACTCTCGAACTGGTGTCTGTTCATAATTGCAAGTATTGGGAAAGATAGTCAACTTTCGATGTGGCGCAATTTGCACTGTTCCACTCAAGATGGAGCTAACGGAACAAATTTCACCATCATTTCACTAACTAGTTAATCAGACTGTCTCTAAAGATGCGCCAGTTGCTCTTCTTGTGGGTTCAGCATTTGGGATTGGACACCGATGAAGCCTTCAGGGTCTTTGGACTCGAATAGTGAAAGCTCCCGATAAGTGTGCTGGAACACATTGGTTTTCAACTCTAGTGAGAGGGCGCAGTTTCTTGTGAGGAAGGATCATAGGGATAATGCCACTGTAGTAGCATACTAAAATCAAAAGGGAGGCACCAAGAGTGTCTTAGCAGGATTATGCAATGGGTGGAGCCGAATGTTCCAGCCATTGCAGCTGTATTCATCCGAGGCAGATTTTCACAGCAGGCAGGCCCTTCCGCTTCTTCACCTGGAAATCTTCAAGCTGATTGTAGATATAATGGGTCTGCCTTTGCTCAACATGATGAAACCTCAGCTGAACCACATGATGGTGGAGCATTTCTGCTCCAGTACAAAGGATC
Organism: Mixophyes fleayi; assembly: GCF_038048845.1. Lineage (NCBI taxonomy): Eukaryota > Metazoa > Chordata > Amphibia > Anura > Limnodynastidae > Mixophyes > Mixophyes fleayi. The sequence continues at coordinate 360,468,053 of NC_134402.1, forward strand.
TAAAGGCATTGCTGGTAGATTCCTTGTTGGTAAATTGGAACTTTCATTTGATTTACCTGTTCCCTCTGCTAACAATACATCCACAGCTGCTAAAGGAGGTTAGAAGAGAGGGCATCTTTCACAGAATACTTTTTTTATTTTTATACCAACTTTACTCAACTTCTTACAGGAAGCAATGCATGTGCAGCCTCCACATACCCCAATGGCTCCTTGTGATTTGAACCTGGTGCTAACAGCCACCTCCCTTTGAACTTGGTGGAGTTAAAGTTTCTTATCTGAAAGACTTATTGTGTTAGCTATTTCCTCAACTTAAAGAAGTTTCTGTGCTGGGGGGCTCTCTGTCTTGTAGGTCTCTGTATCTCATCTTTTGTAAAGACAAAGCTGTTCTTCCTAGTAAGCATTCCCTTCATGCCAAAGTGGCCACCAAGTTCATCGTTAATCATGATATTAGACTATGGTAGATCCTCAGAAAAAGAGGCGTTTTTTTCACTCCCTGGACATTGTCAAGGCCTTGAGGACCTACATCCAAACACAACAAGCTTGCAGGATAGATGACCTTCTGGTCCTCTATGACACCCACAAGACAGGTTGGAACACTGCTAGTTGATTACTATTTTTATTGGTCAGGATTACACTGGAGAAAGACATCCGTTTTTCCAATACACATGTAACGACACTTTCTACCAGATCTGTGAATTCTTCCTGGGCAGGAAGACACAGGCTTCAAACCAGGCCACCTGGTCTTTGATCCACACGTTTACATTCTACAAATAGTGCTACACACAGTTACATGTAAGTGTAACCTCTTGTATGCACAGCATTCAGTCGTCTCCACTAGTTCCAGTGTCTCCCAAATGAATGATTTTTACTCGCCGTAAAATCGATTTCTCTTACGCCGTTGGGGAACACAGACACACTGGGTACAGTAGGCGGGACTAGGAGTTTAGACACTTATAAACTTGTTAGTTCCTCACACTCCTCCCCTATTATGCCCCTCCTCTCCAGCTCAGACCTGTTTTGTATAACCAAGCCAGGAAAAAAAGGAGGAGCAATACAAAAAAATAGCACTAAAAACAACACTTCTTTCAGAGCAAGGAAGGGTGCGCAATGTCCCCCAATGGAGTAAGAGAAATCGATTTTACAGTGAGTAAAAATCTTCTTTTCTCTTTGCTACCATTGGAGGACATTGCGAGACATTGAGACATACCAAAGCTGTCCTCTAAGGGAGGGATTGCTCCGCAAGATCCTGCGCCCAAAGCACGCATCAGCTGATGCTAAACCATGTAACCAAGAAACTCTGCAGTAGATGTGGGCATTGCCACCCTGCACAACTGCTTTACTGAAACACTTAGACGTGCCGTCCAAGAAACGCCAATCGACCTGGGAAGTGAGCTCTAAGGTCCACAGAACCAGAGAAGGGGCGCAAACATCCCACCAAATAGTAGAAGGAATGTAAAGGACATGAGACTGTCGAAAAAACAAAGTCTCACAAATAGAGACCCCACTGTCAATCTGGCCCCGAATATCATGTACCACATCCAGCTAAGGAAGAGTGTCACACGAAAAGGAAGAACAGAATGGTTGACCACAAGATCCTGAGTTAAGTGTAATGTAGATACTATCCTCTGAGCCAATATTGGCTGGAGCGACGTACCTCTCTATCCTGCTGGAAAGGTAAAATGTGGGAGTGCAATCCACACTACTGCCTGTGAACAGGGGAGATATGCAAGGGAACAGCACTACCCTGGAATTAATATTTTACCAGGGTCAGCAAGTCAAAAGTGGCCAAAGCAAGCGCTCTGATTACCCAACTAGAATTCATGGCTTTACCTGCCCAACCAAGCGGAAGGGACCCCTCGAAGAAAAGACTGAAAATGCAGTGATCCTATAAACAGACACTGAAATTGATGTAGAGCACCGGGAGCTGCACCTTAGCGGAATTCTATCTCAGAGCCAGCTTGCGAAAGAAAGCGACTTAAGGAGCCAGCACTGGGACGTGTAAAAGCCCTGGGACTCACATAAAGCGCTGTACTGTTACAGACAAAGGAGGCCCTAAGGATAGGGCCTCCAAAGCCACAGCGGTGTTGCCACCAGCCGCCAATGTTTGAGAACCGTGCTCTGCGTGGTAAATGAAGGCCCCCAGGATAGCTGCAAGCCACACTCCTAGAAAACTCTTTACCCGTGAGAACATGGGACGTGGAAGCAACATGTACAGCAGACTGAAGTTCCAGGGAACATCCTGGCATTGGAAAATTCCACTTATGGGTCTCTAGATTATGAGCGATAAAGGGGGGACCTGAGAAAGTATGGACGCCCTGGGGACTAAGTCCAGAATTCCCCCAAGACTCCACGAGGAGGACGTTCCCGTAGAGAGACTATTCCCCCTGGTTAATTGACTGCCTGCTGAGACTCTTATCCTCAGTCTTATTCCTGTTGGTATAATGGTCAAAAGTAAGGAATATGACACGCTCCTCAGGCCATAACATGGACGTCTCACACTGCTCTCAGGTCACATGTTCCCCCGTGATGCTATACAAATGCAACAGGAGTGGCACTATCTGACTGTCTAGAGGTTTCCTGATCAGGCCCGACGCCAGATCCTGTGCACCTTTAACACCAGATTTGAAAGTACAGTCTATTTCGGCATGACCCAAAAGACTCCGAAACGCTAAGGATCCTATTAATTCGCCTATATCCGACAGACTGTAGCCTGTCCAGACCAGGGTCCAAGACCTGGAGAACGACTGACCTAACTCCTAACTGTCTGGCTAACAACTGAGTGGGATTGACGTGTGGTTTTAGACAGAGTGATTATCTGCAAGTCCGATAACCTGGGAACCATCCCCCTTCTGGGGAATTTCCCTCTGGAGATAGAGAGAGGAGCATGGAACATTATTGCCTTGAATATTGGTAGTTTTCCAGAAGCCTTGAGCAACCAAGAACAGAAAATTTCTTTCTGCACTAGGGGCATCCCTTTTCCTACGGTGGGAAGACCCTGTGGGACCCAGCAAAGATGAGGTCTAAGAAACGTATTTGCTGTGGCAGTGAGTGTATGTAGTTTCTGCACACAGATGTGCGCTTACAAGAACCGAATGGAGATTAGCTTGTGAGAGAAATATGACGGAGCCCTCGGAAGGAGGTCGTCCGGACAGAGTGCCATCGTGAATCGCCGGGTGCGCCGTAGCCGTCATTACTGCCATAACCTTCGGAAACCCACAAGGCGCAATGTGCCGAATAAAAACAGCAGGATCCTGATCCGGAACTGAAGTCTCTGTACCGCCAAAGTGAAAGACACCGATGCCCCCTTTCCGACTGATCCATGTAAGACGACCTCCATAATGTATATTGAGGCCAGGAACTGTTTCTGTTCACTGCCTGCAATGACCATGCATAGTAACTACATTCGAAATAAGAGGATGCAGGCCTGCCTCTTGAACTACCAGCTTAAATAGAACAAAAGGATTAGTTTCTGAGCCAGGAAGAGGTTGGAATAAAATACCAACTCTTTGGAATAACACCAGGTATATAGGTTTCTCACTTAACTGCACCTGTGCAGGCACTTTATGTGCTTATTGGAGCCAAGTGAGTACGCGATAGGGTGCTTCACCCTCAGAGAAAAAATAAAAATAAAAGAAAGAATTAAGTCCGCCCTTGACGAGGCCTAATGGATCTGGCGGGAAGAAATGTACTCTTGCCTCCAGTGGTCCCTGGAGACTACACTAACTCTGCAAAAATGAGAACGTCCAATCTTGGAACGTACTCCAGAATCCCACTGGCTAACTGCTCCGACCATGGCTGAATGGGCTTTTTCAAAACCCAGCTATGACCCTGTTGGGTGTAAACATACTGCCAGTCACTTGAGCTGAGTGGAGGCTAGATTACTTTCTGTCAGAGTAAAACCGTCACTGGGCACCTGCCCTGTGTAGAATAGCAAAATAAGTGAATAGACTAGTCACAGGGTTGTCAACCCCAGGGGTACCTTTCCCATATAACCATTTTCTCTGCCAGGAGAGGTAAAAGATGAGAATCTGCCCAGTCTAACAATTGCTTTTGGCACATGTGCACGACAGCACAGATGTACCTGAGGATCCCCCATTTCTGGACATTTCCTCTTTTGAACATATTTTGGATTGTACATGAAACAAGAATCACAATAGAAAAAAAATACACTAATTTTATTTATTTTATAGAAGTCTGAATATAAATATCCATGTATATATCTATACAATCTCAGTATAGTAGGCGTTTACAAAGTCTATATAGTAGGTAATCCTAACATTAGCCATCAGTCCCCAGACTTAGATAAAATAGCTGTAGTCCTGTGTATCTAACAGAACAGGCTACCATTCATTGCAAATAGAGAAGTATTGAAAACACAATATCAGGCTAATAGCTGAGGAGACAGAGCAGGGAAACAGCATTCACTCAATGTGTATGTGTCCCAGTTCCAAAGATGGCCACCGTTTACGTCAGGAAGCTGATCACTTCTATATCCCCCTTTACACTCTCGGACCACCATCTCCTCTCATTCTCTCTCTCCTCCTGCACCCCTCCCCCCACCCAAATCTACCCGGTCCAGGCGTGATCTCGACACCCTTGATCCTGCTATTCTATCCTCTTCTCTCGAAACTCTCCTCTCTCCCCTTTCCACCCTGTCCTGCCCTAATCAGGCGGCCTCCCTCAATAACCAAACCCTCTCCTCCGCCCTTGATGCGGTTGCCCCTGCCCAGCCCATCCACCTTCGCTGCTCCAATCCCCAACCCTGGCACTCCAAACTTACCCGTTTCCTCCAAAAATGCTCTCGTACTGCCGAACGCCACTGGAGAAAATCTCGCTCCCTGGCTGATTTCCTCCACTTCAAGTTTATCCTCTCCTCCTACAGCTCTGCCCTCTCACTAAGCAATCCTTCTTTAAATTCCTCAACTCCTACCAGTCCTCCAACCCCCGCCGCCTCTTCGCTACCTTTAACACTCTCCTGTCTACCCCCCCTCCTTATCTGCCACTGACTTCACCTCCTTTTTCTCCTCTAAAATCACGGCCATCAGACTTGAAATCTCCTCCTCCACCCACTCTTCCACCACCCCCCCTTTTGCCCTTCCTCCCCCCCAGCCACCAACTCCTTCTCTCCTTCCGCCCCACCTCGGGCGAGGAAGTCCACTCTCTCATTTCTTCTTCCCCCCCCCTTCTACCTGCCCCCAGGACCCCATCCCTTCTCACCTTCTTCGCTCCCTTTCCGCCTCCACCTGCTCCCACCTCGCTCACCTCTTTAATCTGTCCCTCTCCACCGGCATCTTCCCCTCCGCCTTTAAACATGCTCTCGTCTCACCCATTCTCAAGAAACCCAACCTTGACCCCACCTCACTCTCTAATTACCGCCCCATTTCCCTTCTCCCATTTGCCTCCAAAATACTCGAGAGACTTGTCTGCAACCGTCTCTCCACCTACCTCTCTGAACACTCCCTCCTTGACCCTCTCCAATCAGGCTTCCGCCCCCTCCATTCCACTGAAGCTGCCCTGGCTCAAGTTATGAACGATCTCCTCTTGGCTAAAGCCATGGGCCACTACTCCCTCCTGATTCTCCTCGACCTCTCAGCGGCCTTTGACACCGTTGACCACCCCCTTCAGTCCATTGGCCTCTCCGGTACCGTCCTCTCCTGGTTCACCTCTTACCTTGCCGACCGTTCCTTCTGTTTCCACCTGATTCTCTCTCCCCCTCTTCCTCCCTTCCAGTCGGGGTCCCTCAGGGCTCTGTCCTTGGACCCTTACTATTCTCACTATACACCTCTTCTCTGGGTGCACTCATCAGCTCCTTCGGCCTCAAGTACCACCTTTATGCTGATGACACTCAACTCTACCTTTCCTCTCCTGATCTCTCTCCCTCCCTTCTCTCCAGGGTATCCGCATGTCTCTCTGCCATCTCCTCCTGGATGTCCTCTAGATTTCTTAAACTCAATCTTACTAAAACTGAACTCATTGTCTTTCCTCCCTCTCGTACCTCCTTCCCCTCTGACCTCTCCATCACTGTTGACAACTCATCTATCTCCCTTGTTCCCCAACTCCGCTGCCTAGGTATCATCCTCGACTCCTCTCTCTCCTTTGCCCCTCACATTCACTCTCTCGCCAAATCCTGCCATTTCCAGCTTCGCAACATTGCCCGCATTCGGCCCTTCCTCTCCTAGGATGCCACCAAATCTCTCGTCCACTCTGATTATCTCCCGCTTGGACTACTGCAACCTTCTCCTTATCGGCCTCCCCCTCTCTCATCTCGCTCCCCTTAGATCTGTACTTAACGCTGCTGCTAGGCTTATTTTCCTCTCTCGCCGTTCCACCTCTGTATCCCCACTCTACCAAGCCCTTCACTGGCTCCCCTTCCCCTACAGAATCCTTTAAGCTCCTCACTCTGACTTACAAGGCCCTCGCCAACTCCACTGCTCCCTACATCTCTATTCACACTCCCTCCCGCTCACTGCGATTGTCGCCTCTCTTCCCATCTGATTACCTCCTCTCATGCACGTATCCAAGACTTCTCCCGCGCCGCTCCCCTTCATTGGAACAAGCTCCCCAGCTCCATCAGAACTTCCCCTAATCTGTCCTCTTTCAAACGAACATTAAAAACCCACCTTTTCCTTAAAGAATTCCAGTCTCATGCCTAAACTCCCACCGGTCGGCTACCTTTCTCATCCCTTCTCCCCCTTCCTCGACTCAGTTTCTCCCGTCTCATCCATGTGTCTGTCTGTCTTCCCCTCCCTTTAGATTGTACGCTCCTTTGAGCAGGGCTCTCCTACCTTCTGTTTCCATCACTTTTAACTGCGCTCTCCAGCTACTCAGCTCACCTCCTCTCAGTCCCTCTGCCCTGTCTCCTCTCGCTTCTCTCCGCTCCCCTCAGTGACTCTCAACCTGTCATCCGTGCCCACCCTCTTGGGCCATAGTTACCTGCCTGTATTCACTTTTCCCCTCCCTCCCTTTCATGCTGTGCCTGAGCCCCCAGAGTTATAGTGCTTACTGTTACTTGTACTGTGCTGTGCTGTTTCACCTGTACTGTGTCATTGTTTGTCCTTGTACGGCGCTACGGATACTTTGTGGCGCCCTATAAATAAAAATTAATAATAATAATAATAATAGGTGAAGAAATGACCCTTGCAGATCCTCCCCTATTATAGCTGTCTCCATGTATCGCCGATCAGCTCATTAACATATGGCTGTCTGCTCTGAGTCCCCACGCATGTGTTAGCTGCCCCGGCTGCGTGCACTCTTCTCAACGGCATTGCCTCCTACTGAGAGGCAATCGTCGTCTCCGTTCCCTCGCTGCTCGTGTCTAGGGGCGGGGTTAATTTACAGGCATGTCGGGCAGGAGAGACTGTTACAGCTTCAGTCCCGGCCGCCCTTAAAGTAATGTGGCCACGGCCGTCTATCTGGCGGATGTAATATAAATAATTTGGTGCCCATAATATCTGCTGCCTAATGGCAGACTTAAAAGTATGGCCCCTCTGCTCGTTTCCAGGGGAGACTGCCGGCAGAAGTGCATGGAAGGAGAGACAAGGCTGCTGCTTACCTGCGCTGGGACCCAGAGTGAACAGAGCTGCAGTCTTATTAACTCCTCTGGGTCTTCGGATCGAGTCCCGCACTGCACCTGAAAGGGAATTAAAATAAAAACTAATACAATTATAGGCAGGAGCCTATACCGAAGTGACCAATCTCCTAGGTACTTAGAAAAAACTGATGTTTGAGCTGGAGAGGAGGGGCATAGTAGGGGACTGTGAGGAACAAACAAGTTTAGAAATGCCTAAACTGCTTGTACCACCTACTATACCCAATGTCTTGCAGTGTCCCCCAATGGTAGGAAAAAGAAAGCATCCAATTGTCAAATTTAAAAAACAATTTGAAAATAAAGATTGGTGAGAATTTTGTATCATTTGGTACGAATCTGCACTCCCAGTACATCTTTATTTAAACTTTGCAGCAAGGGGTTCTTAGCAATGTTTAGGTTGGTAAAGGACAACCTTGTATAATGCCACTTCCCAACAGGTACACAGACTAGCTCAGACAATATTTAAAAGTACAGATGAGATCACAATATAGAATTTAGACTAAAAAATTGCCATGAAATCCACATATCTTGAGTGTAGAACACAGGAAAATCAAGCTTTTTCTGCATCTAGCACCAACAGTAACTTAATTTTGTAGAAAATATAAATATATATATAGTTAGTCCTGGTATTATCCAAGGCTTGCCCAATGGGGTACATGGCCTACAGTTCATTTCTATAGCGCCACTGATTCTGCAGCGCTGTACAGAGAACTCACTCACATCAGTCCTTGTCCCATTGCAGCTTAAAGTCTAAATTCCCTAACACACACAAACAGATACTAGGGTCAATTTTTGATAGCAGCCAGTTAATCTACTAGTATGTTTTTGGAGTGTGGGAGGAAACCCACAAACACGGGGAGAACATACAAACTTTACACAGATAAGGCCATGGTCGGGAATTGAACTCATGACCCCAGCACTGTGAGGCAAAAGTTCTAGCCACTTACTCTATATGTAGTATTTGTTAGGTTAAAGGATCACAATAGTCAAACAGGTCATATCAGAATTAAATTTACCTGCAGTAATTTTATCATAAATAGCATAGTACTATCCTGGTCTTTATACTCATGGAGGCCGTCACGTTGACAATACACTTTTTTATTTATATAGTATGAACTTTCTTAAACCCATAAACTATCATAAGTACTTCTTAGCCTTTCAGAAGCATCGCACTATAGTGTATGGGCTACAATTGTTCTGTTTGCTGGACCCAGTTATCTGTATCTTGAATTGTTCTACATTTTAACTACTAGTCTCTGCACAGCATCTTTAATAGAACTGGTGCTATATAAATGACATGTACACATCATTCTACATGAGAAGTCAGTGTCCAATACTAGATCTGTCCTTTACTTGTTTCTCCCAAAAAGTCTGCTTGCATTAACCTCAGTCCTGTTGAAAAAATAAACGTGTTTTGCAAGTTTTACCCAATTATCATGTGTTAAAGTGTATATATTGATACACACTAAAACATCTTTAATTAACAGATCACGTCTTAAGAGGTGGAGCGTTAGATGAAAAAATTGCAATGCTATAAAAATGTAACATGACTGGGCTGTAGTTTAAAGTTTGAACCTTGCAGTGTCACTGGCTTATCAATAAATAAAAATTAAAGCTCTTTAGACTGTTCAAAGACCACAAAACCAGAACATTTCTTAGCATTCTAATAAATTACACCAGAATAAGAACTTTCTTAAATACCACAACACTCTGCAGTAAATTTACGTAATCTTTTAATAACTCTTTGTGAAACGTCTTAGAAAACCAATTTGTGTGGATACATTCCATTTGACAATGAAAATGTTGAGTGCAGGTATCCACGAAGCTGGGGCTCTTTTTTGAGGAGAGGCAGGAGCTGCGAGTCGACAAACTTCTGATCTGCTTTGCGCTGCTGAGTGACTGCATATTTCTAGGAAACAATATAATCATGAGTTATTTTGAAAGCAATATTCCCATTAATTTAAAATTAACAAAAACAAACATTGAAATATATTTGTAAAAGTTCCTATACTGGGAGATGTAACATTTTGAACTGTATGGATAATTGCTATGTAGCAGCAAGCAATATAACTTGTTCATTTTTCCAGGCACTGACATACATGGGCGATCTAGAGGTTGGGAAACATCTACCTATGCAATTCAGTTCTAATCACAAGCTGTTAGTGTGTTACTAGATCTTCTATTGAATGACAGATCTTACTCAGCACTGTACAAGTTTGTTCAAGAAATGTGAACTACATGACAAACATGTCAGTGGTACAAATAACAAGAACAAATTATTTCAGTAAAGTCAGCAGCTTATACAACTAGAAGTTTAGAAAATGTCCAGGCCATTCCAAATAAAAGAATATTTTTAAAGCATCTACATCTGAAAGCTGCTTTTATGTGTGCCAGTCAGTAACATTCATAATAACAGCAAGCAGAACAACTGTGTTCCAGAGAAGTCATAGTAACTGAACTACCCATAGGCAATTACTTACTTCCTTCTCGGTGTCAAAGATTTCCCCCTCCTGGTGCTTGGGTTTACGCAGCTTCTTCTTCTTGAAGTAAGAATCAGTTAAGTGTTTTGGGATCTTGACAGTGGATATATCAATTTTAGTAGATGTGGCAATGACAAATTTCTGGTGAGCTCTCCTCAGGGGAATTCTATTGACAGCCAGAGGACCTAGTTCATAAAGGGGGAAAAAAAAAACGTATCAAAAAGGCCACCACAAAGTAAGCCAGCCATAATATACAATGCAACGATGAGTTTTCTTTAAACGTCGTTCTTTGGATAACAAAAGGTGATAAAGGTAAGCTGAAGCAGAGAATGTTTTACAGGTCTTAAAGCAAAACCCAAACAATTTTAAAAAATAACTTATATTTTTTTTTAAGGAAAGCAATGCTTTTGCAGGGAAAGAAAACAAATCTGGTACATGCATATTCTGAAGTTTACCTGTTACTAACAGGAGACCAGTTTGCAGTTGCTTCAGGAAAACAACACGCTGTAAAACAAACAAATTTATTTAGTATGAAGTTAGAATATAGTTAAGTATAGCTATTCAAAAACCATAAAGGCTAGTAGGTAACCTGCAGTATCAACACCCACATTTCAGAGACCTTTGAAATAGCCAAATGCACATCAATGAAATCAGACCTATATCAAAACAGATTCTCAAACGATCTACATTTTATAGAAACGACAGCTTTACATAAACACTCCAATTAGTAATTTTATGCTGTGGAAGTTCCTGCCCAACTGTTCCTTTAAATTTGGATTCTGGCAACTTCAGAAGGAATTATCCTCTGGCAACCAGAGAATGCCATAATCAGATGTGTCACAATCACATTTTAAGCAAGTCATTCCGTTAGATAGTTTAACATCTAAGGTTTTCCCTAATTTTACTTAAATGTATACATCTTTGAAATTTACACAACTGTTATGATATTTAACTACCAATTAAAATGCACATACTTGAAGTGTATAACAGACAATGGTAAACGGAGAATTCATTATCCTATATTTTAGTACAAGACTTCCTTTAGGAAGTCTTTTAGGAAATGCTATTTGCTGATAATAAATTGACATTAAAAACTTAAACTCTTGATGAAAACACCAATTGCACAGGTGACCCTGTTTGAACAAATTACAATTAAAGACTGTCCAATTTTGGATAAACTTTTGGTTTCAGCAATAATGTTGCAGAAATCTTTAAAACGTTGTTTTGCTACCTTTTCCAACTTGCTCCTGTACACCAGAAAAAGTCAGTGGACAACGCCTAACACAACAGTGTGACCCTCTATCCAACATTTGTAGATGTTTAGTTAATTTAAAGGCAGACATGTTCAATGGAGAGTGCCACATATACACACACTACAGTTTCACACGCAGCTTTCAAATTACGCTTAGCTGAATTCAGAGATTTCAGCAGAATAGTATTACTACAGCAAAGGCTGTCAGAAGCATGCATTAAATTTTCTTCACTATCATACCATGTTGGCGAGTAACTGAGATACTTATATAGACCAATTCAAAGAGCCTGGCTTTTGTGGCCACCAAGGCCTAAACTTAAAAAACCTTAGTAACATCTTATACTGGGGGTTAGTAGGCCAAAGACCATTTATATTTAGCATTTCTTAAAAACTCTAGGATGTAACCGGAAGCGATAAGGCCAAGAAGTGCATTTACCTTCCCCCTGTGACGCCCGTTAAGGAGGATCAGCACAGTCCCAGGAGTGATACTGGCACGGAGATTACGCTTGTGTTTGCTGAAAGGCTTCTTGCCGTGACTCAAAAGCTTGCGGGGAACATCTTCAGTGGGATAATAACGTGGCTGGAGTGAGAAAACAAGATAAAGTCTTAATTGCAAAAATGTGTTTCTTACAATTCTTAAATTGTAGAAAACCCATCCATAGCTTATCCAGGTTACAGTGGAGTTCTGATTGATAGATATTGTATATAGTCCAAAATACATAAAGCACAATGCCATCATTCAAAACCAAAAATGCTGCAGGTCTAATCTTAAAGCTACAGTACTAAAGAAAATACATTAATTCCACTGTATAATACCTTTGCAAACCACCAGGAACATACATGAAATGTATTGGTTCCATTTAATTTCATCTCCTTTTTACTCCAGTTAACATCAGTTTCAACCTGTGTCTTAATCCGGCAATAAACACAGTATTTTAACACAATTAAGAGACATCCATTTATAATCAAAGAAGCAATCAATTTACTACAAGGTGTTTTCTCTGCAGGAAAGTATATGCATTACCTCTCTTAGTTAGCATCTGCTTTATACAGCAATTCTTACTACAATTACATTTTTGGCTACCATTTTCTGATACAATTAAGTGGGGCAAAACCAAAGCAGTAAAGGCAAGCTAACATTTTATTAGATGAAGCCATAAATAATATCAGAACTGGAAATATACAAATTAAGCATCCAAACTCTGTACTGTTTTAAAGATAGTGATAAAGTTAAGTCATTTGCACACTTTACACTAAACATTTGTCTTTGGCGCATTGTGTTAAAATGTCTAGTGCAATAGCCAAATGAAGATAATTACATACTGACCACGGGTTTAGAAATCAGTTATATTTTTGTTGCATCTAAAACACACACTTACCATCTTACGGAGCTTAACCACACGTGTGCCACCATTCTTGTCTCCACCAACTGTCTTGGTCACTGTAGCCAAGGGCTTCGCTCTCTTCTTTTCAATCTACAGTAAACAATGTATAAGTTTTATAAAAAAAATTAACACAAAAACCCCATACATTTTAGGTAAATGAAAATGTAGTATGTACAGAATAATGTATTACCTTTGTCTCAGGGGCCTTATATTTGCGCTTGTATAATGCTTTCCTGGCAAACATTGCAGATCGGGAATATTTCCCAATCCCACGTGCCAACACTGGGTTGCGACTGGCATGATGCCTCTTAACCTTCTTCACAGGTTGCTCTCCTGCCATCTGCAATAACAAATATATGAGTAACAGCAAACTACAGCAGAAGTCACAACTTTAAAGACGCACAACAGAATTGGCAGCTACACTTAAATGCATTCTTAAAGTTACAATTAACCAGCATACCACTGGTAACATAAATATCTGTTTTAATAAAACGTGTACCTACACTTAAAACCAGGTGACAATGTACACACACTGGCATGATTTAAAGTCCCACTTTTAAAGTACACAGCATAAACACGTCAGGGATGAATACAAGGCTAAAACACTAAACAGTGCTTCCACCTACACATTGTGCACACTAGACATACTGACTTGCCTGTACACAACGAGGCAGACATCACATAACTGGTGTACAGCATAGGTCTAGCGCTGATAATTGAGTAGTGTGTTTATAATGGAGTTCGTATCCATTACTATTGCAGTATAAGTTAGAACTGTAGAACATGCACCCAACGTTATTTGAGGTCAGGCGCCGGTAACCCTGGAAGTTGCTAAAATAACTGCCGCAGCTTCATTAGTATCACAACATAAATACACAGCTACTGTGATATGTAATGAATTACACTATGTATAAACCCTTGGGACAGTAAACTATAGCTAAACAAATAGGGAATAATTTAATACAAGAACGTGTACGTCATGTAAGAGACACCAGCGCAGCGGCCCGGACATATCAAACACACACAAGAGATGGGCAGCAGTCTCCTCAATATCGATTGTGCAACACCATCCACATCGTCCCCAACAACCCGCCGTGCTCCCGGGGAGTACGGGCGACCCGCCGGGACAGGATTACATTGGATTAGACAATCATAGCAGTCGGCCTACTAGACGAGATCCGCCATTCCTACCTTGGCTGAAAGGAAAAAGGATCTATTTCCGGGCAAAGCTACTATAAGAACCCGATGTATTGCGTCACTTCCGCCGCATTGTCTTCTGGGAGATGTAGTTCCGACTGGTCGAGTTTAAGATAGGCAGATTGCCGCCCGTATTTGACGTCACGTCACCGCGACGGCGCCGGTACGGTTGTCTAATTCCATTGAGCTGTAAGTGTTCCGGTGGAACTAGAGCCGGCATCTCAATGCGGAAGTACCAAGTCAAGCGGATGTTCTCTTCTTGGTTTTACCGTTGCTGACGGTACACACCGATTGCACCCGTTGAAACGTTTAGAGCTACGGTAATTTCTCCACAAATTCCGCTGTCCTGTCAAGTGCTCACTATAATCCGATGAGATTATAAAAAAAAAAAAAAAAAAAAGCTTTGACCGTCGTGGCGTCGTCTGATGACGTCATTGGTGGCCGCCCGGGTGGTGCTGCTGATACTGCTGGAGGCCTTCATCTGGATTACACCCGAGCGATATCCCCGTAGGAGCAGAGACCCCGGGCGGAGAGCGGGCTGTGAGTGGTAGCTGGTGACTGCTAGAGGCCCCGGGGCTCAGTTGCAGGCGGCCGGGAGAGAGACAAGGAGAGGGGGTCAGGCAGATCCTGGAGCTGAGCTCATACAATGACATCCAGGAGGTGAGACTGTCACTGATGTAACCCTGCGCGTCCTGCACAGCTAACTTCACTCTTATTATGTTTCTTTCTGCATTGTCTGTTTGGGGTTGTGGAGTCCGACAAACTGCACCTTGTTCAACCAGTTACCCCGTATTTACAATCTAAGGCACTCTGTAATCGTCCAAACAATAACTCCCCATTCATCTGCATATAGTATTACTTTATTGGGTATTGGGATGTTTATTTCCAAGTGTTGAAGTGTATATTTATGCTATTTAGTTCCCAAAATGAGACTGTTAAGATGCAGCCTTTACTTGCATGACTAAATTTGAGGTCGCAAAGAATCTAGCAAATACTTATTTATGTGGAATTTTTTTATTACTACATAAGCTTGAACAGGCTTAACTATCAAAAGAATAATAGTGTGGATGAACTTACTAAATGATTATGCTGAAATCCATCAAGAAGTTAAAAATATAAATAGACTTTTTTAAACAGTATATTAACCAAACAGTTTAAAAATTCAAGCGTAAGCAAATAAATCCCATAATGTGATAGTCATATTGCATCCTTATAGTTTCATGGCAATTCGTGTGCTTTTTAACACCGTATAAGGTGCTTTTAAATATATGTATAAGCTTTTATAGTTTAGAAATGGGCATTTTGCCATAACATAGGAAATGGAATACATGGACATACTTTTTATACATTGACTACAGTATTCATGTCACGGCATCAATAGAGAGCAGGGGATAAATGTATCAAGCTGAGAGTTTTCAGGTGGGTTTGAAAAGTGGAGATGTTGCCTATAGCAACCTATCAGATTCTAGCTGTCATTTTGTAGAGTGTACTAAATAAATGATAGGTAGAATCTGATTGGTTTTTCAAACCCGCTGAAAAAAAACTCTCAGCTTGATGCATTTACCCCCAGATGTGCAAATGCAGTTTGTACTTTATTTACAGTATAGTCGCGTTCCTGTGTCTGAATATAAATCAAATTGTGTTTTTAGCTGGGGATCACTGAAAGCATTTTAAACAATTTACGTACTAAATATCAAAGTTTGGTATGTGTGTGTATGTATATATATATGTGTGTGTGTGTGTGTGTATATATATATATATATATATATATATATATATATATATATATATATATATATATATATATATATATATATATATAATGCTTGTATACCCGCCTGACGTTACAGTATTTGACAGTGAGTAGACATGTCCACACAGTCACATTTCACCATGTTCATTTACTTGCCAGTCTCTCAACCCACTATTGATCCCTTTGAAACTTAGGGGTGTATTTATTAAGCTGTGGGTTTAAAAAAGTGGATGTTGCCTATAGCATCCATCAAGTTCTAGCTGTCATTTTGTAGTATGTGCTAATTAAATGATAGCTAGAATCTGATTGGTTGCTATTGGCAACATCTCCACTTTTTCAAACCTGCAGTTTAGGAAATTTACCCGCTAGAGTCTGGCTGTTAATGGTACCTGGGTGTACACCCATTTTAAGCACAACAGCAGGTGAAGCACACAAAATAGAACATGTGTGAAAAAAATACAGCAAAATAGTTTGTTTTTTTTGTACTTTTAAAAGCTGATTTAAGGAATAAATAAACTTGTGTCCTTGCTCTTACTAGGGTTTTTGTTTATAGGAGGACAGGAGTGTTAAGAAGTGACTGAGTCCCCACTTTTTTTAAAGAGATGTACAAATTGATCCATGCGATTGCCAGTGTGTACTCTTAATCATTTTATTTGGTTGACTAATGTAGATATTGACTTTAGCCTGGCATGTGTAAGAGTAGAATTTTTGATAAATCTGTATAAAATAAAGTTTTAGAGGAGGTCGTATACACATCTATCAGAAACATTTCAACAGGGAGACAATTGTCTAGTACAATATTTATCATTTTTTGACTGGCTTAATCTTAGCTCAATGAATAATAGGCATATATTTATATAATTTGAGTTTGATTCCCGACCATGGTCTTATCTGTGTGGAGTTTGTATGTTCTCCCCGTGTTTGCGTGGGTTTCCGCTGGGTGCTTCGGTTTCCTTCCACTCTCTAAAAACATACTAGTAGGTTAATTAGCTATCAAATTGACCCGTGTGTGTATATATTAGGGAATTTAGACTGTAATCTATTGGGGCAGGGACTGATGTGAATAAGTTCTCTGTACAGCGCTGCGGAATTAGTGGCGCTATCTAAATAAATGATGATGAATGATGACATCTATGAAGACATGGCAGAGAGTCATTCTGTAACATGGGCCAACACAGATGATGAGAGAGACAGGGAAGATAGATAGATTTTGGTATCATTCACATAGAGATCATATTGAAACCCAAAAGTGCTTATTTGTTTTCCAAGAGAAATGGTATAGATAGAGAATAGTAGAGAGCCGATCACCAAACCTCATGGTACTCCAACTGATAGAGGAAGTAGAGATAAGGTGGATCCAGAGAAATGAACACTAGTATGTATGATGAGAACCAGGATAATATAGAGTATTAGAGACTAATGGATTTATGAGAAGAGTGGTCAACAAGGTAGCAGAGAGATCCAGGAGTATTAGAATCGAGTTATGACCTTTAGATTTAGCAGTGATCCAATCATTGACCCCATTTGTTAGTCTCTCGAGTGTTGGGATTAAAAATCTGCCTGAAGAGGGTCCAATAGGTTGTGTAAGGGAGGATGCATGTGAGGTGAGTGTATGCAAGAAGCTTGGAGGGGCATGAGAGATGGCATGGTAAGTCTTGAGAGGTTTAGTCAGAATCATTTTTTTTATTATCATTATTTTTCAGAATAAGCGTAATTACCACATGCTTGAATAATGAGGGAAGGATACAAGTGGAAAGAGAGAGATTACTGATGTTGATTAAGGCTGGGAGGCGTACAGAAGACCACAAAAAAAGATTTGTGAGAGGAACGGGTCAAGTAAAATGGTAGTATAGTGTGCGCGGAGCTGAAGAGAAATAGATACTTGGGGGTATATTTACTAAGCTGCGGGTTTGAAAAAGTGAGGATGTTGCCTATAGCATCCAATCATATTCTAGGTGTCATTTATTTAGTACCTTCTACAAAATGACAGCTAGAATCTGATTGGTTGCTATAGGCAACATCACCACTTTTTCAAACCCGCAGCTTAGTAAATCCAGCCCTTAGTCTTCATTTTCATACTTCTAAACAAACATTGAAGGTACTGTCCAAAATAATTGCAATCTTCATTGTAGACCTTTTGTGAGTGCAATTCTATTGTTATATAGGCTAAAGGAGTAGCATTAACGTTTTTCCCCCCAATTACCTCTTGTATAACAACGCCTAAATATCAACAACCAATGGTTAGCTCCATCTTTCTGTAGATGGTCTATTCCAAACACTGTAGTCTAATGCTTTAGATCTTTTGGTGCATTTCGAGAAAAAGGGAAACTACAAATCATTCAAATCTGGCGCATTGCTTTATAAAGACACAGTTTTCAGTTCTAAAATATCACACTAACATAGATAAAAAAAAATCCAATAACCATAAAATAAATTCCCCCCTCGTAGTTTTGCAAGTTTTCCTACCAGACATACTGAGGATACACGTGGTTAAAAAGCTCTTATACTAGTCTTGGGATGCCCCGACCACCAGTAATGGTGCACTGCTCTGAAATTTCGGAAAGAAGTTTGAAATCCTTGCTTTATTCCCCAGAAGTGCCTCCAATGCGTTTTTACTTCTTAGGGGTAGATTTATCAAACCTCCTAAAAAGGAAAAGTTTTACACATGGCAATCAAACAGATTCAAGCTATAATTTGGCTAGTACATTCTGGAAAATGATATCTAGAATCTGGTTGGTTGCTATAGGCAACACCACCACTTTTTCTGTTTAAAATGTTTAATAAATCTACCCCCTGGTCTTTTTCAAGGAGGTCTTGGCTAGTTAACTATTTACTCATTATTACTTACTAGTTATTATTAGAGCCATAGGGCATATTCAGTTGTTAGCGTTACTGGCAAAAGTAACGTGGCGCACGCACTATTACAGTCATTACGGTAATAGTGCGCGTAAATACCGTTATATGGTACCTTTCATGCTGAATTTCAGCTTGCGGCTCAGGGAGCTGCGAGCTGAAATCCGGCTTAGTATCGCCGTAATAACGGTAATACTTTTAACGCCGCGGGGAAATACAATAATTAAATATGCCCCATAGTGCTGCCACTATTGCAACTGCTTTTTTTTTTTTTTTTGAATGTAATAAAAATCATCCAGTTTCTCCCCTTTTATAACAATGCCAAAAATGGAATAAAGTTATGCATATTTGGTATCTCTTTACTCAGACTAAAATAGCTTATTAATGTTTTCTGGCCTATTTTAGCATAACTTTTTGTGGAATCCCAAAAAGGATTTTTGAGGGGGAGGGAGCAGTGGGGGCTTGCCTATTGCGCATTAAATATTACAATAAAATATATATTTATTCAGATATGCTACCAAAAAAAGCCACATTAGTCTGAAAAAAAATATAAAATTAGCTTGGATAGAATAAAAAAAAAAAGTAAAACATTATTACTAATCAACTTAACACTTTGCAAATATGTGAATACGGATCTGGTCTTTGCGGTATATAATGTGGTTGACTCTCGTTAAGAAGTTAAAGAAATCCTGCCGAACTTAAAATAACTAGCCACAAACTAGTAAAACAGTGGATTGTCTGATACTAGCTAAAATTGCCAGTTCTCCTGCTAGAAAATTCAGAAGACTTTTAAGTGCATGGCACCTTTAGTGCTCTCCTGAGTTTATGCTCGGCTGCAGTCCATCCATTGCCTTTGGTACAAGTGGTGTTAGAGTGCTACCTTCTTTGGCAGGAGAATTTTCCCTTAGAGAAGTGTCTGTGGGTTCACTATCAAGTGGACGTCAGGTTCGGGAGGGGAAGTTTTACTAATATAAGTAGAGTCGATGTAATGTTATCCAATCATCATCATCATCTATTTATATAGCGCCACTAATTCCGCAGCGCTGTACTCATTCACATCAGTCCCTGCCCAATTGGAGCTTACAGTCTAAATTCCTTAATATAGACACACACTCAGACACAGACAGACAGAGAGGTAGAGACTAGGGTCAATTTTTGATAGCAGCCAATTAACCTACCAGTATGTTTTTGGAGTGTGGGAGGAAACCGGAGGAAACCCACGCAAACACAGGGAGAACATACAAACTCCACACAGATAAGGCCATGGTCGGGAATCGAACTCATGACCCCAGTGCTGCGAAGCACAAGTGCTAACCACTAGGCCACTGTGCTGCCCACTCAGGAGGAAGCATTTTATTCAGCATGCTTTGCGTTATTCCAGTCCTTACCGTAAGAGCTGTGACATGTACTGTGTAGTGAAGCAAAACAATAATGTTGGATTACCTGTTGAAAGTATTTTTTCCACTTAATAGATTGTGCTATTTCATGAACAGTGAATGGGCAAGATCAATGTACAGAGAATGTCTCAGAATAATGGACATTAAACTCCTACATTTAAATTTTCAGATATGAACCATGAAGGAAAAATACATTGTTCAATGTTAACTTTACCTTTTAACAAAGTTAAAATGAAATATAAAGTATTACTTCCCCACTTCTTTAAATACAGTTAAATACCTCCCAAATTATTAGTATAGTGTCTTGATGGGATCAAGTGCATGTCAAAAAGCTGAGATTGAGTTGCTGAGATATCTCTGCCTCTGTGTATGTTTTTTTTTGCCACCAAGTACCCCTATGTGTCACTGATTAGTTAGAGAAGCTTCTCCCTGCTAACATGACAACCTGCTGCAGAGGGGTGAAAGAACACAGTGGGCATATTTAGTTGAGTATATGTAGTCCAGTTATTTCATATATATTTTTTAGCTCAATATAACACAGTCTTTGATTTCTTGTTCTTGTGATATAAAATGATTATCTGACAATATGTTGTTTTGTAATGTGGATTTTGCTATGTTTTTGACAGCAAGGCATGCTGGACATAGAAATATGATAAATTACATCAATAATATTTATTCTTTTTATTATGCCAATATAATATGATTTGTCAGTAGTAATAAAACCTGTTGCAAATCATGTTTCTAATATTATTATGCACATTACTATGATCAGTGAGTGTCACCAACAGATTTTTCTTCTAGTAAACTGTAAAACCAGACAGTGAGGTGGTATTCCTGACCTTTGGAACCCATTTCTGTACTATGGAATGAGAGTTCCACATTTTAGCCACAAGAGGGAACAAAACGTCTATACTGGTAGTTTTCAGCATGTTCCTTCTGTATCAAATGAGCAAACAGGTTTTACCAACCAAGAAGTGCATTGTTTTGCACCAGATGACAAAATTATAATTAAGTAATAGATTATTTTGCACAAAAAAAGTATATATTGAAAGTAAAGCTGTTGTTTGACATTATTTCATACACAGGGGTAAGGACGGTGATGTCACAGCTGTTCAAATTCATTTGATAAATCAATGTCTGCTGATAATTCCCTCTATGGGGTGCAAGGCAAAATCTGCAATGTTATATTTTCATTGAGTGTGATCTGGAGACACTGCTTGGCACACTGCACTGAATTAAATTGGCCCCTTATAATTAAGTCTGTTCTGAGTTTTAAGATATTGTTTGTTTTCTGATGTTCTTTAACTGAAAAATAGGAGATACAGTTGTACGCTGCTGTTTTACAAAAACAAAAGAATATGAACAGTGAGCATAAGGAGTCACTGTATGCGACACTCCCAGTCCCAGTAGATTATTTAGTGTCCGCAAGAGAAGTTAAAGGCGCATGGTCCTGTATTTAGTAGCTTTCACTACTTGATGCATCAGTCACATAGGGTCAAATGTGTATTTTATTTTCTTAGGTTTATCTGAAATCATGCAGGGGCGCTGTGTCAGCCTCCCACAGATTTTATAGGGTGATATCTCCTGATTTGTTCAGTCATCAAGGCGGGTTCTCTGAATCATACAGAGTATTTAATGTGCAGCTGAATCCACGAACATAGAAATGCTTATACCAAGAGCAAAGAAAACTGCAAAGACTGTTTTGAAGCTTAAACATCAGTTTATTGTTTGGTGATTTGGGATACTGGGGACACTTTATAATTGCTAGCAGTGGTGACTTGGGTGTTGTCCTTGTGGAAGTTATTAGAATAATAAGTCTTTATAATGTTCTCAGGTCTTGTATAGTTGACTCGTGTTAACAGCAGAGAGACTGTTATTGGGAAGGAGGGTTGGTATTTGTCAACTGCCCGGGTTCTCTTGAAGTCTGTGAATTGATCTGGGATTGTCTGTCTTGTGTTAGGATAGTTGTGTAATCTGTTGCATTACAGCCTTGTTTCTGTTTAGAACTGTAAATGGGTTTCTTCACTATTTTTATTTATTTTTAAATCTGCAAGCAGGGATGGTCCTCCATACTATGTGTTTTGTCTGTCCTTACCTTTCATCTTCTGGAAATCAGCACGTGAAATAAATGGTTTTGACAGGTTGCTTTGCACTGTCCATCAAAACAACATCTGAGCTGGCTCCATTTGATGGATCACTTATTAATCATAGTCTGATAGTCTTATTATATAGTCTTCAGAACATGCTGGGTCCTGTAGCATGTTCTGAACACCATAGATGGCCCATTCATTGCAGCTTCATGCCACAGCTCTCAGAGTGTATTCTTCTGCTGAACAATCTATTGTGTTGATTCCTTGGCACATATCAAGGTTTGCATTAGTTGTGCTCAATGGGCTTCCTGTAGTGTTGAGAACATGCTGGGGCTGAAAGTGCCAGTATCTTAAATAATAGTATCTTCTCCTATGTCATTGGTTAAAAATGATCTGTCATATGTAACATGCTGTTATTGGTCATTATGCAGGACAGTGTATAGCAGCTGTGAAACTGCTTTGCTTACATACCGTACTTTTTATCACCTATGTGCTGCTAAAGCGCTTTTCTTTCGCTAGCTAACTATTGAATTGTGCCTTAAAAATAGGATGATTGGTTTCTTGTAGGCGTACTCCCATCATTGTGATCTAAAATGTTAGTGCTGTGCTTAATGCAGAACACTCTATTTCTTATGCAGTAGAAGGGCAACACCTGGAAAATGTGTTTCAATAAGCATCACTTAAAATTGTATCCATTTTCCCAGTGCATATGTGTGAACAAGTCCTGAAAGTTCCACTCTATATAAAAAAGCTGCAGATAAAATTGAGCTATGTTGCAGGATTGATATTCAGTAACGTATATAGGTACTTGGAGTTTTGTGAAGGATGGGGAGCTGAGTGTCTTCTCCCTTTACACACACCTCCTATGACTCTCTAGTACCTACATGGTAGATTAGAGCTAAATGCAGCCCTCTGTCCTGCTCACATAAAATATAAAATGGCCTTTTTTCCATTTTTATATAGTCCAGCATATAATTGCTGGGATCTGTCAGAAGTCTGACAACTGAAGTTGTTACCTTTCATCATCTACTGAATCAATACCTCTCAATTCATTCCCTCTGATCGTTCAGGTGATCAGTCATGAAGAGGGTTGCTCCATTCTGTCTGCGGTATTGACTTCATGCAACTGGAAAACCTGCATTCATGTGTAAAACTAGGTCAATAGCCATGCTGCTTAATCTTGGTTTGAGAACATTCATTGTACTTTTGCAGTTTTCACTTTGAAGGACTCATAAGACTTAAATAAATTAACGTACATTAAAAAACAAAGCAAGATGCATAAACTAATAATTTAGGCTTAATTACATTTGAAATATACAGTATGCTTTTCTATTTGTTGTAAATATTAAAGGTATACTTGCAAAATCACCAAAATATTGCAGCAATTGGATTACCGGGTTTAGGGTCTTTGTTTGTTTTGAATTCTAATAAATGGGAACTAAATTCAAAATGAAAAGCACTGTAATAATAATGCAGTACTGTCACTGACCTTTTGCAAAATGTTACTAGTATCTGTGTCATTTTCTGTTTGGTTTTGTTAGCCTCCCCACAATCACTGTCAATTGTTCCCCTAGCCCACTAGAGTCAGTGACCATAGTGAGGTCTCAGAGGCAGACTTACTTAGATCTGCCTCTGATGTGTGGTGGTTTGCCTCTGATCTGGCACATGTAATTAGGTGTAGGAAAGGGGGACTGTCGCACCAGATTGTATAGATTAACTATGTTTATTGAACTAGAGGCTCCTATTCAAAATTATATGTTATACGTATTATTCATCATGTGTTCATAGAAGGTGCAACCATTCTACATAAATAAGCATGTGTCAAAAAGCAAAGAGAAAAGTATGTATACTATAAGGTGCACATATCTGGATTACCTTTTGGAAAAAAGTATGTATACTATAAGGTGCACATATCTGGATTACCTTTTGCCAAAAGGTATTCCAGATACGTGCACCTTATACATACTTTTCTCTTTGTTTTTTGACACATGTAATTAGGTGTAAGCACCTAAAAATCCCAGTAAGGCCTTGTTTACACTTCAGAGTCATGTGTTCACCTAACTAAGCACAGCATGGAAAGCCTTAGGTATAAATGGAGTTTTAAGAACATGAATGTATTTTAAGCCAGATAATAACCACAGGATTAAATGGGTCTAAGTAAAAGGAAACTTAACAGGTGAACAATGTGAGTTCTTTCATTGGCATGCAGGTTATTATAGTTTATTAGTATAGTGCCACCTTATCATGCAGCGCTCTGCAGGTAATAGTCACATCAGTCCCTGCACCTGGAACCCCACACAAACACTGGGAGATCGTACAGATTCAACACAGATAGTACCCTGGGCAGACTCAAACACATGGCTCCAGACTGTGCGGTAGGAAAACACAAGTCCAAATCCAAATGGTCTGTAATAGTTGAGACCAGTCCCAGGCTCCAGCTATTGTTATAAAGATAAGTTGACAGTTTTGTTAAGTTCCATCTCCTTATGTATGCAAGTTATTCCAATCAATTTCTCATGGATGCCAGTTTTCTGTTCAAATATATTTTTAATAACTTTTTTATGGAGATTTCTCTGTAGAAATCCTAGGGGACACGGTTATAAATAGGTAGGTAGATAAGTAAAGTAGCAGGGCTTACTATAATCCTATTACAGGTTCCTGGGTTCAGCTGTGTGTCTGGACACATAAGAATTACACAGGCTTTATGACTGCACTGCATTAAATGCACAGGCAACAATACATAATAGTAGCTTAATAAGTATGTGTGCTTTAAGCAATTTAGACTGTTAGCTCCTATGGGGCAGGGGTCAATGTGAATGATTTTCTGTACAGCACTATGTAATATGGTGGCGCTATATAAATAAGCAATTATAATAATTGAAGTGAAACTAATGCAGCATATGTGAGTTATGTGTCTGGATTTATTTGGCTAATTTGTTAACCCTAATAAGTCCCTGCTTTTCGCTTGGTAGATTGCATTGACATCTATAGCAAACCATGTGGCATAGTAAAGACCACTGAAAGGTCAGGAGGAGATCCGCACATGTCAGGACATTTAAAGAACATTTGCAAATTTCACTCCCTGGCAACAAGTTAAAACCACCACTTATTATTATTATTGTTGTTGTTGTTATTGTTATTATTATCATTAATTATTATTATGAAATAAAAGGCTAAGCTCATAAATATATGGACTATTTGTACATCACTAAATATGTCCACTATGCTTGTTTTCATCCCTCTGCAGCACGTTGCATGTTAAGAGGGATGTGCTTCTCCAACTAAATCGTCAGACAGCGACTAACCGCTTTTCAGACTTGCTGTGCTAAAATGTACTGTGGGGATTGGTGGAATTATACAAATGGGAGGAGATTCAAGTACATTAAGAGCTGCACTGGAATGTGAAGTGAACAGTGTATTCTACACTTATGGTTCTTATCTGACCATTTTAGTTTTGGAGTGTAGTGGTCCCCTAAGTAATATTCTTATAGAATTTTTAGGATCATAGTATATTTACGCTAGACATATTCTGTTAATTGCAGAAAGTGTTGCAAAACTACTACTTTGAACGTGGCCCACAGCAGAATAGTACACTTTAGAGTATTTTACATTATAAGATGATATATTTTGTTGTATTGTTAGGGCATCTCCCGAGGTTTGTCTGCTTATTTAATTTTGGAAAATTAGGAAATCGGTCATCAATTTTAATTTGTCACCAACTATGTTTTTTTTCCTCAGGCTATATTTTACACTGATTTGCTAAAAATAAACATTATGATCTCATGCTGTTAAATTCCCATTTGGTACAGATGGTTCCACCCGAATATCACAGGTGTTGAGGCAGAAAATCTTCTGTTGACCCGTGGTGTGGATGGTAGTTTCTTGGCTCGTCCCAGCAAGAGTAATCCAGGCGATTTCACGCTCTCCGTAAGGTAAGGAGGTTCATTTGTCCTTTTTTTACTGTGTTTCTTGTCTGACTGTGGAATCCTTAAAATAATGGTCTTATTACACACTTTCATCTGATCCA
Organism: Mixophyes fleayi; assembly: GCF_038048845.1. Taxonomy (NCBI): domain Eukaryota; kingdom Metazoa; phylum Chordata; class Amphibia; order Anura; family Limnodynastidae; genus Mixophyes; species Mixophyes fleayi. The sequence continues at coordinate 360,494,075 of NC_134402.1, forward strand.
GCCTGATTGCTCACTTGCGTAATACAGGGCCGTCTCTTCCATAGGGCACGATGGGCAGGTGCCCAGGGGCCCTGCAGCCCAAGGGGCCCCGGTGCACTGCTTTGCCCGGGGGCCCCAAATGTTGTTAAGAGGGCCCTGGCGTAATAAGGAGCTGTTTTCTTCCCTTAATATTTTCTTTTTCATTCAACATTTGCATAAGTAACATTGTTAGTGAATAAGCAATATGCTTTCAAAACTGTATGACTGGTCACTTTTAATTTTTTAAGATTGTTCTGTAATTGGACACGATTATTAAAGCCTGTGAACTATGTAGAGGGCTCTTTGTTTCTATACTCTTACACAGCAGCTATTTCTTACTTGAGGATATCTCTTGCAACTCTGCTATGCAGGTAATGGTACTGCAACACTGTGAAAAGAGACAAGCCATAGAAACCGAAACCATGGACTTTTTCAAGTCTACAGTATAGACACATTTATTTCAGTATTAAAAATCAGGACATTTAGGCATGTTTTCCATGAACAAAATAGAGGACTTTTTTTCTCCTTTTAGGTTTACTTTTTACATAAGGAATGCAATTTTAATGACCGTATCTATTTAATATTGGTATGTTCCCAAATATGTCTTGTTTTGTATGTGTCACTAAACTGTTACCAAGGAACATTTACTTAAGCAGAAGCTAACATATATATGTGTTGGTAGTTGAATATCAAGTCATAATTTAATTGTTACTAATTGCTTTTTTTTTTTTTTTATAAATGTTTTTGTGACTTTCTTGTCTTTCATTTTTGTTATTTTAATAATTTCTAAAGTTTATTCATCTTTCATAAAAGTACAACTGTAGTTAAATTCCGATACATTGAAGGTTTTTTTCTCTGTTCAGGAGGAATGGGGCAGTAACACACATCAAGATCCAGAACACTGGAGATTACTATGATTTGTATGGAGGGGAGAAATTTGCTACACTGGCTGAACTGGTTCAGTATTACATGGAACATCATGGACAACTTAAGGAAAAAAATGGGGATGTTATTGAGCTGAAATACCCATTGAACTGTGCTGACCCCACTTCAGAAAGGTGAGCGGACCCTGTTTTGTTGTTTTAAATGAGCACATGATAAAGAGTTGTATTGCATTTTTTGGGCTGGCTTGTGTCGTATATATCATAATATACCATATGTATAATGTTTTACTAGTGTACATCACATTTTACTCTTTTGGCCAATCACTGGTTTCATATAAAAAATACCAGATACAATATAAAATATATTGAACAGATAGCTTTTTCTGAGCAGCTGGGTCCTACTTGCAGTGAAGTTCCCCTTAGCTTGTGTAAAATTACGCAGAGAGCAAAAAAAAATCTAAATTTTTAGGACTAATTATATTTTTTGGAAAGATATATGTATTTCTCCTAGACAGAAATAAGAATGTGTTTTGATTCATTCGTAAATAGTCATGCTGAATATAATTTCTTGAAAAGAAGTATATTTTATGTTTGGGTTTAGGTGGTTCCACGGTCATCTCTCTGGTAAAGAAGCTGAGAAGTTGCTAACCGAGAAAGGCAAACATGGAAGCTTTCTGGTGCGGGAGAGCCAAAGTCATCCTGGAGATTTTGTCCTGTCTGTCCGCACTGGTGATGACAAAGTAGAGAGCAATGATGGCAAGTCCAAAGTGACACATGTCATGATACGGTGCCAGGTAATCTGTCTTGAAAAAGCTTTCATTTATTTTATTGTATTGCCTTTCAAGCTCTTCTTTAATATTGAGTTGTGAAGAAATGCAAAATATATCTTTATAGCATAAACAGTGCTTTTAATAGCTAATCTCTTAGCTGTTCTATAGACATTTTGTAAGCAGAATCACACAGCTTTCAGGAAAAAACTGTAGCGATCCATCAATCTCAATAGTTTTTGCGCCACCTGCCACCCAAACATTTTATATCTGCGCGCCAAAAAGGATGTGCATTTCCATCTGTGACAGATCAGTGGCCCTCATTCTGTATAGAACAGGGAGAAATAGATTATGGAAAAAATGTTTTTTGCTCTAAACTTCTGTTTTCCATTACCAGTTTTACACAGCTTTGTGAATAGTTTTAGCTATGTGTGCCTCCCATCTTCCACACTGCTATATTTCACTGTTGTAGAATGAGGTCTGGCAATGGGGAGAGCAACTTTACTCTCTGGAAGGTCCCCACAGCTTTAAAAATAAATAAATTGTGTATGTGTGTGGGTAGGATGGATATATATATATATATATATATATATATATATATATATATATATATATATATATATATATATATATATATATATTTGGGGAATATTGCTGTGTTCTAATTTGTATGCATGTTGTTAATTAACAACTTATTTCCCTCCTACATTATAATTTAAATATTTATTGCACTTTATGTTCCTTCCCCCAAAAATATCAGGAAAAAATTTTGATTGGCTAGGATAAAAAGTGCAAAGTCCTATGAATCCGTCACAACTCAAGGATATGAACGTTGAACAGGTCATTTAATCACCAGATACCTCTAGCCAGTACACTTGAAAACCAGAGGAAAATGTCAGTTTTTGGAATTGTTTTGAATAATTACCCCTTACCCCGTGAAATAATTGGATAGTAGCAATCAACCAAGGGATTAAATCACACGTTCAACAATAGCTGGAGAGCCGCAAGTTGTCTGTCTGTTGTCAAGACAAATGTTAATATTCAGCTTCTATAATGAGAATCCTCTTATGCCGATTATATTCCAATGACCTTGTCTCTGAATGTAGAACTCTACCAAAGAAATACATGAAATTTATGCGTGAACAGTTACACAGGGAAACAAACATGAACACATCACCCTGCAACTACCAAAAAGTCATAACACACTAAAATCTTTTTGTCATCTCTGCTTTTTTTTTATTCCCTAGGAATTGAAATATGATGTTGGAGGTGGAGAGAAGTTTGACTCCCTGACTGATCTGGTGGAACATTATAAAAAGAACCCAATGGTAGAGACGCTAGGGACAGTGCTACAACTCAAACAGGTACATAAGGCGAAAGCACGGTCTATTCATTGAGATGCAGATATAACCAGTAGCGTATATGTAACTAATCTTTTGGTTTCGTTTTTAGCCTCTGAATACGACACGTATAAATGCAGCAGAAATTGAAAGTAGAGTAAAGGAGTTGAGTAAACCTGCAGAAACGGCTGATAAATTTAAGCAGGGCTTTTGGGAAGAATTTGAGGTATGTATGCACAGTTATACCTTTTTGTGCCTAATGCTTTTCAGGTTTATACAGATTGCTCCTCTATGCATATCTACTAACATTTACAAAGTCAAAATAAGCCTGACCCAGTCAAACTCTCCCCCAATCTGCCCAAACACTCACACACCCACTTTTTTGCAAAGCTTCACTCCATGAATTGTCTGTCCTTTATGAGACTAACGACCACTTGGATGAAGTGAAGCCACAATGTATACAGTAAAAGTGATCTTTGAATGCTTCACTAAAATAGCAAGTTGGACAGGGGGAAATGTAATTTGAATATCAATTAACTATTTCCACTCTTTGGCAGTAGCTAACCTGTGGTCAGCTAGTTGCTGTGCAATGCAAAAAATTCCTGGCAATGAAGAAAAAACTATCACTGGAGTACAGTGGGTTATAGATATGGGTGTGATGCGTTGTGGAACTTGAAATAATTATTCATTAGTTTCTTCCCCTTTAGTGGCTAAACCTATTTAGTTTAGATTAAGTTCCTGCATCAACTGGCACATTTTCTGGGACAGCTTCTGCGGTAGGCGCTCACCTGCTCCTCTAGCAGGACAGGTGGGGTGGTTCAATTCAACATTGCACGTGGGTTTCAATGACATTTTCTCAAAGGGAATCCTTCTTAGATCTCGGGGTCTCCCAAATGGAGATTTGTCAATATGGGTCTACCGGCAGATCACACAAAAACACTAGTCCTCTGAGAGGCCATTCAGACTCTCCCGTCTTCCAGGGTTTTCACTCTGGTCCCAGAAAAGGAAAGAGGAAGGGATTTTTCCTCCAATCTTATCTCAATCCAGAAACCGGATGCGTTCTTCAGACCAATCCTAAATTTAAAGTCTATGAACATTCATCTATGAGTGGACAACTTAAAAATGGAAATGCTGAGATCTGTAATCAGCAATATGGAACAGGGGATGTTCATGGTGCGTATTGACATTAAGGTCACCTTCACCATGGTCATGTTGGCCTTGCTGCAGACTTGGGTGATAACTGTGATTCCATATCTGGATGAACTGCTGATAATGGCGAGTTCCCCGATTTTTACTTCACAGCCATATAAGAGAGATGGCTAGCCCTCTGGAGTCACATGGGTCGATTTTGAACTTCAAAAAATCCAATTTGGTTCGTTTGCAAAGGATGGGTTTTTTTCGGGTCACCTTTTGACACCCATCTACAATGGGTGTTTCTTCCAGAGGACAAAATTGTTTCCTTTCAAGACATGGAGAAGACCCTTCTGACCAAGAAGCGGGTGTTCGTTCCCTTTTGCATGAGTGTCTTGGACAGAATGGTCTCCACCTTCGAGGCAGTCCTATTCACGCAGTTTCAATCAAGGGCGTTCCAGAACAAAGTTATCTTGAAGTGTAGCAGGTCTCACTTACAGCTGACCTCTAAATGCATTGCTCTGTAACCCAGAGCGCCCAGTCCCTGTTGTGGTGGCTAAAGAGAACAAACTTACCCTCGGACGTCCCTTCAACATCTGTAACTGTATTCTTCTCATCACGGATGACAGCCTCCATGGTTGGGGAGGCAGTCATCCTTCAATTTATTTTTTGGCTTGGTGCACTGGAGTAGTCCAAGTTCCCAATCAACGTACTGGAGCTGATGGCAGTACTGAAAGCACTAGTTGAGGTTAGAAAAAAAACAACGCACCTTTTTATAAAAGCCTACCAGTCCGCCACTTATCCCTTTCACCATATAGTATACCTCCCCCTCTTTCATCCTCCATCACTCCTGCTCTTGCTTCTTTCACTCAGATCCCTTTACATTGGCTCATCCCCATGTGTCAACTATTTGTTTTCCCTTTCCCTTTAGATTGTCAATTCTAGAGAGCAGGGCCCTCTTTCCCTCCTGTTCTCATTACCTTTAACTTTTGCTCACAGCTACACTGCGCACCTCCTTCTTGGGCTGTCTGCCCATTGGCTCCACTCCTTCATTGTTTTTGCACCTCTGTCAGTGGTTCTAAACCTGTTAGCTGCGACCATGCTAATGGGCACAGATTCCAGCCTGAGCAAAATATACCCCTTGCACCCAAATAGTGGTGTGGAGAGTTGTAGTGTTATTTGTTTATTGTTATACCAAGTACTGTCCTGGTGTTTGCCCTCTGTACGGCGCTGCAGACCTCTTGTGGCAGCCTATAAATAAAGGTTAATAGTAATGGTGACGCCCTTTCTTCAAGGTAGGGCCACAAAAGTACAGTCTGACAACGCCACTGCAGTGGCCTATCTCAACCACCAGGAAGGTGCCGGGAGCCCCCAGACTAGCATCATGAGATGGACCAAAAGGAACATTTTGGCCAAAATGGCCTTGTTCATCTCCGGAGTAGACTACTGGGAGGCATACTACCTCTGCTGCCAGGACGTTCATCCAAGGGAATGGTTACTTCACCAGGGGGTGTTTCAACAGCTTGTGGATCGGTGGCCATAGCTGGACTTCAACCTGATGGCGTCTCTGTAGAACCACAAGGTGAAGAAATACCGGGCTAGGTCTGTGGGTCTCAGGTGTTGTTGTAGATGGCATGGTAGTTCCTTAGAACTTGCCTCTCATCTACCTTTTTTCCAGTTGTTTTCCTTAAGATCCTGAAGAAGATTAAACGAGAAGGAGTCCACGCTATTTTCCTGGTCCTGGACTGACCCAGGAGGTCGTACCTGATCAGCATGCTGGGAGTGCCTCCGTGGAGACTTCAGTTGCAACCAGAGCTTCTCTCTCAGGGGTCGTTCCTGCACCAACATATAGTAGGGCTATCTTGAACAGGGCGCTATTGAAGCAGGTATCCTAAAAGCAAAAGGCCTCTCGGACAGCGTGTGCCGACCATGATGAGGGTCAGAAAGCCAGGATCTACCATAGGATTTGGAATGCATACATAAGCTGGCACAAGCAGAATAAAGGCTTCCCTACATCTGCCCTTTAGACAGTTCTGCCTTCTATCCTTTATACAAGGAAGTTTGTATCAGGGCCTCCAGCTTAGTTTCTTCAAGATCCAGGTGTCAGCCTTGTTCTGTGTTCTTTCAGAGGATGCTGGCATTCTTACCAGTGGTTCAAACATTTCTCCAGGGAATGCTGCATGGACAGCCTCCCTATGTCCCTCCAGTGGTCCCTCAATTTTGTACTTGGGCGTTACGACATCCATCATTTGAACCCTATCTGTCTTGAAACACTGCTTTCCTCTTGCAATCTCTATGGCTCGCAGGGTTTCTGAATTGGGGAACTTGATCTTCTACCTTTCAGCCGAACTTTGTTTCTGGGTGTTTCCACGGAACAGTTATGCAGGGCAATCACCTGGTTGGTTGTCTGTGCACACCTTTGTAAAATTGTATTTGTTTGACCTATTTGTGTCTAGAGATTCTTATTTTGGGCACAAGGTTCTCCTCACTGTTAAGTAGCGTTCTCTCCCTTAGGGACAGCTTTGGGCGATCCCCATTGTACTCCAGTGTCCCCCCATAGATGTCAGAGAAAATGGGATTTTTGATACTTGCGTAATATCCTTTTCTCCTAATCCATGGGGGCACACTGGACGTCCTCCCAGTTTTGTTCTGTTTTCCTGTCCTGATGTTTGGTTTCAAGTTGTGTTCTAGAACTTTTAATCTCTCTCTCGATCTCTCCCTGCCTCGAGATATAGAAGGGGAGGAGCTTGCCAGAGCTCCTCACTCCCATATCTATGCCCCCATTGTACACCAGTGTCCCCCATGGATTTGGAGAAAGGGATTTTATGTAAGGAAAAATGGGATTTGTTACTATCAATTATCCATACAAAGATTTACATTTATACGTTGTAAATAGTTTGTGACATTACATAAGGTTGTTGGGATTTGCACAGTTTGTTTTTAATTTTTTATGCTTTCCTCCTTTTGTGGCATTGCAGTATTCTGTCCAAGAAAGCACTGCACTGCCTGTGCTGTAGTGTCTAATGCTGCAGTGTCTGAGACAGAGTAAAGTGCTGCATAATGAGTACCTTTGGAAGTAGAGAGACCAGACCTTAGTGGCCATGCCAAAGTTCTATACAGTATTAATCACTGCTACCAAATAGCCTGGTGATCAGACGGATTTGCTTAGATTTTAAACTCTATTAACTCCTATTAATTGTACATTCCACTCATGCGGTGACAGTGGTTGCAGCTTGGATGTAAAAGATTTTATTTTAGCAGGTAGCTGAAGCCAGGTGTTGAGAAAAGGGAACACAATTGTAATTATCATTAAATACTCTAGAAACAAACACTAATATTTAATGAACAATGAGTTGAGTGAGAGAGGTTTTTATTAGGATCTTAAATCGGGTGTTACTGTCATCAGCAGTAACATATGACAGGGCAACCAATCAGAAATTATTCAGAATCGTTCAATTAAATTTCAGGCTTGAATTGCTGTCTCTTATAGTGTAGGTGGTGTTATGAAGACGATGAAATCTAATGGTAGGAATACATTGCGATGTAATTTTGTTAAAAAAATTATAATTGCAAATTAATGAGCGTGGTTTTATGAAGTGGATAAGTATAAAGACAAAACATTAAATTGTTCTACAAGCTGCTAGATATTTGCTGTGATATTGAGACATCTATTCTGATGTGTACTGTCATTCCTCTGCCAGACATACCCACACCCCATACTGCTGTATGCATTGCGACTGCTGCATATGATTCCCATGTAGTCATAGGCACACCATTTCATATAGGTTGTATTGGAGCGCTTAAGTTGAGAAGCATAGATGCATTATAGGGCTTGATGCATGAATCGATCTGGGTTTGTCCCTTCCTAAGTATGGATGATGGCTTGGAAAAGCACTGGCGCAAAAATAATTGTCTCTCTCTTGTTGTCTGACATTGGGATGCACCTTGGGTAATCTTGTATGTTTAGTGTTGATCCAGGACATACTTTTACTAACATGATCTCTAGTGCAGCCCGTGCATCGAACAAACGTACTCGTGTAAAATTTCGCCACGTATAGATGCCTTGGCCGAGTGACCAAGTCACTTGAGACCCAGCTAGTTTGCTCAGATATAGTTGCACACACTGGCAGACAGCGGTTATTAACCAACAGAACTGTGTAAAAATGCAGGTCGATGTTTGATCCTTGTCAGATTGTGATATGAATTGCAGGCCATTTTGGGTCCATCTTTGCATGTGTGGGCATAACACGTTTTTATTAAAGGAACTTGTGATATCACATGTGATATTCTAGCTGTCTTTTGTAACTATTGTGCTATATTCTTTGAAGAGTAAAATGGTTATTGATTGTAGCTCTACAGAGGTCCCTATATAACCTTTTCTTCCAATGTAAAGTACGAGTTTAGGAGCTGAAGGACCCTAACTTCTGTTCAGCTGCAGGATTAATAAGCCTGTTAAAATGGCATCTAGTATATTGCCATGAGCACACCATGCACAGTTTCCCTATTCTGATTGCCTGGTCCCTTGAGAAATACAATCTGAAGGTTATTCCATGCTGTGTGCAATCTTTCAGCACTTAATGGATGGAAGACACTAAAAATATCCTGTATGCAAACAGGTACTTGTCTATTGCTTTGAGGAGACCTCATACTGTCAGAAATCCTGCATTTTCATAACTACTTATGTTGCTTAGTAACGCTAGAAAGTTTGTTTGGAAACCTTTTTAAAAGTTATTTCAGTGTCTATTAGTTAACTTTGCAGTATGACAGCTGTGTTTTTACTTTAATTAAACTTAGCTTCTCTTCTTGGATGCTATCTTAGTTTCTTAGTGTGGTACACTTGGCTACAAATAAAAACAATATATTTTAGTGGATGAGCTAATGAGGTACTGCAGCTATTTTCACCTCTGCATCTCCATGTATAAGGCAATGCAGTACCATCGACAAGAGGGATGTATATTTTAAGAACGCGTTGACAGCAGACCTCATTGTGGCTCTGACTGACAGGTAATTGCTCAGTCTGGGAGATGTAGCTGCAGCAGGTGGAGCGAAAGCAGAAAACATCTGCTTTAAATGACAAAGATAAATGTTTTTTGTGAAACGGGTTCTATTAATTTATTTATTTTTCTCTAGACGTTGCAACAGCAGGAATGCAAACTACTGTACAGTCGCAAAGAAGGGCAGAGAGCTGAAAACAAGAACAAAAACCGTTATAAGAATATTTTACCTTGTGAGTATAGTGTGACAGTGTTTTTCTCTTTGGGCTTCAGTGAATTTCATGTGTACTACATCTGTAAAGAAACCCCAATATTGACTTGACTTGTGACTGTAAAGGATTGTTACACTGAAAGATTTAACCTGTATTTATTCCAGCTACTTAATTTAAATCATTTGTTTACTGTACATTTTTTACATGAATATTTAAAGATACTTTCTTCATCTATCAACATCAATTTGCCTTGCTCTTCAAGGGTTACAAGAACACCTGCTGCTTACTGCCTTTTTTGATTAGAGGGCTTTCTTGTAGTGTTGCAGCGAGAGCCTTTGTGCACATACCATGAGCACTGAAAATGCCAGGGATAGCAAGAGGCTATTTCAGAGCCTCGATCTCCTATGCCTGTCTCAGAACAACTTTGGATCACCTTTGTTTGGAAAGGGAAAGTCCATTTTTTAGAAAGGGGTGCCCCTGTTTAATTATTTCTTGTTTGTTGTTGGCTTGTGATTACTTTTATAATATTTGTGTCTCTAAAATGGGAAGTTCTGTTAGATGTCATTTATCCTTGAGCAAGCCTTCAACATGGATCATGTTAAATCTTTAGGCTTCCTACTAACCTATCGTATATGTAGTCCTCAGAATATCTACAACATTACACCTGGTAACTGTTTTTCTTTCATAATAGTTGATCACACAAGGGTTGTTCTTCATGATGGTGATCCTAACGAGCAGGTCTCTGATTACATCAATGCCAATACCATAATGGTGAGATCAGGCCCTCTATTTAAATCTATATCTGTCTTTCTAATTAAAAGCATGGACGGAATAATTTTGTAATATATATTTTCCCTTTCAAACACTATTTTCAGCCTGAATTTGAAACAAAATGCAACAATTTGAAACCCAAGAAACGTTATATTGCTACTCAGGGCTGCCTGCAAAATACAGTGAATGATTTCTGGAGAATGGTATTCCAAGAGAACTCCAGAGTTATCGTCATGACGACTAAGGAAGTAGAACGAGGCAAGGTGCGTGCCATTATCCTATGCAGTGGCGGCTGGCTGCTGACTCAAAACCGTGCGTTCATCAACTGCCCATTATATTTGGGGTTTTTAGGTGGGATCTGTTTAAGGGCTCTTTTAAACCTCAGCAATTTGCTTTCAGTGTGTTTTATTACAGGTAAACCACTTAAAAACTGGATGAACAATGCTGCCATTAGGGATTATTGATCTCTGTGTCAACCACTTCTGCTCAACCACATCTGAACTTAGACTAGATGTATTCGCATGTGTACAGGGAGGAGAGACTGCTATGGGAATGGTAAACCTTAGGAGAAAAGCATTATTCATCCAGTTAAGAAGTTTATTGACTGCAGTGTATGCACTATGGCAAACTCTAGGTATCCCTCTATTTCTAGGCATAGCGCAAGCAACTTCAGTTACGCAGTCTATAAATAGAAGTAGTAGGTATTGTACTGCACTCATAAAAGAAGTAGTCCACTTTCATTTATTGCCAGAACAAGAAATTGTTTTGGAAAAATAGCCAAACGTGTGTTAAACAGCTTCCCCTGTGCACTCCTATGTTGTCCTTGCTTTGCAGTTTCAGTTTAGTCTTGTTGGCTGAGGGTTGCTGTGTATAATTACAGTGCTTAACCGATTGCACTATGATTTTATTTTATAAGCTGTTGGCGATGAAATTTTACAACCAGTTTTATTTATGTTGCAGAGTAAATGTGTAAAATACTGGCCAGAGGAGTTTGCCCTAAAGGAATATGGAGTTATGCGTGTGAGAAATGTCAAAGAAACGCCAGCACATGACTATATATTACGGGAGCTTAAACTTTCACAAGTAGGACAAGTAAGTCGTTTTTTGGGGGAGTTTTGTGCTTCCACTTCCTTTCTATTTTTCTTATTTCTTTATCTTTATTGCTTGAAATAGGTTGGTTTGTTTAACTGCCCAAGTCAGGGACTTCTTTTTGGAATAAAGGGAAACCAAACAAACATCACCCTTCATAAAATAGATTCAAGTGTACATATACTGATTGAAGACAAATTGTGACAGACGCCTTAAAAGACAGGAAGCGTAAACAATGGCTGAGTCTGAAGAAACCTCATTGTAGTATTAATCCCAAAATGGACAGGTACAAAAGAAAAACATGTAAGGAAAGAGGAACAAATTCCATAGACAGAACTGCCAAATAAGAAGAATGACTGGGCGTTTTTAGATTTGAGCTGTTACTCTATCATCTTCCTGATATTACTAGTTTACCAAGGCCAAGATAAATTCATTTTACTTCGGTTCTAATGATGAGCATTCCAAAATGTTTATTTGTATTTTTATTGATTAGGGGAACACTGAAAGAACTGTATGGCAATACCATTTCAAAACTTGGCCAGATCATGGTGTTCCTACCGATCCTGGTGGTGTCCTGGACTTTTTAGAAGAGGTTCATCACAAGCAGGATAATATAACTGAACCTGGGCCTGTTGTTGTTCACTGCAGGTAAGTTACAGATAATACAATGAGAATATTAAATGTTGAGTAATCCTCTGATTTCGGAAATGTGCATTCATGTCCTCTCTGTGGCTGTATTATAAAGGGTAAAGTTATTTTCTTTTACTATATCGAGGGGGTTGCAAACATTTCTATACATAGACTTACCAGTTGTATAAATGTGGTACAGCAGAACATCCAAGTCTACAACTGTTTCTTTCTTTGCTGGAAGTGATTAGGAGAGAGTTCTCAGCTGGTGGCGTACCTGACATTTATTTCCTAGTTCATTAGTGGCAGAAATTCATTTTGGCATTTTTGTATTTATGTGTTTCCAGCTGGAATTTGGTTCTGTTCAGTCTAAACAATAAAGTCTATTTGTGATGCTCTAGGACAGTGTTTTGCTCATTATGCCGCTGTTTTCTTTATTAACAGTGCGGGGATAGGACGTACAGGCACTTTTATTGTGATTGATATTCTCATCGATGTTATCCGAGAAAAAGGTGAGAATGGAATTTGCTGCTACCAGGGGCTTGGGAAAGGAAACTTGAGATCTGAAAATTTTGCAAATTGTATATTCTTTGCTGTCTTGCAGAGCTGATTTAAATCCGTTATTTAACCCTCTAACAGGGAAGAGACTTACAAAGTGCATTGTCTGTTTTGAATAGCTGGCAAATACAGGAGATTAAGAGCACTACTTTAAAGGCACATAAAGTTATTAAAACATTGATTATTGCAGTTGTATTACATCGCTCTTTCCCCATTTTTGTTTGGTCAGCATAGAACCCTGCGGCATTTGAACCTTCTACAACTATCTAAAGTGCTTATTGAAAGGTTCCTGCTACAGAAGTGAATATACCTAAAACCGTTTAGTAATTAGATTGGAAAAGGCTGCAGTTTTCATTTTGCACAGTACTATGTTTGGAGGCTGATATGTCCCCTCCTGTCATTCTCTATTTTGTCAAACTCCGTTTAACACTGCTGGAAACATCGTCTTCCAATGTTTGTTATTTTTTTTTTAATGTTGTTGTTATTAATATCTTTTTATTCAACTCATCAAATTTATTTCCTTTTTGATTTGAACAAATTGTCTGAAATAAGAGGTGGTCCTAAAACAATTCTGTATATGTAAAACTACGTATAGGTAAGGCTGTCCCTAATGTTACGTAAATTATTACTAGAAAAAGGAAACTAAAAAGGAGGTATTACCTGTGCATACTTTACTGAAAGCTATTTCTGTAATACCAGATGCCCCAATAGTTGCTCTTAATACAGCAGTCAAGAGTAATGAGGAGGAATTCACCCTCCTCTCCTGTAAGGCCATCACTCCAGTGATGTTCATGACACCGTTCTTTCTTGATTCACTTGCTGTTCTCCAACCTGCTCCTTTAATATCTACTTCTGGCACATACCTCCACTCTTTTCTGTTGAGGTCCCACAGAGCTCTGTTTTCCATCTTTTCTCAATGTACACTTTTTCTCTTGGTGAAATAATTTGATCACTTAGCACCTCTTCCCTCAATTCTCCCTCACTGTCACCAACACCACAAGTTGCTCAGTCTCCCAAACCCACTGCCTTGGTGTCACCCTTCACTTTACCGTCTGCTTTAGTCCTCTAATCTGATCTCTTTCACAGTTCTGTTGCTCTCACCTTTGAAGTATTAGTGAAATATGCCCTTTTCTTACCCAAGATGGAAGGAAAGCTTTTATCAATTCTCTCATCTTATATGCAACCTCCTCCTATGACAATTCCCCTTACCTAGTTGTCTCTGTTTGTTTGTTTTTTGTTTTTTTATTCCTTATAAATGCTGTAGTATGACTCCTCATCCTCTTTTCGACTCTCCAAATCTGCCGCACTATTCTGCAAAACACTACACTGGCCCCTCACATCTCCATAACCCAGTGCAAATTGCTACTCACCACCTACAAAGCCCTCAACAACACCACCTCTTCTTACATTTCACACTTAATCTCGAAATATGGTCACCCCCTCTTAGATCTGCCTCTGACCTGCACCTTGCACCCTCTCTAAACACCTATTACCCCTGTTTTTCCCTACCTATGGGGTACCTTTCCACACCTGATCACATTACACCCCAACATTTAAGTCTTTACACTCTCTGAAAACCCATCTCTATACCAAGGTCTACCCTATTCATTGCTACACTCTCACAACTGTCCCAATATCCACTTTGAGTTGCACTTGCTCCGCTTGTCTCAGAATTTGCCTTTTTCCCACTATATTGTAAACTCTCACAAGCCTCCCTACACTCTGTTTTCACATGTGCATTTATTTTGTCCACCATTTTTGTCTGTTGTATGTATGCTTTGGTTTCCCACCCATCTGGCATTTTGAAGTACTGTAAAGCCTTACAAACCAGCGGTAATAATTAGAACAAATGCCTTTATTGGGTATTATGTGGGTCTGAGAGGTCTTTGTAAATGTTTTTTATATACCATCTCTGGGGGGAAAAAAAAACATTAGAAATGAGTTATGTAATCTTGGAGATTTTTTTTTTTTGTTTGCTGACCTTATTCTCACAAAATTTGACAATTGGTCTAATATTGCAGCTTGTGTGGACTGAAAAGCACCATGATACTTCGTTCTAAATCCATCAGATTATTATTTGGCATTGTTCTTAAATGTACTTATAAAATGGCCACAAATGATGGCTATTGGCCTGTGTGTGTGTGTGATCATCTTCTGATCTCGCTAACAAGCCGAGCGTTTGGATAATTTTTTGACCACCTACTTGTGTGACCAAATTAGACCCTGAACCTTCTCACAACATTTGCAGGATTGAACTGTGTGTGACCAGCTTCAGGTACAAAACAAAAGAGTTGGTTAGAAAAACATACCATGCAGCTATAACGTATAACTAGTTGCCATTATAGCCATACTAATCTCAGAGAGAAGAGCGCTTCGTCAGTGTAGCAGGGTGACTAGCTTTGCTTTATTGTACTCGAGGGGGGAGATTTAATGGCAGTCAGCGTGGTGCACGGACATCCCTAATGTTTCCTGTGCACATATTAGACCATCACAGTTGCAATCTCTGCTTATTTTTCTGTGCACCTCTATGGGATGCGTAAAAAGATGAGCAGAGATTTCTGTAAAATCTGCGATACAAGGTGTTTCCATCTACGTTCTGGAGATGCCTCAAGCCAAATTAAATCCCCCTATGTGTTTAGTCTATACAGCATTGGTATGGAGCTGCAGCCGTTCCAGCCAGGTGTCACATGTATTGTACACACTGTGTCCCAGGTGCTTAAATATCGAGGCTAAATGAGGTGCACCAGGACTTCTATGCAGATAATTGTGTGGGACCTCACCAGTAGCTCACATTGTCTGCAGGGATTTGTAACCATTAGCTTGTATACAGTATAACTAAATTAATTATAGTTTATTATTTTATTAATTAAAATGGAATATAATATGTATACTACTTGCTATCGTGTTTAGGATGGAATGTTAATGGATTTGGGTTGCACAGAATTTATCTCCCTGCAATTTCTGGTATTCTTTTAGGTGTTGACTGTGATATTGATGTACCCAAGACTATTCAGATGGTAAGGTCTCAGAGATCAGGAATGGTTCAGACAGAAGCACAATACAGGTTTATATACATGGCTGTACAACATTACATAGAAACCTTGCAACGCAGAATTGAAGAAGAGCAGGTATGTATGTGATTTTAATGATTCTGGGTTTTGTGTGTAGTTTTAATGTGAATGTTCACTTAATACAGAGTAAATGTAAAGTACATATATAACCAGTTGTTTGGGGGTTTGTTTTTTTGGGGGTTTTTTGCCTGATCAGCCTGAGTCATTCTCCTTGGGGGAAACTGCTACCATGGGGTTGTAGTTGGGGAGTGTGGGAGTTGACACTTAACTAGTTAACTTGTTACTTGCAACCTGCTGACAGACCCCTTCCCTCTGCAACCCCTCCTGTAGCTCCACAGTGTACATCTAAAGCCCCAAGGAAGGGGAGGGAAAAAACAATCTAAGACCAAACAGCAGAAGAGCAGGATAGAAAATTCATTTTTTTTAAACCCATATATCAAATCAACTGGGAAAAATTGGATTTTTGTTATACTCCCGATAAGTCCTTTTCTATGATTCCATCTGGGGGACACTGCTACCGGTTCATACCCTCTTCTGTGGGCGGTGAGGCTCTAGAGTTTTCAAAGTAGAAATTTGAAAACTCAATAGCGTTTTCTTGCATAGTTAAGTTATGTCTGTCACCTACACATGCTACAGGCAGCCTTAATGTGGTCCGAAACAGTATTTGTGAGAATGCAATCTACTTTTCATTGGGAGCTAGTGACCAGTAAATAGAATAGTAGTGTAACCTACATATTGCCTGCCCCCACTTTAGGTGACAGAAACAGACCATTAGGTGATATAAAAGTAAGTCATTATATTACAGGGTTTGTCAGGTGTCACTGACATCACTTTACTGAGTGCACTTGCTGGGAACTAATGAACAGACAGGTATATGGGTCTAGAAAGAATGTGCATTTTTTTATTCACAAGGCTTTGTAGATGAGGGGATGTCTGTACATCTAATGTAAAAAAGCAAGTATAATTCTAATCCTGTTTTCCTTACAAATTAGGCACTGTGGAGAAAGGTTATACTGTTTTTTTAAGGCAACATGTACATGAATCTATGATAACATCTAGTTTCTAAGATGTGTACAATGCTGTTTCAAACAGTTAAATCCAGAAAGTATTGTTGATCACTTTAAATTTGTAGTCATTCATTATTCTTATGTTTTTAGAAAAGTAAGCGGAAAGGACACGAGTACACAAATATCAAATATGCTCTCTCTGAGCAGACAGCAGGGGATCAAAGCCCCCTTCCCCCTTGTACCCCTACACCATTGCCAACGCCCACACTTCCAGAGTAAGTACTGTAATCTTGTATTTTCTACCTCCTAGTGTATTGTTCCTATGCTGCTAGTGTTGTTTTGGTTATATAAGACCTGTCAGGCTTCTAGTTTGTGCAGCAAGGAAATATGGCCCTTTACTATGTATTATTGTTTGATATTTTTTTTCAGTTAATTAATTTTGTGCTCAAAATACCTTTTTTAATTTTATACGACTGTCTAAGCCAATAGCTCCGGCAGAAAGCAGATGGCTGGTTGGAAACGTGTTAGCTCTATTTCCAGTGATTTCAAACAAAGGTGTTAATATGTCCACAGTTCCAGCACTGACATATGCCTGTAAGGAATATGAGGATACTGCATTCCATTAACGAATTACACTGAAAAGCAGCAAACACTGTGTGTGTGTACAAAAAGAACCATCCATTTTTCCTAATAAAATAAAAGCTGAATTATTTTTAATGTTACACATGCTTGTAAAGTATTGCATGCTAATAATATCACATTTTACTGATGTCAGGGTATCTAGCATGTGAATGTAAAAATAAATAAAGTACATATTTTTTTTTTTATTACTAATTTGATGAAATAGAATCGCACAATAGTAAACTTATCACTTTTTCTGTCTGTCCACTGTTTTACGCATGGTAAATGAGGCCCGTCTATGTAACACACATACATTAGTTTACTTTGCCTTCCAAGTTTTACTTGGAAACAGAATCCTTTTAAATCACTGTTAGGAGCGATTATGTGAGAGTTGCTTGTTATTGATTGCAACAGAGACGTGCATTGCAGTAAAATGATTACCCCGAGTCATCGAGGGAATCTTACACCACTAACCACCAGCAGCATTCTCTGTGTTTCCTTTTGGGAGTTGGGGAATCGACTAAATCCAATTCCAGGCAAATGATGCAGCTTGCTGGAGATTAACTCTTCCACTTTCAGTGATATTAGCAATAATCAGTTTCAACTGTATAAATCAAATTAATAATAATTTATGTTTACCTCCTCACTACCTTTTAGATGTCTGATTTTTTTTTTTTTTTTTTATAAAATCAATTAAACAAATTACAAGAATTGTGGTATCTTCTAAGAGATGGGATCTTGATATCTAGTATTGTCATTACTTAAGGAATGTAATAAGTCTAGTTTATATATTCCTCAGGCTCCTTGGCAGCACTAGTGAATGGATTAACCATTAGTCAGCTGAGTAGAGACAGGACACCCCTGAGAGAAGGTATAAAGAGTGACTCCTTTATTCCTTCCAAGTCATTTTTCTGTCTCTTCAAAGCTGAATAAGGCAGTGGTTAGTGTAGTGAAGTGCTGTGCTTTTACTATTTTCATGTATGTGGGCTTACCTATGGGTCCTGGTGTCGCTCCATATGCTTATGCCTACTGGGACACCAGTGGCTCCCTGGGCTGCTCTTTACTATCGATAGGTAGTAATTGCAGGCAGATGCAGTTCTCCATGGGACAGAAGAATTTCATAAAACGCGGACATGTGAGATGTCATCAAGTATCATGATCTGAGTGCTAACATGCATTCTTGGTTAGTATTTGCATGCAGAAGCAGTTAGCCGGACGCAAATGGAGGTACTGGCAACCTGCATTGTTGAGCCCTGGTACACAGCCTGCAGCATGCATCTGAAACCCACCCTGAAAAGGTGGAAAGACACCCGTTATAGATAAACCCCTAGCTAGAGTGTCTTTTACATGGATGTCTAATACCTACCGCTCAGAGAGTCGCCAGCTTCTGCTCCAAACTCTTTCTAGTAGAAAAGCAGTCTGGAAGCTTTTGAACAGTTCTAAATCTCATAAAAACTAACTAGAGTCGAGGTGAAGTTGCAGCAAAATTTTGCCTGAATCCAACAGGTAATTTTGTAGAGGTGCAATGTCCTGGTGATACAGTCTTTAAGATGAAACCTTTGCGACGCCTATCTGCAACTTTGCAATTTTACACTGCGTTTCACAGAATTTATAGTCTCTGTTGAGAGCTGTCCCAACAATGGTCCATTCATTCTGCTGTGCGGTGGGGTGGTGGCTGTATTGTGTACACGGAAGATAAAATTCCACTTGTAAAATGTGCACGTTTTTTTGGTAAAATGCTGCATACTTTGTGAAACAGTAAAATTTTGCTCATTTATAACACTAACAAAATGTTGGGTCTTTCACAGACAGGTGTATTTATTTTTAAATCAATTGACCTCTGTCTCTGTGAAGACAACTGATTGCATCAGGCTTTTTAGGTGTATGTTAGCAAAGGGGGTGCATACTCATATACTCAATTATTGGGTTTTTTTTCCATTTGTAATTTAATTAAGAAACATATATTTACGTTGTGTCTTTCTGTCTGTTTTTTTACATTTTTAGGGAGATTCCATTTTGCAGGAAATGCCTGGTTCATCTATTATATGTGCTGCATGCTGAGGGAGCAATAGTAATAGTCTTATCTCCAGGGGCACGATGAGCAACTCTGGTCCTGAAATCGAATTGCACCCTGGCATTTGCTGTGTATAATAGAAAAGGGAGGCACATCACTCAGAATGGAATCTCCCCCTTGTGTTGATCAGTGGTTAAGAATTTCTGAATACATTTATCTTGATTGTATGATGTGAAAAAATGCCAATGGGGTGAATACTTTTATAATATGCTTTTTGGGGGTTTTTTTTGTTGTGTTTTTTTATAGACTTAAACAAATTATTTTTTAGATTCCCCCCCCTCACCAAAATAATGTAGAATGCAGGAGCCAATCGGTGAAACCTAGGAAACAAACTAAAACTCAAAGTAGTGTTATGCAGCTACCATGACCAGTTGATATGAATATACTAGAATATATATAAATATATTGTAGATGCTGGTTTCTATGAGCCAGCACCTTCGGAAGTTCCAAAATATTTGAGTTCTACTAGTTGTGTGATCATATAGCTACTTTATTTATTATTATTATTATTATTATTATTATTATTATTATTATTATTATTATTACACAGATGGTGTTCATTTTTTTTTCAGTGTACTCTCAAAAACCGCTTAATTGTTGGAGTTGTCATAACCTAGAGGGTGTCATGATGCGTATTTGGTGGCTCTGCCCTAAGCTACAAATGTTTTTGAACTTTGTGCATTATGCAGATTGGTCCAGAAATTGTCTTATTAATCTGATTTTGTTTTTATTACTCTTAGTTTAGACAAACTAATAAATAATTGATTAAAAAGCTCGATTTCTTGAGTACTAAAGCGGTATTTGAAGCAGTTTACATTACAAAGGAGATTATTAATACAGGCTGCAGGAGAGGCTTAGGTCAAGATACGTTTATACCCTATTCAGGTGGTTCCCTTGACATTTGGGATTAATCAGGGACTTAGTTTGTTTTGAAGTGCATTGACATTCCTATACCTTCAGCTCTGCAGCCTTCAGAGGTGATCTAAGTGACAGCTAAGGTTTTGTACTTTATCATAATGTTTGATTTTAATCAAAAGGGAGTGCTTAATTGATTGTTTTAAATCAGTATTTCATTTGTGTAGACATTATTCTGATCTATTAAGTGATACCTGAATGCCAGACTTGACAATTATTACCATATCTTCAGGGTGGTTTTCAGTGATATCTGCAGCAACCATAGTGTGCTGTAAATAGCATTTAGGCAAAGCTATCTAGCGTCAAGGACCAAAAGATGCATCTTTATTTTGGAGTGATGCATAATTTCAAACTTTCAGAGGTAGATTTATCAAGCTGCAGCTTTGAAAAAGTGGAGATGTTGCCTATAGCAACCAATCAAATTCTAATTATCATTTATTTAGTACATTCTACATAATGACATCTAGAATCTGATTGGCTGCTATAGACAACATCTCCACTTTTTCAAACACGCAGCTTGATAAATTTCCCACTCAGTCTCTGAAGACTTCCAGCAGGCATAGTGTCCTTTTATATAAGCAGTGGGGGGAAAAATAGCAATACATTGTTATCCTGCAGCACAATGCAGTTACTGTCTCTTTACTGTAGATAACGGTACCTGGATGCCTTTCTGTCTTATTACAGCATGAGAGAAGATGCTGGGAGAGTGTATGAAAATGTAGGGCTCATGCAGCAGCAGAAAAGCTTCAGATGAAGTGAATGACAACATGCCCACCACATAGACTGGTAATGTATTAAGGGATTATGTTGAATGGCAGAAATTTGGAAATCCGTTTTCAAAAGCATCATTGTGCAAAATAACAATATATTTGTTTACTTTTAAAAAATATAATCTGTTCAGTGCCCTGATTATGCCAGAAGCATATTTTCCACTAATTTTAAAGTATTATAAAGGTGATATATGGTCCGTGTGTGTGTGTGTGTGTGTGTGTGTGTGTGTGTGTTTTTGTGTATAAGTGTTTGTTATATCTATATTACACACACAATGTTACAAAAAATGAATGTTACATTCTTTAAGTGTGAGTTGGATTCAGGGGTAAATTTTTCTGCAAAAGTGAAGACAATGAAAGTAAGATCTCCAGTCCTGTCAACAAATAGGCAATATAAGAATTGCACAGATTTAACAGTAGCCTAAATCTGCATTCTGTCTTCTGAAACTAGGACTATTCATCTTTGTTATTTGCTGATAGAGACTTGTAGGGTTTTGGTATGTGGTATTAATTTTTATTTATTTTTTCTCTACAGAATCTAATCCTGATAAAAGGCAAAAGAATGTGAAGAAAAGATGGGACATACTAGACCTGGCTTTTAAACGCTTTGTACAATTAAACAATTGGTCTGAAATCCCTAAACAGTTTAAATTATTAAGAATCAAGAGCTTTTGGAAATCCTTAAAGTCCTCTCTGAATCACCCCATTTTTTGGCCTGGTTCTTTCTTCACAATGAAGCATCTTTAACTCTACATTTTTATTTGGTAGAGTCCATCAAACAGACTGTAACTAAGCTGACCTATTCTTTTTATTCCTCTCTTTATAGCGCCCCCTGTTGGTGGTGTTGGCACACTGAGTGCACCTTAGTTCATTGGCAACATAAAAGTATTAAGATGAAAGCTTACATTACAACGGGAACAATTTCTTTCTCCGCAGCACAGACCATATCTCAATAACAATCTCTGGTCTGTAATCTTTCTATTTGATCACATGCTAATGTGCAGATGTTTTAAAACGTGAATATCTGCACTCTTAGCATTAACACAATATAATGGTGCTTTCTTTTTCTTTCCCGATGTAAGAGAGACTTTCTCAGGAGACCAGGGAGCCAGATAAGAGTATTGTATGGACAAAATGTTTATGCCTAGTGCCAATTGTAATCAGTCAGTAAGATGTAACTGATGTTGTTCTAAGGATTATGTATTGATCACAACACGTTTGTGCCAGATGTAAAAATGAAACACAATGATAGCATTGAGATGCACTTTACAAATGGTTAAATTCTTCTTTTTTTTTTTTTTTTTGTTTAACTCGTTCTGCTCCTTGGGACTGGCAAGGCAGTCGTGTCTGTTTCTCTATTCAATTTGACTATCCCTTGGTGAAGAAGGCCTTACATCACACACTACTTAAATCTGCATTTTTCTGTAAAATACAGTACTTCTTTATTATTGCGCAAAAGTAGTGTTCTCTGTAGTTTGCGGTGCTTCTCATAAAGCGCCTGTTGTGCACCTTTCCCATAGCAGGACCTTCATTAACCATCTTCTTAAAGTGCCTTTACAGTCACAGCCTACCTTCAGTCAGAAAGTACTTGTTTAGGTGAGGCCTTTTCTCTTCCCATTGTACTCCGGGCCCCACATGATGAATATTGCACTCTTTTCAGTTACATTCTTCTACAGGTGCTTCATTGTGTTGTGTTCTTGTTTTTTTTTTAGTTTTTTGTTTTGTTTTGTTTTTTTGTGCGTGTTGTTTGTTTTTTCCAAAAGGTGTGATATTGCCAAAGGCGCCTATGCTCTCATGATCTGTTTCTTTGTCCATGTTTACTCAAGAAACAGGCAATTCTCATTGGGGTGATATCGCCTATTTTAAAACATGTTTTTAAGATGGAATGTCTAAGGGTCACTCATGTAACTAACTTGTTTTTAGAGTGCTGTTTCTCTTTCCAGTCATTGCTGCTTTTTTTTGCCATTTTGCCTTCACACTATGCTATTCTGATTAGTGATGCTTTCAGGAAACTTTGGACATAAGCCCAGATTCTTACAGCTCTTGCCCAAGCTCACACTCTGTTGTTTTGCCAACGGGAAAAATGGTGTTACACTAACTTAAGTATCAACCATATGTTGCCCAGTTTCACAAGTTTAGTCCGTTAAATTTGTGACTGCGTCTGTGATGATTGTGCAAATGATTGTTACTTAAATATAAAAACATAACTAATATTTACTATATGATATACACTTATGCGATCCTATTAATCATGTACCAGTGCAGGTTATAATGTAGACACAATGTAAGCCATAATCACTTAATTGAATGTTTAACATGTACCTGCTACCCACAGCGGTAGCAGCCATTTGTGGGCAGTACAAATATTCAGCTTTCCAGTTAGTTTGGAACTAGTGATATCACTGAAGCATAATGCCCAAAGTACCTTATATTCCAGTGATGTTACTAGTTCCCAGAACAATGATAGGCTGTATTCTTATGAATGTTGGTTTAGACCATAAACTGTTTGCCCCCACTGTAGACAACAGGTATACTATGAAGCGCAGCCTCTATGGGAAGTATAATCACAGTTAAATATAAAGTGTAAATGTACCCTTTCTCCTGTTGTTCAGCTGTTCTTATTACAGTATATGAAAATCCAAAGTGTTGGGTCAGAACTTTTGTACTCCCGGCAAAATCCAAATATTGGATTGAATGTTTTGCTTTTCAAACAAGTCCAAAATTATGTATGATCTCGAAATGCCAAATCGTTTTACTAAGACTGCTAGTGATTATGCAATGAAAAGCGCTATATTTTAATATCAAGTTTTAATATTCTTTCCAATGTGTAAAAGTCAGTGGTGGTTAGGATTATCATGTTTTACGTAGACTTTTCAGTGTTTATTGCGTCAAATTTCACAGCTAGCTAGCACATTATTACTCGGTTTATGTTTTGCCAAAAATGAATTCCTTTGCTTTACTTGCAGTGGAATGATTTGTCAAAAAAAACTATGCTCACTGTGAATAGCTCTCAGTTTTAAACCTTCATCAAACTCCTATAAGTATAGATTTGCAAAAAATATTAATAATACAATAATAAATGCAGAATGGGCAACCAATGAGTTATTAGCTGTTGTTAAACTACAGTTTTCAGCATGCTTTGCCCAAGTTCTTGGGTTTTTGGTGTTTTAACACCTAGGAATTTACATGCTGTTTAGCCATTTGTTTTATTTTACTAAAATAATCAGGATTCACATTACATCAATATGTTTGTTTACGGAGTGAGTTACTTGGCGTGCATCCTATGCACTGAATTGAATTTTAAGATTTTAGTGTAGCTGTAATCATTGCGACTTGTAAAAAGGCTATTCTTGATGTTCTTGTGATATTGGGGCTATGTTTAAATACCAATGTGTTTTGTTAGCAATTGGCATTCTTTAGCTGTTTTATTTATGTGATTACAGCAGCTTTTTATAGAGGTACTGCCTTTCATTCTTTGTTTTACGACCAAAACATAGAAAAGCCCTTTGTAACATTACCAGTGGTCTAAATTAAAGGGACATTATAATAAGTACTTATTTTAATAAATGTTTTGTATGACTTTTGTTAGTATGTTATATAAGGGTACAACCATGTTTTTGTTCAAAAGTATCCTGCCATTTTCACAAACACTTGGCTTTGGGGGCTCTGAAACATAGGGTCTGTAGGTGATCATAAGTGCACTGCCAAGGTCAAAAGAAACGGCATCTCTATCAATACACAAAATGCAGAGGAAATATATCCTTTGCACAGAATTGCCTATTGCCATATGTTTTCCTAAATATTTATAGGAAAGTACAGTGAATGTATGCTACTATAAATGGGATAGCATTTCCCTTTAACACCACATGCTAATAATGTCTTCAGATAATGATATGGGGTAACTTTATTAAATAGTTAAATCATATAATTGATGACCTTTACACAAACTAGTGGCAACCAGTCAGATGTCTGCTTGTATTTTCTAAACCGCACTAAAAAAATAATAATAAAAAAAAATAATTCTGATTGGTTGCTATGGACAACATCACCTTTTTCCTTTGCGTTATATTTCATAAATGTCCGCTGTTGTTTGAATTAATGTACGTGATATATTGAATTTGCAAAAAAATAAAACAAAATCAAACTTGTTTTGACAAATTTCTTTTTTTCTTATTGAGCACACAGTTTTGCTCAATTAAATGCATTACTTCTTAACTTACTCACTTAAACTGGCATTATTTATTCTAAATGAACATCACATAACACAGGACTTTTAGTCAACCCACATACAGAAATAAAAATACAGGCCCTTTTTTTTTTTTAAATTATTATTATTTTATTTGACTTCTGTTCTATGCGGATTAAAACTTTAAGGGCTAGATTTACTAAACTGCGGGTTTGGAAAAGTGCAGATGTTGCCTATAGCAACCAATCAGATTCTAGCTTTCATTTATTTAGTGCATTCTTCAAAATGACAGCTATAATCTGATTGGTTGCTGTAGGCAACATCTTCACTTTTTCAAACCCGCAGTTTAGTAAATATACCCCTAAATGTGCAGGTAGAAGTTTTTTCAGCCTGTAGCTTGGTATGCCATTAATTGTTTTTTATAGAACAGAGGGCAATTTTCACAGTGTTGAATGGTTAATGAAATTTATATATATTTATATCTAGGTAGGTTAATGACAAACACCAAAAGCAGTTCCAGACAGTGTTATGTATATGGTCTCCTCTCATAAAATAAGCACTTGCAAATCTAAATTTTGGCTTCATTTTTTTTATAGTCGTAAAATAAAACAGACCACTTAACTGAGAATCTGAATAATCTGTTTTTCTAAAGCAAAATGTGTGACGATGCTTTTTACAAGTCCGTGTTGCTAAAAAGTTACCTCAACAGAGGTTGCTTCCGTGCGATGTGTGAGCTCCCCGTGTTGCAGCTGTTAAAAATGTGAAATGTCTAGACACTAGCGCCTTGTGTTGTAACATCTGTATAGCCTAATGTCTAATATTATGTTATATTAGAGAAGCATGCAACATTCTCCAACTTTTTGTCATATTCTCCACTAAATAACAATTCAGGTTTATTCACATTCCCTAATTGTAATGACCAACCACTACACACAGGCTTTACAATTAATTAGCTACATACTTGAGCATTCATTTTATTCAGCAGGTTGCATTAAAATGAATCATGGCATCCCATTATTTGGCACTGCCATTTCTTCACATCAGGCCAGAAATATCTGTATCCGTTAACTGTATAGTGGTGATGTATGCAAAACATGATATACATTAGGAGTAAAACCAGTTTACAGTATAGTGGTCACTACAAATGCAAGTTGTATGCAAGTCCGTTGTGAGAAAGCTGACTGGCGAAATGCAAATCCATGGAAATGCTTACTTTGCTTTTATCTAATAATTTGAAGTACTGCTTTTGATTTTGTATTACAGAAAGGATTGCAAACAAATGAGAATCCCAGTACACTGGGCCAGTTTCATATTGTTTATCCTTCTAGAAAGAGGCACTTGTGTGCTGTGGTTACATACATATCCATGGTACTCTCACAGGACTTCGGATTTACAGTAGACGTTAACTAGCTTGCCTCTTAGTTGAAGCTTGAGGACATTGTTTTCATAGGAGCCTTGTGATCAGGGTCTATACTGTACCACTCCTCACATATAACCTAACGTAGGAGTGCGTTTAGTTCTCAGTGATTGTGTTCCTGTGACATCCTATCCCATCTAAAATGTGATAGAAAGAAACTGTGATGCTTTCTGATGACTCTTCCCCCACAATGAAGAGTGCCTAAAGAAAATCCCAGTTTACTAACAACAGTTCTATTTTGAGCAGTGTATGTGGTGACATTTATGCCAACTGGCAGCAATGTTCACAAAGGCAGTAATTTATTGTCAGGTGAAATCCTCTGATTTTACAAGCAGTGGGGGAAAAAATATTTTTGTTTTTATATAGTAGTCCCTGTAAAATAAAGACTAATTAGCTACAATTTGTTGCATTTTTACTTTGTATTTTATATTACATTTTAATTATAAAATATTAGTGGTATGATTGGACTTCAGCTCTTTTATAATTTGTGTAATCTTTACAAGCTATATTTTAGGCATCACTTTGCCAAATAAACGAGCCACCTATTGGATCTGTCGTTAGTCAGTATTCATGTAAATAAATATTTAAAGGGCAAGTACACCTTCAGGGATTTCTATTGTCCAATAAGATTTGATTACTCTTAACCTTTTATACGATAAGATAAACACAGGTCTGTGATACACTTGTATCAACCCAGCAGTTCTGTGTATGTAAGGACAATACAAATAAAGCTGGCTGGACAATAGAATTCTCTGGAATAGTAGAGCGTGCTCTTTAACAATTGAATCAACAAAGGTAAACCACCCAGATATGAAGAGCACCTCCATCAAGTTCAGTTTAAAGCACTCAAAAAGAATTCACAATTCATGTCCATATTCACATCCATTTTCTTTAGGCTACTCGATCTCCAGGTTTTAATTTGTGTGGCCTCCAATTTGAAAGTATAAAGAGGCAAAAATCACAGCAGATGCTGGCAGATCTTTACTTGAAACTATTTAGTGACTAATATATAAAGATAATGACTTGGTAGTTGAGACCAATGCTTCATTTATTGATAGATTATGTCCATCACTGTATTTGATGGCTTTACAATTCCTAGACACGTCTGCTAGCTCAACTAAATGTTCATCAACAACAGAATTGCTGAATATTCTCTATATTCTGTAATTTATCTCTTACTGGTATAACTTTCCACAAGGTAAGAGTCAAAATTCATGCAAATGATTTAGGGGCAGAACACTGCTTATCAAAATTTGATGACGGGGCCCAGTGATGCCAGTCCACCCTCCCAGGGCCCACGTTCTGCTCTTCTGAGCATGCACAGTGAAACCAAATGGGATTTTACTGTCCATGCACTGGCCCCCATACATGTTGAGAAGTGCATAGCAGGGACCTCCGAAGGGTAGACCAACTTTGGAAAGTCCCCCTCAACTCCAATCATACGTCCTGTGGTGGTAGTTACTTTCACTGTGCACGCTCAGTGCACAGAGCGGAAACCTTGGGTGGGTTGACCTAGCTCACCCCCAGGCTTTATAGTGGTAACACCCCCTGCAGAGGCACAAATTCTGCCACTGTGCAAACATTAATAGTTTCCAGTTTTCTGTTTTTACTAGTATTACTATTTTTTGTTTTTCTTATGTGTGAACTGAAATGCTACATATTGAGGTGTCTGTAGTATATGCCCAGTTGGCACATTCAGTTAGATAAAATAACATACACAAATACCACATCTATGTACCCGGTCTCAAGCTGCCAGTGAAATTGGTCTGTCACAGACCAATTGGTCTGTTGACAATTAACAGATGTATACCAACGTTTTAAGATTTATTTTTTTTCCAGACTTATGAAGTATTGTATTAGTTGACTTGTAATATTTTATTGATGATTGCTATCCTTTAAAAGGAATACATTTGAAATGTCATCAATCTGATGTGAATTGTGTAAATGTTAATAATGGCAAACTCTGTGGTTTTATTACATTTACTGTTAAAAGAAGATAAACAGATCAAAAATTGTATTGCATTTTTGACCACCTCTATTGCAAATTATGTAATCCTTGTACAATTGTCAGACAATGTGACATTAAAGAATAGTTTACTTATAGAAATAACAGCAATTCTTTTTGTTTGTCTGGTTGTCAAGCTCTATAAATGAACTCCATGCTGCTGAGAGATATTGTTGCATTCCATATCATACCTTCCTTCGGTCCTTTAGTAATATTGCTTGTTTCCATCACAACAAAAATAGTCAGGTGACTTGCTGTAACATTCCAAAATATTCAGTGCTTACAAACCTTTACAAGATATGCAAAAATGGAATAAAATACTTTAAATGGCTGTATGTATGTGTGTGTATATATGTATATATGTATGTGTGTGTGTGTGTGTGTGTGTATATATGTACGTACGTACGTACGTACGTACGTATGTATGTATGTATATATTTATCCCATGGAAATCTACAAGAACATGCTCCAAGCACACTTAACACATTTGTCTAAGCCAGCTGCTAGTTAATTTTCTTAGGGGGCTTGGCTTGACAGCTGAAGAGATGACAGTCTGCCTGTGAGCTCCTTACAGAAAACTACAAATTCATTCAAGATTGGAGTACTCCTTCCTCAAATTGTATAGTACACCACAGAAGTTTAAAGATTTTCCATCAAGCGCATGAAAAATCCATAAGAGCCATTTTGGAGCCTGCTACTCATGACACCCGTCGCCTGAGGCCTTTCTGTTGACTGCTATCTTGCACTGCTGAAGCTTTGGCATCTGTAACCAGATAACCGGATATACTGGAATGTGTATTCTACCCTGGCTGCTGTCCAGTCTGTACAGCATGGCCACAATGCCTGGAACCACAACCGGGTATCTACCCTACTTTTTCGGATGTCCTCGTTCCCATTGGGTCCTTGCCCAACGACGCAGCAGTTCCTTGGCTGTGGACCTATTGAGCAAATCCCTATACTCTGGTATATGGACCTTCCGATGCCAACATCACTCACTGTCCGTCTTCAGCAAAAACAGATATTCCCCTTACAGAGGTGCCAGCACAAACATACAGGATCTCGATTGCAGTTCGGCTGCTGAGAGATCTGCATTTACTCCTCGTTCAGATAGCCTGTCTTTCCAGCGGGACCCCCTGTCTTTCTAACCATTGTAGGCTGTGGCCCTGCGACTGCTTGCACTGCAGGTCGATGAACATAGTTCCTGTCAAGGCCATCAAAACAGGCATGTGTCTCCTCCCTGCCTCTCACTCTGCTAACACTGACAAAAGGGATATCACAAGTCACCTACAAATCTGTACATTAAGTACACGATCCGTACCCTCCTCTCTTCTCTTATTGCAGCCTTACTTCAGTATTCATACTTTGCTGATACTTCAGGTATATTACAGAGAATTGTATCTGTTGCTTGGATTTTCGTTTTCCAGTAGATGCTACTTCTGCGACTTATCCTTTTGAGATTTATGATTAGTTATGTAAAGGAGCTCTTAATTATCCACCTAGTAATGTTTCCTCTCTTGACTGATATGTAGCTGTTCTTGTGCTGAACACGCCCCCCAGTTATCCTATAAGCCAGTGGCTTTTTGATATCCCGCTGGTTGGTCTTCCCCAGAACCAGCTTATTCACTTTACTCCTCCCGCGGGTCCAGACGAGGCGCCCCCAACATCCTTAACAGCGAAGCCAAGTATACCAGCATAAGTCTCCACTGCCGCCAGCTCAGAACTAACCCCCTATGCACGTTACCCATCCTTTTTCTTTCCACAACATTAATGTGTGAAGGTCATTACAGCAGATGTGATACAAAGTCTAGAGCAGGCCTGTCCAACCTGCGGCCCTCCAGATGTTGTAAAACTACAAGTCCCAGCATGCCCTTCCAGCTATCAATAGGTTGTCTACTGGCAAAGCATGCTGGGGCTTGTAGTTTCCCAACACATGGAGGGCCGCAGGTTGGACAGGCCTGGTCTAGAGTTTCCTGTAATACTTTACCTTTTATGTACATTGTTCCATGGACATGTCTTTTTTGATTTTTCTTGCTTGACCGGAATCTAGCCATCCCTATACTTGATCTATAGTCTGACACCACTGAGGTCTTTCTATTTCAGTTATTGGCTTCCATGGGTAAGCTGCAGAGTACTCTTGATACGTCCAGCTTCTCTATAAAGAAATGGGACAAGCAACCTGCTCGCAAATCTCCAGCCACCATGGGCCCCAGGAGATCTTCAAGCCCAGAACTCTGAGAAAGTCTCTCCAGGGGTGAACAATCTCATTGCAAATTTAGTTTGAGACAACACCACTTTCCAAGCCAAGCTACGGCAAGTGGTGCGAGAGTTCCACCCCAAACTTTCTGAACTGGTAACAGGACAGATACCCTAGAAACTGAAAAGGATAATATTTATGAAGCGTTCACTAATGTAGAACAAGATGTAACCGCAACATGAAATAATATTAGCATTAAAGACATTTGATGTATCTGCGCTGCCTTGTTACCTTCATGGCTTCTTCAGCTCTATCCTTCCAGTAGCTACAAACTAAAATCAGATCAGTGACAGAGCTCACTGAGGTCTTTGCTCCAAGCCTGCAGCTGAACCACCTCCAAGAGATGCAATTCTTTGAATACATTACTATCATATCAAGGAAATATTGATATAAGCGTCTTGTGCCTTAACCTCTTTCAGGTGCGGAAGTTCGACTGTTCAACAACCTTGCACTGGTTACAATTCAAGAGGAAAGAACTTCAAACAGTTACAAGATTTATCAGCAGCCATATAAATACAATTGGTGTTTCCATTTACACTGCAGGTTTTCACTGAATCCAAGCCTCCTTTTTTTTTTCTCTTTACTTTTTGCTACGACACTATAGTATAGACCAGAGGTTGTGAATTGGAGACACTCCCACTTCTCAACATCTGGTTTGCACTATGCACGAGAAGAACTGCTCACCTTTTCCATACTGGCAGAAAGGTTACTGTTTCCTATTTCAGAACAGGCTACTGATACTCAAGATGTCTTTTCCTGATTGGCACTTACATACACTCTATAGTTTTCAATTGAGCCTAAAATAAAGTAGGCTTTGTGTCTCGTGTATATTCTTTGAATGTATCTTATTATGGGTAGACTTATTGTTATACTGTCCAATTATTTGTTTCCACATGCACTTTATAGAAATGTTATTGTTCTATAAGACTGTTAAAACTTATTTCCCCCACATTAGCTCACTACTCTGTCTTCATCCTCTAATGTTTTCAGTTTAGCAATATCTCTCCGTCAGGATATGACACACCTATACTTGGGCATTTGTATTCTCCTTTAGGACAACCACCTTTTATTTGTCAACTCAGTTTCATTTTGGACCTCATATCAGAGCCTGGACAACGGTCTCCCCTATTGCCCTTTCGCCACACGGTCAAAGGCCGAATCCCTCCACTAACCCCCAAACCACTACCTTCTTTTGTCTCTTTACCCAGTTTGGAGGTAATTCATTTCACCTGAAATACTTTACAGTGTTTGATATGTTGTTTTGGTTTTTTTGGCCCGTATTTGGTGCTTGCTCTGGTTTCTTCTTCCTCCCTTCTTTCTTTTCTCAAAATTTTCTTCTCGGGCGACATACCCTCTCATTGATGGCAGATTATATACTTTCATGTAGAAGATTTGTAAGGCTCAGTTTTCAACCACTTTGGTGGGAATAAACACAGTAATTAAAACAATATTGGGTAATACAGACAGGCAAAGTGGTAAGAAGGTCCTGCTCGTAAGCTTACAAACTATAAACTCTGACCTTCTTAATGCCAGACACAAAGGGGTTGCAGCAAAGTTCCCTTCATTGTTGATCACGCTTAATCTGACCCTGAAGGAAGATTCTTAATTGTAGTAGGTTCCCTAGGAAACAAGCAACTTAATCTTAAACTATGCCCTAAACATTGGTCAACTCTCCTATCTTTCCTTGCTGTTTAAACAAATTAACCTTTTATACAAGTAGGCATTTGATATTAAGGGAGTTTTTAACTTAATTTTAGATCCCCTGCTAGATAAATAAAGACAACCTGGCTCTCTATTAAAATTTAATCCGCGTACTGTTAAGAAATTTGCTTAATTTTTTTTTTTTTTTTTTTTAGTGAACACTTGTGGATCCCTGTTGGATTGCCATTGGTGAAGCCAGAGGCTACACCTTTTATTCAGCCACTCATCGAGTTCATTCCCATATAGATTTCCTCTTTATTAACGCAAAATTTGCTTCAAGTGCTTCCATTTTCATGAACCCTCTGGGACATGCACAAATCTACCATCAGAGGCAAACATATTAGTATTTCAGCAGGGATAAACACAAGTAAATTCAAACCTTGAAATCCCAAATCATAGCTACTTGAGCTCAACACCAGGCAACTTCCTCAGAGGTATCGTTCAGACTCCTGACCTCACTGCAAGGTAACCTCAATACAATATTCTCTAAGAAAAACAAAACACAAAAAAAGGCTAAGTTCCTCCAGTGGCTGAACCAGTGGTTCCATGATAAAAGCGTTAAAAGTCTGTCACTGTTGGCCACAAGAATTAGTCAACACTAGACTTGGGGCAATCATATCTCTTAAAACCCCGCAGGCCCACCTTACTTATGAACATATGGTATAGTGCAGCACTTCTGTTAAGGATGGAGCTGCCAGAGGAGAGTAGGGAACCCCTATCCCTATTTTGGGTTGATAGAATTGTAAAGATACCTCGGCGCTATGAACGTGGAATTTATAAAATGTGTAGTTTATTATAATACAACAGGCTGTTATGGTTCTAGCCAGAACAATGGAACACGGGTCCAATAAGGTGAATCACAATAAACAAAAGTATTACATTTGCATCACAGGTATACAGTCTCAGGATAAACCTCAAAGGTTGCAGGCAATACTCTGATAGTTCAGCTGCAGTGAGGTGAGGACTGTTACAATCAAGTGGGTTTAATTGGTATTTCAAAATTGTCCAACAATAGTTAAACCAGTTAATACTTGTGAATGATGTCCCAATTCCTAAGCGTGTAAGAGTCCTCCATACTTGTAGGATGAGAGTCAGTGTTTGTCCGCAACAGCGGGCGGTAAAGTGATTCAATCAGCCACAACAGGAAAAAGTCTTGTGGACTTACATTTGAGGAGAGATGGTCCGATTCCTTTCTCTGGATCAGAGCCCGCTCTGATGTGAGGGTAATCGCTAGAAGTCGTGCTGTTTCATTGGAGAGGAGGAGACCACATCAAAATTATATCGAGAGGAGGCTAGGTGGATTTATGATCTCCAGACTCTCCACCCCAAATATAGATTTTGACCTGGGTACCTTCATTTCTGATAAGTGAAAAATAACAGATTTATATTTATGCCACTTCTACCTGCCCTTTAGGAATCCTTATCCTCCCCAATTACAGACCCTTTTTCCTTTTGTTTTATCCAGTTGTTGTAAGCATTCTACATTTAACCATACGAATGCTATATAAGGGAATAATTATTGAATTGCATTTTACAAGTTAAATGTCTTTCTAAATTTTATGAATGGTAATAAACTTCTATTTTATAGGAATGAATGAAGAGACAGTGTCGCCTTCTCTTTCTATGCGGCTTTGGATATTAACTATAGTGAAAGCTCTGCCCCTTTATGCTAATGTCTTTGGTATATCGTTACATGCCCTGTAAATGTCACTTCAGTGTTTACGAAATTAAAATCATTGCTCACAACAACATGGCTGTAAAAAGTCGCTAACGGGACGGCTGCTCTTCCCTTTATCGTCCAAAACTAGGCTAGTGTGTATGCAGTCCATGGACCGAGCGATCGGACCATAGATCGAATGTAAAATAGATCTGCATAAAAAGTTGGAGGAAAATTATGTAGTGTGTACCCAGCTTTACCATTAATTATCCTCTGGACTTTGTGTTAATATTTTATTGAAGAGGATCATTTAAAAAGCAATAATATCTTATAATCAAAATCTGTGGCAGGGCCGTAACGAAGGTCAGGGAACCGGTGTGACCGCCCAGGCTGCAAGGCCAAGGCGGGGCCACGGCAGCCCGCTCTTTGCCCCTATCACATCCACCTGGAATTCATGCCATGCTGCCACAGAGCAGCACCTCCACCCCCCCTACACAGAGATTGCAACGAAGAAGAAAAGTGTCCGACTCCTGCAGTGTCGCATATGAAGAGGAGCCAGCAAGAAGGGAAACTAAGAAGAGACCCAAGATAAGTGCGGAAAAGAAGGGGAGCGGAGGAGTGAGGGATTGGAAGAGAAGGGGAAGCTAAAGAGTGGGGGAATAGACGAGAAGGGGAAGCCGAAGAGAGGGGGACCGGGGGAAGTGATCTGTCAGCTTGTTCGTTGCTCTCTCTCTCTATAAGCAACTCTGTCAGGTCAGACTAAAAACACAGCAATCTCCTAGGCAATAGAGTAATGTTGATATCCCTATAAACATATTTAAAATAAATTTAAAAAATGTGTAATAAATGGAAGAATTTTTTTTTCAAATGTCACTCCCCAAAAAAGGGAGTTCCATCTCCCTTGATATATTAACAAAATTATAGCAAACAATTAGGGGCGCAAAAGAAATAAAGAAAAAAAGCAAATTCAAAAATAAAAATCCAGCTTACAATGGATATGGCAGCATAAAACTCCAAACTCCTAGTTTGCAGAAAACATTATGAGATTTATTAAGAACAAACTTAATATAACATCACAATAAAAAAGAATAGCTTTAATTCCACACAGTACAAAAAATGTAGAAATACCTATAAAAATATAGGACTGATTGGTGGTAGAGTGGCCGCAAGTGTTCACTCACTCTTTAATAAATGTGGGTACTTTTAATTTAATATCAGGGCTGCAGTGAAATAGGATTTATTATTAAATGTAAATGTTATTAATTAAAATTTAGGACCGGTTGGGGGTACGGTGGGCTCAAGTGTTCACTGACACTCACTGCTCAGCTTTCCAGGAGTATGAAGAGCTGGGGATAAGAGGATAGGAGAGGGTTGATGATTTTGCAAGACAAGTATTGATTACTAAAGGCATGGCAAAGGGACACAATAAAAGCAGCATAGAGTTTCAGCAGAGTTATTGCTGTGTAGCTATAAAAATGGCAGTGATGTAATGCAACCATCCACTATAATCCGTGTCGGACTGGGCCATAAAGGGTCCACCTACTGACATTTAGCTCTACAAATCGGTGTAGATGCATGGCCAAAGGAAAAATCTATATTTACATAACACATTTAAAGGGAAATATATAAATATGTGTAAAAAAAGGAGAATGTATTCTTAAAACTACCTGCATTTGATGAATATCTGTGACCTCTTGGTTCTCAGTCTGTGCTACTGCTGGATTCAGGCTTGTCTTGTCCAGGGCCCCTGATGCAACTCAGCTCCTGCCATCTTGTACTCTCACCTCTCTCTGATCACCGACTTTTCCTATTTACCCAGTTCCTTCCTAAGTTTTCAGTTCTTACCTCCCCTAAATTTCATATCTTCCCCTCTATTGTCCGTGCTTCCTAGCCTTAATGTATTTTCCCATTGCCTCTTGTTGACTTTTCTGCCCTCTCTCCCCTTATTTCCTCCAACCCATACATACACATATTAGAAATGCTCAGGCTCGGTTCCCTGAGAACTGAACACGCCCGCACTTAGCATATCCGAGTACCGAGGCGAGCCGGCTTTTTCGGAATTGAAAACAAGGCAAAACGTCATTGTTACGTCATCGTATCTTGGATCTTGCGAGCTTTGAAATCTATAAGTACCGCCCTCCAGCGTTCTAGCGCCATTTCACAGAGGGACACAGAAGGGGCAGCACAGTCTGTAGAGCAGTTGGGCAGCAACATAGATAGAATAGAAAGAGGAGGGGGTAGCAGTGCTCAACAAACTCTACAGTGAAATTCAGGACAGCTCCATTGGTCCATTGCTAATTGTCATTGCTGAAATACAAATACTAGGCCTGGCAGGCTTTTCTTCTGACTTTGCAGTCAAATTGTATGTTGTTATACAGGTTACACACAAAGAGAAGAGCTCAGTTGCTCCATTGCTAATTGTCATTGCTGAAATATAAATACTAGGCCTGGCAGGCTTTTCTTCTGACTTTGCAGTCAAATGGTATGGTGTTATATAGGTTGCACACAAAGAGAAGAGCTCCATTGCTAATTGTAATTGCTAAAAATACAAATACTAGGCGTGCAGGCTTTTCTTCTGACTTTGCAATCAAATTGTACAGTGTTATATAGGTTACACACAAAGAGAAGAGCTCCATTGCTCCATTGCTAATTGTCATTGCTGAAATACTAAAACTAGGCTTGGCAGGCTTTTCTTCTGAATTTGCAGTCAAAGTGTATTGTGTTATCAAAATGGATTCACAGCAGTACACAGAAGAGCAGGAGCACAAAGCAGCTGCTGGCACCAGTCATGATGATAGTAATCCCTCTACGTCATCTGGTAAAGCCTATGTAAAAGTGCATAGTGTTTTTAAGTTAGGGAAACAAAAATGTACAAAAACACCTTTTACCTTGGCCAAGAAAAAAAGACCTGTAACCCAAGCAAAGTTATCTGCAGAAAAAAATAAAATTGCCAACATGCCATTCTACACACACACACAGTGGTAAAGAAAGAATGAGGCCTTCACCTTTCTGTATGAGTGCGAGTTCTGCAACTGTCACTGAGGCATATTATTGTAAGGTCAGTTGTGACCAAGTAAGACCTTGTCATTCGGACTCCAAAAGTGGTGACCAAATACTTTTACGTGTAAAAGCCAAGCTGGAAGAAAACAGTAAGGCATTAGAGGAAAATGTATGTTCAGATTCAGAAATTACATAAATCCTTGAGCAGAGTCCATCCACGAGTGCTATGTGTAATCATGAGCATTCTGATAGTGTACCCATAAAGAAAGCCCCTTTGAGCATTTCTGCAGATGTGTGTCTGAACAGCCCGAGTGTAATCGGTGATACACCAATTGAGGATGCCACTTTGGAATTGCAACAGGATGAGGGAGATATTTGTGTAGCCAACGAGGGCGCTAATGAGGATGTTGATGAGGATGATGTTGTTTGTGTACGTCCTGCCCCAGGGGATGCAGTTCTTGCACATAATAAGAAGAAGGCCATTGTCATGCCTGGACCTTGGACCAAAAAATCTACTTCTTATGTGTGAAATTAGTTTTACCCACATCCTGACAATAGTTGTCTAGCCATTTGTAGCGTATGTAAAGCCACAGTCAGTCGAGGTAGAGACATTAACCACCTAGAAACCCCATTCATGTTACACCATTTGAAGCGAGTTCATGGCAAGCTGTTGGGAAAAACAGAAACTTATGTTACAAAAATAACAACAAGCAGTCCATCATCAGCTAGGACCCTTCTCTCACCTACAGTCAAGTCCATAAATATTGGGACATCGACACAATTCTCATATTTTGGGCTCTATACATCACCACAATGGATTTGAAATGAAACTAACAAGATGTGCTTTAACTGCAGACTTTCATCTTTAATTTGAGGGTATTTACATCCAAATCAGGTGAACGGTGTAGGAATTACAATGGTTTCTATATGTGCCTCCCACTTTTTAAGGGACCAAAAGTAATGGGACAATCGACACAAAAGGTATTTCATGGACATGTGTGGGCTATTCCTTCGTTATTTCTAAGGATGAGCGCACTCGGATTCCTGGAATCCGAGCCCCCCCCTGAACATTGCGGATCCGAGCACTGTCCGGGTATTCCCGCCGATTCCGAAACTTAAAACGAGGCTCTGAGTCATAATCCCGCTGTCGGATCTCGCGATACTTGGAACCTTTAAATTCCCCGCTTGCCGTTGCCATCTTCACTCGGGCATTGATCAGGGAAGAGGGAGGGTGTGTTAGGTGGTCCTCTGTCCTGCTATTTCTCGTGCTGTGCTGTGCTGTGCTGTGCTGTGCTCTGTCCTGCTGAGTCCAGTGGTGCTTTTGGCAGTGCTCTGTCCTGCTGAGTCCAGTGGTGCATCAGTCCAGTGCTGTGTCCTTGCTGAGTCCAGTGGTGCATCAGTCCAGTGCTCTGTCCTTGCTGAGTCCAGTGGTGCATCAGTCCAGTGCTCTGTCCTTGCTGAGTCCAGTGGTGCATCAGTCCAGTGCTCTGTCCTTGCTGAGTCCAGTGGTGCATCAGTCCAGTGCTGTGT
The DNA here is from genome assembly GCF_038048845.1 of Mixophyes fleayi. Lineage (NCBI taxonomy): Eukaryota > Metazoa > Chordata > Amphibia > Anura > Limnodynastidae > Mixophyes > Mixophyes fleayi. The sequence goes on from NC_134402.1 coordinate 360,532,674, forward strand.
CCTTGCTGAGTCCAGTGGTGCATCAGTCCAGTGCTCTGTCCTTGCTGAGTCCAGCGGTGCATTTTGTCCTGTGCTTTGTTCTGCAAAGTGCATATTTCTTTCAAAAGTATTAAAAATACTTCCATAAAAAGAAAAAAAAAGAAAAATTCTACAAAAATCCTTTTAAATTAATATAAAAAAAAATCAAAAAAGTCCTTGCTGAGTCCAGTGGTGCATCAGTCCAGTGCTCTGTCCTTGCTGAGTCCAGCGGTGCATTTTGTCCTGTGCTTTGTTCTGCAAAGTGCATATTTCTTTCAAAAGTATTAAAAATACTTCCATAAAAAGAAAAAAAAAGAAAAATTCTACAAAAATCCTTTTAAATTAATATAAAAAAAATAATCAAAAAAGTCCTTGCTGAGTCCAGTGGTGCATCAGTCCAGTGCTGTGTCCTTGCTGAGTCCAGTGGTGCATCAGTCCAGTGCTCTGTCCTTGCTGAGTCCAGTGGTGCATCAGTCCAGTGCTCTGTCCTTGCTGAGTCCAGTGGTGCATCAGTCCAGTTCTCTGTCCTTGCTGAGTCCAGCGGTGCATTTTGTCCTGTGCTTTGTTCTGCAAAGTGCATATTTCTTTCAAAAGTATTAAAAATACTTCCATAAAAAGAAAAAAAAAGAAAAATTCTACAAAAATCCTTTTAAATTAATATATAAAAAAATAATCAAAAAAGTCCTTGTTGAGTCCAGTGGTGCATCAGTCCAGTGCTGTGTCCTTGCTGAGTCCAGTGGTGCATCAGTCCAGTGCTCTGTCCTTGCTGAGTCCAGTGGTGCATCAGTCCAGTGCTCTGTCCTTGCTGAGTCCAGTGGTGCATCAGTCCAGTGCTGTGTCCTTCCTGAGTCCAGTGGTGCATCAGTCCAGTGCTCTGTCCTTGCTGAGTCCAGTGGTGCATCAGTCCAGTGCTCTGTCCTTGCTGAGTCCAGCGGTGCTTTTGTCCTGTGCTTTGTTTTGCTAAGTGCATCTTTATTTTAAAAGTATTAAAAAATCTTCCCAAAAAATTATAATTCGACAAAAATCCTTTTAAAAAAATCTAAAAAAAATATTCTAAAAAGTCTAAAAAAAATTATTGTAGTCCATTAACATTAATACTGCAATCTATTAAAAATTGTTCACTGTTCTTGCAGTATTTAAAAAATAGTACTGTAATACAACGTGTGCTGCATATAATGGAGTACCAAAATTTGGGGGATAAAGTAGGGAAAGACCAAGACCCACTTCCTCCTAATGCTGAAGCTGCTACCACTAGTCATGACATAGACGATGAAATGCCATCAACGTCGTCTGCCAAGGTCGATGCCCAATCTCCTTGTAGAAGGCATGTAAAATCCAAAAAGCCCAAGTTAAGAAAAAGTAGCAAAAAGAGAAAATTGAAAACATCTGAGGAGAAACGTAAACTTGCCAATATGCCCTTTACGACACGGAGTGGCAAGGAACGGCTTAGGCCCTGGCCCATGTTCAGCACTAGTGGTTCAGCTTCACCCAAGGATCTAAGCCCTCCTCCTCCCCCGCCCTCCAAAAAATTTAAAAGAGTTATGCTGTCAGCAACAACACAGCAAACAACTCTGCCTTCTAAACAGATGACATCACAAATCCCCAAGGCGAGTCCAAGGGTGTTGGTGGTTGCGAAGCTTGACCTTCCCATCACTGTACGGGAAGAGGTGACTCCATCCACCATTTGCAGCACACCCTCTGCATATGCTGGAAGGATGACCCACAGTGTCGCTCCAGATTTGGATAATCAAGGTGTCAAGGAGGCTATTGATGTAGCTGGCGTTGTGAAGGAACTTGATGAGGAGGATGCTGATGAGGTTACTTTAAATGAGGCACCAGGGGGGGAAAAAGTGGGTGTCCATGGGATGAAAAAGCCCATCGTCATGCCTGGTCAGAAGACCAAGAAATGCACCTCTTCTGTCTGGAGTTATTTTTACCCCAATCCGGATAACAAATGTCTGGTCATATGCAGCTTATGTAAAGCTCAAATAAGCAGGGGTAAGGATCTTGGCCACCTAGGGACATCCTCCCTTATACGTCACCTGAATAACCTTCATAGTTCAGTGGTTAGTTCAGGAACTGGGGCTAGGACCGTCATCAGTCCAGGGACACCTAAATCCCTTGGTCCTGTTGGATACACACCACCAACACCCTCCTCGTCAATTTCCTCCACGATCTCCATCAGATTTAGTCCTGCAGGCCATGTCACCAGCCAGACTGAGTCCTCTTCAATACGGGATTCATCTGAGGAATCCTGCAGCGGTACGCCTACTACTGCCGCTGCTGCTGTTGCTGCTGGTAGTCGGTCATCTTCCCAGAGGGGAAGTCGCAAGAACGCTACGTCTTTCACCAAACACTTGAACATCCAACAATCGTTTGCCATGAGCACAAAGTACGACATCCGTTGGCAAAGCGGATAACTGCGTCAATAACAGCAATGTTGGTGTTAGACGTGCGTCCGGTGTCCACCATCAGTGGAGTTGGATTTAGACGGCTGATGGAGGTATTGTGTCCCCGGTACCAAATCCCGTCGAGATTCCACTTCACTAGGCAGGCGATACCAAAGATGTACAGAGAAGTACGAACAAGTGTCCTCAGTGCTCTTAAAAATGCGGTTGTACCCACTGTCCACTTAACCACAGACATGTGGACAAGTGGTTCAGGGCAAACGAAGGACTATATGACTGTGACAGCCCACTGGGTAGATGCATCGCCTTCCGCAGCAACAGCAGCAGCTGCATCAGTAACAGCATCTCCACAACGGCTGCTCGTGCCAAGGCAGGCAACATTGTGTATTACAGGCTTTAATAAGAGGCACAACGCTGACAACCTCTTAGAGAAACTGAGGGAAATCATCTCACAGTGGCTTACCCCACTTAGAATCTCCTGGGGATTTGTGGTGTCAGACAACGCCAGTAACATTGTGCGGGCATTACATATGGGCAATTTCCAGCACGTCCCATGTTTTGCCCACACCGTTAATTTGGTGGTGCAGCATCACCTGAAGAGTGACAGGGGTGTGCAGGAGATGCTTGTGGTTGCCCGCAAAATTGCTGGACACTTTAGGCATTCTGCCAGTGCCTACCGCAGACTCGAGATACATCCAAAAAGTCTGAACCTGCCCTGCCATCACCTCAAACAAGAGGTTGTGACGCGCTGGAACTCCACCCTCTATATGCTGCAGAGGATGGAGGAGCAGCAAAAGGCATTTCAAGCCTATACAGCCACCTACGACATAGGAAAAGGAGTGGGGATGCGCCTGAGTCAAGCGCACTTGAGACTGATTTCCGTGTTGTGCAAGGTTCTGCAGCCGTTTGAACTTGCCACACGAGAAGTCAGTTCCGACACTGCCAGCTTGAGTCAGGTGATTCCCCTGATCAGGCTGTTGCAGAAGCAGCTGGAGAAAGTGAGGGAGGAGCTGGTAAACCATTGTGATTCCATCAAGCATGTAGCTCTTGTGGATGAAGCCCTTCGTACACTTTGCCAGGATGCGAGGGTGGTCACTCTTTTAAAGTCAGAGGAATACATTCTGGCCACCGTTCTCGATCCTCGGTTTAAAGCGTATGTTGTATCTCTGTTTCCGGCGGACACAAGTCTACAGCGGTGCAAAGACCTGCTGGTCAGGAAATTGTCCTCTGAAGAAGACCGTGACATGCCACCAGCTCCTCCATCAGTTTCTTCCACACCTGTGGCTGCGAGGAAATAGCTCAGTTTTCCTCAAAGACCCCCTGGCGGGGATGCTGATAACATCTGGTCCGGACTGAAGGACCTGCCAACCATTGCAGACATGTCTACTCTCGCTGCATTTGATGCTGTCACAATTGAAAAAAATGGTGGAGGATTACTTTGCTGACACCATCAAAATAGACATGTCAGACAGTCCATATTGTTACTGGCAGGAAAAAAAGGCAGTTTGGAAGCCCCTGTACAAACTGGCTCTATTTTACCTGAGTTGTTCCCCCTCCAGTGTTTACTCCGAAAGAGTTTTTAGTGCAGCGGGGAACCTGGTCAGTGAGCGGCGAAGGAGGTTGCTACCTCAGAACATTGAAAAAATGATGTTCATAAAAATGAATTCTCAAGTCCTCACTTAAGCACAGCAGTGCCCTCAAGATAATACAGAGGGACCTGTGGTTGTGGAGTCCAGTGGGGACGAATTGATAATGTGTGAGGATGAGGAAGTACACACTGAAGGGGGCCAGGAATCAGAGGATGAGGATGAGGACGACATCTTGCCTCAGTAGAGCCACTTTAATTTTATTAGTAGTTCCCAAAAAGAGGAACTGCCACTTCTATTTAATACTTTAATTCTATATGTAGTTCCCAAAAAGAGGAACTGCCCCTTCTATTTAATACTTTAATTCTATTAGTAGTTCCCAAAAAGAGGAACTGACACTTCTATTTAATACTTTAATTCTATTAGTAGTTTCCAAAAAGAGGAACTGCCCCTTCTATTTAATACTTTAATTCTATTAGTAGTTCCCAAAAAGAGGAACTGCCCCTTCTATTTAATACTTTAATTCTATTAGTAGTTCCCAAAAAGAGGAACTGCCCCTTCTATTTAATACTTTAATTCTATTAGTAGTTCCCAAAAAGAGGAACTGACACTTCTATTTAATACTTTAATTCTATTAGTAGTTCCCAAAAAGAGGAACTGACACTTCTATTTAATACTTTAATTCTATTAGTAGTTCTCAAAAAGAGGAACTGCCATTTCTATTACTACTTTCTTTCTTTCTTTCTGTATTTCAAAAAAAGAGGAACTGCCATTTCTATTACTACTTTCTTTCTTTCTTTCTGTATTTCCCAAAAAATATAACTGCGGCCTTAACTGCTATGTTGGTGTTAGACGTACATCCGGTGTCCGCCATCTGTGCAGTGGTATTCAGACCAGTTGAGGGTTTTATATACTACACTACGCAGTCCAGATAGATGCGTATCAGATATTAAACTACATTCATCGTTGGGGCCAAATCCAAAATTAATTAAAATGACCTGTCATCGTCAAAAACAAGAGGTTTTGACCCGTTAGAACTACACCCTGTATATGCTGCAGAGGATGTAGGATCCGCCATCTGTAGAGTGAAATTCTGACCAGTTAAGGTTTTTTTTATTGTGGCCCCGGTACAAAATTGGGTACCGGGACCACTACACTAAGCAGTCCAAATAGCTGTGCAGTGAAATTGAGACCAGTTTATGTTTTTTTATTGTGGCCTCGGTACCAAATTGGGTACCGGGGCCACTACACTACGCAGTCCAGAAAGCTACCTCGGTCCAACGATTTGGACTAAAAACAATATTGTGAGGTGTGAGGTGTTCCAAATACACTAGAAATTAGTGGAAATGATTGTTATTGAATGTTATTGAGGTTAATAATAGCGTAGGAGTGAAAAACTAACAAAAAACTAGATTTTAGCACTTTTTATGCTTTTTTTAATAATAAATCAGAACCCAAAACCATAAATCAGAACCAAAACCTTTCGTCAGGTGTTTTGGCAAAACAAATCAGAACCCAAAACCTCAAGCTAATCAGAACCCAAAACCCAAAACCCTAAAAGTGCCCGGTGCACACCCTTATTTCATCATCAGTTAAGCAGGTAAAAGGTCTGGAGTTGATTCTAGGTGTGACATTTGCATTTGGAATCTGTTGCTGTCGACTCTCAATATGAGATCCAAAGAGCTATCAGTGAAGCAAGCCATCATTAGGCTGAAATATCAAAACAAACCCATCAGAGAGATAGCAAAAACATTAGGTGTGGCCAAGTCAACTGTTTGGAACATTCTTAAAAAGAAAGAAAGTACCGGAGAGCTCAGCAACACCAAAAGACCCGGAAGACCACAGAAAACAACTGTGGTGGGTGACAGAAGAATTTTTTCCCTGTTGAAGAAAAACCCCTTCACAACAGTTGGCCAAATCAAGAACACTCTCCAGGAGGTAGGTGTATATGTGTCAAAGTCAACAATCAAGAGAAGACTTCACAAGAGTGAATATAGAGGGTTCACCACAAGATGTAAACCATTTGTGAGCCACAAAAACCAGATTAGAGTTTGCCAAACAACATCTAAAAAAGCCATTACAGTTCTGGAACAACATCCTATGGACAGATGAGACAAAGATCAACTTGTACCAGAGTGATGGGAAGAGAAGAGTATGGAGAAGGAAAGGAACTGATCATGATCCAAAACATACCACCTCATCAGTGAAGCATGGTGGTGGTAGTGTCATGGCGTGGGCATGTATGGCTGCCAATGGAACTGGTTCCCTTGTATTTATTGATGATGTGACTGCTGACAAAAGCAGCAGGATGAATTCTGAAGTGTTTCGGGCAATATTATCTGCTCATATTCAGTCAAATGTTTCAGAACTCATTGGACGGCGCTTCACTGTGCATCTGGACAATGACCCGAAGCAAACCAAAGAGTTTTTAAGGCTAACAGTAGAATGTTATGCAATGGCCAAGTCAATCACCTGACCTGAATCCGATTGAGCATGCATTTCCCTTGATGAAGACAAAACTGAAGGGAAAATGCAAGAACAAGCAGGAATTGAAGACATTTGCAGTAGAGGTCTGGCAGAGTATCACCAGGGATGAAACCCAGCGTCTGGTGATGTCTATGCGTTCCAGACTTCAGGCTGTAATTGACTGCAAAGGATTTGCAACAAAGTATCAAAAAGTGAAAGTTTGATGTAGGATTGTTTGGTTTGTCCCATTACTTTTGGTCCCATAAAAAGTGGGAGGCACATATAGAAACCGTTGTAGAAACAAAAAAAAAGAGCAAAATTAGGTGATTTTAGCATATTTAAGCAATTTTTCTAAAAAATACAGATCCAAAACCAAAAACACACAAGGGCGGTTTTGCCAAAACCAAAACCAAAACACAAAGCTAATCCAGATCCAAAACCAAAAACCAGTTCACGGGGGTCAATGAGCATCTCTAATACATATATATACACACACTGTGGTTGAAATGGAAATTTAAAAGTGGTGGTATGGAAAATGTGAGTATATGGAATTTGATAGTAGAAGTGACCGTATGGCATACCAATGTATACCAGTGCACTTTGACCACTGTACGTATCTATGTATATGTATAAATTACATATATAATATATATATATTAGAGATAGGCGGCCTCAGTTTCCTGAAAACCGAACCCACCCCAACTTAGCGGTTCCGAGTACCGAGCCGAGTTGGCTCAGTACTCTCGCGCCTATTTGGGTTCCAAAGCAAGGCAAAACGTCATTGTGACGTTGTCGGATCTCGTGAGTTTTGGAATCTATAAATACCGCCCTCCATGGTGATCTAGCGCCATTTGAGAGAGGGACAGAGAAAGTATAGGACAGAGTATAGAGCAGTTTGGCAGGCAAAGTGATAGAAGAGAAAGAGGAGGGTGGTAGCAGTGTTAGAGAGAGCTCCATTGCTGAATTTCTCATTGCTGAAATCCTAATATACCAGTCATTGCACTCTTTTTTTCTGAATTTGCACTACTAAGTGTACTGTGTTATCAAAATGGATTCATAGCAGTACACAGATGAGCAGGAGGAGCAAGCAGCTGTCCTGATGATAGTTATCCCTGTGCGTCATCTGGTAAAGCCTATGTAAAAGTACATAGTCTTTTGAAGTCAGGGAAAAAAAAAACACCTTTTACCATGTCGAAGAGAAAAAAAGCTGTAATCCAGGAAAAGTAACTGCCGATAAAAAAAAAATGCCAACATGCCATTCTACACACGCAGTGGCAAAGAAAGAATGAGGCCTTCGCCTATGAATGCGAGATCTAAAATTGTTACTGCGGCATCTTCTTGTAAGACTCTTGTAATCCTCTGAAAATTGCACGTTGCCCACACAAGAGAATCCATGTTGTGGGTTGTACCAATATTCATGAGAATGCTGCCTATTAATGCACTTGAAGAGAATATTATTATTGAGGCAGTTTTCATCCCCAATTTTCATGAGTTACCTAACGAACTGGTATGTTGCATTGTCATGAATATTGGTTTAGGCAACAATATGTCTGCCTCCACTATGTATAGGTGACAGTTGTTTTTCTGCCACAAACTTTGAAAAATGTTTTAATAACAAGATTTCACGATGTTTCCAAGGTGATGTATGATGTAATGTTCTTCTAATTATTTTGTCAATGAAGTCTCTTAAAAAAATACAGAATAATGTGGAACCATATTGTTAAGGGAATGTTAATAGAAACTAAGGACCTGATTGAGTGAGATGTACGCCCATTTGTGTAGCGTATCTGCATTTTTCTTGTATTGTGCACGCTCAGAATGTGAAAGTAACTATGGTTATTCAGACCTGCAACTTTAGGACACTCCTTATGTCTGAAGACGCATGACGGGGAGGGAAGGAGTGTTCTAACGCAGGCAATGTACAGTAAAGGTATGTTCGAGCAATTGGTTATGGATTCAGACTTGGGATATAGTCGCAGATATGACTGATGGTATGGTATTAAGCATAAACTCTTCACCCCTCCCTCTCTCTTCAAAGCCTCTCGGTAAATGTAAGAAACAGAGAGGTATATCTTTAAGTTAATGACTAAAAACATTTATTGGATAAAAACATAGATGTTCCTACTGCGGAGTAAATGGTATTCAGCATATCATGTGACCTTGAAAATGATCCAATAAATAGGATCCAAAGGCGTCGGTGATTTCAATTATGTCTCTCCGATGTTTTTCTACCGAGACAAGATCCATCCAGACCTAGATGCCAGGGAAGGTTTAGTCTGTCAGGTTGCTTTTCTAATATACTACAGTTAACATCCGGACGCAGCTGATTTCTCTTCAATGACCATCTGTGTTTCTTTTACCTGCTGGAATGGCTTTAACCTGATTACCATTTACTCCGCGGTAGGAACATCTATGTGTTTATCCAATAAATGTTTTTAGTTATTACCTAAAAGATATACCTCTCTGTTTCTTACATTTACCGAGAGGCTCTGAAGAGAGAGGGAGGAGTGAAGAGTTTGAAGTGCCACGCTTACTTTGAAGTGCCACGTTTAAAGACTCTACGGTGTAAGTAGATTTGACTGTGGGGGATCCCACAACACACGCAATTTACTTACCTGAAATTTATTTGTTATATATGGTGGAACATCTATCAATTGTATTGATTATATGTTCAAAATCATTATCGTTGGAGAACAATTTCTTTCTATATACTCACCTTATTGTTGCTATTGGGGAGTATACACTGTTGTTTCATACAGTATTACACTATCAATATTTTTTTTCCTTCACATGGTCTGATTGCTATCAGAAAAATTCAAAGATCGTCTGAGAGGAATTGAATACCGTACCACCAGTCGATATAAGTATTTTTTCTGTTTTTTATATATTTTGTTTACTCTATTGGTTCTGTTCAGGAAACCACAGCGCAGAAAAGTGACTCACATTTTTTTATGATATTTAACTTTGGTGTGTAGTTCTAGTTCACTGATCTGCAGAAGTGGCATATGTAGCGCTGTAAGGGTATTATACTTTCTATTACATGATTGGATATTCGCCATTTCTGTGTTTACAAATCTGAAGCAAGCTGTATTTTTTCTGTATATGATCATGGGCTTCTGTGGATCCCTTGATCTTCTCTCCTGCCTCTTTTTAACTTGAATTGCTTATCATGTTTAAAGCCCTTGTATGTTATTTGTTTGTGCCATGGTCTCCCTCAATGTACAGTGCTGTGTAATTTGTCAGCACTTTATAAATAAAGCATAATAATAATAATTGTGAGCTATGGATAGACTTAGGCTGCCAGCGCCAAGAACCACAGCGAGAGATGTCTTGGTTTCAAGTAATTTGGTGGAGTTGCTAAAAACCCTTGTTTGCTGTATGATAGGGTCATTTTCTTTGGTATACATCATTTTTTTTATGTTGCAAATTAATTTTGACAAGTATAGGAGGCCTTGATGGAAAATATCTTAAAGATATATTTTGTGGCTTATAATTAAATATAAAAATCATAGAGTTTTATATAGTCTTGTACTGATGATCTCCCTCTTTAGTATTTAGTTTTTTTGTAAACTGTTATTACTGTTGTTCACATAAAGGATTAACCTGTGCCTAAAAACATCCTAAACAGCCAGAGTAACAGCATACAAGTACAAAACAGTTAACACATAATAAAACACAGTGTGAATATTACTAATTATTATATTCTATTTTCTTTGTTGAACAGATCTGTCTTTCTCACTCCCCAAGATCTGCTCCATTTCAAAACAATAACAAACACTTGTACACACAAATTACAACAGTGCCAACAAGCACTCTGTTGACTAAACAACAGATAAATCTGTTTCCTCAATAAATGAATTTGCTGAAGGGCTTCTAGAGGCACATATTTCTTCCACTAGTCTTATTGACTACTATAGCTTTAGTTATGAACATACCTTCAGTTAAGGATAAATCCAGCTATTGAGTGTGTAGTTGGTTAACATATGCATGCAGGGCCGCCGAGAGGGGGGGGGAGCGGGTACATTTTACCCGGGCCCGGCCATGCCAGGGGGCCCGGGCCGGGCCCTTGCTGCTATTTTTTGTCATTTATTTTTTTTTTTTTTTGTATTTTGCGTATTTTTATTTTTTTAAAAAAAAAATTCCCGCGGGGTAGGGGGAGGGGGGGGGGGGGGCGTTGGTGGGGGGAGCTATAAGAAATAAAAAAAAAAATAAAAAAAATCAATACTCACGTGACCGCGGCGCCGCGTCCCTCCTCTCCTGTCTTCTCCATTCACACTGACTGTCGGGCGTGACGTCATCAAGTCACGCCCGGCAGTCAGTCAGTGAGGAGCGCCGCAGCCTGACAAGACCAAAGAAGAAGAAAGAAGAGAAGACAGAAGAGAAGAGAAGAAAAGAAAGAAGCTGACAAAAGGTAAGGAAAGAAACTGAGAGGCACAGAGGAGGAAAAGAGAGGGACAGAGGAGGAAAAGAGAGGGACAGAGGAGGAAAAGAGAGGCACAGAGGAGGAAAAGAGAGGCACAGAGGAGGAAAAGAGAGGCACAGAGGAGGAAAAGAGAGGCACAGAGGAGGAAAAGAGAGGCACAGGGGAGGAAAAGAGAGGCACAGAGGAGGAAAAGAGAGGCACAGAGGAGGAAAAGAGGGGCACAGAGGAGGAAAAGAGGGGCACAGAGGAGGAAAAGAGAGGCACAGAGGAGGAAAAGAGGGGCACAGAGGAGGAAAAGAGGGGCACAGAGGAGGAAAAGAGAGGCACAGAGGAGGAAAAGAGAGGCACAGAGGAGGAAAAGAGAGGCACAGAGGAGGAAAAGAGAGGCACAGAGGAGGAAAAGAGAGGCACAGAGGAGGAAAAGAGGGGCACAGAGGAGGAAAAGAGGGGCAGAGAGGCACAGAGGAGGAAAAGAGGGGCAGAGAGGCACAGAGGAGGAAAAGAGGGGCAGAGAGGCACAGAGGAGGAAAAGAGGGGCAGAGAGGCACAGAGGAGGAAAAGAGGGGCAGAGAGGCACAGAGGAGGAAAACAGCGGCAGAGAGGCACAGAGTTATAAAAAAAAGGGGCAAAGAGGCACAGAGTGAATAAAAAGGGGGGAAAGCAGCATGGAGGGCGCAGTGTAGTTGTGATGGGGCTTGTTGCAATGTAGTGTGTGTGCGGTAGGTGGTGGCTAATTAATGGGCGCTATTTTGTTTGTAGGGTGATGGTGAGGCAATTTAATAGTGGGGATTATTAATTTAAGATGGGGTGATTTGGGGCCTATTGAATGTGGAGGTGAGTTTGGGGAGGATGAGGTCTATTTATTAAATGTGACTATGAATTATTTAATGGCAGTGATGGTTGCGGGAAATAGGTATTGCTAGGCTGTTTGCATGACGGGAAATAGGTTTATTTATTACATGTGAATTCTATTATTTTAATGTTGGGGCTGGAGGAAGGCCTAATTATTAATCGTGGGTGCTATTGATTTAACGCTGCGTCTGACTGAAATTTTCTAAATGTAGCCATTTTTTTCCCAAATAGGTCCTTCTACATTCCAAGATCCAGGCAAGCCACAACTAAAGAAACCAGCAGCCTCGGGTGGAGAAAGTGAGAAGAACAGGTAGGACAGAGCAGCATAGTGTGTGAAATGTTGTGATTCTAGTAGGGACAATGCCAATGTTTGGTGAGCCCAGTGGGCGCAGGCCAAGACTGAACTGTTTGTGTACACACTGCATTCTTTGTATACTACACTGTGGTGCTGGATGTCTTAAAAGTCAGGAGTGCTTGGACATATGTGACGCTGTGGTGAATTCAGGACCTAGTGATTTTGATGTGCTAGCTATGCGCCCAACGGTGCATTGCCACGGCCCCAAATGTATGACCACATTCCCGAAAATTTTTGCACCGTCGTTAGGCTAGCCACGCCCCAATGGCGCATTGACACGCCCCTGAATGTATGACCAAACCCGCGTCGTGTTTTTTGCGCCGCCGTTAGGCGGCGCAAAAAATTTTTAGGGCTTACTCAACTATGGGGGGGCCCCATGAGTTTGTTGTACCCGGGCCCTGAATTCCTCTTGGCAGCCCTGTATGCATGCATAGCACCTTCACAATATGAAGACTCATTGGTGAATGATGATGATGTGAAAGGTCATTATGTAAAATCAGAATGTATTATAGCATTGTTATGCACAAAGTATACATAAGACGTGGCAAATAGTGTGTGTATTGGGGGCTGCAAAGGACAGGGAATCATTTGCAATATAAGATATTCAGCATCACTTAAATCCCTTTCGATATTTATTACATTTTCTGACGTTGTATGTGGAGGCTGAATAATTATATAGTAATGCTTTCAGAGATTCTGTAGGATTTTAAGACCAAATCTCCATGGATACTGGTCTCTGAAATCCTCTGTTTCTATAGCAGCATTATTGTGAACTGACACATTAGTTATTGCACCAAATTGACATGGAGGAATGCAAAGCCAGCAGTGCCACATAATTTGGATAAGATGAACCTCTATCTGCAAATACTGTAACCCCATAAAAATGTGTGACAGTTGTGAACCATAAACCTTGTATTTCTTGATATACAAAATGTACAATTATTCTTATTAGTATCATGTTGAACATCACAATACACATCCAGTTATGTCTTTATGTTGCTAATTTACATTGTTTAACCCTTTGCTTATATCCCTCCCATTTGCTGTAGTGTTACTTTTGTAATAACTTGTTGTGCACATAGGGCCTGATTCATTAAGGCATGCAAAAGGAAAGTAATGTGCATTTTGTTTTGATTTTTAAAAATGCACATAATTCAGGCATACGCATGACCATATTCAACTACAAGCGGATCTGAAGAGACTGTCTAGGTACACTCTGCATATATGGTACTTGCCATATTGAGACAGACACAACACGCTGCAGGATACGAATAATACTTATGTGCTATATAAAGCCCCAGCAGAGCGACATTAAAAAGACATTAAGCTTTGAATTTTTTTTTTCCAACCAAATACATTTATCTAGATATTCTCAATGCATACTGTATATAAAATTACTTTACTGTTGCTTCTTATTGCAGTCAAACGCTCTGGCATGCATATGCGACTGTCCCCACTGCCCTGTAGCTGGTGCAAATGGTACCACTGAAAAACACGTACCTTAGAGATGCCCAAGGCTTGAATCAGACACTGCTGCACACGCTCGACCTGGGCAATGCCTTTCTAGAGGTGCTAGGGCGTTTGTGTAAAATCTGACCTGTGGTCCTCTTACCTGTCTGGTATAAAGCCCAAATCATTGTATACAATCAAGCTCACAATGTGAAGTATATAATACGTTTACTATTATACAATATGCCCATTATATCATGTTCATATTTTAAGTATAGCTATCATTAATATAAGCACAATGCAGAGTGTATTCATACAGATGTATTCACTGTCTGATATAAGTTGGCTACAGAGGTTGCAATGTCATGATTGGTATGGATAACATGCCCCACACATATAGAGAAACTCTGTCTACAGTGGTGACCTGCATCATGGCTTCTTCAATGCAAGATTTTGCATTGGATTTTCAATTGTTGTCATATAATCATCATTTTATGTTGTATTTTCCTGAATGTTAGAACTTAGAGTTTACATTATGTATTTTTTTTACATGTTCTTTTTTTATAATTGGCTACGTGGACTTTAATGCACTCCCCAAACAATGAATGAACAATAGTTTGCATAGTAGTAACCATCTTCAAATTTTTCCGCATCTTCAAATTCTTTAATATCATTTTTAGCTCCTCTCCCAAAATTAGTGTGTCTCAAACACTGCTGAAAATGTATCCTTTGCATATATGTTTCATAATGTCCAATAGTTGGCTTATTTGCTATTGTATTACGAAAGAAGACTGGAGTCTAAACTCTGTAACATCAACTCCCTAACTTTCTGGACTGGCCAGGTTATGAAGATTTGAAAAAAAGCTTTGTTAGATAGTACAGTTGATAGTGAAAGCTGTTAGCTACATAGTGTGATCCAATTTACTAGATGGCCAAAATAATGTGGACATCCCTTCTAATTAGTGTTTATGCCCACTTCAGCCACACCCATTGCTAAAGGTGTGTAAACTGACGTCAGACACTACTGCTGGAGAGCTGTCCATTCAGAAGGAGGTCTTGTCAGCCTTCTGCTGCCATCGGATATCTGCAGAGTCAATTTTCAGGTAAGTCTGTGTATTGAAAAAGCTAACTAAGCGAAACGCGCGTTGGCGTTCGCTCTATGTGTCTCTAAAACTAATATGTAGATAGCGCTCTATATTTATTTAGTCCTTACAGACTTACCAAATTAAATTTAAATGATAGCGATGTGTGGGGCTCTGGGGACACCATAGCGACTAGCGCTTCTCTATTTAGGGTCAGAGGACTGAAGCATAAGATACTAGCATTTAGATAGATTACAAATGCTATGTGTTACTAATCTCAGTGGAGACAGTTTACAGGCTAATTAGACTCACATAGAAATGTTAATGTGAGCGCTCACTAATGTTTGAACCTTTATGAATCACAGGTGATAACGGAGATATAATTAACTGTGGGGTTTTGTAGTGAACAATACCATCATATGACTCAGGATTAAAGGATTTATGAGCTACTAATCTCTGCACAAACTATTAGCATGTGTGATAACACGGATAGCAGATATAATCTCCATTTTTGTTTAGCCTTGTATACTAAGAACCATAGCAGGCACAGTCTCTAAACCTGTCAGACTTATACATACTTAATCATATTACTAAGTGTATCCCCTTGTTGGGACAGAGTATAGTTTGATGGCTTATATTGCCTTCATTTTTTCAGATAGACAATGAACTTGTTATTAATGGAAATGCTCATACTATACAACTGATACATACCAGCTATACTACTTGACTATACTATATTTCTGTCCTTGAGAATTGTATTAGAACAGTGATTAGGGTTCTAATTTATAGGAGAATATTTAACTTGGTAGTCTATGATATCCACTATGATAAGATAGACAGAGGATAGATATCTTTACAAATATACCTCCGCATTAGAACCTGATATTTGCCCACTGACCCTTCAATTTATATCATATTATATGATTTATTAGCCCTAAGAATTTGACCATAGAGCGATTGTTGCAGTTGATTTGCAACTTTTAATTTCACTATTTTTGTTTTCTTTTAATTATTTCGCGTAGCTTTCTTTTTGCTAGGATGTGTGTATTTTAACATATACCAATAAAGATTTGCTTTTTATCATATACATCTCTATTAACCTCGTATCCTAGAGTGCCCCACTTTATAACCTCTGTTCTGTCTCTTCTTGTTACCTATAAGTCTGTGTATTTTGCAGTCAGTTTTCCTGAAATAGTTTTTTTTTTTGTAGGTTTTCTCTGTGTTGGATTTCTTGTCATCGCTGGAGCGTACCCAACCCGTCCTCGGTTGCAGCAGTCACTACAAAGTTCCAAACTCGATCTGGAAGCAATGTTAGCACAAGAATGGTTTGTCTGGAGCTTCATGGATTAGGTTTCCATGTCTGAGTGGCCACATGTAAGCCTTAGATCATGCGCAATGCCTTAGATCATTCACTGGAATGCTGTAAAGCACAGAGCCATTGGACTCTGGAGCAGTGGAAATGCATTCTCTGGATTGATGAATCATGCTTCACCATTTGGTCATTAGACAGATGAATCTGGGTTTGGCAGATGCTAAGAAAATGATTCTTACTCCAAATCATACTGTCAAGAGTAAAGTTAGGTGATGGGGAAATAATGGTCTGGGACTGATTTTCATAGTTTGGTCTGTGCCCCTTAGTTCCAGCTAAGAGAATTTTTAATACAACACCATGAATTGTGAAATGCGTGCTTTCATCTTTGTGGTAACCACTTGGGTAAGGTCCTTTCCTGTTTCGGTAGGACAATGCCTTGTGCACAAAGCAATGTCCATCAAAAATTGTTTTCGGAGTTTGGTGTGGAATAACTTGACTGGCCTGCATAGGGCCCTGACCTCATCCCCACTGAACAACTTTGGGATGAATTGGAACACAGGCTGTGAGCCAGGGCTTATTGCTCAGCATCAATGTCTGACCTCACTAATGCTCTTGTGGCTGAATAGTTACGAATCCAAAGTCTAGCGGAAAGCCTTTCCAGCAGAGTTGAGGCAGTTACAGCAGCAGCAAAGGGAAATCAACTTCATAGTATTGCCCATGGTTTTGGAATGAGATGTTCAACAAGCACATATGGATGTGATGTTCAAGTGTCCAGATACTTTTGGCCAGAAGATGCACCCCTCTCCCTCCCCCCAGTTTTTGATGCTTGTGCCACAGTCTAAGTAATGTCTCAAAAGTTGGTGTGGCTATGACTGTCAAAATTAAAATAGACAAAAATGCCACTAGCTCCAGACTAGAGAAAATATAGCCAAAATTCATGATGTATATTAAAAACCAACCATAGCGTGAAACTGTCACACAGAATGGAGGCATCCATTTTGTTGGCTCTTCTTATATACAGCTCATCAATTTGCAAGGAGCCAGTGCCATCGCTGAGGCATTGCCATACTAATATTCATATGGTACTGGTGAATAGGATACATTTTCATAAATATTGTTCTTAAAATGGGTGACAGGTCTACTTTAAATGTAGTATTCTGTGATTTTTACCATATGTGTACTAATGATGGACATGCAAATGAATTATTAATTTAGTGCAATTAGAGGTACAAGTGTCAGTTTTATGAATTGCTATTTGTCTGTAGCTGTATAATATAGAGGTTTATTTATTTTTAAAAGCTATTTTGAGGTAATAAATACTTTATTGCTGGCCTCATGCAGTAAGAGTTACCTTACTGCTTTGCCGGTTTAGCCTGTGCACATGCGCTTGCTGGATTATGTATGCACAGTGGAAGTACAGATAGGGCTTTAGTTCCACTTAGTAAAAATAAAAAATTAACATTTAAAAAAAGAAAATGTTTAATTTGTTTGAAAAACATTTGTATTTATTCCCTAAAATGCTGTATTCAGACAATATATATAGTTTTTATTGCTTTTGGTCTGTTACCGCCATACTGAGATGAGATGTTAAATACACATCCCTATGCAAGGGCATAGAGAAGCCTTCTGCGGTGAAAGCTAGTGAAACTTACCACCAGCAGGCTTATAGTCTAGATAACCCTCTTCACAAACTTCACTTTTCATAAATATGTTCCATAAGTACAGTATTTAGCACTTTTATATTAAATACATTTGGCTTAATTCAGGAAGGGAAACATGTTTCAGTCTAATGTCTACCTAAGTGATGGATTGAGAGACGTCTCGGCGTTTGACAGCCAAATAGAAATATGGAAAGATATTTATCAGCCAGAGGAAATGAGTATTCATGATTACTGTCATTAACACTTCAGCAGCGGCATATGTGATCTGGTTGTCAGACCATTAATTACATTTCCCTTTACATGAAGCAGGTGACAGAATATTACTTTTAGCTCTTAATTCTGCCCTTCAGTCAAACCTTTCTGTAACGTGCTTACACACAGGCCTAAACTTTTTAATAACAGTACATGTATGAAGACACCAGGGCCTGTAAATGAGATATATCAGCGTTAGTAGCCTGTACCTCTGTGATAGATTGATGGTGTTTGGATATGTATCTATTCTTGACTCCCAACTATCTTTAAAACCTGTTTTAGATATAGGTGGTCATTTACGAAGTGAAAAATCAAGCTTCTGTACTGCCATGCACCTCGATTTGCACACCAAAGTACATAGGTTTGCAGGACAAGATGGCAGCGTTTGTGAACGATCAGAAGGGTGCATTGACTGAAGGGAAGAGTTGGGCGAGGTGAGGGTGCTCCTCTTTGCAAAGTGCAGAGACGTGCACCTGCTTGTCTAGTTTTGCAGAACAGTGCAGGAACATGAATTCATTTTGCGAACTGATTATTGTAACAAAATAAAGGAGTAGAAAGGGCTCATTTGTATGGGGATCATTGCTGTGTGGAATGGAGCCCAGTCATTTTAACTCTGAAAAAGGATTTTAATTTTGTACCAGCAGGGCAGGCACAAGCCTGAGTGACATTTATTTAGCGCTTTTATGTGTCCCTTCTGTGCATGGGGTACCGGCCACCCTGGGGATTTATATTAAACACCTAATTTCTCGGATGTCTTTTAAATAATTTTAAATTAGCCCGAGACCTTCCATAGTGATGCTGCCAGCATCTGCTCTACAACATCAGTAATAGGCTGGGAGAGTGGCACCCACATTAGTAATAGGCTGGGAGAGTGTCACTGTGTGGTGTTGTCATGTGTGCGGAATTCTGAGGTGGATAGCACCTGAGAGGGTGGTGCACCTTGTACCCTTCCATCAGCCCTGCAAACCCTACATTATAGTTCAGACTTCCTCCAATTATATTAAGCTTTTTGTGAACCAAGTCTCTTTCTTAAGCTCAGTTATGTTGATCTTCATATGTTAGGGCCCTGGTTGAAAAATAGATAAGTGCAAATCATATCCTGAAAAGCAGAGCAGTGAGTAAACCCCCCCCCCTCCTTCTCCAAACAGCATTGACATTAAATTGACAGCACCCATGTTTAAAAATTAGACCTTGTTCCCCCTAACCAGTCCTGGCATTAACTAGTATTCATATGTGACACAGAGTTAGCTGTGCAACTGCACATTCAACAGGATAGGAGAAAACCTATTTCTCCCCAAACCCTCCGACTACCATCAGTGCCCAGGATCTTGCTTCCTATTTCAAGGACAAGATTAATAATATCAGACTTGAAATGGTATCGTCTCTCTCGACTAGCAATCAGCTCAATTCCTTCCCAGCATCCCCTGACATCCTCTCTTCATTTGATCCCACAAATAAAGAGGAAGTTTCTACTCTCTTCTCATCTTCCTACTCTACCTCCTGTCCTCTTGATCCCATACTCTCACAAATTGGTAGGTCCCTGTCTCATGTGCTCATTCCACCTCTAACTAAAATCTGTAATCTATCTCTCTCTACTGCTATTTTTCCATCACTATACAAGCACGCAGTGACTACTCCTATTCTAAGAAAAACTAAATTCTGACGCAAACTCTCTCTCAAATTACCGTCCCATCTCACAGCTCCCATGCCCCTCCAAACTTCTCGAGCGAATTGCCTACACTCGCCTCACATGTTTCCTTTCTGTAAACAACCTATTGGATCCTCAGTCAGGCTTTCGCTCTCAACACTCCACAGAGACTGCGCTGACCAAGGTTGTCAATGATCTGATTGCAGCAAAATGTAAAGGCCATTACCCTTTTCTGATTCTCCTGGATCTCTCTGCTGCATTCGACACTGTTGATCACTCTCGCCTCATACAAACACTACAATCCCTAGGTATTCAAGACTCTGTCCTATCCTGATTCTCAACCTACCTATCTAATCACTCTTTCAGTGTTCATTTTTTTGGATCCACCTCTGCTCTGCTTCCTTTATCAGTTGGAGTACCACAAGGCTCAGTCCTAGGTCCTCTGCTATTCTCTATCTACACCACATGTAAAGGAAAACTAATAAGTTTCTTTGGATATCAGTTTTATCTCTATGTGGACAGGGCCGGATTAAGGGAATGGAGGCCCCTGGGCTAAGGGGGCCTCCATTCCCCCGTGAGCATCCCTCCCTGGAGAGGCCCCCCCCATGAGCCGAGCCGCCCCCAGTCCCCAAGGCACTTACCTCCTTCTCCTGGCATTGCAGTCCTTCCCCGGCGTGCTGTACGCTCCTTACTGAGGAGATCCCGTGAGAGTGAGACTAACAAGATCTCCTCAGTAAGGAGACTAGAGCGCGCCGGGAAAGGACCGCAGCGAATGTGCTCAGCAGCATTGATCGGGCCCGGGGCGCCCCCGACCGATCAATAATGCTGCTGAGCACTTTCAAGGACCCCCTGGATGCCCGAGGCCCCTGGGCTGTAGCCCAGTTAGACCTCGGGTTAATCCGGCCCTGTATGTGGATGATACACAAATTTATCTTTATTCTTCTGATCTCTCACCATCTGTGTTGTCTTGCATTACTGTCTGTCTTTCTGGCATTTCATCTTGGATGTCCTCTCACCAACTCTCAAACTCAATCTTTCAAAAACAGAATTAATAATATTCCCACCCAAAAACAGAAGCTTCCTGCCTGACATTTCTATTTATGTTGATAACGTGACCATTAATCCCACCCCACAAGCTCGTTGGCTAGGTGTAATCCTTGACTCACAACTATCATTTATTCCCCACATCGACTCTATATTTAAATCATGTTACATACATCTAAAGAACATTTCCAGAATACGCACATATCTCACACAAGACACTGCAAAAACCTTAATTCATACACTCATCATCTCCCGCATCGACTATTGCAATTCCCTCCTTACTGGTCTTCCCAAAGTCAGACTTGAACCTCTACAATCTATTCTGCCTGCAGCGGCTAGATTGATTTTCTTTGCAAACCGTTCTTCCTCTGCTGAGCCACTCTGTCAGTCTCTACATTGGTTGCCTGTATTTCAACAAATCCAATATAAAATTCTGCTATGAACATACAAGGCCATCAACAAAATTGCACCAACATACATCTCCTCACTTGTCTCAAAATATCTCCCAACTCGACACCTCTGTTCTGCACAAGATCTGTGTCTCTAAGACTTTCCTCTAGTCTTCAAACCTTCAAGTGTTCTCTGAAAACCCACCTCTTCAGACAAGCTTATAATATTTCTCAACCAGCAGCTTAATCTCCCTAGGTTGCCACTCTCTACACAGCTAACACAAGACAACAACCCTCTGACCAACAATGGTGCATGCTGTGTGACTGATCACACAACCCACTCAATACTTTTACGTTTGCATTCTAGCTGGTTCAGTGTGGAATATGATGTAGCACGTGCCCTTGTGTTTCAAACTCCCATTGTCCCATAGATTGCAAGCTTGCGAGCAGGGTTCTCTTACCTCTCTGTCTGTATGTTTTACCCAGTATTGTTTTATTAATGTTTGTTCCCAATTGTAAAGTGCTACGGAATTTGCTGGCGCTATATAAATAAATGATGATGATAGCCCCCACATAACATTAATGCCCCCCACCAGTCTCACTACAACATTACTCTAGACTCCTCCAGCCCACACATCAGTCCAAACATAACATTACCACTCTATACCAGTTCCCATGCGTCATAAATCCCCAGCAACATTCCCCACATAAAATTAACCACACACAACAGTCCCTGCATTATATTAACACCCCCTCCCCCAAACACACTTACCTGCTCTTCAGAATGCTGTGCAGGCAGTCTCTGTCTACATCCAGAAGTCATAGAGCAGGGAATTCTGGGCTCCAAAAAATGGGTGGGGGGCAGGTCCATAAAATAGTTTTGTGGCTTTATGTTTGCAGATACACCGGGACAAAAAATAGCATATGCAAATAGTAAACATGTCATTACAAAATCCGTCTGACTATCACTTGAAGACTATCCCATCATTAATGAAAAATTTTCTCCTAATATAAGTTATGGTTTAGTCCCATTTGCAGTGTCTTGAAAAAATATTCATATGTTACCCCTTTTTCACACATAACAATCTCTCAGTCTGGAATAATTGTTTCTGAGGTTTTTAGAATCGGAATTTTTATTTCGGAATATCAAATTCATTATCAGAGTCCCCCAGAAATGAAAAATAATAGTAAACTATAAGTAATAAAAAAGAAAAAATGTTTATTAATAATAAAATAAAATTGTAATATCATTTAATAATAATTCACCCCTCTCCCCTTGTTTAATCCATCTGTGGGAGCAGTTAAAGCCAGTCCTTTTGGCTAAGTCTCTATTAACACTGTACGGCGTACATTCCTCCTTGCAAATTTTCTCAAGCTGTGCTGGAATAGTTGGGAGCAGCAATGGATTAAGGTCAGGACATTGATTGGTCCACTTAAGGACATCTATTTTCTTTTAAGCAACTGTAGTGTTCCTCTTGCGGAATGTCTTGGACGATTGTCCTTTGAAAAGTCGAATAATCTCCCAGTTTGTGTTTTTTGGCAGATGGTGACAGGTATTTAATTTTTTTCCAGGACTTGTCTGTAATGTATGCCTAAGGGCTAGATTTGCTAAGCTGCGGGTTTGAAAAAGTGGGGATGTTGCCTATAGCAACCAATCAGATTCTAGCTTTCATTTTGGAGAAGGTACTAAATAA
Source organism: Mixophyes fleayi (assembly GCF_038048845.1). Taxonomy (NCBI): domain Eukaryota; kingdom Metazoa; phylum Chordata; class Amphibia; order Anura; family Limnodynastidae; genus Mixophyes; species Mixophyes fleayi. The sequence continues at coordinate 360,555,313 of NC_134402.1, forward strand.
ATGAAAGCTAGAATCTGATTGGTTGCTATAGGCAACATCCCCACTTTTAAAAACCCGCAGCTTAGTAAATCTAGCCCCAAATCTTAATTTTCCCATTGATTTTACAATATTGTCTGTCTCTCCCTGTTGTATAGTGTTTCAGGTTTCTGCACAGTGTTCAATTTGTTCCATATATAGTACTTATCCGTCCAAGCCACTGAATTTTGTAGCTTGTTCTGTGTTACAGTTGGCCTCACAGTAGCTTCTCTGATAAGTACTCTTCTTTTCTGGCCACGAAGTTTAGGGAGGTGGCCTGTTTTAGGCGGTGTGGTTGTAGTGTTATACATCTTCCATTGCATTGACACCAGAAGGGTGGATTGCAATGGTCTTGTACCCTTCACCAAATTTGTGCCCCTTCATAATCCTATCTCTGACTCGTTTGGAATGCTCTCTTGTCTTCATTTTGATTTTTTCTTTGTTTTGTTCTACGTCTCTATTATGCTGTAGCATGTCACAGATAGGGGCATGAATATTTACAAAAGTATTGACAAAAGATAACCCATTGATATTTTTGGTGAAGTCAATGAACAAATGGGGCTTGATATTTCCAAACGCATTCAAATCCAAGTGTATCTCAAGATACATTTCGATTAGAATTTGGATGGAAGTGTGTTCTGGCATATGTAGACACACAACAGACTGCAATATACGCTCATGCGTATGTACAATAAAAGGTCAAATCAGACCGCATAAAAAAACAACTAGAATATTCATTTATAGAAATATTTATTATAAAAATGTATTTTTTGCATTAAATAAATAAAGATTGGAGAAAAAAAAGAAAAATTGTAGTGCTACACCCTACGTCTGTTGCAGTTGTATTCTCTATTTATGACAGTAGTGTCTTTCTCTGACAAAAATTTCCAATATATAGATGGAAATAGAGTTCTTATCCGAGGATTGTGTATATCTTGCCTCCCGTTGGTAGAGACTATGTCTTCCTGAGCATGGTATTGTCTGCTTCCAGGATATTTAAAACGGTTTCCTTCCAAAGAATTTCTGTTTATTAATACAACAAAGTGCCAAGAGCAAGTAGTTCCTTGATCTTGATTCAAGCGTGTTTGCTGCTTTATCAATGTTAGAACAATACCAGAGTTCTGGTTTTCTGTGTATATACTCTGTGTGTGTGTGTGTGTTACATTGTGAAACCCTTAGCGGTTTTCAGATGTAAGTCTCCCCAATCAGGCAGTTTTCTTAAGGTATCCCGATATCAGTTGAAAAACTGCTTTCCTGTCCAATGGAAAATCCTAATATGTGCTGGTAAATATCTTACCAACGCGTTTCACCTGCTTCTTCAGGGATAACATTATTGGACTGTAGCAATCTTTAGCCCTCCTATAGGGTCCAGGTGTTAATTCTCTCTTTCTATTGGGCATATGCCCCCACCAATGATTCTTAGGGGGTTGTGTCTTGGGCAATTTCATCTGGTCTACACTGATGTGTAGAATAGAAATATGTTTTATTGATAGTGTGGTGTGTCCTTATGAAGTGTTTGAGTAAAATAAGTTAATGTTCCTAATTTCTTTTTTTATGGGCCGTGATTTGAAATAATTTATGAAAGAATTATGTTTCAAGGAGAACATCTCCTAAAACATATCTATAATGTCTAGTATCTATCTATTGAGGTGGTGCATGTGCAAATATTGGCCTGTGGTTATGTCAATAAAGGAACCTCCATTACGTATATTGTTCTTTCTAGTGAGGTGTCTCTTCAGGCCTATCTTTCTAGAGGATATTGTCTGTTTATCAGCCCTATGTTTAAGATGGCTTTGGATGAGCCTTTAGTATTATGAGTTAGAATCTGTGGGTCCCTACAGGGTATAGTTTCAGGTAGATGTGCACCTGCACCTAGACTCCACTACGGCAAAAGGAGGTTTTTACCACTATGGAAGGTACTTGAATTGTAGGACACATCGATAAAAAAAACATAAGTACATTTACTTTACATCAGACCAAACAAACTTACAAAATTAATACCATTTTGACATGTTAAAGCAATGTGGTAATATACCTCACTCAATACGTGGGGAGAACAATAAGACCCCTCAAAATAAGGCTTGCAGAACATCCTAAAGGGAATAGAGAAGCACAACTTACAGAATCACTTCAAAAACACAACACAATTGTGACACAACATAACTAAAGATTGTAGCAATGAAGAAAGCAAAACGGGAGAGGAGGGGACTATGTAAATAAGATAAACAAAGAAGAGCTCAAATGGATTTTCATACTCAAAACCATGAGTCCCAAAGGATTTACCTTAGACAAGGAGGCACAATCAATAATATCCAAAGAATAAGTAGACTGAAATCTAGACTCCTGAGTCTCATCACCCATTAACCACAATGTATGGTTTTAGATGATGCAAGACCCCTATACAACAGTATGTGGATAGATTTTCACAATTTATATCTACCTGCAACCATACCATGTGGGAACCCCCAGAGTCAACCTCATAACGCTAAGGGCTTATCCAAAACCACTTCAAACATAGGGCTGATAGACAAACAATATCCTCTAGAAAGATAAGCCTTAAAAGAAACAGTGAGGTGCACTAGGAATATACACACATTATTGCTCCAAAAGCAGCAAATGCTTGCATCAAGATACTACTTGCTCTTGGAACTTTGTTTTATTAATAAGGAGAAATTCTAAAGAGGGCAACTTTTTAAAATATCTTGGAAGCAGACAATACCATGGTCAGAAAGACACAGTCGCTACCAACGAAAGGCGAGACACACACATCCCTTGTGTAAGAACTTTATTTCCATCTACATATTGATTTCACCTATATATTGTCATTTTTTCGTCAGAGGAAGACACTACTCAACTTAAATAGAGAATACAACTGAAACAGACATAGGGTGTAGCACTACAGATTATTATTATTTCTTTTTTTAACTATAGTGAGGTTAAGGACACCTCCATACTGCAGCCACTCCCCATCTACCTTTAGGAGTGGATTCCAGTTACTGATCCTGAACACAGGATTTCTCCCTTTACCACATAAATAAAGATGCTTGCAATGCGTACTGTACATACAATGCAATTTTTTGTGTGTCATTCAGATGTTCTTTGTTAGCTAATGGCAGGCATACATATACTTCTAAATCAAAAACTATGCTGTGTGTGTCATCACTATCAGTCAGCATTTAGACATGTCCTGTAGTGGATGCTAAATATACCACTGAATCCAAGCATTCTTACGAGAAGCCTAGGACTTGAATAGGCTACATCTGCGTCGGAATGCCCTTACTGTACATGGCCTAGTGGGTTAGTCCGCCCCTTCCCTCCCCATTCCACCTGGCAAGACTTAGGCAGTCGTAAGTTTCATTTGCGTTCGGACATGAATTGCATGCAATTGTGTTCATTGATGTAATAAAATTTCTGAGCATGAATCAGACCCACAGTGTGCAGTTTTATATATTATAACAATTTATTTCAATTTATTCAGTTTTTAGTTTTTAGTAATTTTTGGAAAGATCATGAGACTGCAGGGACATCGGGCTTCCTTTATTACACGAGTTACTTTTAGAGTCAGTTAATGCTCAGTCTGACCTGGCGGCCACGCGGGGGTGCAGCATACTGGGGGCAGGATGATAGCTACCCCCGAGCTGGTGCAATATGCACTTTTTGTGTCCTCTGCTGCAGCTGCATAGTGTGCAGCTACACCTGGTGACCTACACCTACGTTTGCAGATGCCACCACCCTCACCCGTATATCCACGTGCTTCTTGCAAAAATAGGTACATTTGCAGGTAGGTCATGACCTCACCAAATATCATTTGCACTGTACTTTTGTAGCACCTTAAATTACTATTGTTGATTCCTTTTACTGCTACAGAGGCTGTGCTGGTATTTCCAGGAAAAAAAATCATGCAGCATATACAATGTATATTTAAAAATATTTCTTCTATTTAACATTTCTTTCTGTTTTATAACTTGATCACCCGCAGCCAAACAGTGCCCAGAAGAATAGCCTCTGAGAATTGCTGTCCTCCTACACAACCCCACATACATTCTGCCCTCTTTTAGTCTGTGGGCAGTTATATCATCAGGTGCCTTGATCTCTTAATACATGTGCTCGTCAATTGCCAGCCCCCTGCTGCCTGGGCGCCCTTAAACCCACGCAAACACTAGCAAAAGGGGAAGGCAGACAGAGCTACAGACATGAGGTTGTCATTTTCACAGCACAGCTTATAATTATCAGGACCACCATGGTCATTCCCCACTGGGAGCATTTACATATCTTTTAAAGGATGAAAATGAGCAATGTGATTTCATCACAACATATCATTACCAGGGAATTTCCAATGCATTTAACCATACCCATGCTGGTAATGTTACACAGTACACCATTGTTCATTCTTGATGATATCAACATTAATGCATAAAATAGTTACTAATAATTACAATGCAGATAGATACATATAATCATACAACATTAAGTATTCAGCTAGTTAAAAAATGTGTGAAATTGCAATGAAATTTTGTGCAAATAGAAAAAGCTGTTTACAGAGGTGCAACGTTTTGTTGACACAACCTTCTATTTCTTCTTTTGCTATGCCAATACACGGAATGGCCATTTTGCCTTGTATTTGCAAATTCACATTTCTTGGAAATGATTCTATGAATACAGCTGGATCAGCAACTGATAATTTATTGTGCAGTCTGTTGTGGTTGGGGTAGGACTGGGAACACTTGATGCCAAGTCTCACTGGTAAAATTTAAAAGCTTTTATGGATAAATGCAGAATATGGGGGAATATCCAGAAAATTTACAAAATTGTGTTGTGAATAGCTTCAGCTTGTCATGAGCCACGGCTCCACTGCTGGCCGCCGCGGCTCGCTCCTCGTCACCATGATGACCGGGTTGTCACTTCCGCCTGCACGTCCCAGTCATCATGGTGACGGCAGGGGCGCTTTTTCTTTCACCGCGCGGCCCGGCTAGAATGACAGCTGGATGTGCACGCTCACTGGGGGGAGATTAATTATCTGCCTTTTTGGCTGATTACTGCACTTGTAGTCTCTCTATTCTGATTGGCCCATAGGTGTATAAAAAGCAAAGAGGGCTTAGCCTCCCTGCCGGTTATAGTTCTCAGACTCTGTTTGCTGACCTGCTTCTATGCCCTGTATCTGCATTTGGATTTGATTTCTCGTGTATGACCCTTGGCCTTGTTTATTGGACCGCTACTCTGCGCTACAGTACGTTCATAAACTTGTACCACTCTGAATATAAGACCTGGGGGCACCCGAGTACCCGTGAGCGTAGCGAGCTCTAAGGGAAAAGCGGCTGCTATAGGTGAAGACCTCTCCATCTTGTTCTACAAGTTTATGATCAGACCGATAGCCATAACACAGCTATTGTACATTTTACTTTCAGACCTAAAAGTGAAAAGTTGAAACCATAGAATTAGTTTTAGCTCTTACATCCAAAATACTTCAACCTTAATTGTACTTCAATTTTTTTTAAAGAAACATTCTTTTGTATAGATCTGAATGATCTCCTGAGATATCTCACTAGACCCTCTTCTCCTTGTGCCTCCTCTTTGAGTCCGCATGTGTCTGTGGCTTCTCATTAGTTGTAACCAGAGATTAAACTTCACTTCACATAGTGTGCACCCAAGCTATCTGACTCTGACTCTCACATAGGACAAATCGACCTGCCCTCTAAGCTCTCTCTTCTCTCAAAGTGGACATATACTCTGCCTTAACTCTCTGTTCTCTCTTGCCTTCTTACACATTCAGCTCCCTCTACACAACTCTTGCTTTCTGTCCCACTCTCAGCCTCCTGCTTAATTAACTAGAGGGCTTTATACCTCTTACAGCTCTTCACATGGGAAAAGCATAAAAAGCAGTACCCTTAATTTCTTAGTTTTAGTCTTAAATTTTGCTATGCTCATTCCTGGAAGTCTTTCAGGTGAAGACCGTTTGTTGCAGCTTCCCGTTTTTCAAGTACTAGCCAAACAAAAGAAAGGTGTGAAGGAAGCTGTCCTGTAGTAATTATAATAGGGTTTAAATATTTACATAGAGCACAAACTATCTTTTTTCCTATATGAAGAGGGCACAGAGGGATTTTTTTTTTTTAACTTTATATATGCTAAGTGAGCAAGGTAATATGTGAAAAGTTATTTTTCCGTAGTGGACAGATTCCCTTCAAACTACATTGAGAAGCTTAGGTGCTGACTGCCACCTTGTAAAAGATACAACAACCCAAAAACATAAAGAATTGTTCTATTTGTTATTCTGATGATACGCTTACATCCTTTAGTGTTATGTAAAGTTTTTGATATTTATCTTGTTTCTGTTGGATATAAAGTGCATATAGAGATTTTTTTTCTTATCTTTGTATAGCTCTCATTAAAGCTTCATTACTCTCTGTATAAACTATTACATTTATTTGTGAATCTGTCCCTCTATTGCAATGACTAGTCATTGATATAAGACATAAAGTGCCAGCAAGGAATATTGATGGACCGATAAAATGCTAATCACAAAAGTAAGTATCATAAGAGGCACGTAAAACGATAAGGAAGGATTGATATTTTTGCCAAATTGATTTATTAAAAATTCAACCAGGACGTGACAGTCTATACAGTCTTGTATTCTTTACAAATGCATATATGAATAATAATTCCTGGTTCTAACTGTATACTAGCCAAAGTTAGACAAGGTTCCTGAAGTGGTAACGTTAAAGCTAGCATGCTGGACATGCAAGCACTTCAGCTGGCTCACCAGGTGAGGACATTGCGAGTTAAATATACATCAGGGCAAGTCTCGAATGGTGTCTTGGGTTGGCCATTGGCGGACCCCATATGTAGTTTTGCATGTTTGATAAAATTAAAATGTAACAAGTCCCTTTATTGCCATAGTCTAGTGTTTCAACATCAGTAATGTGCAGACCTGTAACTTCATACGTAGCAATTTTCAGCTTCTTGCTTGACAAGGAGGGTTGGGTAAGTTTTTCCGAGTACCACAACCCTGACAACCTGGATACCTGCAAAGAAACACTGATTAGAAAAAAAACGACATCGATATTAACAGACTTGCCTACAAAGCGACGCTGCCCATTTCCGATGGCTGGATGATGCTGATCATAAGTAATTCCGTACACAGACCTCTCCGGCACTTGAGTTCAACGTCACTGAACTGTGCATCCTAGATAACTGTTAATTTAAAGCGGCAATGTCGTGACCCCACAGGTTAGGTGTTGTCAGGTGCCGTCTCCCCACTGACACTTGGTGCAGGAGAAGGACGCCTGCACCTTCTCAGCAACCACGTCCTGTTGCCTAGCAGCGGGACGCTATCTCTGCTCACCTGTCTGCAGCCAGCATGTCTTAATGCCAAAATCTCCCTAACCCTATCAGGAGGCACCTTAGGGTATATAAAGCAACCTCTGACACATATCTAGTGCCAGAGTATTTGGTGTTCACCCTTGATCCAGCGTTTGTTCCTGTGTTGCTGTTATTTGGATTCTGACCCCGACTTGTTCCTGACTTCTCCTTTGGTTCCTGATTCTGGCTTAGAGCGATATTTGGTACTGACCCGGCTTCCTGACCATTCTCCTGCTTCTGATTTGGCTATATCCGTTCCTCTGGTTTTGAACCGGCTTGCTGACTACTCTTCCAACCTACATCCTGGTGGGCTGTCACCGCTGCCTCAATTGTTACCTCGCCAGCTGACTGATACTGAGGGCCGCGACCTGCACGTCCCTTGCAGCAAAAGTCCATACCTATTTGCAGGGGTTCCTGGTGAAAACTAGGGGCGTGTTAGACCCCGCGCCTCAGTACTCAGTAGCGCCAACTGCTGCCAGGTATCATCAACTCCGCCTAGTGATTCTGGCAGGTGTTGACTACCACAGGCTAGGTCTTCACTACCCATCCCCACATCGGTTCTCTCAAACCCCTAACCCCCAACTTCCCCACTAGTTTTCTCCACCAAGTCTCTTCTTAACCCTCACCCCGGTTCTCTCCACCATCAGCAGCAAAAAGATGTTTAAAATTTAAATAGAAAAAAATAAAATCTTTTTTACGCTGAAATATACAGTATATGGCACCACACAGCAGTATATAATGACACATGATATAACTGTGCAACCACTTTAGACAGGGCCCAGCCAAATCGCTCACAGAGGAGGTAGCTTGGGTCCAGCACTTCTAGGGGAGTATCACAACATCCAAGCCCAATACTTAGTGGTTTCACTCTTCCTAATATTAAGATGCTGCTTGCTGTTATTTTGTGTGCTGCCAGCAAGAGTGGGGGATTAAGATAACCTTGGGTGCCTACTAAATGTCACTCCTCAGAATACAGTACGCGCACAGTAAAACCATAGTAAGTGCAACACATTTTTTTCAGAGCATGGTACAAATAGTTATGTTGCACCCAGCATAAACCTTTACGCAGGATGCCAGCTTGTTTCCATGAGCTTCTATAATTCACAGTGTAAAACCTTCCTACCCAGCTCTCTGCACCCCTTCTGACTCCTTCCCTTTCTCACTACTCTGCCAACCCCCCACCCACTCTCACAAGGCCTCTACAATCGCTGTAATGACTTACTTACCTCAGCACTCAGAGTCAATGACTATTTCAGTAAGCAGTCTGTTTGCAGTCTCTTTGCATATGCAGGTGATGCACAGGACCCACTTTGTGTTATACTATGTCTAAATAGGCAGTCCATGTTGTTTACCAGTAACTAGCTTACATGCAGGGAACCGACGGGACTTGCAGCTATGTCAGATTTGTAGGGGGTTTATTGTTTATCTAAATCATATAGTTTTTAGATCAGCTTGAATATTTGTTATAGCAGAGGATTGATTAACATCAGCTGTGACTCACTAGCTGCCAAATTGATGACAATTCAGCAGGTCCGGTGACTCCTAGTGCTGTGTGTTGGGCTGCAAATTTACGTGGCACCACACCATTGTGAAACAGTCCAATATAAATATTGACTCTAATCTCTATGATTTATTAATGTAAGAAGTTTCAGTGTAGTAGGTTGAGAACCAATTGATATTTTGTGGAGCAATATCCACTAAACTTACTTCAATTTATACATCAATTTTGAACCGACTCAAATCCTAATGTATATTTACAGTCCAATGAACATAACCAATATAGTGGCAAAATAATAAAATCTAAGTAGGAAATAAGTTATTCATGCTAGGACTGGATTTTACTAAGTACACAATCGTATGATTGGATGTAGTAGATATAAGTACTATTAAACCAGTGACGAAGCTGACTAGTATTACTACGTTTTTTAACTGTTTATCTCATATTGTTTTGAATTCCACTAACATAGTTTTAGTATTTTGCTTAAGTTGCTTTTAAATGGAATTAATAAAGTATATAGTTTTTATTCTCAATCCATTGTGCACAACACACGAGTGCACCATTTACACAATTTCTGTCCCCTCTTTTTTTGTTTTTCAATGACTTACTTACTTCTCAGCTTCTTCTCTTCTCTCGTCCCCTGCTCCTCTCAGCTGACAGACATGTGACCTATTGAATCACACTGCAGTGCCGCCGCGGTCAATATTCTGGGTGCAGTGAGCACTGTACAGTTTGGACCCCGTCCCCCTCAGGCAGGTGGAGGGACCCTAAGACAGTGGGGCCCACCGGGATTTCCGACGGAGCACAAAAACAGGAGGGTCCATTGCTAATTGTCATTGCTGAAATAGAAATAATAGGGCTGGCAGAGTTCTTCAAAATCTGCAGTCACATTGTACTGTGCCATAGCTCACTCAGAAATAGGAGGGGTGGCAGTGTTTAGTGCTGAAACAGAAATTCAAATATTAGGGCTGGCAGTGTTTTTAAAAGTCGTCAGTGACATTCTACTGTGCCAGAGCTCATACAGAAACAGGCGGGGTGACAGTGTCCTTGTCACTCTCCAGTCACATTGTTCTTGTCACTCTGCAGTCTCAGTGCTGTTGGTCACACAGAAACAAGGGTAGCAGTGTTCTTGTGACTCACTCTCCAGTATTCAGTAACATTGTTCTTGTCACTCTCCAGTCTCAGTCATGATGATACTAATCCCTCTACGTCATGTGCTAAAGCCTATGTTCAAGTTCACAGTGATTTTAAGTCACGGAAACAAATATGTAAAAAAAGCTTGTACCATTTCAAAGAAAAAAACACCTCTCTAATAAAGGTGAAAGTTTGCTGTAGAAAAACATGAAATTGCCAAAATGCCATTCTACCCAAAATATTAATAAGCATACCATCATCAGTTAGCTCCCTTCTCTCAGCTAGAACCCAGCACCTACAATCTACACTGTCATCATACTCACTCTCATCAGTGTATACATCCTCACACAATATTAATTCATCCCCGCTGGAATCCACCATTACAGAAGTCTGTGTACTTTGATGTAATTGCTGGTAATGGCCTTCCCCATGGAATTTGTAGTTCATTTTACGATAGAGCTGTCATGACTTTTGGGCAATTCTTTTACACCAGACCAAGTGTCAAAATGTTGTGCTGATTCATATGCATCACCACTGGGTGTCATGGGAAAGCTAAGTTTTTAATTAGCAGCAGCCACAAAGAAACTGAGAGAGAATGAGTCGTCGTGTCATGTACCACTTGAGCTGTCAGCTTGCTGACCAGGAGCTCATTGCAGCTCTTGAGATCTGGGTCAGCTAGAAAGAAAGAGAAGACATAGTGTCACGGGCACTAGGAGTCTTTACCCAGGGATCACCAGGTGATGGACTTACCAGAGTAGTATAGAGGTAATATGGTACTCTGGTAGCAGGGTGATCACGGAACAGGAGACAGCAGATGGTAGAGAATGCTCGAGGAAAGTCTATGACTAGCAGCACTGGTAATATACAGGTAGTAGTACACGAGGAACTGAATGGACAAAGGAAACGTGAGGGTAGTCAGTGGTCTGCAGTAGCAAGTTGTACCACTGCTATAGTGAGGAGGAATGTCCAGCAGCAACGAGGAGGTGATGAGAGTCAGCAGTCTGCGTTTAGCAAGTTGTACCGCTGTCTATGTGAAGGAATGGAATCCAGGTGGAGGTATCCGGGAAGTCAGTGGTCTGCGTTAGCAAGTTGTACCACTGCTATGTGAAAGGATACAGAAACAGGTGACTCGGGAAACAGGGATCAGTGGTCTGCCTCTAGCAAGTTGTACCACTGAATATATAAGTGAGGAGGAGCACGGGGAGAGAAATGCAATACAGAGTCTACACGGGCATACTGAACTTGATCCCACGATGATATGCACAATATAGTAATGACTGAACCCTCAGGATGGTGGACGGGCACGGTTCCTAAATACACGGCAAGAAGCACTCACAGTCTGGTGAGTGACAGTACCCCCCCTTTTAAAGGTGGGCACAGAACACCTGGAACCGGGCTTGTCCGGATTTTTGGAATAGAACTTCTTAAGAAGAGCTGGAGCGTTGAGATCTTCAGCTTTGATCCATTAACGCTCCTCAGGACCAAAGCCCTTCCAATGAACGAGGAAACGAAGAACTCCTCGCGAAATTTTTGTGTCCAATATATGAGTAATCTCGAAATCTTCCTTCTGATGAACTTGAACTGGCTGAGGTGCTGAAGGAGGGACCGAGAAACGGTTGATGATGAGAGGTTTGAGCAAGGACACATGGAAGGCATTGGAAATGCGAAGATTCTTAGGAAGTAGAAGTTTGAAACAAACTGGATTTATCACTTGAATGATCCGATATGGACCAATAAAACGAGGAGCGAATTTCATAGATGGGACCTTCAAACGGATATTTTTGGTAGATAACCATACACGGTCTCCAATTTTCAGTGGTGGAATAGCCCGCCTCTTCTTATCTGCAAAATACTTATATTTGGCAGATGTCTTCTTTAAACAGGTTTTGACCTGAGACCAAATATTTTTGAAGGTCTGACAAACAGTCTCTACAGCAGGAACTTGGGTGGGAGGGAGGGCAGGAAATTCCGGAAAAGACGGATGGTGACCGTAAACCACGAAGAATGGAGTTTTGGAAGATGACTCATGGTACATGTTGTTATGAGCGAATTCAGCCCAAGGAAGCAATTCTACCCAATTGTCTTGATTGGCTGATGAGAACATCCTTATAAAGGTCTCGAGATCTTGATTGACCCTTTCAGTTTGTCCGTTTGATTGAGGATGGTAAGAAGATGAGAGTGCTAATCGTATGCCCAAGGTCTTACAAAGGGCCCGCCAGAATCTGGAAACGAATTGTACTTCTCTATCAGACGGACATCCATGAATACGAAAGATTTCCTTGACGAAATGCTCAGCCAGAGTAGAAGAGGAAGGCAAACCAGACAAAGGGACAAAATGAGCCATCTTCGAAAATCTGTCTACCACTACCCAAATAGTATTACAATTTTTACTAGGTGGAAGATCAGTAACAAAGTCCATACTAATATGGGTCCAAGGCTTGGATGGAATGGGTAGTGGTTGAAGCAAACCCGCTGGGGTTCTGCGGGAGGTCTTAAACTGGGAACACAATTCACAAGCAGCTACAAAATCTTTGACGTCTCTCCTCATCGAGGGCCACCAGTAACTTCGAGAGAGAATCTCAAAGGTCTTGCGTTCACCAGCATGTCCAGAAAAACGAGAAGAATGGAACCACGAAAGGATTTTCCTCCTAAGAGTAGAAGGCACGAGGGTCTTCCCAAATGGTAGCACTTTAGTGGAAGAAGCAGCCAGCGAAATACATTTGGGGTCTAGTATAGAGTGGTTGGAAACCTCTTCAACGTCAGAGGACGTCACAAAAGCTCGGGATAGAGCGTCAGCTTTTTTGTTCTTGACAGCCGGTTTGAAGGTTATGATTAATTCGAAACGAGAAAAGAAAAGAGACCATCTTGCTTGACGAGGATTCAAGCATTGAGCAGACTGTAGATATGACAAGTTCTTATGATCCGTGAAAATCGTCACAGGGTGACGAGCTCCCTCCAATAAGTATCTCCACTCCTCTAATGCTACTTTGATAGCCAGCAACTCCTTGTCCCCGATAGTGTAATTCCTCTCCGCAGGCAGGAGACCCCGGGAGTAAAAGGCACAAGGATGGAATTTTTGTTGCTCCGATCGTTGAGAGAGAATGGCTCCTAAGCCAACATTAGAGGCATCTACTTCTAGGAAGAAGGGAAGTGTCACATCAGGCTGTCGAAGAATGGGAGCAGAGGAGAAGGACTCTTTAGGAAATTGAAAGGCTTGGAGAGCCTCAGATGACCATTGCTTAGTATTGGCCCCTTTACGAGTCAGGGCCACAATAGGAGATGCAATGGACGAGAAGTCTTGAATGAAGCGTCTATAGTAATTGGCAAAACCTAAAAAACGCTGAATGGCACGAAGAGTAGTTGGCTGAGGCCAATGTAACACAGCATTCACCTTTTCAGGATCCATTTGTAGACCAACTCCGGAGACAATATAACCCAAAAATGGAATCTGGGGCAACTCGAATGAACATTTTTCTAGTTTGCAGAATAATGAATTTTCCCGGAGTCTGGAAAGGACCTCTGCCACATGTTGGTGATGAGAAGGCAGGTCCTGTGAAAAGATCAATATGTCGTCCAGGTAGACAACGACACATACATATAATAAGTCCCGAAAGATCTCCTTAATGAAGCCCTGGAAGACAGCGGGGGCATTACATAACCCGAAAGGCATCACTAAATATTCATAATGCCCATCTCTGGTGTTGAAAGCTGTCTTCCATTCGTCACCAGACCGGATTCTAATTAAATTATAGGCACCGCGAAGATCCAACTTGGTAAAGATCCGAGCTCCCTTGATGCGGTCAAATAACTCAGTAATCAGAGGAATGGGATACCGATTTTTAATAGTAATGGCCACGAAAATCTATGCAGGGGCGTAGTGATCCATCCTTCTTTTTTACGAAGAAGAACCCGGCTCCAGCGGGAGAGGTGGAAGGTCGAATAAAACCTCGCTGGAGATTCTCTTGGATGTATTCAGATGTAGCTTGAGTTTCAGGTAACGAAAGTGGATACACCCGACCCCTAGGAGGAGTCTTGCCAGGTAGAAGATCGATCGGACAATCCCATGAACGATGAGGAGGAAGACGTTCAGACTGAGCTTTATCAAACACATCGGCAAATAAAGCATACTGCGGAGGGAGTCCCGGTGAGGAAGATGAGATGGAAGATTGCTGTATTTTAAGAGGAATGACTTGGGAAAGACAATGATGATGACATTCAGCTCCCCAAGACGTAACTTGAGGAGTGCGCGAGTCAATCTGGGGAGAATGACATTGAAGCCATGGAAGGCCTAAAACAATCGGACTTGTAGTAACAGGAAGAATTAAAAACGAAATCTCTTCATGGTGTAGCACACCAATCTGAAGCGTTACTGGAGACGTACTCTGGGTGATGAGACCATTGATGAGACGTGATCCATCTATAGCAGTCACAGTAATCGGTGTTTTCAAAGTAATCACTGGTAGGGACCATTGATTCACTAGGGATTTAGAAATGAAATTTCCTGCTGCTCCAGAATCAATCAGTGCTTGGGACTCAAAGGATTTGGTAGCAAAGGAAATCGTAACATCAAAAGCGCAGACTTTTAGTTTCGTAGAACATGGAGAGGACTCCAGGGACCCTAACTTCACCTCTCCAGAACTAGTTAGGGCCTGGCATTTCCCGATTTCTTGGGGCAAGAATTGAGCATATGTGTGGAATCCGCACAATAGATACAGAGTCTATTCTCTACTCTTCGGTTCCTCTCCTCAGAAGTTAATTTGGAACGTCCTATCTCCATGGGGATCACAGGAGATGAAGCTGGACGAAATTGAGGGGTTGAACGAAGAGGTGCTTTAACTGAAGTTGTTTTTTCAGATTCCCTTTCACGAAACCTCATGTCTACACGATGGCAGAGGGAAATCAAATCTTCTAATGACGTAGGTAGCTCTTGGGTAGTCAGTGCATCTTTAATTTTATCGGAGAGCCCCTGCCAGAAGGCGGCAATTAATGCTTCAGTGTTCCACTGAAGTTCAGAGGCTAATATCCTAAATTGAATGACGTACTGGCCTACTGTACAAGAACCTTGACGTAAACGGAGAATGCTGGAAGCAGCGGAGGTCACACGACCTGGTTCATCGAACACACTTCAGGACATAGAAATAAATTTGGCACTATCTTGTAATACTGGATCGTTCCTCTCCCACAGAGGGGAAGCCCAAGCCAGCGCTTGTCCTGAAAACAATGAAATAAGATAGGCCACTCTGGAACGATGGGTAGAAACATTTTGAGGTTGGAGCTCAAAATGAACTGAGCATTGGTTGAGAAAACCCCTACAAGTTTTGGGGTCTCCATCATATTTTGACGGAGTAGGCAGGTGAAGCGTGGAAGCCGTAGACACCTGGGATGGCACTGGGGAAACGGAGGAAAGCACAGGAGCTTCAACATTAGCTGTAACGTTCTGTCCAGATGTTCCTTGGGAGGCTAACGCCTGGTAACATTGTAGTAACAGCTGTTGGCGAGCATCCTGTTGCTCCACACGGGTAACCAGATGCTGCAGCATCTCTTTAGCTGTAGGTTCCGAATCTGGGTCTGTCATGGCCTGATCTTACTGTCACGGGCACTAGGAGTCTTTACCCAGGGATCACCAGGTGATGGACTTACCAGAGTAGTATAGAGGTAATATGGTACTCTGGTAGCGGGTTGATCACGGAACAGGAGACAGCAGATGGTAGAGAATGCTCGAGGAAAGTCTATGACTAGCAGCACTGGTAATATACAGGTAGTAGTACACGAGGAACTGAATGGACAAGGAAAACGTGAGGGTAGTCAGTGGTCTGCGGTAGCAAGTTGTACCACTGCTATAGTGAGGAGGAATGTCCAGAAGCAACGAGGAGGTGATGAGAGTCAGCGGTCTGCGTTTAGCAAGTTGTACCGCTGTCTAGGTGAAGGAATGGAATCCAGGTGGAGGTATCCGGGAAGTCAGTGGTCTGCGTTAGCAAGTTGTACCACTGCTATGTGAAAGGATACTGGAAACAGGTGACTCAGGAAACAGGGAACAGTGGTCTGCCTCTAGAAAGTTGTACCACTGAATATATATGTGAGGAGGAGCACGGGGAGAGAAATGCAATACAGAGTATACACGGGCACACTGAACTTGATCCCACGATGATATGCACAATATAGTAATGACGGAACAGCACTGCACAATAATACAAAGTCACAGGAACTATCCGGGCAAAAGGTAACACAGTCAAATGATGGCAATAGTATCAGCGGATAGTAAACTCCAGAGGAGAACAACTCAGTCCAGCAAGATATGCAATACACCAACACAGTCAATGAGAAGTATGCATACCGTGGTTCAGGAGCAGGCTGTCAGACAGGAGTGCAGAGGTACCTGAACGGCTGGAGGCCGGCAGGATGCGAAGTCCCAGGAGGGTAGAAGCGGTAATCAAGTAGGTGCAGCGCACAGGTAGGTAGACCAGCGGAGATGGGAACAAATACTCAGGAAGCAGTAGTATATAGGACTGGACACCTGGAGAACACTGAAGTGTAGAGAGGGTCTAGACGAGATGAAAGCAGCGAGGCGTTGATCCGATGCAGACAGGCGAGTTGACACAGGCAGGAACACTGTAGAAGCACGGAGAGCGGATCAGCTGGCTGCAGACACGAATATAACTGAAGGGTAGTGGCAAGCAGGACACTGCAGGTACACGGAGGCAGCGGATAGGAATCAGCAGGTGCAGTATCGATGAAACACGGGAGAGTTGAGATGAGCTGGAACTGTTGAGCACGGAGACAGCGGATAGGAATCAGCTGGTGCAGTCTCGATGAAACACAGGAGAGTTGAAGTGAGCTGATAGCTGTAGTGCACGGAGGCAGCGGATAGGAATCAGCTAATACAGTCTCGATGAAACACAGGAGAGTTGAAGTGAGCTGATAGCTGTAGTGCACGGAGGCAGCGGATAGGAATCAGCTAATACAGTCACGATGAAACACAGGAGAGTTGAAGTGAGTAGATAACTGTAGTGCACGGAGGCAGCGGATAGGAATCAGCTAATACAGTCACGATGAAACACAGGAGAGTTGAAGTGAGTAGATAACTGTAGTGCACGGAGGCAGCGGATAGGAATCAGCTAATACAGTCACGATGAAACAGGAGAGTTGAAGTGGTCTGGAAACCACAGGGAGTTGAAGTGGTCTGGAAACCACAGGAATCAGCAGAGCTGAATACACGAGGAAACACAGGAACACCTTCAGAGGCTCATGGGGAATGAGACTCCAAGATCAGGCAACGTGGTATTGACCACAGGTGCTTAATATAGGGAGTGTTGCCTGATCAGCCAATTAAGTTAAAGGAACATGAACTGAAGGTTTGAAAGGGCTGCACATGCGCAAACCCTCAGGATGGTGGACGGGCACAGTTCCTAAATACACGGGAAGAAGCACTCACAGTCTGGAGAGTGACACATAGCTCTTAACCTAGGATCATGCAAGGTTGCCACAATGTAGTGATCTGATTTCAAGATCTTGATAACTCTAGGATCCTGGCGAAGTGAATAAAGTACTTGATCTACAAGTCCTACATAGTTAGCGGAAATTGCTTAGTTTCATCTCTTCCTTCAATTTCTCTAGCTGCTTTTCCATAAGTCTAATTAGGGGAATCACTTGACTCAAGCTAACAGTGTCTGAACTCACTTCACAGGTGACTACTTAGAGTGGTTTCAGCACCTTGCACAACATGGAAAGTATTCTCCACTGCTCTGCACTGTACATTCCCCCTCAAATTCAATTCTTCTTGCAGCAGCTGCAATCTCCTACATGTTGCTGCAGAATCTTGAAAATGACCCAAATTATTTCAGCATCTCCTGCATGTCACTGTCATTTTTCAAAAAGCTTGGTGCCACCAAGTTGATTGTGTGAGCAAAACAGGGAATGTGATAGAATTCTCCCCGCTGTAATGCTCTCACAATATTGGTGGCATTATCACAAATGACATATCCTCAGGGGAGTCCAAGCGGAATAGGCCATGTTGCAATGACATCCCTTAGGATTTCAAACAGGTTGTCATTGGTATGCCTCTTAGTGTAGCCGGCGATACACAAATGTAGAATACCACTTTGTATTTGCAACAGGATGAGGGGGATATTTGTGTAGCTGACAACAGTGCTAATGAGGATGTTGATGAGGATGATGTTGTTTGTGCAAGTCCTGTACCAGTAGAAGCAGTTCTTGCCAGTGATAAGAAGAAGGCCATTGTCATGCCTGGGGATGAGACCAAAAATCCACCTCTTATGTGTGCATATGGACAAGCAGAACTGGGCAAACTAAAGATTATATGACTGTGAAAGCCCACTGGGTTCTTGAATTGCCTTCAGCAGCAGGAACAGCAGCAGCAGCATGTACCCAACATCGCCAGATTATTCCGAGGCAGCCTACTCTGTGTATCAGTGGCTTCACTAAGAGATATACCGATGACAACCTTTTTGAAAAACGAAGGGAATTTCATTACAACATGACTTACCCTGTATGGACTCTCCTGAGAATATGTCATTTATGATAATGCCACCAATATTGTGAGAGCATTACAGCTGGGTGAAATCCATCACATTCCCTGTTTTGTTCACACAATCCACTTGCTGGTGAAGAGCTTTTTGAAAAATGACAGGGACGTGCAGGAGATGCTGTCTGTGGTCTGAAAAATTTCGGGACATTTATGGCATTCTGCCACATACAACAGCATGTAGGAAATTGCTTCAGCTGCAAGAACAATGTACTTTGCCCTGCCACCAACTGAAGCAAGAGGTGATAACAAGGTGGAATTCCACACTTTATATGCTTGTGAGGATGGAGGAACAGCGAAAAGCCATCCACTTTTACTCCACAAGCCATGACATTGGGAACGGAGGGGGAATGTAGTAGAGGAGTATATGTAGTATACAACGTAGTGTAGAATACTTTCCGTGTTGTGCAAGGTGCTGAAACGATTCACAGTAGTCACCTGTGAACTGAGTTCAGACAACGATAGCTTGAGCAAAAGGATTCCCCTAATTAGACTTTTGGAAAAGCACCTTGAAAAATTGAAGAAGGAGATAAAACAAAGAAATTAAGCTAAGTATGTCGGTAAGTGTGTATATGAAGTACTTTAATTGCGTTGATTGAAGAGTTATCAACTTCTGGAAATCGTATCACTACATTTTGGTGACTATGCATGACCCTAGGTTTCAGAGCTATGTCTTCTCTTTATTTCCCACTGTCATAGATCACAAGAGATGCAATGAGCTCCTGGTGAGCAAGTTAACAGCTGAAGAGTTACCTGACACGACGGCGTCTTCTCCTTCAGTTTCTCAGGCTACTGCTGCTAGGAAAAAACTAAGCTTTTCTAAAAGACCCAAGGATGATGCAGATGATTCAGCAGAACATTTTGACATTTAGTCTGATATAAAAGAATTGCCCAAAAATCATCACAGCTCTGTCATAAAATGAACTACAAATTCCACGAGGAAGGTGTTTACTGGCATTTAGATCAAAGTATAAAGACTTCAGTGATGGTGGATTCCAGTCGGGATTAATTAGTATTGAGTGATGATGATGTACACACTGATGAGAGTGAGGATAATGACAATGTAGATTGCAGGTGCTGGGATCTAGCTGAGAGAAGGAAGCTAGCTGATGCTGGAATGCTTATTAATTTTTGGGTAAATTGACATGTTGGCAATTTTATGTTTTTCTACAGTAAAGTTTCACCTTTGTTAAAGACGGGTTTTTTTCTTTAAAAAGGTAAAAGCTCTTTTTTTACATTTTTGTTTTTGACATTTATGTTACAGAAACTTCTGTAATGGTGGTTTCCTGCGGGGTTGAATTAATATTGTTAGGATGAAGTTTGTTTTCAATCATCCTTTCAATTGCTTCTCTCTCGTACGTGTGAACACATACTTTTTTTTCACTGGGTTCACCATCTCGAACCTGCCGGGGCACCCTGGATTGGTCTTGGTCTGATAAATACACACATCCTGGGGGGTCAGCGCTCGTCGCCATGTATTAGCTGTAGATTTACTACAGTTATCCAAGTAAGGAGTGGAGCGATCAAAGGAACCATAACTGATTTAATGAGCCATTCTCAGTTTCACTGTGCCGGCCTTGTGCTCTGGGTGACAGCGATCTCCTTGTCTTCATCTTCCAAATCTTTGCCTGCAAGGGCTGGTGACACACCCATTTATTTTCTCAGGTGTCTTAGCTGTTCTTTAAACTGGACATATTTATCATTCTACCTCAGGATCTCCTCTGTATTTTTCTTCTGTAGCGCAGTGTATCTCTCGTGTACAAGCTTTCTTAAATATGGGATCTCATCCGGTAGGTCACGTTTTAATTTAAATACGGTCTCCTCAACTGCATCTAAATATTGATTTAAATTTCTGTTCAATGTAGCGTATTCCAACATGACGGATTACATGCTGCCCACAAGTTCCGTATCACAGTCTGTCTGAAGCAGATGTAATGCCACTCCAGTTGTAATATCCATTCCTGTGTCTACATAAGTTTAGCAGTTCTTCAGGGATGAGAGGAAGGTATCCAGAGAGGAGAAGGAGATTAAAAATGCAGCACGAGCAGACATGGTTTAATAATGTAGAGTGCATTGACAGCACTGTTAGGCTTAAGGCAGCTAAGCTATTGGTAGCTTGTTTTGTGGGGACCCAAACAAAACAAGCACTGCAGCCACAAAAGTGGCCACTACTTGTCGCTGGAGTGCTTGCTTTGTTAAAATATACATATCCTTTTCAATATCTTACATAAGAGTGGGTGGAAGGGCCCAAGGACAATTCCATCTTGTTCCACTTTTCTTTTCTGCCGCTGCTGTATTGCAATGTTTCCTAGATGTGTTATGAACTGCCGTGTGTTTGTGTCGCTGCTCTGTCGCTTAGCATCCAGTAAAAATAATCCAGAAAATAATATTTTGATCTGTGAGGTTGTCAAAATTGACTGGAAATAACTGAAAATTAGTGTTATTGAGGTTTAGTAATAATGTATGAGCAAAAAAAAGAGCACAATTATGTGATTTTGGCATATTTTAGCTATTTTTTTTTTAAAAAATACAGAAGGTATAACCAACAAACCCAACTTGTGAATATGTACAAAAACATTTTATGGATGCAAAATGTTACAAAAGCCATTGTTATGAGCCAATTGTTTAAACTTGAGAAAACTAGCTAATTCAGCAATGCAAACTTTTTTTTTACCTTTGCTGCAACATGCTCAACAAATCCTAATTTATGTCCTAATAATTATTACTAAAGTCTAAATAAGCACTTGGGAATCATTCACAATCCTCTAATGACAAGCTGTTCGCTAGTTCTGATTAGAGATGAGCTCACTCGGATTTCTGAAATCCGAGCCCACCCGAACGTTGCCGATCCGAGTCGGATCCGAGACAGATCCGGGTATTGGCGCCAAATTCAAATCTGAAACTGAGGCTCTGACTCATAATCCCATTGTCGGATCTCGCGATACTCGGATCCTATAAATTCCCCGCTAGTCGCCGCCATCTTCACTCGGGCATTGATCAGGGTAGAGGGAGGGTGTGTTAGGTGGTCCTCTAGCCTGGTAGATCTCGTGCTGTGCTGTTTAGTTCTGTGCTGTGCTGTTTAGTTCTGTGCTGTGCTGTGCTGTGCTGTGTTCTGCAGTATCAGTCCAGTGGTGCTGTGTGCTGTGCTCTGTCCTTCTGAGGTCAGTGGTGCTGCTGGGTCCTGTGCTGTGTCCTGTTCAGTCCAGTGGTGCTGTGTCCTGTGCTCTGTGCTTCTAAGGGCATAGTTATTTCCCCAATATTCCCCTGTGTTTAAAAAAATAAAAAAAAGTTATTTAAAAAAATACCAAAAACTAATTTAATTTTTTTTAATTACCACAAAATTTGCACAACCAATCCTGCAGTATAAGCCCATTGGTACTGCAATATTACCAAGTTCACACATTCTGCAGTATCAGTCCAGTGGTGCTGTGTCCTGTGCTCTGTCCTGCTGAGTTCCGTAGTGCTGCTGGGTCCTGTGCCGTGTCCTGTTCAGTCCAGTGGTGCTGTGTCCTGTGCTCTGTGCTTCTAAGGGCATAGTTATTTCCCCATTATTCCCAAGTTTTTAAAAAATAAAAAAAAAGTAAAAAAAAATAAAAAATTAAAAATTAAAAAAAAATATATAATTATAACCAAATTTGCAAAACCAATCCAGCAGTATAAGTCCATTGGTACTGCAATATTACAAAGTTCACACATTCTGCAGTATCAGTCCAGTGGTGCTGTGTCCTGTGCTCTGTCCTGCTGAGTTCCGTAGTGCTGCTGGGTCCTGTGCCGTGTCCTGTTCAGTCCAGTGGTGCTGTGTCCTGTGCTCTGTGCTTCTAAGGGCATAGTTATTTCCCCATTATTCCCAAGTTTTTAAAAAATAAAAAAAAAGTAAAAAAAAATTAAAAATTAAAAATTAAAAAAAAAAAATATAATTATAACCAAATTTGCAAAACCAATCCAGCAGTATAAGTCCATTGGTACTGCAATATTACCAAGTTCACACATTCTGCAGTATCTTGTGCTACATATAATGGAGACCAAAAATTTGGAGGATAAAGTAGGGAAAGATCAAGACCCACTTCCTCCTAATGCTGAAGCTGCTGCCACTAGTCATGACATAGACGATGAAATGCCATCAACGTCGTCTTCCAAGCCCGATGCCCAATCTCGTAGTACCGGGCATGTAAAATCCAAAAAGCCCAAGTTAAGAAAAAGTAGCAAAAAGAGAAACTTAAAATCATCTGAGGAGAAACGTAAAGTTGCCAATATGCCATTTACGACACGGAGTGGCAAGGAACGGCTTAGGCCCTGGCCCGTGTTCATGACTAGTGGTTCAGCTTCACCCACGGATCTTAGCCCTCCTCCTCCTCCCCCCCCTACAAAAAATTGAAGAGAGTTATGCTGTCAGCAACAAAACAGCAAACAACTCTGCCTTCTAAAGAGAAATTATCACAAATCCACAAGGCGAGTCCAAGGATGTTGGTGGTTGTCAAGCCTGACCTTCCCATCACTGTACGGGAAGAGGTGGCTCGGGAGGAGGCTATTGATGATGTAGCTGGCGCTGTGGAGGAACTTGATGATGAGGATGGTGATGTGGTTATTGTAAATGAGGCACCAGGGGGGGAAACAGCTGATGTCCATGGGATGAAAAAGCCCATCGTCATGCCTGGTCAGAAGACCAGAATATGCACCTCTTCGGTCTGGAGTTATTTTTATCCAAATCCAGACAACCAATGTATGGCCATATGTAGCTTATGTAAAGCTCAAATAAGCAGGGGTAAGGATCTTGCCCACCTAGGAACATCCTCCCTTATACGTCACCTGAATAACCTTCATAGTTCAGTGGTTAGTTCAGGAACTGGGGCTAGGACCCTCATCGGTACAGGGACACCTAAATCCCGTGGTCCAGTTGGATACACACCAGCAACACCCTCCTCGTCAACTTCCTCCACAATCTCCATCAGATTCAGTCCTGCAGCCCAAGTCAGCAGCCAGACTGAGTCCTCCTCAATACGGGATTCATCCGAGGAATCCTGCAGCGGTACGCCTACTACTGCCACTGCTGCTGTTGCTGCTGTTAGTCGGTCATCTTCCCAGAGGGGAAGTCGTAAGACCGCTAAGTCTTTCACAAAACAATTGACCGTCCAACAGTCGTTTGCCATGACCACAAAATACGATAGTAGTCACCCTATTGCAAAGCGTATAACTGCGGCTGTAACTGCAATGTTGGTGTTAGACGTGCGCCCGGTGTCCGCCATCAGTGGAGTGGGATTTAGAGGGTTGATGGAGGTATTGTGTCCCCGGTACCAAATCCCCTCGAGATTCCACTTCACTAGGCAGGCGATACCAAAAATGTACAGAGAAGTACGATCAAGTGTCCTCAGTGCTCTAAAAAATGCGGTTGTACCCACTGTCCACTTAACCACGGACATGTGGACAAGTGGTTCTGGGCAAACGAAGGACTATATGACTGTGACAGCCCACTGGGTAGATGCATCCCCTTCCGCAGCAACAGCAACAGCTGCATCAGTAGCAGCAACTACAAAATGGCTGCTCGTGCAAAGGCAGGCAACATTGTGTATTACAGGCTTTAATAAGAGGCACAACGCTGACAACATATTAGAGAAAATGAGGGAAATTATCTCCCAGTGTCTTACCCCACTTAGACTCTCATGGGGATTTGTGGTGTCAGACAATGCCAGTAACATTGTGCGGGCATTAAATATGGGCAATTTCCAGCATGTCCCATGTTTTGCCCACACCATTAATTTGGTGGTGCAGCATTACCTCAAGAGTGACAGGGGTGTGCAGGAGATGCTTGCGGTGGCGCGCAAAATTGCTGGACACTTTCGGCATTCAGCCAGTGCCTACCGCAGACTAGAGGCACATCAAAAAAGCATGAACCTGCCCTGCCATCACCTCAAACAAGAGGTTGTGACGCGCTGGAACTCCACCCTCTATATGCTGCAGAGGATGGAGGAGCAGCAAAAGGCCATTCAGGCCTACACAGCCACCTACGACATAGGCAAAGGAGTGGGGATGCGCCTCAGTCAAGCGCAGTGGAGACTGATTTCCGTGTTGTGCAAGGTTCTGCAGCCATTTGAACTTGCCACACGAGAAGTCAGTTCCGACATTGCCAGCTTGAGTCAGGTCATTCCCCTGATCAGGCTGTTGCAGAAGCAGCTGGAGAAAGTGAGGGAGGAGCTGGTAAGCCATTGCGATTACACCAAGCATGTAGCTCTTGTGGATGTAGCCCTTCATACGCTTTGCCAGGATCCGAGGGTGGTCACTCTTTTAAAGTCAGAGGAATACATTCTGGCCTCCGTGCTCGATCCTCGGTTTAAAGCGTATGTTGTGTCTCTGTTTCCGGCGGACACAAGTCTACAGCGGTGCAAAGACCTGCTGGTCAGGAGATTGTCCTCTGAAGAGGACCGTGACATGCCAACAGCTCCACCCTCATTTTCTTCCACATCTATGGCTGCGAGGAAAAAGCTCAGTTTTCCCAAAAGAGGCACTGGCGGGGATGCTGATAACATCTGGTCCGGACTGAAGGACCTGCCAACCATTGCAGACATGTCTACTCTCGCTGCATTGGATGCTGTCACAATAGAAAAAATTGTGGATGATTACTTTGCTGACACCATCCAAATAGACATGTCAGACAGTCCATATTGTTACTGGCAGGAAAAAAAGGCAGTTTGGAAGCCCCTGTACAAACTGGCTCTATTTTACCTGAGTTGTCCCCCCTCCAGTGTGTACTCGGAAAGAGTTTTTAGTGCAGCGGGGAACCTGGTCAGTGAGCGGCGAAGGAGGTTGCTTCCTCATAACGTTGAAAAAATGATGTTTATAAAAATGAATAATCAATTCCTCAATGAAGTACAGCACTGCCCTCCAGATACTACAGAGGGACCTGTGGTTGTGGAGTCCAGCGGGGACGAATTGATAATGTGTGATGAGGAGGAAGTACACACTGTAGGGGGAGAGGAATCAGAGGTTGAGGATGAGGATGACATCTTGCCTCAGTAGAGCCTGTTTAGTCTGTACAGGGAGAGATGAATAGCTTTTTTGATGTGGGGGC
Source organism: Mixophyes fleayi (assembly GCF_038048845.1). Classification (NCBI taxonomy): domain Eukaryota; kingdom Metazoa; phylum Chordata; class Amphibia; order Anura; family Limnodynastidae; genus Mixophyes; species Mixophyes fleayi. Next base: position 360,580,921 of record NC_134402.1, read on the forward strand.
CCAAACAAACCAATCATTTCAGCCAAAGTTGTTTGGTAGGCCCTGTCGCTGAAATGATTGGTTTGTTAAAGTGTGCATGTCCTATTTCAACAACATAAGGGTGGGTGTGAGGGCCCAAGGACAATTCCATCTTGGAACTTTTTTTTTTGCATTATATGACCAATCAACAGTCGTTTGCCATGTTCAAAAAGTAAAACCAAATTTAAACAAATTCAAGAAATTAAACCAAAAGTAAAATGCCCTGTCATAATTTAAAACAAAAGGTATTGACGTGCTCTAAAACTACTGTATTGTTGTTTATATTTTATAAACACTACACTTGAAAGCTTGAGTCTTTCAATAAAAAAGTAACTGTCCATTGCACGAATATTTGCAACAGGGACAATTTTAGGGTTAAGAAAGTCAACTAATAACACTTCGACGCTGTCTGTCTTTATAAACACTACACTTGGAAGTTGGAGGAGGTATTGTGGCCCCAGCACCAAATTTACTACCGGGGCCACTCCACTGTGCAGTCCATATTTAGGTGTATCAGATATTAAACAACGGTGACAGTTGATGCCCAATTTTTTAATTATATTGTGGCCTCGGTACCAAATTGTGTACCGGGGCCACCACACTACGCAGTCCATACCCTTTTTTGGTGGAATTCTGACCCGTGGAGGGTTTTTTAATTATATTGTGGCCTCGGTATCAAATTGTGTACCAGGGCCACCACACTACGCAGTCAAGATAGATAGATGCGTATCATAGATAAAGTACATTCAGTGGTGTGGGGCAAATTGAAAAATATTCAAAATGCACTGACATTATCAAAAACAAGAGGTTGTCACACGCTAAAACTCCAACATGTATATGATGGAGAGGATGGAGGAGCAGCCGTATGTGCAGTGTAATGCAGACCTGTTGAAGGTTTTTTATATATTTTATTGTGGTGCCCAGTGCCCACTCCTCTACGCAGTCCAGATACATTTATTGGTGCGAATCATAAAAGTTCAGGGTTTTTAATATATATTGTGGTGACCCACTCCTCTACGCAGTCCAGGTACATTTATTGGTGCGAATCATACAAGTTCAGGGTTTTTAATATATATTGTGGTGACCCACTCCTCTACGCAGTCCAGGTACATTTATTGGTGCGAATCATAAAAGTTCAGGGTTTTTAATATATATTGTGGTGACCCACTCCTCTACGCAGTCCAGGTACATTTATTGGTGCGAATCATACAAGTTGATGGTTTTCTTATTATATATATTGTGGTGACCCACTCCTCTACGCAGTCCAGATACATTTATTGGTGCGAATCATAAAAGTTCAGGGTTTTTAATATATATTGTGGTGACCCACTCCTCTACGCAGTCCAGGTACATTTATTGGTGCGAATCATACAAGTTGATGGTTTTCTTATTATATATATTGTGGTGACCCACTCCTCTACGCAGTCCAGGTACATTTATTGGTGCGAATCATAAAAGTTCAGGGTTTTTAATATATATTGTGGTGACCCACTCCTCTACGCAGTCCAGGTACATTTATTGGTGCGAATCATACAAGTTGATGGTTTTCTTATTATATATATTGTGGTGACCCACTCCTCTACGCAGTCCAGATACATTTATTGGTGCGAATCATAAAAGTTCAGGGTTTTTAATATATATTGTGGTGACCCACTCCTCTACGCAGTCCACGTACATTTATCGGTGCGAATCATACAAGTTCAGGGTTTTTAATATATATTGTGGTGACCCACTCCTCTACGCAGTCCAGGTACATTTATTGGTGCGAATCATACAAGTTGATGGTTTTCTTATTATATATATTGTGGTGACCCACTCCTCTACGCAGTCCAGGTACATTTATTGGTGCGAATCATACAAGTTGATGGTTTTCTTATTATATATATTGTGGTGACCCACTCCTCTACGCAGTCCAGGTACATTTATTGGTGCGAATCATACAAGTTGATGGTTTTCTTATTATATATATTGTGGTGACCCACTCCTCTACGCAGTCCAGATACATTTATTGGTGCGAATCATAAAAGTTCAGGGTTTTTAATATATATTGTGGTGACCCACTCCTCTACGCAGTCCAGGTACATTTATTGGTGCGAATCATACAAGTTGATGGTTTTCTTATTATATATATTGTGGTGACCCACTCCTCTACGCAGTCCAGATACATTTATTGGTGCGAATCATAAAAGTTCAGGGTTTTTAATATATATTGTGGTGACCCACTCCTCTACGCAGTCCAGGTACATTTATTGGTGCGAATCATACAAGTTCAGGGTTTTTAATATATATTGTGGTGACCCACTCCTCTACGCAGTCCAGGTACATTTATTGGTGCGAATCATACAAGTTCAGGGTTTTTAATATATATTGTGGTGACCCACTCCTCTACGCAGTCCAGGTACATTTATTGGTGCGAATCATACAAGTTGATGGTTTTCTTATTATATATATTGTGGTGACCCACTCCTCTACGCAGTCCAGAAACATACCTCGTTGCAACGTTTTGGACTAATAACTATATTGTGAGGTGTTCAGAATACACTGTAAATTAGTGGAAATGCTTGTTATTGAATGTTATTGAGGTTACTAATAGCATAGGAGTGAAAATAAGCCCAAAAACTTGATTTTTAAACTTTTTATGTTTTTTCCAAAAAAAATCCGAATCCAAAACCTTAAATCCGAACCGAGACCTTTCGTCAAGTGTTTTGCGAGACAAATCCGAACCCCAAAAATAATGAAAATCCGGATCCAAAACACAAAACACGAGACCTCAAAAGTCGCCGGTGCACATCCCTAGTTCTGATGCTATCATCATCATCTGCTGCTTACCCCTGCCCCTGACAACCTGCATATAAAACCTCCTTCTCAGCTGTATCTGTGGCTACGCCCCAGTATGAATATATACGCAATTACTGGAACAAACTTACAGTATATTGCCTGTGCTGGACTGGTGCAAGGATTCTTGGCACCTTAGGTTAAACTTCCACCTACTGCTCCCTTCCCCCCAATGACCACACCCTTACAATCAAAATATCAAAATCACTTTCTTCCTCCTGGCAGATAAGGCTGCAGTACAGATGTGCTGAAGTCTGATGCCAAATTTTGTCGCAGGAGCAAACACAGGATTTCTAGAGGGGTTCTAGAGGGGGTGGGGGGTTCCAAATGTTAGATTTCGAAACAAAGCAAAAAAAAAACAACTTGTGACAGTAAGCCAGCAACAGCCTCACCTCCCTTCCCACACATTACATGCAGGGTCTGGCTGGCAAATTTTAGCACACAGCAGCGGTCCATCATAAGTAACCCCCAAAATGCTCATAAATAACCCCTCATCATAATTAACCTCCTAATAATAACTATTAACTTCCTCATCAATCAATCCACTTATCCACACTCATTAAAGCTCTGACCATCATATTAATAATAACTCCTTCATCAACATTACCTTACATGTTTCTCATCCGTCATCCCTGAAATAGTCAGAGGGAAACTGATCAAGTATCAGTTATTCTCTTTGCACTTTTGCTTCCACAAAGCTCACCCTGTAGTCCATAGTCTGAGGGAGGTCCCACAGCTGCCTGTCAGAGTGAGTGGCCGGCAGATGGGAGGTTGGGCCGTGTGCTTCGTGCGGAGCGTTGAACCTGGAGCATTTTGTAATTTTTGGGGAGCAGCAGACCACACATATGTCTGGTACCAGTCCTCAGTTGCTCCTCAAACACCCTGCAACTTAGGCAGCTGCTAATGGTAGTGCTGGGCCTGTGCCTATGTTAGAACATCCCTTCTTGATGTGGGCATTCATAAAATAAATATTTTGTCTGGGCAGCACAAAGGCACAATGGTTAGCATCATTGCCTCACTGGTCTGGGGTCATGAGTCTGATTTTAACCAGGGCCATATCTGTGTGGAATTTATGTTATCCCCATGTTTGTGTGGGTTTTCTCTGGGTGGTCTGGTTTCCTCCCATATGGTTAGGTTAAATGGTTTCTGACAAAATGGAACACAGTCTGTGTGTGTTGTCAGAAGGAATTTATATGGTAAGCTTCAATGGGGCAGGTATTAATGTGAATCACTACATGTGCTCTGTACAACACTTCATAATATGAATGGCCAATGTAACTAAACAATACAAATAATGTAATTTAGGTGGTTGTTAATGTTATTGAAAAATTGAGGAATGACCGGTTTAAAAGCAATTGATTTTTTGACAGGTGACAGAATGAGGAAATCACTGACAGTGCTGGTTGCTGCTACGACTTTTCATTATGTTAAGTGTGGTCATAAGCCATGGGACCTACAATTAAAGAATTCCTCAATTCTCGTACCCATAATACACATTGCACTATGCTGCACTTAAGATTTAATGCATACGAAAGTATTTTCAGCTCCAGATAAGAACTGTACAGCCAAGTATTCCATTTACTAAATTTACACTAGAAAGCTAATATCAGCAGATTCATATGCTTGTACCAATTTCTAGTTTTTGCATCAGTTGTCGAAAAGTGAAAATGGTCTCAGATATGTAAAGCCTTGGATAGCATACAAAAGCTTTCTTCATGTGGATCTATAGATTCTTTTGGAGAAGACGCACCTGATAGAGTAGAAGGAAAAACTAACGAGGTACCCACAACTTTAATAAGACTTTAATAAGACTTTGGGAATACAGGATATGCCAGTCCCAGATTCCCAACCACCTTACATGATACCTATTTTTGGAGATAAGCAACTCTTAATACACTGGGTGATTATAGAACTCCTAGGTAAGAATGGGTCAATTGGAGAATCCAGTTTAAGAGACTGCTTAGTATGTGGATTTTTCAAGAATCCCACTACGCAAGGCTGATGTCTGTCTTTTGAAAAAAAACTGCTATTGCATTAGAATATAGAGGTCCATTATAAGACCCAATGGATGGATAAATCGAGAAATGTTATAAAAATCTTCATGTCTCCTCAGGGATGGTAATTAAAGCTGGAGTAATATGGCTCCAGTCTCCTGGGCACTCAGAATCTGTAGCAATCTCATCACATTATCATTTATGTTATTTATGTGTTTGGCTGAACCTGTATGCTATGCATGCAGTCTAATTTAAATATGATGTCCGTTTATTTTTAGATATTTATATCATATGTACCTTATTATGTATACATTTATGTACATTTATTTGTTGTTTATATTGAATTTTTATTGATTATAAGGTTTTAAATTGTTTTTGATTATATGTATTCTAATTGGACATCTGAACGCCTTGAAAAAGATTCTGTTTAAATTGAAATGTGTTGGGGGCTAATGGGAGTTCTAAGAAAGCTCCCTCTTATCTATAGATTTGCTCCTCCTGCACAGCTATTCTTATCTGAGTTTCCATCTATAATCCTGTGGGGATTTAAGCGTGATCACTCTGCTCCTATGCCCACTTATATTACCACCTAGAGTAAGAATTTGTAATTTTATTTTGTTCCTATTTTTATGAATAAATATCCATAAATCCTACTATACCAGATTCTTGCTTTCTCTTTTTTTTTATTATATGTGAGAGAAGGTTACCTTCTAGAAATGTTCTATATGAATTGGTAAATATGGAAAATCAGGCTGCATATAGGTGCTGCAATTGATTAAGATCTACATCATCCATTTTTTGGAAACAAGCCATCAAATTTCATCTGCCAAAGACAACATCAATGAAGTAGGGAAGACGATCATCATTTGATACACAGACACTGTGACCATCAGAGTGCATTGACAACAAAGAGCGGTATCTGGGATTTCCAACTTTTCTGTACACATTACAACTTGATTAATAAAAGGACACTATTTATTTTAATAAGAATTTTGTCACAGAGGTCAAGGTTGAAAAATGGATCCCCCGAATCTGTCTAATTTAGCACTACTCTGCCCAAAGGCGCAGAGTCTAATGATGCAAGGTGGTCTTCGCCAGGGAGCCCCGCAAGGAGGTATAGACATTGCAGTCTCTGCCTTCCAGGTCGCGGTCCTCTGAGTGAGTACTCGACGAAACCCGTTAGGAGAATGAAGAATATGATTGCAAATGGCTGAAGGGTACCACTGAACAGCTCACCGAGAGATCACTGGAACAGTGAGCAGAGTGTGGGAGGAGGTGGTAATTTGTAGAGGAGTTCCACTGAGCAGCAACCTGAGAGTCACTGGAACAGAGAGCTGCACACAGGAGGTGATCTTCTGCGGAGAGGTATTACTATACAACAAGCTGTACATGAGAAGGTGACAATCTGTGGAAGAGTTCTGCTGAACAGCAAACTGAGGAGTTACTGGAACAGCAAGCTGCACATAGGAGGTGATAGTCAAAGGAGAGGATGGTACACAGCTGGCAGGTAACAGTATAGCTAATGCCGAGGAGCACCAGGAGCCTCGTCTTGCACTTACAAGGAAATGAACACAAAGAACAGGCAGCTGGCTGTAGTGTCAGGTGCCTTAAATATCTTGTGGAGGAGAGGAAGCGATTACAGCAGAGGAGCAAGGTTATAAAAGAAATCTGCAGCCCGGATTTAAGATGGGGGCCACCACCGGAAAACTGCGGCACTCGGCGCTGGAGGGGAGCCCTGTGCGGAGCGGATAAGGATGCCGGGACCCGACTGCAGGCCCGACGTGTGACAAATTTAATTTATGTATATACTAGAGGTGTTCCTATTTTTTTTTTTTGCTAACATCACATAATTTGGCTCCTTTTTTATCCCTTCATTATTATTAACCTCAATAACATTAATTTCCAATCATTTCCAGTCAATTTTTGTCAAGTGACAAGAACACTGCTACCCCTGTTTCTGTGTGAGCAATGGCGCTGGATCTTCTGGGGAGGGAAGTACTTATGGAATCCAAAACCTGCGAGTTCCAACAATGCAACAATGACATTTTGCCTCGATTCAGATCGAAGGACGCGCGAAAGTACCGAGCCGGCTCGCAAGCCTACTCGGATCCGCTAAGTTGGGGTGGGCTCGGTTTTCAGAAAACCGAGCCTAAGCATCTCTAGTATATACATGTTATACATTTCAAAATAATTATTTTAACAAACATAGTTTTCATACAGAATTTCTATATAGTTATTGTTTATGTAGTTAATTTTCACATATACAGTCAAGTCCATAAATATTGGGACATCGACACAATTCTCATATTTTGGGCTCTATACACCACCACAATGGATTTGGAATGAAACAAACAAGATGTGCTTTAACTGCAGACTTTCTGCTTTAATTTGAGGGAATTTACATCCAAATCAGGTGAATAGTGTAGGAATTACAACGGTTTCTATATATGATTTACCTTCAGATCTCTGGTCTTCATTTGTCATAACCATCTGCTGAAAAGATTGTGACTCTGTAAACACTAGGGAGATCTGCTTACACTGTTCGTGTGTGCATACACACTTCAGAATTTACCCAACATCGTTCAAAGTGATTTAGTCAGTGTATAAAATCAAAACAAACAATACAATGTGCTTGGTATGCTATGTGGGAGCGTATGCACTAGTACTATATCGGACCTATTAGTCATTCATTGTGTGATTGACATGATTATCAGGTGAAAAATCTGTAGTTTGTACCTAGCTTTAGAAATCTCAATCAGGCTTGCTGACCATTCCGCTCCGGTGTACCAGACCCAGGCTTGTTGTACCTCTCATATATCTATATCCAGTGTACCAGACCTCGACTATCCTGACCACGGAGTGGTTCCTATTTTCCTTCCAGTTCCAGTGAGACCGCGAGCTATCTCCCGCATCCTTACCTCTAGAAGCACACCAGTGGACCGCAACCTGCGTTCCTCCGCAGCAAAGCCCATCCCGCCCTGCGGTGGTTCTTGGTGAACACCAGGGGGTTCGTTAGACTCCGCACCACCGGCCGGCCAGTGCTGATCTAGAGTAAGGCAAGTACTCCATATTTATTACCTATATTACTGCATGTTACACAAGTGTTACAGCTGTCTGTCTGGCACTGCTGAATCTGTGGTGCCTTACAAAAAAAATAATGATGATTGCACTGCAACACCATCCCTTTCTCAGATTCTACAGCTTGGTGCACCATTTCCAGTTTATCTGTCTGACATTTGACCTCTCAGCATCTCCCAGAACCTTTAACAAGGAACTAGTGATTCTTATGGCTGCTGTCAGGAAGCAGGGAATTGGAATTTGACCTTATCTGGACAATATCCTGGTAATAGGGAAATCAGAAACAGTGCACGCAACATATCACTCAAAGTAATCTCTTTTCTTTAGCACCATGATTGGCTCATAAATGCAGTCATGAGTTACCTTGCACCCCACAATTGTGATTTCTGGAAATACAAATAGAAAAGCGAAAGACAAAGCCTTGGGAAGATTCAACATCTGACTTATCAATTTTATGGACAGCAACAACTTTCTATATGGAATTATCTCAGGCTGTTAGGGATATTTTCCTCAACCATAAGTATCCTTCCATGAGCAAGGTGGTGTATATGAGGAGATGTACATAATCCAAAAAGTTTTAAGCAATCTAGAAGACATACACAGAGCACCAGGGAGTCTTTCGATTGGTGTCAGGACCCAATATTAAAGGAAGAGTATCCATCTCAGAACCAGAATGGTTTGTGTTAATGATTGATACAAGCCTAGCCCACCATGGTTCGAAATAGCGCCAGAGATGCTTCTAGAACAAACTTCTCCTCTACCACTTCGACCAGATTGTCACAATGCCTCAGGCTGCAGTTCAGTATCTCCCCTTTAGATTCTACACTGCCTTCGCCTGAACCTGCAAGGGGTTAAGTCTTCATCATTATTCATGGATCCTAGTCACCTGTGTCTGGCCTTTGAGAGACTGCCTTTCCCAGCAATCTAGGCCAGTTCATCAATTGTCACTGCTTCTGGTCTCCCTGTGCAAACTCCTGTGAGCGGATCCTGACTTTTCCCCTGGTATTTGACTCTTGCTTGTTCCTATATTATGCAACTCCTCTTGTGAACCAGCCCCCAGCTTTGTTTGACCCTGCTTCAGCTTACTCCCTGGTATTATTGTGAATCTCCCAACTTCTGATCCCTGGCTTTCCTGACTCTCCTTTTGCCAGATTCTCCCGTGGATCATCCAGTGCCTCCAGGCCTCCAATATCTGCAGTCCACTGTCAAATGTGGAACACCAGAATCTCCAGCTTCCCAGCTTAACCTGCCAATCCAGACACCCTGCATCTGCAGTCATACTTGGAAAACTTGGGTCTCCAGCTTCCCAGCTAACCCGATTATCTTGTCAACCTGCACTTTCAGTCATCCTTTTGTGCCGGGTCTCCAGCGTCCCAGCCACGCCTGCCTACTCTGACTAACCTGTACCTGTAGTTAACCTGTTGTGCAGGTATCCAGTACAATGGTCCCTCAGCTACCTGGGTACCCTGTTTCACTGTTTTTATGGACTTGTCTTAGCTGTCTTATAATTTACCACATTTCATGGTGCAAGAAACATTTCTGTGGTACGTGTACACAGATAAAATAGAGTTAAGAAGAAATCTTGCTTTCTTGTCTAAGGTAGCCACCATATTCCATATCACTCATATTTTTTTACTGCTATCTCTTTGTCCTAAGATAATGAAAATGAGAAAAGATTGCATATTCTAAAAATGATCAGAGCAATTTATCTGTATCTGTCAAGAACAAAGGAATTTAAAAAAAAACATAACTTTGTTCTACCTGAAAGTCCACATCAAGGGCAAGCACAATCCAAGGACACTTTTGCAAGATGGTGTCAAGAAGTTTTAACACAGACTTATAGAAGAAATTTATCTGACATGGCACAAATACAGAGGGTGCATTCCACAAGGGTGGTGGCAGCCTCCTGGGCACACAGGGCACAGGCTTCATTAAATGATATAAGCAAAATATCAGGCTGGTTCTCACTTACCTTTTCTAGACATTACCTTCTTGATGTTGTAGCTTTGACACGTTCAGTTTGGGAAGAAAATTCTTCGAGCAGTTGATCAATAAAATATAAGTGTGCATGTATTGATCAGTGATGGCTTGATTTTTTGCTATCCCATTTATTAAGACTACCATGGAGTCTGAGGAGGAAATAAGAAATTTATACTCATCAGTAATTTCATTTCCATGAAGATCAACATAGCAGCCCAAATATATACTCCCATTTTATCTGTTACTAGCACAATACCCGGCGTTGCCCGGGATTTAAAGAATTTTAAGACACAACTGTGTTACAAAGTGTTTCTCTGAGTTTGAAGAGACCAGTTACTGGATGAAGCGGCATTAAACCATTCCCAATATTTAAGAAATGATCAGCAAACTGACCGTCCATTGTGTTGCCATGCAGAGAAACTCTCATATTTGTGGTTAGTCGCAAAGTGCGAACATGCCTCCAAAGATGTGATGATTTAAGGCATGCATTAATTTCATCCGGCATTGTTTCTTTTGGAATGACCGGCAATGTTTGTCGAAAATCTCCAGCCAATACAACAGTGACTCCACCCATTAGTAAATCATTGCCTCTTAAAAATTGAAGTGTTTGATTAAGGGCCTGTAAAGCATTTTTGTGTGACATGGTGCATTTATTCCATACAATGACCTGACATTGCTGCAGAATCTGAGTTTTTTCTGTTCGTTTAGTGATATTGCAGACGGGAGTTTCACTTCGGGCCAGATTAAGCGGTAACTTGAAAGCTGAATGTGCTGTTCTTCCACCAGGGAGCAAAGTTGTAGCAATTCCAGAAGAGGCCACAGCAATAGCTATCTTGGAATGTACTCGAATTTTAGCAAGTAACAACTTGATGAGAAACGTCTTACCTGTTCCTCCGGGTGCATCCAGAAAAAATATATTTCCCCTTTTTTTTGGAACTTCTTCCAAGACATTGTTCCAGACATTCCAGAGTTATGGTCGTTTTAGATTATTTTTAGGTGTTACCCTCCTCGCCACCCCCACCCTTAGGAGTGCTAGGGGTGTCTTGCCCCTACAATATTTGTTGTCAGACTGTAAGTCATATGTGTACCAGGTTTGGTGTAAATTGTTGCAGACATTCCAGAGTTATGGTCGTTTTCGAGGATTTTTAGGTGTTACCCCCCTCGCCACCCCCACTCTTAGGAGTGCTAGGGGTGTGTTGCCCCCACAATATTTGTTGTCAGACTGTAAGTCATATGTGTACCAGGTTTGGTGTAAATTGTTCCATACATTCCAGAGTTATGGTCGTTTTCGATGATTTTTAGGTGTTACCCACCTCGCCAACCCCCACCCCGTAATGCATTTCAATTTTAAATTTTTTTAGTTGCCTCCGTCATGTTTTAATACACTCGTATGCAAAATTTAATGATCTTCGCTTGAAAAATGTGGATTTGTATAGAAAGACAGACAGAAGGACAGAAGGACAAATTTTCTCTTTTATATATTATAGATTGTTTTTCAGAGACAGCTTGGGAAGCCACTCAAAGATAACAAAGGAAAGAGAAGTCACACTGTATACCTTCTGTGTGTGTAAACTTTTGTTCCTGTCTCTACTCAGCTGACTAAGATTTAAACCTGTGTTTCCCAAAGCCAGTCCTCAGGGACACCTAACAGTGTTTGTTTTCCTTATCTATTTGCTGAAGCACAGGTGTAGTCATTACTGACTGACACTTTTTGAAAGATCCACAGGTAGTACTAATTATTTCACTTGTGACCTGGAAAACATGGACTGCTATCAGTCCCCGAGGACTGGGTTTGGGAAACACTGATTTAAACAATTCATTAGGGCTGCCTGTTGGCATACTGTCTTTTATTTTTAACCTAGGCCTGCAGTACCTCTCTTCTACCAGAGGTGCTACTGACATTGTCCACTCACTGGCAGGAGTTAATCTTCTTCTCCTGTACATCACCGGCATCGACCTCACTAACTATCTATGCCTGCTTCTCACCATGAACCTTGCTTGCAAGTCATTGTTTACCCTTGGACTTTCTGCTGAGCTAAATTCTTTTCCTGTGAATCCCTCTCCTGGCTGTTTACCATTGTTTAGCTAAGTTTACCTGTACCTACTGTTTTGAACTCATTCATTTACTATTTATCTCTTATCCAGCCACATCCAGATGTTTATTATATCCGGCTTTACCTGGTCTGTGTATTCCCCTTTATTACCTAGATAGAGTCCTGCTACAATAAAATAGTTTTATGTTTTCATCATACTCCTGGCTCCATTGCTGTCATTACAAGGATCTAGATATTGGAACAGAATTGTAACACTGCCATGAAATTCTTAAAAGAAATTAAATTATAGGTATATTACAATTTGCCTATAGATCTTGTTTTTGGTTTTTCACACACATGATTAAATCATTGACAATGAGAGAGTGCATACAGTCTCTTGATCTGTTGGTACAAGCCACAACTCTGTAAGATACCCTACATCCTGAACCATAAGAAAGTCAAAGTACAAAAATTACAACAACAAAGCAAAAACAGAATAGAAAGTATCCCTACCCCCCACTTTCTGGAGGGCCCCATAGTAAGTCAAGACTAATAACACTTTACCTTATATCACTAGCCAACCTAAAGTTCCCTTTAGATGTTCCATTAGATTTTAAGGGGGATATTTTTCAAGCCTTAAACCAGCCATTTCTGAATGGTTTTAGCAATTTTAAGTATAGTAGCAACTTAACAAATGCCTACTGCTGCAGCTAGGTGATATCTCTTGCTTTAGGCAAAGTATTCCATAATTTTAGCTTAGTTTTTCTGAGCTTGAACCCGATGGCGTTAGCCATTCAATCCTATGAGGAGGACATCATAGGAGACGGAGCCTTCCTGCTCTTCTCTGCTCTGTTTAACAAAACTGTCAACTGCGCATACGTGACCATAGGTCGCACATGCGCAATAAACACTATGGGCTAGATTTACTAAGCTGCGGGTTTGAAAAAGTGGGGATGTTGCCTATAGCAACCAATCAGATTCTAGCTGTTATTTTGTAGAAAGCACTAAATAAATGAAAGCTAGAATCTGATTGGTTGCTATAGGCAACACCCCCACTTTTTCAAACCCGCAGTTTAGTAAATATACCCCTATGGGTCAGAACCCAGTGTTGTCATTAGAAAAGAGTCATCACCCAGGCAGCCTCTTATCAGATGCGTTGTCCCGACATGACTTTAATAGTAAATTGCCCCGTTAAGCCATCTGTCAACGCTGTGATGACAGATGATACTTAATGGTGCAAACATTGTTAAATAGGCCCCTTAGTCACAGGTGGTAATGCTTCTTATTTAGTGGAATTGTATAAACATAATATTTTCATTTCTTAAAAAACGGTGTAGTGTGTGCATCGCTGTGCAATATCTTTATACAATAGTTTCCACGAAAGTGGTTTAAGGTTATGTAGTTCAGATGACTCTTGAGAAATCCATTTATTAAAATAAATCTATGCGCTGTTAGCAATATCAGATGAACAGAGCCAGAAACTTTTTTTTTTACCATGGCCTTCATCATGCTCTGGGGCATGTCAAATCCAACCTATGAATTTTTAATATATGCCAGTACCTCGTTCCAGAATCTATTAATGGATGGGTAGTCCCAAATGCAATCCTTCAGTTTTGCCTGAGCAGGACCACACTTAAGGCAGTGTGAAGGAGGGCTGATATATTTAATTTTAGAAGCATATATAGCTCTATGAATTATCAAAACTTCTGCCACACTTCATTTGCAATACATTTTCATACTCTCTGTCTCTCTTGTATATATATATATCTGTAATAATTAATTTGATGTTTTGCATGATGTCAAAAAATGATGTCTGATTTTAGTGGTCATAAATAGATCTTAACATGTCTTGTTATTCTAATACCCACCATATAACCTCAGTTAGGCACAAGAGGAGCAATTACTACTTGTTTAAATGTTGTTGTATTTTGTCAATATTCCATTGTACAGAATTGGATTAAATGGAATCCTGAATTAATCATGCAGCCCCTCAACAAAGCCTCTGCACTCCCTAGGATTGAGCATTCCCACAGCGTAAAGAGGAAGGCATGATATATCATTGTGCATCTCTTTTGGTAATGAGAAGTGCAACTCAGTAATCACGTCATATAAATCCACTTTTTGAAAGTTGAGCAATAATTTTGCTTTCCCTTAACCTGATGAGACGATAAATTGTGGCGTGCTGCACTCAGCTACATTAAAGGAGTGTTTTATTGATAAGTACCAGCAGGGAAAGAATCATGACAGCAGCTGTTTGGGAACTCAATGTGAATATAAAGAGTCACTTCCTATGGTGCTGTAGAAAAAATATCTTCTTGATGTGTCTGTTGAACAAGACCTCAGAAGGGCTCAATGTATTAGAGAGTAATCTGGTTACATAATATTATTTCACAACGCCTGCTTTCCTTCTGAGATATTACAGTCGCGACTGACAAAGACATTTTTTGGGAACAGATTACATCTAATTCCAAAAGAAAGATTTATGTAATAGTATTATTAATATAATGTCAACATATTCTGGAGTGCTGCACAATCAGAGACTGTTTGTTCATTCACACCAGACGCTTACAATCTGTGATCTCTACTACAGGCACACAAATGCACACTAGGTCCAAATTAGGCAGAAAAATATGTTCTTGGACGGGGGAAACAAAACTCAAACAAACGGGGGGGGAGGCGGGGCGTGTATAACACACGCACCCTAGTTGGAATCAAAGCCAAGGCCCTGGTGCTGAAAAGGCATTATTAAAATCTATTAATATTATATAAAGATTTGTGTGTTTATTGGTTTCATAGATGTTAGGCCTTAACTTTAGTTGACCTAGTCTATTGTTATAGGAATGCATATTACATTAATTCAAGCATCCAAACACACACAACTCATCCACATTAGGAAAAATGAGACCATGTCACCCACGAAACTGGGTGTATTTTTATGACAAGAAAGAAAAAGTATACACTGTGTCATTAGCTACAGACAGCTTTAGTATATCAAGATTTGGTGGCTAAGTGGTTAGCACTTCTGACTCACAGCGCTGGGGTAATGAGTTCAATTCCTGACCATGGCCTTATCTGTGTGGAATTTGTTTGTTCTCCCCGTGTTTGCATAGGTTTCCTCCGGGTGCTCCGGTTTCCTCCCACACTCCAAAAACATACTGGTAGGTTAATTGGCTGCTATCAAAATTGACCCTAGTCTCTCTCCCTCACTGTCTGCCTGTCTGTCTGTGTGTGCATGCTAGGGAATTTAGACTGTAAGCTCTAATGGGGCAGGGACTGATGTGAATGAGTTCTCTGTACAGCGCTGCGGAATCAGTGGCGCTATATAAATAAATGGTGATGATGATAAGACAAAGAGGCGCTATAAGCTAATTATCAATTTACAACTATTTACATTTTCAAATACTGTACATTCTTTAAATGTATAAGAAACTTTTACCAGATATTTATGAAAGTAAAGTATGCTCTTCAGATGTAACATCTTTTTAACGTTTCATTCATTGAACCATACAGACCAGTATGTGAACATTCACTCTTAAAAATTAAAGTCTTCACCCTGCAGATATTTGTCGGCTACAGTATATACTGTTCAATATCCGTTTTCCAACTACACGGGGAGCAGTATTATTACAGAACTAGGTTGCACAAGGGTGGTGTTAGAGAACAGCATTAGCAAGCAGAATTGAACTAGTGTTTAATATGATAATCCACAGAAGAGAAGCAAACTAGGCCATGTAATACACTGAATACTAATTTTACAGTTACCAGGTCAGCCAAGCTTCAAGCCTTATTTTATTCAGCAGCATTTTAGTAGCTCACTAGTTAATGCTGCTTAGAGGATTGATGTAGGAAAAACAGTGATAACTATCATCTTCTGCTTCAGAGCTGAAGCGGGACCTTAAAAAAAAATCTCTGAAGGATGTCACTTTCAATCTTCCTCCACCAGCATAATGCTGCATTGCAGTTTTAAAGCAGCAGACCCTCTCACCAGCGTGTACTGGACTTGCAGCAAAGTAACTGTATACGTAATTGTTATTATATAATATCGTATGAGAACAGCTAAATGTGTTACTATAACAGACTTCATGATCTGACACAAATGTAAAAATAAAACAGTGCTTGAATTACAGAATATTCAATATAAAGTTAAATGGGGACACAGTAAGGTCCTTACTATAAGGGTTATTTATGAACCATAGGTGAGCACCGCAGTGCAATTGTCCTGCAAGTGCTGTCAGTGTGACATCACAAAATGGAAGAAAACAGTACTTCTGAAAACATTTGAGTTAAGTCTATTGCACAGTGCACCCCCCCTTACCTTAGGACTTTTATTCACTTGTTTTACATGCAGATTTTAATGCAAATGCATTTGATATGTATTTTTATTTGGTGTTTCAATAGCATTTCAGAGATCATTGCAGGCTACCTGATATATTTAAACATGGCAAACGTAATCATTTAAATCAAAGTCTTGCAAAACATAAATAAATGCATGGAAACACTTTTAAAACATGTCATCTGGGGTAAACCGACCCTTGCAACTTTGTTATTGTGTGCACCAATTGAACACATTGAAAAACAAACAAGCAAATTAATAATGATTATTTGCTGTGCAGCTAAGCATCAGATTGCAACTGGGAAAAAGTGAATATCCATCACCCACCTAGAGGTGATAAACCCCATCTGCTTTTTATTCAACCTGGAATACACAACCAGTCTGCTAAATAATTCAATAAAAAAATCCTTAAAATACTGCAAACGCCCCCTGGCTCACCCCACTCCTTTTCATTTCCCTCCCCTTACCTTTCACACCCACTTCTCACCCTCTCTCTCACACCCCCCGCCCTTTTAAAATCCTTCATACTTTCTCCTTATTACAGGTCCCAATCAAAGGTTTATGTGACCAGCCCAATCAGATTATTGCCACCAGAGAAGCACTATCACTATGGGTGAAGGCACAGATGTGAATTCTTTGGATTTAATCCCTGGCTAATACACGTTTGGTATTAACTGTGGATCTACAATAGATCATTTTAGCAATATCACACTATATTGTCTTTGTTTATCTTTTTTAAGGGTTGCATAAATTGGAAAACCATATCTGTAATTTCAGGATTTGGACAGATCAAACAAGAACACCTGTAAGAATTTGTAATTGGATTGAACACAATAGGGACTTATAGTTTGAGACTGTTTTCATATATAACATATGTTCATATATAACATTTTGAATTGCTTGTGGAACTATTACTGCCACTTTTTAGATAACTTCTGTAATTGTGCTAGGACCCACCGTGGTTCAATGGCTAAAGTCTTTTTACTTTTTTAATCCAAACACAGTGCCCCAAATAATTAATTACACTCATTACAACTTCTGTGTGTCTTCTAGTGAAACAGGAAATAATCTTTACAGTATCTGTACATGCACAATGAAGCAATTGGTGTTGCAAATAGGAATGGTGGCTGACCACACCTTGTCGTAAATATCACAAGACCGGACTAATGACAGCCTGCAGTTATGGGTGAAGAAGGTGATGCCAGCGGTTTTGGGGTAGGTCAGGGAAAAGGGAATAGCTAAATCAGAGATGTCACTATGAACGGGATTGCAAAAAAGAAAAAAACAAACTGTTTTCTACAACCTAATCGTACAAGAATACTAAGTATACAAAGCTCTGATGTTTAGGAACGGAGAATAATATATCTGGCTTAAAGGGAATAAATGACAAACAGTGGTAACATGCCAATCAAAAGCTAAGTTTCCACCATATTTTTCTCATAGGATACTACAAATTAGTTAATGTGTTACTCATGCATAAATAAATCAACATTAAGGAGCTGAAAGTGAGGTCTGACAGTTATGTTCTTGAAGAACCAATATATTATAAGCTGCTGAGTCAGCCAGTTGTCCTGCACCATTGATTAAGCCCTCAAAGAGCCAGGTACATTTTTCTAACTTAATATGGATTTTAAGGGAAGATTGTTGCAGTGGTTACATTCTGCTGAATAATGTCTTGTTCTCAATAACAGTACTGCTTTGCTTCCCTACTCCAGAATGGGCAGTTATTGATCGTAGGACTTGTTAACACTCCTGTAGAATACCTGGATTGAATTAGTTCAGTGTGCGTTGTCTGGATGTTTTTCTCCTTTATTTATGGACAGAAAATAATACTTGCTTCACAATACTGCCAGCAAAAAATATGAGAAAATGAATATATACACAAAGCAATAGAAAATAGCCCCCTGAAAACCAGAACACAGCATCAAGAGATGGAAGAATTTAACAACTCATCTTTTTCCGTTTGATCACACTTCTGCAATAGCTGAACAATTATTTATCAGAGTATATTATGTAACACTAAAATAACATACATATTCCTCTTGCTGGCTGTACTATGTCTACATATGCTTTTTAAGAAATGTACAAAAGATAAAGTTTCAGCTAAGAAAATGTAAAAGTTTATTATAATTGAAAAACAGTAATTCATATTTACTACAGTATTTTTCATCGGCCTGTGCTATTTATTTTGATAACAAAATACTTATAGATTAAAAAAATATATTTTTAATTTAAATGACAAATGTAGCCTATGTATCTCCAGGTGCTCTTGGAAGGGAGAGGGGTGTTAAATCTCACTATTTGAGAAATCTCACCTCTCTTCCAAATTCTTAAATGCAGTGTCTCTACCTGAGTCATGTTAGCTTTTCAGGGTTGGAGATCTTGGTGATGTCTAGCAGGGGTCAACTCAGGAAACCCCTTTCCTGACTTTCTCAAATGACTTGTGATAACCCACTCACTCACATCAGAAAAAGGGGATATGTCACTTGGCATTTTTATTGAAGGGTTATGTAACTTAAAGGCCTGAAACCTCACAATTGGTGGGTAAAGTATAACAAGTTTAATCTCTGATAGGGTTGTAATGGTTGAGATCAATGTACCATGAAATGAGAAGACCTATAATGATGCATCATAATATATGTGCAATAAATTATTGAATGAGCAAAATCACACAAAAGCGACATTTGATAAAGACATACAATTATAACAATATATGATACTCACACTAATGTGGCAATTAGTAAATTGGTTGGTTTACAATGTAAGTAGCCTCTATTATAGTTGAACTAACTAATCAGCCTTGCAGAATATGGTTGTTTATAAGTACCACACTTTTTATTAAAGTCATAGGCTGGTGTGGGTTTAAAGAGGATGATTCTCTTAATTAAACCTATGGGCACACACACTGGAGAGGAGAATGTATCATTTTAGGCATGACATGGATAAAATGGAAACACTAGAACCTAATGAATATGAAGACTGGGTAATAATCCAGTTGTAAAAGAATGAGTTAGCAAAATAGGTTGTTGGAAGTCCTTCCAAAAATTAGAATGCAGAAGATAATCACAATGAAGAATAATGAGTTTATTGCGCCTGTAATATTTTTCAAAAACGATACTGTGATTTGACCAAGAATGAGAACATTTAAATTCAATATGATGAGCCTCTGGCTCAAAAGGGTTGCAGTACTGGTGGTTAACCCTGTGTATGGTGCTGTGCAAAATTTAGTAAGTTAACGGCTTCTGCCTTGATAAAAAGTGATTGCAGCGAAACGCGTGTATGTATTACCCCTGTATACTTCATTTGGCACAATTTCAGTATATAAAGAGAATTGCATATGGAATAAGTTATAATATTCGTTAGATAAATGACATAACAAGGACAGCAGCTGTCAGTTGTGGCCAAAAATTGAAAGCCAGCCTTAACTAATCGGATATAGTATCCCTTTATAAAACCCAATGAATCGAATAGCAGGTTGCCTTGCAATGAAGAGAGGTATTTAAGGATGGATATCGTACATTATACAGAAAGGACCTGCAACATGTGAGGAGACAAACACAGGTTAATGTTTAATGACAGCTATAACACATTTATAATTCTAACAATTGTTGCAACCATAACATTTAGCTGATTTTAGCTACGTAGCCCATTGTTAATTAGAAGTGAGAAATACATACCCTGGGAAATATAAAGCAGATACTAACATAAATATTTTATAATAGATGAGTTAGGAACATTATTTTAGCTGCAATCATATCAAAATTGCAATCATATTAAAGTTGCAAACCCAAACAATGAATAGATTGAGAATAAGGTTTATGCAATATATTGGCATCCAAGCCAACAACTAAAATATTAATAAAATAATGAGGCTCTGTCATTATCACTGTATTGATAAATGGTGTATGATATATATTATAGAGATAAAAGAGAAAAGAAAGATTTTTGTTTACACCTTTTTTCATAGTTCTAGAGATATGTTATTGAGCTATACACCGGAACTTTTTATATCACTTATTTCTTTACACTGTTCTATTTTTAGTTACATTTCATTGGTTTTAATTTGACCTTAATGGATTAAATTGTGTATTTTATAGATATGGAAATAAAGACATAAAAATGTAATATGATAAAAAAATATATTTTTTGCCCTTCAGTGCATCACAATTGGAAACTTTTTGTTTTTTTTTGTCAATCATTCAGCAGTGAAAGGGTCCAGACAGTATAGAGGGATAATACAGAAGTATATGTGAATATATGAATAAATATGTCATAAGGTTCTCCCTTTATTTCTCACAGGGGTCAGGGAGCATTTTTAGCTTTTACCCCAAAATATATTTAGATACGCCGATGTTACCCCCTTGATTTGAAAGGAAGGAAATCATATATTATTAATTATTGGAATTAAACATTTTATTGAATCTATTCAAAATTTCTTTGAAAGCTTCAACTTCTAAACTTCAGGTTTTGGAAAAATGATGTTGCTTCATTTTTGATACGAAAGCATCAATATCGGGGCATTTTGATATCAGAGTAATTTGTATACAGTCTTCAGCATCCAATCGATTTCTCTGCTTTGTTTTTATGTTTGTTAGAGTGGAAAATCCTTGTTCGCAAAGGTAGGTTGTTGCAAAAGGCAGCAACTTTTTGACTGCCTCCTCATGTGCAATTTTGAATGCCTTTGCATCTGTTGACATCCAAAAATATGACAGATCTGCTTTGTTTTCAAATGCAATATGTGCTTCATTATTGCATCGAAACTCAAGAAGTGCCTCTGCCAACCCTTTAGGCTCTTCTGGTACAACAACAATTTCACATTTAAAGGGGTCTACAATCCAACTGACAGCATGTGAATCAGCAGCATTACCCCCAGGAATTTCATTTTTACCCCATTTGGGATAATTTACTCCTGTTCCCTGACCACTGACTTATCATGTGTAAAGAATTGAGAAAGGTCTCATACTTCTCTGTCTGCTAAAACAAAGTCAGATACCACACTAGTACTTTGTTTAATTTAACTGAGGATTGTTCTTAATTTGTTTCTATGTGATAATGAAATGTGGAGCTGCACATCAATGTAATGTTCTACTATACTGCCTGGACAACAGAGATAAAGACTTGAATTGAACATGGTTATTTAATGTTTAAACCTGACGAGGGGAATATAGTAATCTGCTGATATATCTATGGTGATGTATATACTGATGGAGCATGATTATTGTAGATGAATGACTTAATCAAGTGTCATCACAAAGCATATTGATCACAATGTACACTCCTATTTGTGCCAGACTTCCATTGTTGTACAATGCCCACCCTCTATGCCCATCTGTATGAAGGGTGGGCAGTAGCTGAACAGTTTGATACATCATCTTCAGAAGCACAGACATGTATGTGGAGCTTAAGGGATCAAAATGCACTATACGGTATGTCTAGGGGCATTACTGGTATAATATACCGAGGGCATTCTTGATGGTAAGTCTGGGGTGCATTGTTTTTATAATGTGCTGAGGGTATTACAGGCAGATTCCAGGGAGTATTGCTGACATATCATGCTAGGAGCATTGCTGGTATTATATGTTGATGATATCACTGGAAATATTCCTGGAGGTATTAGAGGCATCAATGGCATATTTGCTAGAAGCATTGTTGGTGTTATATGCAGTTAGTATTACTGGTTGTATTAATAGGGGCATTTATGGTATAATATACTTAGAAAATCTATGTATAATATAGTATGTATGGACACATTAATCTTATAACATTGTTAGTACGATATGGTGGGATATTACTGGAGGTATGTCTGGGATTATTACTGGCATAAAATGTTGGTGCAGTATTGATAGTATGTATGAGGGGGCATCACTGGAATAATATTCTTGTGTAATATTATTTTGTTTGCTTGGGCACATAATGTAAAACAATTATAAACGTATTATAAACATATTCCCACTTACCGTAATCAAACAGGAGCATGTGTGAAATAGTTCAGGACAGCCGGCCCAAATATCATCACATACGGTTACCGACAATGATTATGTCCCAGGACCTACTTTGTTCACTGGTCTTGGCCCTAATTTCTCCTATACAATTCTTAATTGTATATGTTCATATTCTACATGTATGGAAAACTGCACACCTGTACTTTTTTACAGCTATTTTTCTGTGCATCTACAGCATTACTCAAAATATGTGTAGTATGAATAGTATGAACTTGTAAGTAGTGTCAATAACAGAGATCTAGGTGACAGAGAAAACATCCCAACTGACTAATGACAACATACACTATCATACCTCTAATTTTAACTTTTTTGGTGGCTGTTTCAGACTTCCAATAATGGCGTCTACGAAAGGGGAGAAACACAACAACCCTCCCACATAGTTGTCTACCCTTGCTTGTATTTACCACCCACTATAGAGGTAACTACAACAACAACAGCAGTGCCCCGGTCCTATCAACAGTCTATGTGACCGGGATGCTGTACATTAACCTCTAACACTAGGGGGTAAATGTATCATACCCCGGTTTTTTCAACTCGCCGGGAATCGGCAAATTGAGAGCTAACATTTAAAGCGGCGCTGGCTTGTAAAGGCAAGCGCTGCCTTTACAAGGCAGAGCCGCTTTAAATTTTAGCTGTCAACTCGCCGATTCCCGGCGAGTTGAAAAAACCGGGGTATGATACATTTACCCCTAGGTGTAGTGTACCTATCTATCTAAGACACCCACAATACCATACTCCCAAATAAAGAAGAAATAGACAGGAAATTTCCAAGACAAAATACCAAAAGCCTACCTTTAGTGGGTACCTGACTAATGAGTGCAGAGACACAATACACAGGGAATATAACAGGTCTATAGGTGACCACTACAAAATGGCAGCTGGGGATTTCGGCTGAAAAATGGGAACCAAAAATGGCAGTCTCTCAAATAACATGGACTAACCTCCTACCTAAATTGTCCCCAGAGGCCTAGTGCCTGAAAGATATATGGCTATAGGATTAGCCTGATATTAATGTGTCCCCTTTTTTCTAGTCTCTGAACCTAGTAAATCTGTGCCCCATGACTATTAAGCCTGAATAAATGTGCCCCAAATATAATTGAAATAAAGGGTGTCAAACTCGCGGCCCGCGGGCTGCACGCGGCCCAAACCCCTATTTTTGCGGCCTTCACCAGAGCCACTGGGCCATAAAAAATTAAAACAATACTTACCAGACGCGGCAGCGTCCAGTGCCCTCCTCTCCTCCTCCATTCATACTGAATGCTGGGCATGACATCATCACACCTAACATTTTCAGTGAGGAGCGCCCAGAGGAGCCACAACAGACAAGACAGAAGAGAAAGAAAGAGAAGAAATCAGAAGCAGCATAATGGAGGGCACAGTATGAAACAGGAGAGACAGATGAAGAGCAGCAAAAACAGCATGGAGAGCACAGTGTGAAACAGGGGAAATAGATGAAGGGGAGTAAAAGCAGCATGAAGGGCGCAGTGTGATGTTGAAGGGGGCACAGTGTGATGAAAGGGGGTGAAAATTGCATATGAGACTCTTTTTCTTGTGGCCCACACAATCATAGACTTTGATTATTTGGCCCAATTAAGGTTTTGATTTTGACATACCTGACCTACAATAACAATAATGGGACTCCTCACAAGCTCTGTCGCTGACTAACTGGCCCAGTGCCCAAAACTTGTGAAAGAGAGAGCAGAGGTGCAGACCAGTGAGATGGGTAGCTGAGCGCTTTGCCTGCCTCTGGCAGTTTTCATCCATTCCCCTGCTGTCTTCTGACTTGAGTTGCCGGTCACCACCATCCTCAATGCTCGTTCAGTGTCTTCCTGCTTGATCCTGCAGCCTTCTTTGTTGAGTCTGCAGTCTTCTCTCTTGCATTGGCGCTCTCCACTTGTTGGTCTCTCTCTGCAGTCGAACTGCCAGTGCTGCTCACAACGGCCGAATATAAGCTGTTGTGAGGGTGCAGGGCAATGATGCAGTGAGCACCTATTGGCTTGCCTCAGCGCCTAAATACAAAGTGGTCACTTAGAGCTTAGATCAGCTCACCATGGTGGCCACTCTTTGGACCACAGCGAATCTTTGATTTGCTTGGTCCAATGGTCTAGAAGGTCTAGAAGACAAGGAATACTTACTGGCATCCTGATGTTGGCAATCAAGTAAATCCCCTGCTGCTCACCTCTTCACAGAAGAATACTTTGAAAGTGTCAGGTTTGCACACGAAGAAGTGAGTGGGATCCTGCTGTCTTAACTGGGATTGTCTAGACTCCCCTAGAGGCGCAGAGTCTAACAGGGTAGAAGGTATTCACCAGGAAATCCCGCAAGGGAATTTGGATTTAGCGGCTCCCACCCTACAGGTCGCTGCCCTCCAGGGAAGTTCCCAGTGTAACAGATGGAAGAACAGATCTAAACAGCATACAGAGAGATATAGTTCAGGTATCAATTGAATAATAATCTATTACCACTTAGAAGTGGAACATGAATGCAAGTTCAATGGAGTACAGGATGCACTGCAGATGATGAACCACAGCAGTGTGTAGAAGGGTTGAACCAATCAACGAAGTTCCACAATGTAAGCAGAATACATAGTGAGTGTAGACAAGAGCAAGGGCTCCTAGGAAATAGGATACAAATACAAAGTTCACTGGAATGCAGAAAATATTGCAGATAGTGGAGCAGGCTGTTATTCAGGAGAATAGACACAGTCAATGGAGTTAACAGTTCAAGCTGAAACGTAGTGAGCATTAGCAACAGCGAGTATCACTAAACGTAAAATAGAATGTAAGTTCGATTGTATCCATATGTGCAACAACGAAGAATGGATGTACACACAACCGAGATGTGGAATGAGTCGGCAATGGTTAGCAATCCATGCAAAGTAGCTAGCGGGTGTTGATAGAAGAGATCAGCGGAATCAGAAATGCAACAAAGATGAGCCACGGCTTACCACAAGAGTGTGGACCAATTATGCAGGAGACAGCGGTGCATGTAGGAGAGCTAGCAGGTGTAGTTCACAGCGATACCACAGATGAGTGGAACAGGTGAGCAGAGATCAGCGAACTCCAAGTATGCAGCAACGATGACCCACGGATTACCACAGGGATGTGGAAAGAGTAGCAGCAGTCAGCGGTGTATACAGAGTAGCTTAGCGGGCTTTGATTACAGCGATTACCACAGATGAGTGGAACAGGTGAGCAGAGATTAGCGAACTCCGAGTATGCAGCAACGATGACCCACGGCTTACCACAGGTGTGTGGAAAGAGTAGCAGCAGTCAGTGGTGTATGCAGAGTAGCTTAGCGGGCGTTGATCACAGAGATTACCACAGATGAGTGGAACAGGTGAGCAGAAATCAGCGAACTCCTAGTATGCAGCAACGATGACCCACGGCTTACCACAGGGATGTGGAAAGAGTAACAGCAGTCAGCGGTGTATGCAGAGTAGCTTAGCAGGCGTTGATCACAGCGATTACCCTAGATGAGTGGAACAGGTGAGCGGAGATCAGCGAACTCTGAGTATGCAGCAACGATGACCCACAGCTTGCCACAGGGATGTGGAAAGAGTAGCAGCAGTCAGCGGTGTATACAGAGTAGCTTAGCGGGCGTTGATCATAGCAATTGCCACAGATGAGTGGAACAGGTGAGCAGAGATCAGCGACAGTGGTTGCCATGGGCTACACCACCTTTATCTCTTGCACTATTTTTCTTATAAATGCCCCAAGTGGTGTTTTTATACTTTACACAAAATACATGTCAGTGGTGGATTGGTGAACATTTCAAGGTATGTTAACACTAGGATTTAAACCAGGATACCCAGTGAGTCCACCAGTGCCACAGTTTTAGAGTCATCGTTCTTGATTGTTGACATATTAAAATTTGTCACCCGTATATTCCTAAGTAGTTAAAAAATACTGTGTATGCAGAGAATAAGGTCAACCAAAATACAGTTCATGTAGGAAGAGCAGTATCTGTGCGCTATGGATTTTCATCTTCATCTTCTTTTCAGTATAGCCCCAGCACCTACTGATAAATATATACATTTCTCAGCTTTACTTTCTTTACTATATATGCTGATAAGTGGAGAGGGCTCATTATTTTGTTGTAAATGATCTCCTGGGGTTCATTGACATTTAGGTCTGGAATGTACTTTCATCCCCATACAGCTCAAAGCTCACATAAGTATTTGGCAATGCGCTACCTCTGTGTACAGCTCTAGCTCACCATAAGATTCATTTTAGAGAAAGGCAGCTTAGTTTACTATTTAAAGATGAATATGCTGCAATAAATACTCTGCACAGATCCAATCAATTATAGATGATGCTGTAATCCATGTATTTTATACAAGTTAATTTGTTTAAAAATGATAATATATTCCTGCATCTGTGTTTGCTGCAGTCTGTTTGTATCTGAATTATTGTTGTTAATTATACCCATAATATTTTCCAATGCACAGTACAGCAAAATATTATTTGTCATTTTTTTTATTAAATGTTGTGACATACACATTATATCTGTGCCAACACAGCATCTCCCACTATTACCTGTAATGCTGTAACCTCAGTCCTTTTCCTTATAACTTTTGTGTATCATAAATGCTTTGTGTGCCATACTCATATACCGGATTAATCACAGATCTCTGTGTCTTTCTACAGTTGTATGCATGTGTAGAATGTAAACATAATATAAGTGAGCTTTAGTCATGTCAAGCCGCTGTTAGGAACCAACTGGTGGTTCATGACTACAGCAGAAGCATGTCTCGGGTCCCGCTGTTATTTGTGTTAGAGGAACCTTGCATGACTAGGAGGGATCAAGAGGAATGTCAAGAGAGTAGGCAGTAGAAGTTTGTAGTAGAAGGAAGAGGACGAGGAGGAGGTGAGCAGCACAATACCGGAAGTTGTGCTCATATTCCAGAACAACGACACATGGTGCCTAATGTTGAATGCATTTTGGGTCTAATTTGCGCTCAGAAAAGGTACCCTTGAAAATATTTTCTCCCATATGCTGATTCGAAAGTGTTTCCAGTCGTATCCAGCTCTGTGCTTCTAGCATATATGCCAACATCAGGACCCACATCAGGACCCACATATACATTAGAGATGGGCGGGTCCGGTTCTCCGAGAACCGAACCCACCCGAACTTTGGGTATCCGAGTACCGAGCTGAGCAGCTCGGTACTCTCCCGCCCATTCCGAATCCAAATCGAGGCCGAACGTCATTGTGACGTCGTCGGATCTCGGGACTCGGTTCTCGCGATACTTCAACTTTATAAATACACGCCTCCACAGCAATCCATCGCCATTTGACAGAGGGAGAGAGCAGGGTGTAGTCATAGGCTAATTAGAGCAGGGACAGAGAATACCATATTGTTCTTGCAATTGCTCTAACCAAAATCGCTAGTGCAGAGAGGAGGATAGAGGTTTATTATTTTTTCTTCATATTTGGCACTCCCCAGCGCTTTTGGGGTGTCCCCCATAATTGTGCATTAATATTTCTGGCTGTCAAAAGTCATATCTGTCAGCAGTATCTACTAAATAATTTGTAGCACACCTCAGTGTTTTTGGGGTGTCCTCCCTAATTGTGCATTAATATTTCTGGCTGTCAAAAGTCATATCTGTCAGCAGTATCTACTCAATAATTTTTAGCACTCCTCAGTGTTTTTGGGGTGTCCTCCCTAATTGTGCATTAATATTTCTGGCTGTCAAAAGTCATATCTGTCAGCAGTATCTACTCAATAATTTTTAGCACTCCTCAGTGTTTTTGGGGTGTCCTCCCTAATTGTGCATTAATATTTCTGGCTGTCAAAAGTCATATCTGTCAGCAGTATCTACTCAATAATTTTTAGCACTCCTCAGTGTTTTTGGGGTGTCCTCCCTAATTGTGCATTAATATTTCTGGCTGTCAAAAGTCATATCTGTCAGCAGTATCTACTCAATAATTTGTAGCACACCTCAGTGTTTTTGGGGTGTCCTCCCGAATTGTGCATTAATATTTCTGGCTGTCAAAAGTCATATCTGTCAGCAGTATCTACTCAATAATTTTTAGCACTCCTCAGTGTTTTTGGGGTGTCCTCCCTAATTGTGCATTAATATTTCTGGCTGTCAAAAGTCATATCTGTCAGCAGTATCTACTCAATAATTTTTAGCACTCCTCAGTGTTTTTGGGGTGTCCTCCCTAATTGTGCATTAATATTTCTGGCTGTCAAAAGTCATATCTGTCAGCAGTATCTACTCAATAATTTTTAGCACTCCTCAGTGTTTTTGGGGTGTCCTCCCTAATTGTGCATTAATATTTCTGGCTGTCAAAAGTCATATCTGTCAGCAGTATCTACTCAATAATTTGTAGCACACCTCAGTGTTTTTGGGGTGTCCTCCCTAATTGTGCATTAATATTTCTGGCTGTCAAAAGTCATATCTGTCAGCAGTATCTACTCAATAATTTTTAGCACTCCTCAGTGTTTTTGGGGTGTCCTCCCTAATTGTGCATTAATATTTCTGGCTGTCAAAAGTCATATCTGTCAGCAGTATCTACTCAATAATTTTTAGCACTCCTCAGTGTTTTTGGGGTGTCCTCCCTAATTGTGCATTAATATTTCTGGCTGTCAAAAGTCATATCTGTCAGCAGTATCTACTCAATAATTTTTAGCACTCCTCAGTGTTTTTGGGGTGTCCTCCCTAATTGTGCATTAATATTTCTGGCTGTCAAAAGTCATATCTGTCAGCAGTATCTACTCAATAATTTTTAGCACTCCTCAGTGTTTTTGGGGTGTCCTCCCTAATTGTGCATTAATATTTCTGGCTGTCAAAAGTCATATCTGTCAGCAGTATCTACTCAATAATTTTTAGCACTCCTCAGTGTTTTTGGGGTGTCCTCCCTAATTGTGCATTAATATTTCTGGCTGTCAAAAGTCATATCTGTCAGCAGTATCTACTCAATAATTTGTAGCACACCTCAGTGTTTTTGGGGTGTCCTCCCTAATTGTGCATTAATATTTCTGGCTGTCAAAAGTCATATCTGTCAGCAGTATCTACTCAATAATTTTTAGCACTCCTCAGTGTTTTTGGGGTGTCCTCCCTAATTGTGCATTAATATTTCTGGCTGTCAAAAGTCATATCTGTCAGCAGTATCTACTCAATAATTTGTAGCACTCCTCAGTGTTTTTGGGGTGTCCTCCCTAATTGTGCATTAATATTTCTGGCTGTCAAAAGTCATATCTGTCAGCAGTATCTACTCAATAATTTTTAGCACTCCTCAGTGTTTTTGGGGTGTCCTCCCTAATTGTGCATTAATATTTCTGGCTGTCAAAAGTCATATCTGTCAGCAGTATCTACTCAATAATTTTTAGCACTCCTCAGTGTTTTTGGGGTGTCCTCCCTAATTGTGCATTAATATTTCTGGCTGTCAAAAGTCATATCTGTCAGCAGTATCTACTCAATAATTTTTAGCACTCCTCAGTGTTTTTGGGGTGTCCTCCCTAATTGTGCATTAATATTTCTGGCTGTCAAAAGTCATATCTGTCAGCAGTATCTACTCAATAATTTGTAGCACACCTCAGTGTTTTTGGGGTGTCCTCCCTAATTGTGCATTAATATTTCTGGCTGTCAAAAGTCATATCTGTCAGCAGTATCTACTCAATAATTTTTAGCACTCCTCAGTGTTTTTGGGGTGTCCTCCCTAATTGTGCATTAATATTTCTGGCTGTCAAAAGTCATATCTGTCAGCAGTATCTACTCAATAATTTTTAGCACTCCTCAGTGTTTTTGGGGTGTCCTCCCTAATTGTGCATTAATATTTCTGGCTGTCAAAAGTCATATCTGTCAGCAGTATCTACTCAATAATTTTTAGCACTCCTCAGTGGTTTGCGCTCAGAATGGATTCAAAGCAGTCCACATATGATCTAAATGAGCAACCAGGTTCTGTCACCAGTCCTGATGTTAGTGTTCCCAGTACGTCATCTGGCCAAGGCGATGTCAAACAACAGAGTGTTTTCAAATTAGTGCAAAAAACAAAAACCAAAAAAAAATTTACTGTATTGAAGCGAAAAAGAAGTGTAACTGAGCAAAAGTTAAGTGACGATAAAAAAAAAATTGCAAGCATGCCATTCTACACACGCAGTGGCAAAGAGAGAATGAGGCCTTCACCTTTGGCTATTAGTGGCAGATCCCAAAAAGTTACCCAGGCTACAATTGGTGCACAACTACTGTTACGCGACAAAGCTGAGCTGCAAGATACCAGTGAGGCATTACAGGAGAATATTTGCTCTGATTCACAAATGACAACAATCCCTGTGGAGAGTCCATCCAACAGTGGGATGTCTAATCGTGAGCATTCTGCTGATGTGTGCCTTAATAGCCCGAGTGTAGCCGGTGATACCCAAATTGAGGATGCCACTTTGGAATTAGAAGAGGATGAGGGGGAGATTTGTGTAGGCGACGAGGGCGCTAATGAGGATGTTGATGAGGATGAGGTTGTTTGTGTAAGTCCTGCACCAGTGGCAGCAGTTCTGGCACGTGACAAGAAAAAGGCCATTGTCATGCCTGGGCATAAAACAAAAAAATCCACTTCTTATGTGTGGAATTATTTCTACCCAAATCCAGACAACAATTGTATAGCCATTTGTAGTGTATGTGAAGCCACAGTCAGTCGAGGGAGGGACCTTAACCATCTTGGAACCTCGTCTATGTTACGCCATTTAACGAGAGTTCATGGCAAAGTGTTGGGAAAAGCTGAAAGTTCTTCCCAAAAGAATACAAGCACTCCCTCATCAGCTAAGACCCTCCGCTCACCGACATACCGACGGCTACAAAATACACCCACCACACCATCCTCATCAATATCCTCAGTAGCGCTCGGAGTTAGCCCGGCATCCCACTTAAGGCTGGATGACTCCGGCACTATTATTGATTCCTCTGAAGAAAGCGTTAGTCCTGCTGCTGCTGTTGCTGCTGCTGGGGGTGAATCGTCATCCCAGAGGCAGGTGAATAAAATGAGCAGTCCTACATTTCAGCAATTAACTGTGAAACAATCATTTGCGAGGGGAAGCAAATATGACAGCAGTCACCCAGTCGCCAAGCGAATCACAGACGCCATGGCTGCAATGTTAGTGTTAGATCTGCGTCCAATCTCCACAATAAACGCAGCTGGTTTTTCACAGTTAATTGAGGTTTTGTGTCCGCGTTACAGAATTCCATCGCGACACCATTTCTCCCGTAAAGCTATTCCACAACTATACCAAAAAGTGTGTAAAAATGTAGAGATTGCGCTGAAAAATGCCATTCTGCCCACTGTTCACTTAACCACAGATATGTGGACAAGTGGAAGTGGCCAAACCAAAGACTATATGACTGTGACAGCCCACTGGGTTGGTCATTCACCTTCACCAGCAGGAACAGCAGCAGCATGTACACCACTACGTAACATTTGTCACAGGCAGGCCACTCTTTGTATCACCGGCTTCACTAACAGGCATACGGCTGACAATTTGTTACGCAAACTGAGAGATGTGATTGATGCATGGCTTATACCACTCGGACTCTCCCCAGGGTATGTCATTTCAGATAACGCCAACAATATAGTGCGAGCATTACAGCTGGGTGATTTCCAACATATTCCCTGTTTTGCTCACACCATCAACTTGGTGGTGCAGAGCTTCCTACGAAATAACCGTGAGGTGCAGGAGATGCTTTCGGTGGCCCGTAAAATTTCAGGCCATTTCAGGCATTCAGCCACAGCATGTAGGAGATTACAGCAGCTCCAAGAGCAGTTTAACTTGCCCTGCCACCAACTTAAGCAAGAGGTGGTAACTCGGTGGAATTCCACCCTGTACATGCTTCAGAGGATGGAGGAACAGCGCAAAGCCATCCAAGCATATTGCACAAGTCATGACATTGGGAAAGGAGGGGGGATGTATTTCACTCTTGCACAGTGGGGAATCCTTTCAGTGCTGTGCAAGGTGCTGAAACCATTTGAAGTTGTGACATGTGAGGTCAGTGCAGACTCTGCTAGTTTGAGCCAAGTCATTCCTTTAATTAGACTATTGGAAAAGCAGCTTGAGAAAATGAAGGAGGAGCTGAAAGCAAGCAATTCAGCAAAGTATGTTGGCCTTGTCGATCAAGTACTTAATTCGCTTCACAATGATCCTCGAGTTATTAAGATCTTGAACTCGGATCAGTACGTTTTGGCCACTGTGCTTGATCCAAGGTTTAAAACCTACATTGAGTCTTTACTTGTAAATGAGCGAGATGTGAACTTTTGCAAGGAGCTATTGCTCAGCAAGTTGGCCGCTGAACTGGGCCTCGGCTTGACGACGTGTCCTCCTTCACTTTCTCAAGCTGTTGCTCGTAAAAAATTAAATTTCCAAAAAAGAAGCAGGGAAGACACAGGGGGCAGACGAGAACAATTTAACATCTGGGCTGGTTTGAAGGATTTTTCAAAAAAAAGTGTCACTTTGCCCATAAGTCCATCCAATATGAGTATAAACATGCAAAGGATGGTGGAGGATTACTTTCAAGAGGTAGTTGATATGGAAATGTCAGACAGTCCCTTTCCTTACTGGGAAGAAAAGCAGGCCATTTGGAAACCCATGTACAAACTTGCTTTGCAATACCTAAGCTGCCCACCCTCCAGTGTGTACTCTGAACGAGTGTTCAGCACAGCAGGGAACTTAGTCAGTGATCGCCGTAGAAGGTTACTTCCCAAAAATGTGGAGAAAATGATGTTTATAAAAATGAACTACATCTTCCACGAGGAAGGCCTTCACCATCCAAGACATCCAAGCACTGACTGTTCTCTAATGGCGGATTCAAGCGGCGATGAATTGATAGTCTGTGATGATGACGTACACACTGATGAGGGTGAGGATGAAGCTGAAGATGATGCCGATAACATCTTTTTAAAACTTTCTATGTAAGTGTAGGGTGCAATCTACCCCCAAAGAGGAAAGGGACTTGTGGCATTTCCATATCACATACCATCTTGAAAGGCTGCTGTTAGGGCAATTTATCCTTAAGGGTAGGGTGTCATAGACAGAGTGACCCTAAACTGGCTTTGTCCATTTTTCATAATATTGTACAGTCTATAATGGCTGAATTTTTTAGTATTTTATACAAGTGGAGGGGGGCCTAGAGAGACAGAAACCAAACTGGCTTTCTCCATGTCAATTAATATTGTACAGTCTATAATGGCTGAATTTTTTGGTATTTTATACAAGTGGAGGGGGGCCTAGAGAGACAGAGTGACCCCAAACTGTCTTTCTCCATGTCAATTAATATTGTACAGTCTATAATAGCTGAATTTTTTAGTATTTTATACAAGTGGAGGGGGGCCTAGAGAGACAGAAACCAAACTGGCTTTCTCCATGTCAATTAATATTGTACAGTCTATAATGGCTGAATTTTTTGGTATTTTATACAAGTGGAGGGGGGCCTAGAGAGACAGAGTGACCCCAAACTGTCTTTCTCCATGTCAATTAATATTGTACAGTCTATAATGGCTGAATTTTTTAGTATTTTATACAAGTGGAGGGGGGCCTAGAGAGACAGAGTGACCCCAAACTGTCTTTCTCCATGTCAATTAATATTGTACAGTCTATAATGGCTGAATTTTTTAGTATTTTATACAAGTGGAGGGGGGCCTAGAGAGACAGAAACCAAACTGGCTTTCTCCATGTCAATTAATATTGTACAGTCTATAATGGCTGAATTTTTTGGTATTTTATACAAGTGGAGGGGGGCCTAGAGAGACAGAGTGACCCCAAACTGTCTTTCTCCATGTCAATTAATATTGTACAGTCTATAATGGCTGAATTTTTTAGTATTTTATACAAGTGGAGGGGGGCCTAGAGAGACAGAAACCAAACTGGCTTTCTCCATGTCAATTAATATTGTACAGTCTATAATGGCTGAATTTTTTGGTATTTTATACAAGTGGAGGGGGGCCTAGAGAGACAGAAACCAAACTGGCTTTTTCCATGTCAATTAATATTGTACAGTCTATAATGGCTGAATTTTTTGGTATTTTATACAAGTGGAGGGGGGCCTAGAGAGACAGAGTGACCCCAAACTGTCTTTCTCCATGTCAATTAATATTGTACAGTCTATAATGGCTGAATTTTTTAGTATTTTATACAAGTGGAGGGGGGCCTAGAGAGACAGAAACCAAACTGTCTTTTTCCATGTCAATTAATATTGTACAGTCTATAATGGCTGAATTTTTTAGTATTTTATACAAGTGGAGGGGGGCCTAGAGAGACAGAAACCAAACTGGCTTTCTCCATGTCAATTAATATTGTACAGTCTATAATGGCTGAATTTTTTGGTATTTTATACAAGTGGAGGGGGGCCTAGAGAGACAGAAACCAAACTGTCTTTCTCCATGTCAATTAATATTGTACAGTCTATAATGGCTGAATTTTTTAGTATTTTATACAAGTGGAGGGGGGCCTAGAGAGACAGAAACCAAACTGGCTTTCTCCATGTCAATTAATATTGTACAGTCTATAATGGCTGAATTTTTTGCTATTTTATACAAGTGGAGGGGGGCCTTGAGAGACAGAAACCAAACTGGCTTTTTCCATTTCTTTACATATTTAACTATAAGTGTAGGGTGTAATATACATTCAAAGACGATGGCTGCATTGCCAATATGCATAGATGGAGAGGAAGACAATCTGTTTTGTGTGTAGAATAGGCCTACCAACGAAGAATTAAACTGTTTTTTTGGATGATTTATTACCTCAACAATTAGATTACTTGTCTCTAAAACAGTTGGAGCACTAAATTGGGTTAATTTAGGCCCAAAAACATGGATTTTCCCAAAAAATAGCAAAACAAAACCAAACAAAACCAAAACACGCAATGGCGGTTTTGCAAAACCAAAACCAAAACCAAAACACGACGGTAATCCAGATCCAAAACCGAATCCAAAACCAAAACACGGGGGTCAGTGACCATCTCTAATATACATACACACAACCAGGTCATAAGAACAAGACATGTTCGCGAACATTTGTTTTCAAAGAGTTGGAATACAAGTAGCAAAAATGATTTCTAAATACACCCACAAAATCCTATAATATATGCAAAATTAATGAAGAAAGCACCTATCAGATTCAGAGGTGAAAACGCAATTAGCCAATCCAACCTGCTTCCTAGTGAATCAACCACCTTTACCATCAGCATTTATATGTACCGAACATGCATCGCCATGCTGCCATAATTCTAAACAGTCCACATAACTCAGTACCTTAGCTGTTAATATATATATACAATGTAAGTCCCATGACTCTTGCACCCCATTCTTTACATTAATTAATTCCAACTTGTGTCAGGTGAGTCCCAGGTCTCCCATGGCTGCTAGTGCTAGGGAAAGACTTGCCTTTAAAAGCTGTGCGCAGGTAAGCCTTAAGCCCAGATAAAATAGCATAGCATTTGATCATGAAAGGACTGACCAGAATGGGAAGACTTTAGCGTAAATTGGTCAGCTTAACATATATTGCAATATGTGGAACTAACATGCCCTGTTTTTACTATAGAACAGTACTTGGTACAGCATTAATTATGTGTTTGGAGAGTGCAGAGTATCCCTGTTTTCATATATATATATATATATATATATATATATATATATATATATATATATATATATATGGACAATCAGTAACAGGAGCATTTATCCAAAGGATAGATGAAATGGGTACGGAACTAACAATAGTCCCTCTTTAACTCATTAATACTAAAAGAGCGATAGTTAAACGTGCATGATAATATATTTCAATCAACTTGGAAAAAACAATATCTTTATTGGTATTTTCTCATACCACTGCAAAAAAGGACAGTCCTTTGCACACAGAGGAAGCAGAGACGGTAATCCATGTCTTCACAGTGCACACTTGTGTTGGTCTTCGATAGTGGAGTGAAAATTCGTAGATGCACAAACCAAAAATCACCTCAGACCCGGGTCTGGTTAATAATCACATTCCAGCAATTTGCTGCCAATATTACTCTTTGCTTCAAATTGTCCTCAATTAGTGTATACAGTGTCTTTTGTGTGTTGTACTTCATATGTCATTAAATACTCTGACGCATTTCCCTGCCCGCAGTTACTATTGTGGTATATTTACCAAGCTGTGAGTTTAAAAAAGTGGAGATGATGCTTATAGCAACCAATCAGATTCTAGCTGTCATTTTGTAGAATGTACTAAATAATGATAAATGATAGCTACGGGCTTGATTCATTAAGGATCTTAACTTGAGAAACTTCTTATTTCAGTCTCCTGGACAAAACCATGTTACAATGCAAGGGGTGCAAATTAGCAATCTGTTTTGCACATAAATTAAATACTGACTGTTTTTTCATGTAGCACACAAATATAAACCTTAAATTTCAGTTTACAAATAAGCTATCAAGTATTTGTGTGCTACATGAAAAAACAGTCAGTATTTAACTTATGTGCAAATCAGAATGCTAATTTGCACCCCTTGCATTGTAACATGGTTTTATCCAGGAGACTGAAATAAGAAGTTTCTCAAGTTAAGATCCTTAATGAATCAGGTCCTAGAATCTGATATAGGCAACATCTCAACCTTCTCAAATCCGCAGTTTGATAAATGTACCCCTAAGTTTCCTCATCCCAAGCTCCCTTTCAAACCACAATTCACCAGTTGGAAGTATCTCGGTTGGGGTTCATTAATTACACATCTGCTATAAATCATGTACATTAAATATTAAAACATCAGTTAAGAAATGAAAATACCATGATTATAAGCCATTATTCGCCAAATAAAAAACAAAAAACCGTAAAGCATCATCTTCAGCTGTTGATAACTTGCTTCAAATAGTTAAAATATTTTATAGGGTACGATAGTAAAACCTGTATAAATACATATACATAGGATCACCTTTAAGCAGTGATTATAATCTTTTAAAATCCAAACATAATGAATAATAAGATAAAATAAATATCATAAAATTAAAATAATACACTCTGATTCAAACTTGTTAGCTTCATTTCTGCAAACAGCCTATAATCTCCTGAGACACAAGTTTATACACTTCTATAAACAAATACTTCTTATGGTTGTTTCCCAGAGTTATATTTAAATTTAACATATTCTCTCAGAAGTGTTGAATAGAGAGCAATGTGAGAATTTAGTTAGTTAAAAAGTGCTTTATACAAACTAAATAATCACCCAAAAAGTTTTTCAATAAAGAAAATGGGGTGCCGCGGGCCAGACATAAAAAAAACAAAAAACACAGAAACTTACCAATCCGCCGGACGCCGGGACCCAGCAGCCTCCTCTCTCCTGCAGCTGTCACTGAATATCGACGTCAGTAACAAGCTGCAGGAGAGAGGAGGTTGCTGGGTCCCGGCGTCCGGTGGATTGGTAAGTTTCTGTGATTTTGTTTTTTTTTTATGGCTGGCGCGGGGCAGAGTGAGAGGGATCGTGGCAGAGGAGGGGGACAGAGGATGGTGACAGCGGGACAGAGGAGGAGAGCAGAGGATGGTGACAGCGGGACAGAGGAGGGGGACAGAGGATGGTGATAGCGGGACAGAGGAGGAGAGCAGAGGATGGTGACAGCGGGACAGAGGTTGGTGACAGGATGGTGACAGCCAGACAGAGGAGGAGAGCAGAGGATGGTGACAGCGGGACAGAGGTTAGTGACAGGATGGTGACAGCGGGACAGAGGAGGAGAGCAGAGGATGGTGACAGCGGGACAGAGGAGGAGAGCAGAGAATGGTGACAGCGGGACAGAGGTTGGTGACAGGATGGTGACAGCGGGACAGAGGAGGAGAGCAGAGGATGGTGACAGCGGGACAGAGGTTGGTGACAGCGGGACAGAGGAGGAGAGCAGAGGATGGTGACAGCGGGACAGAGGTTGGTGACAGGATGGTGACTGCGGGACAGAGGAGGAGAGCAGAGGATGGTGACAGCAGGACAGAGGATGGGGACAGAGGATGGTGACAGCGGGACAGAGGAGGGAGACAGAGGATAGTGACAGTGGGACAGAGGAGGAGAGCAGAGGATGGTGACAGCGGGACAAAGGAGGAGAGCAGAGGATGGTGACAGCAGGACAAAGGAGGAGAGCAGA
Organism: Mixophyes fleayi; assembly: GCF_038048845.1. Classification (NCBI taxonomy): domain Eukaryota; kingdom Metazoa; phylum Chordata; class Amphibia; order Anura; family Limnodynastidae; genus Mixophyes; species Mixophyes fleayi. The sequence goes on from NC_134402.1 coordinate 360,619,276, forward strand.
GGATGGTGACAGCGGGACAGAAGTTGGTGACAGCGGGACAGAGGAGGAGAGCAGAGGATGGTGACAGCGTGACAGAGGTTGGTGACAGCGGGACAGAGAAGGAGAGCAGAGGATGGAGACAACGGGACAGAGGTTGGTGACAGGATGGTGACAGCGGGACAGAGGAGGAGAGCAGAGGATGGTGACAGCAGGACAGAGGAGGAGAGCAGAGGATGGTGACAGCGGGACAGAGGTTGGTGACAGGATGGTGACAGTGGGACAGAGGAGGAGAGCAGAGGATGGTGACAGCGGGACAGAGGAGGAGAGCAGAGAATGGTGACAGCGGGACAGAGGTTGGTGACAGAATGGTGACAGCGGGACAGAGGAGGAGAGCAGAGGATGGTGACAGCGGGACTGAGGTTGGTGACAGCGGGACAGAGGAGGAGAGCAGAGGATGGTGACAGCGGGACAGAGGTTGGTGACAGGATGGTGACCGCGGGACAGAGGAGGAGAGCAGAGGATGGTGACAGCGGGACAGAGGATGGGGACAGAGGATGGTGACAGCGGGACAGAGGAGGAGAGCAGAGGATGGTTACAGAGGGACAGAGGTTGGTGACAGGATGGTGACAGCGGGACAGAGGAGGGGGACAGAGGATGGTGACAGCGGGACAGAGGAGGAGAGCAGAGAATGGTGACAGCGGGACAGAGGTTGGTGACAGGATGGTGACAGCGGGACAGAGGAGGAGAGCAGAGGATGGTGACAGCGGGACAGAGGTTGGTGACAGCGGGACAGAGGAGGAGAGCAGAGGATGGTGACAGCGGGACAGAGGTTGGTGACAGGATGGTGACTGCGGGACAGAGGAGGAGAGCAGAGGATGGTGACAGCAGGACAGAGGATGGGGACAGAGGATGGTGACAGCGGGACAGAGGAGGGAGACAGAGGATAGTGACAGTGGGACAGAGGAGGAGAGCAGAGGATGGTGACAGCGGGACAAAGGAGGAGAGCAGAGGATGGTGACAGCAGGACAAAGGAGGAGAGCAGAGGATGGTGACAGCGGGACAGAAGTTGGTGACAGCGGGACAGAGGAGGAGAGCAGAGGATGGTGACAGCGTGACAGAGGTTGGTGACAGCGGGACAGAGAAGGAGAGCAGAGGATGGAGACAGCGGGACAGAGGTTGGTGACAGGATGGTGACAGCGGGACAGAGGAGGAGAGCAGAGGATGGTGACAGCAGGACAGAGGAGGAGAGCAGAGGATGGTGACAGCGGGACAGAGGTTGGTGACAGGATGGTGACAGTGGGACAGAGGAGGAGAGCAGAGGATGGTGACAGCGGGACAGAGGAGGAGAGCAGAGAATGGTGACAGCGGGACAGAGGTTGGTGACAGAATGGTGACAGCGGGACAGAGGAGGAGAGCAGAGGATGGTGACAGCGGGACTGAGGTTGGTGACAGCGGGACAGAGGAGGAGAGCAGAGGATGGTGACAGCGGGACAGAGGTTGGTGACAGGATGGTGACCGCGGGACAGAGGAGGAGAGCAGAGGATGGTGACAGCGGGACAGAGGATGGGGACAGAGGATGGTGACAGCGGGACAGAGGAGGAGAGCAGAGGATGGTTACAGAGGGACAGAGGTTGGTGACAGGATGGTGACAGCGGGACAGAGGAGGGGGACAGAGGATGGTGACAGCGGGACAGAGGAGGAGAGCAGAGGATGGTGACAGTGGGACAGAGGTTGGTGACAGGATGGTGACAGCGGGACAGAGGTTGGTGACAGGATGGTGACAGTGGGACAGAGGAGGAGAGCAGAGGATGGTGACAGCGGGACAGAGGATGGTGACAGCGGGACAGAGGAGGAGAGCAGAGGATGGTGACAGCGGGACAGAGGTTGGTGACAGGATGGTGACAGCGGGACAGAGGAGGAGAGCAGAGGATGGTGACAGCGGGACAGAGGTTGGTGACAGGATGGTGACAGCAGGACAGAGGAGTGGCACAGAGGGTGGTGACAGCGGGACAGAGGATGGTGACAGCGGGGCAGAGGAAGGGGACAGAGAGCAGAGGATGGTGACAGCAGGGCAGAGGAGGGGGACAGAGAGCAGAGGAGGGGGACAGAGAGCAGAGGATGGGGACAGAGAGCAGAGGATGGGGACAGCAGGGCAGAGAAGGGGGACAGAGAGCAGAGGAGGGGCACAGTGGGGCAGAGGAGGGGGACACAGTGTGAGAGGGGCAGTGGAGGGGGACACAGCATGAGCGGGCAGAGGAGGGGACAGCGTGTGAGTGGGCAGAGGAGGGGACAGTGTGTGAGAGGGCAGAGGAGGGGACATTGTGAGAGAGGGCAGAGGAGGGGGGACAGCGTGACAGAGCAAAGGAGGAGGGACAGCGTGACAGAGGGCAGAGGGGGCAGTGTAAGAGAGGGCAGCGTGTCTGGATGCAGAGGGGGCAGTGTGTCTGGATGCAGAGTGCCTGAGGGCAGAGTGTCTGGATGCAGAGGGGGCATTTTTGCATACAACTAAATAAGTATTTCTGTCCTGACCTAAATACTTATTACAATTTTTTGACCCAACTACTTCTAAAACAGGACTGCTCAATAATTATTTTGGAGGGGTGCCTTGAAAAAATTTGGAGTCTCTAAGGGTGCCGCGAACTGCAAAAGTTTGGGAACCACTGGTTTAACCTGTTCTCCCTGGTATTGTACCCATTGATGCTTATATATAATTTATAGTGTTGCTATCAAGTTGTGTCACATTATCTTTAGATGCTTTCTCATTCTGCAGGTTGCTACTGGGTAACTAATTTGATCCATCTCATTTCATACTGCCTTTCATGCTGGCCTTCTTCTCTCTCCCTGATCCCCTTCCTAGTAGCCCTGAACCCTTCGTCCACTCATCTGCTAGTCCATCCTCTCCCCTTATATCCTTTCTCTCCCTACTCCAATAGTCTTTTACCATGTCTCCTTGCTCCCATTCAATATCCATCCTCACCCCCTGCCTTCATCCAGCCCATCCCCACACATCAGCAACCCCACCAATCTCATCCATATCTCCCCACTTCCCTCTCCCTTTTTCCTGTGCTCTCTAGAATTCAAGATTCATCCACAACAAACTGCCTTCTATTCACAACCTCTACAACTCCAACTCTCTTAACCTTCTTGCCATCACAGAACCTGGCTTCCTTCCACTGATACTGCTTCCCCTGCTGCTCATTCCTATGTGGGCCACTTTTTCACCCACTCTGTCAGATCTGATAACTGTCCACGCTGTGGAGTAGGCATCCTTCTATACCCCAATTGTACCTTTTGTGTTATCTTCCCTGAACCCTCACTATCATTATCTTCCTCTGAAGTCCACTCTATCCATCTCTTGTTCCCCATCCATCTGTCCATCTCTGTCTCAGTCATCTATGGCCCCCTTGGTCCCACTTCCCAATTTCTTAATAATTTTGCTGCCTGACTTCCACACTACCTGTCCTCAGACCTCCCCTCCATCATCCTAGGTGACTGTAGCATCCCCATCGACAGCACTATAGACCCATCGTCCATCACACTTTATGTCCTTTCTTCCTCCATTGGCCTCTCACCTCTCTGACCTTGTCTTCTCCCATAAATGTCCTCTTTATGACTTCTCCAACTCTACCTCCCCACCATGTCCTCTCCTTCATTCTTTCCTCATCTCCTGTACCCCTCCCCATACCCAAATATACCCTTACTAGTCACAATCTTGATTGCTCGATCCTTGATATACCCGTTGCTTGAAACTCTCCTCTCCCCTCTTTCCAACTTCACTGCTCTAAACCCCAACTGTGGCACTCCAAATTTACTTGGATCCTTCAAAAGTGCACACGTACCACCAAACGCCACTGTAGGTAATCTTGATACTTGGCAGACTTCCTTCATTTCAAGTTCATCCTCCTTTTAACACACTCCTTTGACCCCCTCCCTACCATTCTTCCTTCCTGCCACTGACTTTGCCTTCTTTTTCATTTTCAAAATTGAGGCCATCAGACGCAAAATCTCCTCCTCCCATCACTTTTCTGCCATCCCTGGATCACCCACTCCTACTTCACACTCTTCACACCATTAGCCTTTCAGATACTGTCCTTCCATGGTTCACCTCCTACTTCACCAACCACTCCTTCTCTGTTTCTACCTCTGGTTCCCCCCCATCCATCCTTCCATAGGAGTTCCACAGTGTTCTGTCCCCAGCCCTCTACTCTTTTTTCTGTACACCTCCTAACTGGGTGAACTCATCAGTTCCTTTGGCCTCCAATACCACCTCTATGCCAACGACACTAAACCCTACCTTTCATCTCTTGATCTCTTCCATTCTCTCCTCTCTCGAGTATCCGGTTGCCTTTCCACCATTTTCTCCTGGATGTCCATATGCTTTCTCAAACTTAGCATGGCCAAAACTGAACTCATTGTCTTCCCTCCATCCAGAGTCTCCTTCCCTCCTGAATTCTTTATCACTGTTGACAACACCACTATCTACTCTGCTCCCCAACTCTGCTGCCTGAGTGTCATTCTTGACTCCTCCCTCTCCTTTGCCCCTCACATTCAATCTCTTGCCCGATCCTGTCTCTTCCAGCTCTGCATCATCACCCATATCAGACCCTTAAAACTCTTATCCCCTCACTGACAATTTCTTGTCTCGACTACTGCAACCTTCTCCTTTCCTATCTCGCTCCTCTTCAATCTATATATAGCATTTGTCTCCAGGTTCAGGATAACCATTTCTAATCCTCCTCTGCTTCATGATACTTTCATAAAAGCTATCCAGTACAGGCATCAGGTCTTTTATCTGGAAAACCCTTATGCAGAAATGTATGAAAACTTAAAAAAGGAAATCAATGCTGCTATTCATTGATTCCATCAACACAAACATGGTTCAAAAAAAAAAAAAAAAAAGAGTGTCATGTTTTAATTAAATTTAGTATATTTTTGCCATGGTGTGTGCCAACTTACAGTAAATCTCCTTTTCTGGAACATCAAATGAATTGTTGCCATTGCATTCCTTCTCATCATAGGCAATTAATGTCAACATGTGGGCGATGCTGCTATATCATGGACCACTTATTAGTGCTTACTTCCGCAAGCATTATGCTACCATTCCATTACTATGTTCCTTATCGTTTGATGATGTAGTGCTTTAACTACTGTATGCATGATTATTTGATGTGTTCTTTAAGGATCACGGTATGGTTATGTTGGTCTACACAGGCTCAGCCACCTTCACTGCTTTCTTTAACCTCCTCGTCACCACTTGTACCAACCACCCTAAAACAAAATATGTAATTTGAAAGGCATGAAAGCGAAAGCTGAAAATGCTGATTCTCTCTTAGTTAGTTTGAGGACACAACTGTTTCATTAATAAAACACCCAGTTGAAAACAGCATTAAACTTGAATTGAGGTGGACAGTCAAAATTTATATGGATCTATAATTTTAATTTCATTATGGATATAAGAAGATATCAGACTCGCCAAAATACGAGGTCTCCTTAAAGAATTTTAAATTCAACCACAAATGTTAGTTTTGCAGCAGATTTGAACTAAGGACACTTTTCAAAATATAATTGATAGTGTGAGGATCACTCATAAATTGTACTGCAGAATTATGCAAATGACCCCATGTGTAACAGGCATAAATAAAACAGCTAGCTTTTATTACGCTGTTGAGCTTTTATCTACACTAAAGCAGCACTTAGTAAAACACCTCCACACTTTTGCATATTGCAACTTTAAAGCTTTTACATCAATTTCTGAGCTTTTAACCCAAAGATTTATATTTTAATTGCAAACTACAGATACATTACTTCCTAATACATGACAAGTTGGCAGAAACTATACGTTTTAGACCACTATTTAAAATCTACGCTTTAACGGTCTTGAAATTCTTGAGTTTGAAGGTATATGTTCGGCTTCAAGTCTTTCATCAGCCAGGTACTGTGCGATTCCGAAAGTAAAAAAAAACTTGTTAAGAAGACCACATTATCTCAACCACTTCAGACTATCTAACTAAAATTGCAATTTCTCTGAAAAGCGTAAGACTAAGGTACAAAGTATTCTAACACTAGGAGAACATTGATGTCTTCCTATTTTAGACTTGAAGACAACTGCAGTTATGTATCAAGGACACAGATAATTACAAATATGACGTACACAAATACCAGATAAGAGGTTATTTTCGTGAATAAAATCATTTATATTTCAGGAGGAGATTATACAGGAGATTGGTTGTGTTTTAGCACAGCTGCAGTTTCTTGGGATTCTTTTTTTAATTGTTTTTATGGAACTTTAACAGAGTTAAGAGAAAAAATAATGGAATAGAGAAGGAAATAATGGATTGGGGCTGTAAAACTAACACATTTAAGCATTAGGGTTAATAATATGCAGGATCACTTTAGCACTACTTTGATATTGACAAAGCATATATATATACATAATAGATATAGATATAGATATATATATATATATATATATATATATATATATATATATATATATATCTATCGATATATATATATATATATATATATATATATATATATATATATATATATATATATATATATATGGTTTACTTGAAGATTTGAGTGCAGTTTTTTTCCAATAATTTTATATACATACATATATATATATATATATATATATATATATATATATATATATATTATATATTTTATATTTGAATTGGCAGATGCTCCAACAGTATTCTTGACTATTTCATATATTGGAAACAAATTTAAATTTGTTGTTTAGTTGAAGAAGGAAGTGTTTTGATGCAACTATCCCAGACTTCAAACAGTCCATGCACCTGCTTTTCTTTATTGAAAATGGCTCCTAGCCAATGCATTTTTAGGCTAAAGAAGGGCTTTTCTTTAAATAGTATTAGTGAGAGTAGTTTGGTTTGTATCCAGGTGCATACAGTACTCCCCCTGGTTGCTGCTGCTACTATTATAAGATATAGATTTTTATTTCCTTTTTTTGGTCTGGCTGTTGTGTTTGTTATCTCTGAGACGGGAGGGGAATATATTTTGTTGCTTATTGTTTGATTTGTATCCTACACCATTTGGAGTGCATTGCCAGACACAGTGGAATAGGAATGTTTTTTTGCATTTGGGGCATTTTGAGGTTGTTGTGAAGCCTATGTTATGGTTCCGGAGGTTGATTGATGTCCTTTGTATAATGCTTTATAGAACGTTCCTCTATACGTGCTTGCTGTAAGAGTTTCTATGGGGTATAAAAACACAGTTGTCACTGTGAATTTCTGTAGATGCGGAAAATGTGTTGGCTATTGTCTCATGCCCTTTTTCTTGTTAGTGGTGCTTGGTTCTGCAGTAAATTATTCCAAATTGGAGATATGGTAGGTAATTCTATGATGTCATGTTTTGAGTATACAAGGTGAAATCTTAGAGTTTTTTTGTGTTTTGTGTTTGATAGGGCTCTTAGTAGTTATGCCAGCTGTTACCCTGGCATTAAAGGGGTAGGGCGCTTGCCCATGTTGGAATTCCATGATTTCTAAAAATAGCAGAAATAGGGATTGGTAATGGCTTTGTTTTCTTATATTTTTGTTTTGTGATTATTTTTCCCCATGTTCACCAATATGTTTTTAGTAAAGGTTTATCCGGGATTTCAGTTTGGATATTTCATTTGTGTAAATGAAGAAAGTATGCTAGGCTGATATTAGTTATGAATCGTTAATAGTGGGGAATTTGTGTCTTATGTGTTGATACAATCCATTATATAGCAGATTGCAGCCTGGTTAATTAGTTTGATATTATGGAAATTGATTACCCCCTTGTTATAAGACTTACTCTATATTGTTTTTTAATTTTGCCATAAAAATTGTCTGATGGGTTTGATTATTAAAGTCTCATCTTTTTTAGCGTGTGTTATAAGTTGCAATGCTTTTAATTTATCCACTGAGTTTTTGATGGTTTTTTTCTGTGACCATTTTTAGGAAGTTGTCTACCTAGGCACGTTATATGTTGTTCACCTCACTAGAAGATGAATTGTTTTATCTAGTTATGTTGAGTTTTGTTCCCCATTGCTAGAACAAAGGATTTTTCGATATTGTAACTCTCAATATTTTGTCAAATTGTTCCCATTTGTTTCAAATCAGTTGTAGACCCTGGGGTCTGAAATATATAACATAGGTAATCTGTGAATGCAGTAAGATGAACATGAATGCATTGAACCTATCCCATGATTAAAGTATTTTAAGCAAGGGTTCGATGTTGAATAACAGAGATGATCCTTGGTGGGTTCCTCTTCACATGGTATTATATTCTCCTCTCTTTTCATTTATTATTCGAAAGGTGACTGGTGTGTTATTTAAGTACTGATTAAATTGCAAGAATACTTTGTCGACTGGTTTTTCTGTATCCAATCTTACAATAGAGTATGGCTAGATTTATTTTTCAAGCAAGCAATGACTACTGCTATTGTGGTTCTTATCTTTTTTACTGAGTGGCACATATGAGTAAAGCCTAACTAGTGCCCGGTTAATAAATATGTGGTAAAATCTTGTAGATCAGTAGGGTAATAATTCTGATATGGCACTATTTCATAATCTTTGTTTGGTTTGGGATGGAAACAATCTTGTGGGTTCTTTATTAAAATATTATTTATTAACAGTTTTATATGGTGCCTACTTATCACATAGTGCCTTACAGAGATTATTAAATAATATTCACACCAGTCCCTGCCCCAGTGGAGCTTTCAATCTATATTCTGTAGCACACGGACATACACACACAATAGGATTAATTTCATCAGAAGCCAGTTAACCTACAATATATTGTCTTTGGAGTGTTGGAGGAAACTATAGCAACCAGGAGGAAATCCACACAAACAAGACAATAACTACAAACTACACACAGATAGGGTTCTCTTAGGAATTGAACCCATGTGCTGTAAGCTAACCACTGTGCCACCATACTACCCACAGATAGGGTTTAATATGGTTATGGGTTCCCCTATTCTGATTAAATGGTGCAGATTGTGGAGCGTCCCACACATATCAACACTGACATCTCCCTTGACTCCACTACTGGACACCCAAACTTCCCCCCTGGTCATTCGAAACAAGCCTTCAAACACTTCACACAACCCGGGGTCTCCCGCGTTGGCTAGCTGTGAATGCATCGGGTGTCATTTTATTTGTTGATCTTCAGACAAAATGGGAACTGCCCAACTCTGAAATGTGGAGGTACTTATAAATAAAACATTTCTTTGGCTTCCGGGATTACATGGATTGGCAGGGAGAGAACCTACACCATTTCAATCTTTATGCATCACGCCTCAGTATCCTAGGCACATCTTGTCCTCTATATACCAGATCTTATTCACATTCTCATTTAATACACCACTCAAATTCACTAGAGATTGGGAGCGTGACCTACAGATTGTCATCCCTGTCCAAGAATGTAGTGACATCCTCCAGCGCACTCACGCTAGCTCAGTGTGCAAGTAATCGAAACACAATATAAAATACTGACCCGGTGGTAACGGTGTCCCAGTCTGCTGGTCAAGATGTTTCCTGGGCTCCCTGACCTCTGTTGGAGATGTCAACTGGCTTGAGGCACTCCACTACACATTTGGTGGGAATACACAGCTCTTCGACCCTTTTGGGAGGCTGTGTTGTTCATTTCCCAGTTGCCCGAAATATTGGTTACTCAACCACATTAAATTGCCCATTTATCAATCTAAAAAATCCACCCCTTTTGGGAGGCTGTGTTGATCATTTCCCAGTTGCCCGAAATATTGGTTACTCAACCACATTAAATTGCCCATTTCAAAATCTAAAAAATCCATCCTGAAATACCTCATCTGCGACGCAACGGCTGTGATACCGGTCCACTGGAGATCTCCCATGCTTCCTTACATAAAGGAATGGTTTATATGTTTAGACTTCTATATGTCTATGGATGACATGATTTATACATCAGCTGACAAATATAGAGAATATTACCTACTATGGTTCGAGAGGATTGAATTTAAAGATTCCCCACTGTACGTCCAATGGAATAACGGAGGCTAGCCTCCCCTCCAGAGGCTCCTTCCCTAACCCCTACTGATCCTTTTGTCTCATCTCATGCTGGATGAACCCCATTGATACATCCCAGCCCACACTTCCCTCCCTCTGCTTCCCCACCCCCTCTCTCCTTCTTTCTCCTGTCCCTTATCCAATAATGTAACAACATAATCACATTACATCTGGTTTATTCAAAAATATATATATTTTTTTTACAGTCCTGAGTGCTGGATTTTTCCTAAATTTACTCAGTGGTGTAAGCTATTTAAATGTTGTTAATTTAGGTAGAGCTTAAAATACTGCCAATGTGTGTCTACTTTGTTATACTTGTACATATATGCTGTATTATTTTCAATAAAAAAATGATTGTGTAAAAAAAAATATGGTTATGGGATCTGAGTTTTGTATATTGTTTTAATACATTTGCTAGAGTTTTTAATAGATTCTAACATTCCCCATTTGGGCTGTCCTGAGACTGTTTTTCTAATCAGGTTGTTTTTTTTAAAAAAAATTGTCTTAGACTGATCAAAGTTCACCTCTATGTGTGCTGTTTGCACCATATTATTCAATAAGCCTTTGAGAATGTTCAGATGCAACAGAAATGTAGGATTACAAAATGCCAGATAGACCTTTACCTGCAAGATATCTCCAGTGGTATAATACAGAGCCACACAGCATGTGCAATGGGGCCTTAGGGATTAAGTGGATCACTGATAGTCACATAAGTATATAAAACCTTCAAACTTCAGTCTTTTGCGATGACAACTGTCACATATTCTTTCAATGCTGGTAACTTTGTCAAACTCCCTTGAGAGCAAATGATAGTCTTAATGACAAATGTATCTTCGGGCAGGCTGCCCAGAATTCAACTGGGAACGCATTTTAGCAGAGAAGCACATAGCAAGATACTCTGGTACTATAGAAAATACCATGTTTAATGCTCCTATATCTTTCTTTAATGGCACATTATAATCCCTTGAAAGACATAATCAGAAAGGATAAGTTTTACAGAGGTGTAATACTGGTACAGCTTGAATCTAGCATTTGACATAAATCCAGCTGCAGGGCACTTTTCAAGCAATTTAATTCTAATATAATGTCAAATTCTGATAAGATTATTCAATTTGACTGTGACTAAATGACATTGAAACTTCTTTAGATAAACGCCAGTGGGTTTAACCCCCCCCCCCCCCTCCTAAAATTCCATTTATTGGCCAAACTGAAAAGAGATCAGTATGACATTGCTTTTTAGAACAAATACATTTCACTCAATCCAAACCCCCCACCCCCCCCCCCCCCCCCAACACACACAGTTTCTGGGGCTGATTCATAAAGGCATGTATTCTGAGCACAACCCACGTTGTTTCAAAAACTCACATAATCGGCTCTGTGTACTCCCGTATTCAATGAGGAATGGATCTTAAGATATGTGAGCTGATGAATTCGGGTGTAGGTCTGCTCTACTACAAAAGACACTGCAGGATACGTTCAATACCTGTGGGTTATAAATTTGCAAAAGAACACTCAGAAAAATATATTAAATGAATGTCACCTGTTAATAATATAGGCATTAGTGATAAAACTAAATACATAAATATTTGAAATACATTTATTAGGATGTCCTTAATGTGTACTGAACATGAAATACATTTTTACAGTTGTACATTGACTACGACAAAATGTTCCTTTCCCACCACGTTCAAACCCCAAAATTGTAGGCTGTAGTAAGTGTCCTTTGTGTTCGAAGACAGAGCGGACAGGGCTGTGTTTATTGGCTATGGGCATGCGTCGAGTTATTTTGCGTATGATACGCTCAAAAATCGTCAGTTACATGCCTTGATGAATCAGACCCTCCATGTTTAAAGTAAACCAATGTAAGAATGTTACAATTTTGATCCATAACAAATTGCTCTCTACAGTGTCCCACAGATTTGCTGATGCAGGAAGGAGATTTGTTACTGTAGTGGGCTCACTAGATACTTTACAAATGACCTTGGTCTCATCTTCTAATCCAAACATGGGCCAATTATCCTTTTAATCTTCTTAATTTAAATCACCTGTATTATTCACTTTTTAAATGTTGTATTAGGCTTTATTGAATATCAGGAAAGCTTTACATAGCTACAGATTCAAACAAGCACCAAAATACAAATACATTGGGGGTATTCAATTGACGGCGGAATCGCCGAAAATCCTGCTATTACGGTAATTCTGCGCGGGAAAACCATTAATACGGTAATTTACTCAGGGAGCTGCGAGCTGAAATTCAGCGAGATATTACCATATTAACGGTAATATTTTTTGAGCGCGGGATTTTTGGCGATCCCGCCGTCAATTGAATATGCCCCATTGGATTAGAATAACACATTACAGATGACAACCGTTTCATATAGGCTTAAATCTGAAAGCTCTACTGATCCATTTTTATAAAAGGCTGGATGGAAGCACCAGAACAATAGCACAAAGAGGGAGAGATGATTCAAGAGAGACCGTACCTTATTTTTTTAGATGTATTACAGGTATTCCATGCCCTGCAATTATATACTTATACACATATAATAATTGATTGTTAGAATACATTTTGAAATGTTGCTCCATTCTGTACCTGTATTCATGTGCTGAGCATGGAGTGACGCTATCTGAAACTCAATTTTAGCGATCTCTTGAGAAAAGTCTTATGTATGGTAGAAGCTGAGATAATTAGATTAGACCAAATGGTAGATTTGTCAGGGTTTGTAATGTCAGGCGCCACTTTTGTGCCACTCCACCTGCTTCTCCCGACTCCATCTTTCTGCTACTGATATACTGCACCTCTCGTTATAGAGGTGAGTGCGTGGCTCTGTGTAAAATTTAAAGGGGCAGTCAAGGCTGATGACATCTTCAAGCCTTCTAGATTGAATTGACTAAATCTTTATAAACCTAGTTCTGTGCACTTTCCAGTACCAAGTATTAGTATTGATTACTGTGTTTTCTGAGCCACACCATTAATGACTCCTCTTCTGCCTTACGTTTGGTACCGTTTAGCTCTGATTGTTGCTGACCCAGGTTTGTTTCTGACTACTTCTCCTGAGATCCGATTTGGTACTTTATAGTCTGCTAGTGTAGCAGTTCAGGCTTATTGATCAACCCTTTCTACTATTCATTATCAGCTTATCACATCTGGAGGCCGGGCTGTGGACCATGACTTGAGAAACCACCAGCAGTGAAGTCCAAACCTGCCTGTGGGGGTCCCTGGTGAAAGCTGGTGGCTAGTTAGACTTCTTAGGTGTCTGTGTTCCTGACAGTGCTAATACAGTTTGACAAAAAGAATCCACTAAATCCGCTAGAATTGTCACACTTTACAGGAGAACAGATTTGGAAAAGAAGAGGAGCAACAGATAGACAATAGGTGAGGGAAAGAGGGAAAGAAGAGACTACAGGTACAGCTGGCACAAGTTTTTAATAAGAGAAGAAGAGAGTTGGGAAAATAAAATGAGAGACATTATTAGGTAGCACTGAAGAATTTGACGTTTATAACAATAGAAGTAGAGTAGAGTAGGGACAGAGTTCACAGAGACAGCAAAAACCAGCTTTTACTCAATGCAATTCTTCAGGACTACTGAGAGCTATGCAAACTAATGGACCAGGAAAACCCCAGTTTAACACCTGACCCACAAAGAGGACTGGTCTTTCAAGGCCTTTACAGTCTGACCATGGCCGGCCAGATAGACAATACTAACACACTGCAATGTCATCATACAGCTCGTAGTGTCTTGGCCAGTTGAATTGGAACACCTATTTTGAGGTTATTGATAACCATTAGTAACTGTCATCACTGCCAAAGTGGAAATTTTTATGGGACTCAATAACTGGAACTCCTGAAGTCTTGGATACCACTGTCTTGGAGAGTGCAAACCCCATCACCACAGGTTTGTCAATTACCTTGTTAGACAGAGACTACCACAAACTAGTAACTTTACTTTGTAAGAAAACTAAAAACTGATTAAGTGCCAGAGACAATGATAATAAAATAGTATATAGCAATACTAATCCCAGGGACATCTAGGAATGAACACATTGTAACTGTGCTAAAGTGCTAAATACTGTTATGTTAATAACTGTTTGTATGCATTCACCTACTCAGTCAAATTACCGTATCTTTCTTCCGCCTCTTTCTTACCCAACCGGCTTAATAAAAGTTTTTCCTTTAAAAAGTATATTGGGAGGGGGTGTGGCTTGGTTTAACATGGAGTAGGATGCAACTCTCCTGCAAAACCCTGCAATTATATTCTTTTTCATGTGGCTACTGCAGCTGTGCCTTACCTAGCCTATGCTTCTTTTGCACAGCAGCACCTTGGCTTCATTTTGTCCCCATTTTCACTTCTCTCCACTCAGGCTCACATGCTCATCGAACGGGTGGTGACTCCAGCACACGCCGCTCAGCAGGATCCTCGCCAGCTCTATTTGGCTGATAGGTAATTCACTGCCTCAGGTGTGCTAGTGGTGGCTCATTGAGAGACTGGCCCTCCTGCAAAGTGTGAGTATATCCAGGGTCGGACTGGCGTGCCGGGGAGCTGGGGCATCCCCGGGTAGGCCCCAACCCCTGATGGCTCCCCTCTTTGTTGGTGGGGGGAGTGGGTACTTTTTAAAAAAATAATAAAAAAATAATACTCTGGTGATCGCGGCCCCGGCGCCCTCCTCCTTCCTCTCTGCTCTGTTCGCACTGAATGTCGGGCGTGACGTCATCCCGCCATGCCCGACAGTCAGTGAGGAGTGGCGCAGAGAGGAGCAAGAAAGAAGACAGAAGAGAAGAAGAGAAGAGAAGAAGCTAATAAGAAGGTAAGAAGGTAAGAAGAGGAACGGAGGCAAGGGGAGGAAAGCAGGATGGTGCATAGTGATGAAGGGAGGGAGGGGGAGGGGCAGCATGACACAGAGTGATGAAAGGGGGGGGGGTGAAGCGGCATGACACAGAGTGATGAAAGGGGGGGAGCATCATGACACAGAGCAATGAAAGAGGGGCAGCAGGACACAAAATGATGAAAGGAGGGAGCAGCATGGCACAGAGTGATGAAAGGAGTGGGAAGCAGCATGGCACAGAGTGATGAAAGGGGGGAAGCAGCATGACAGAGAAATGAAAGAGTGGAAGAGCATGACAGAGTGATGAAAGGGGGGAAGAAGCATGACACAGAGTGATGAAAGGGGGGACAGGATGGCACAGAGTGAAGGGGGAGCAGGATGGCACAGGGTGATTAAGGGGGGAGCATAAGCAGCATAACACAGAATGATGAAGGGGGGAGCAAAAGCAGCATGGCACAGGGTGATGAACGGGGGCCAGGTGAAAAGGGGATCAAAAGCAGCATGGTAGAAGTTGATGAAGGGGGGCAGGAGAAGAGGGGGAGCAAAATCAGCATGGCACAGGGTGAAAAAGGGAGGTCAGGAGAAGGGGGAGCAAAAGCAGCATGGCACAGGGTGATGGAGTGGGGCAGGTGAAGGGGGGGGGGAGCAAAAGCAGCATGGAGAGCGCAACATGGTGATGAAGGGGCACAGTAATGTGTGTGTGATGGCACAGGGGGCTTGTGGAAATGTAATGTGTGTGAGGTACGTGGTGGCTAATTAATGGGTGGTATTTTGTTTGTGAGGTGATGGTGGCGCAAATTCATTTTATAGTGGGGATCATTAATTTAAGATGGGGTGATTTGGGGGCTATTGATTAAATGTGGGGCTGAGTTTGAGGAGCATGAAGTCTATTTATTAAATGTGAATATGGATTATTTAATGGCAGTGACGGTTGCGGGAAATAGGTATATTTATTATACGTAAATGCTATTAATTTATTGCTTGGGCTGTGTGGAGGGAGGGAAATAGGTTTATTTATTAATTGGGAATACTATTACTTTAATGTTGGGGTTGGTTGTAGGGATATAGATCTATTTATTAAACGTGAATACTATTATTTTAATGTTGAGGCTGAAGGAAGGCCTAAGTATTAATTGTGGGTCCTATTGATTTAACGCCGGGGCTGGTTGGAATTTTCTACATGTACCCATTTTTTCTCCATATAGGGCCCCCAACATTTCAGGATCGAGACAAGCCGCAACTAAAGAAACCAGCAGCCACAGGTGGTGAAAGTAACAAGAACACGTAGGATAGTCTGTCATATGTTCTGATTCAAGTGGGACAATCCCGATTTTTGGTGACTGCTCAAGACTGTGTATTCTTTATATACTACACTATGGTGCTAGCTGTCCTTCGTGGGCTTACCACACCCTGGTTTGGTTACGCCTCTCTAGTGTCTGGCCACACCCCCTCTGGTGGGCCACTATAATTTTATTCCCCCTTTGGGCCCTTCATGCCCCAGTCCAACACTGAGTATATATCACCTTGTGTTTGTCCATGACGGGAGGCCACCACTTTGACTGGGTGCATCGACGAGTTGCTAACTTATTTACCCTGCACATCTCTGTCAGCTTTTGACAGAGCTCACAGAATGAGATAATACTGTTGCTGTGGGTCCTGCTTGGGTTCTGACTGCCTGGGGCTACTTGTTACCTGCTCATTTACCTTTTGTCAGGAATTCGAAGAGTCGCAACAACCATTTTGGCTCAACTCAGCAGCAACTTGGTGGGGGAACTCTGTCGGACTTGACAGCACAGTGAGTCTACATTTTGCATTATATAAATGCATTTCATCCTCATCATTTATTTATATAGCGCCAACATATTCCGTAGCGCTTTACAATTGGGGACAAACATAGTAAACTATTAAACATACTGGGTAAAACAGACAAAGAGGTGAGAAGGCCCTGCTCGCAAGCTTACAATCTATTGGACAATGGGAGTTTGACACATGAGGTTAAGTCTACATTTGCAGTTGGCCCAACCAGACTGCAAAGGTTAAAGTGACTCATAAGCTAAATGATCCTGTCACACAACAATGGTGATCAAGGGGTAGTTGTATAACAGATGGTAATAGGGTAATATACTGAGGTTAAGAGGGTGGTTGAGGAATATTATTAGCTTGTCTGAAGAGGTGGGTTTTCAGAGAACGCTTGAAAGCTTGTAGACTAGAGGAGAGTCTTATCGTGCGAGGGAGAGAGTTTCATAGAGTAGGTGCAGCCCGGAAAAAGTCCTGTAATCGGGAATGGGAGGATGTAATGAGTGTAGATGAGAGACACAGATCTTGTGCAGAACGGAGTTGCCGAGTTGGGAGATATTTTGTGACAAGAGAGGAGATGTATGTTGGTGCAGCTTTGTTGATGGCCTTGTAGGTTAGTAAGAGTATTTTATATTGGATTCGGTAGAAAACAGGCAACCAGTGTAGAGACATACAGAGTGATTTAACAGAGGAATAACAATTTGCAAGAAAAATCAATCTTGCCGCACCTTGCAAAATAGATTGTAGGGGTTTGAGTCTGTTTTTGGGAAGTCCAGTAAGGAGGGAATTGCAATAGTCAATGCGGGAGATGATAAGTGCATGAATTAAGGTTTTTGCAGTGTCTTGTGTGAGATATGTGAGAATTCTGAAAATGTTTTTTAGATGTATGTAACATGACTTAGATATAGAGTCAATGTGGGGAACAAAGGATAGGTGTGAGTCAAGGATTACACCTAGGCAGCGAGCTTGTGGGGTGGGATTTATGGTCATGTTATCAAAACAGAGATAGAAATGTTAGGTATGCTCTTGTGGGTGGGAATATTATTAACTCTGTTTTAGAAAGATTAAGTTTGAGTTGGCGAGAGGACATCCAAGATGAAATAGCAGAAAGACAGTCAGTTATACGGGACAACACAGATGTCGAGAGATCAGGAGAGGATAGATAAATTTGGGTATCATCCACATAGAGATGATAATGAAATTCAAAGGAACTTATTAGATTTCCAAGAGAAGCGGTATAGATAGAGAACAGCAGAGGACCTAGCACTGAGCCTTGCTGTACTCCAACTGATAAAGGAAGCGGAGCAGAGGTGGTCCCAGAGAAATTAACAGTGAAAGAGCGATTAGAAAGTTAGGATGAGAACCAGGATAGAACAGTGTCTTGAAGCCCTAGGGATTGCAGTGTTTGTGTCACGACTGATAGTGGGTGTATGACTGGTAATGGGTACCTGCTGTTGTTGGCGCAACTCAGAGGAAGGCGCGGAGTCTAACGTGCCCCTGGTATTCACCAGGAACCCCCGCAAGGAAGTATGGACTCCGCTGCAGGGACACGCAGGTCGCGGTCCTTCCTAGAGTCCACAGCGAGATACAAGGGGGTGTCAGACAGGCCGGTTCAGCAACGTTCAGGTAGAGGAGGTACAAAGGGAAATCCAGAAGAATGGTGAGGCAAGCCGAGTCGGTAACTTTCAGGGAGCGCAGTACAAAGGCAGAATCCAAATAGGGGTGGTCAAACGGTCCGGGTCAAAAGGGTCACAAGCAGCACGAGGAATGTCAGGAACAAATACAGCAACTGGTACACACAAACGCTGGAGACAGGAAGACCTGATACTCTGGCACTGATAGAGGGCAGGAAGAGGTTTAAATAATGTGGTGACCCAATCAGCATCAGCGCTGCAGCGCTGTCATACCTGCCGCCGGGAGTCCTACATAGCGTCCCGTTGCCTAGCAACGGGGCGCGTCATACAGCGAGGGGTAGATGGCAGGGGAGATCCGGAAGTGATGCGTCTGGTTGCCTAGCAACCAGACGCGCGGTCAGGCAGTCAGGCGGCCGTGCGGACGGCGCCTGACAGTATACCCTCCTCTTCTTCCTCCTGTTTGAAGGAACTTTTTGAGAATTCTAGGAGCGTGAAGGTCCTGTTCGTCCACCCATGATCTCTCCTCTGGGCCAAAACCTTTCCAATGGACAAGAAATTGCTGTTTGCCACGAAGAATGCGAGAGGCCAAGATCCGATTGACTTCGAATTCAGTTCCAGAAGAGGTTTGTATTGGTGGAGGACGACAGGGAGGTCGATAGAATTTATTGAGTACCACTGGTCGTAGTAATGAGACATGAAAAGTATTATGACATCTCAGAGGAGGAGGAAGTTTCAATTTAAAGCATACAGGATTAATGACTTCCATGATGGTGTACGGGCCAATAAATCGAGGAGCCATCTTCATAGAAGGAACCTTTAGTTTTAGGTCCCGGGTGGATAGCCATACTTGGTCTCCCACCTTTAAGAGAGGAGTGGCCCTCCGATGACGATCTGCAAAGATTTTGTGATGCTGAGTAGCCTTGAGTAAAGCCATCTTAGTCTTAGCCCAAATGAGAGAAAACTCCCGATAAAGAGTATCTACGGCTAGAACCGGTGAAGAGGACACTGGAAAAGGATCCGGAAACACAGGATGACTTCCGTATACAATAAAGAAAGGGGAGAATCCGGTAGACTCATGAATGTGTTGATTATGAGAGAACTCCGCCCAAGGAAGGAATTGAGACCATTTATTCTGGTTGTCGGAGGTAAAACAGCGGAGGAATGTCTCGAGATCCTGATTGATTCGCTCCGTCTGTCCGTTGGTTTGCGGATGGTATCCCGAAGAGAATTTCAATTCTATGTTCAATCTCTTACAAAAGGCTCTCCAGAAATGGGATGTGAATTGGACTCCACGGTTTGAAATGATCTCCTTCGGGCAACCATGTAGTCTGAATATCTCCTTGATAAAGATATCTGCCAGACGACTGGCCGTGGGCAGTCCAGTTAGAGGAATAAAATGTGCCATCTTCGAAAATCGATCAATAACCACCCAGATAGTGGTAAACCCTGCACTGAGGGGTAGGTCTGTGATAAAATCCATGGCCACACTTTCCCAAGGAGCATCGGGGATAGGGAGTGGACGAAGAAGGCCTGCCGGAACTCTTCTACAAGTCTTGTGTTGAGCACAAGTAGTACAGGAAGCAATAAATTTACCAACATCGGCACGTACATTAGGCCACCAGAAGCGTCGGCAAAGCAGCGATGTTGTCTTCTTTATTCCAGCATGGCCGGCAATGCGGGATGAATGAGCCCACTGCAGGGTCTTGAGCCGGAGATGGGGTTCCACGAATGACCGGCCTGGAGGAGGAGAGGACGTTTTGGTCCTAGTGAGGGCTACGATATTAGAAGGGTCAATAATATGCTGAGGAACCAACGGTCTTAAACGATCGGAATCGTCAAATGAGCGAGATAATGCATCGGCACGTCCGTTCTTGGCTCCCGGGCAGAATGTGAGCTTCATGTTAAATCGAGCGAAGAAGGATGCCCAGCGGGCTTGCCGAGGATTAAGGCAACGAGCCTCTTGAATGAACACTAGGTTCCGATGGTCGGTAAACACAGTGACAGGAAATATAGCCCCCTCCAACAGGTGCCGCCATTCCTCCAAAGCCGCCTTGATGGCCAGTAACTCCTTGTCCCCTATTCCATAATTACATTCACTTGGAAGAAATCGTCTGGAGAAAAACCCACACGGGTTGTGTGAGCCAGCCGGAGACTCTTGAAAAAGCACCGCCCCAATGCCTACAGAGGATGCATCTACCTCTAAGAAGAAGGGTCGTTCTTGATCTGGCTGGGACAGAACTGGGGCTGAAGAAAATGCTTTTTTTAACGTTATGAAGGCAGACATGGCTTCCGAGGACCAAACCCTGGGGTTGGCAGTCTTCCTGGTTAAAGCTGTAATGGGGGCTATAATGGTGGAGAATCCCTGAATAAATTGGCGATAATAGTTTGCAAAGCCGATGAACCTTTGAATAGCTTTAAGGCCTTGTGGCTGAGGCCAGTCCAGAATAGCTGACACCTTGGTGGGATCCATACAAAGACCTTGACCCGACACAATGAAACCAAGAAAAGGTACCTGGCTAATCTCAAACACACATTTCTCCAGCTTGCAGTAGAGGTGATGTTTCCGGAGTCTACGTAAGACCTCCTTTACTTGTTCCCGATGAGTCTTCAGATCTTTAGAAAATATTAATATATCGTCTAAATACACTACCACAGAAGTGTATAACAGGTCATGAAAGATATCGTTAACAAAGGTTTGGAAGATGGCTGGGGCATTGCAGAGGCCGAAGGGCATCACCAGGTACTCGAAATGTCCATCTCTGGTGTTAAAGGCCGTTTTCCATTCGTCTCCTTCCTTGATGCGAATCAAATTATAGGCCCCACGGAGATCTAGTTTGGAAAAGATCTGAGATCCACTGAGTTTGTCAAAGAGGTCGGAGATGAGAGGTAGTGGATATCGATTCTTGACAGTGATGCGGTTGAGAGGACGATAATCAATACAAGGCCGAAGAGACCCATCCTTCTTCTTAACAAAAAAAACCCCTGCACCCGCTGGGGAAGTGGATTTGCGGATAAATCCCCGTTTCAGGTTTTCTGAAATATATTGAGACATGGCTGACGTCTCTGGACGAGATAAAGGGTAGGTCCTCCCTTTGGGGATGGGTTGGTCAGGGGATAAAACAATAGCGCAATCCCAGGGACGATGAGGAGGCAAGATCTCCGCTTCCACTTTACTGAATACATCTTGGAATTCTATATAGGCCTCAGGAAGGTGGGTTAGCTCGGAATAAGCCATTACTTGACATTTTGGAGGCAAGACTCTAGACAGACATTCAAAGCGACATCCTGAACCCCACGACATAACTTGAGCGTGGTCCCAATCCATCTGAGGAGAATGTTTTCTCAGCCACGGTAGCCCCAAGATGAGGGGATTAATGGACCTCGGCAACACCAAAAGTTGGATCATTTCGCTATGAAGTACTCCTACCATCAACCGAACAGGAGAAGTCACGGAGGAGATGGAGCCGTGAGTGACACGACTTCCGTCGACTGCCGTCAGAGATAACGGTTGGGGCAATGGGTTTAGAGGTATTTGGAGCTGCGAAGCTAGATCTGCCGAAATGAAGTTCCCGTAGGAGCCGGAGTCCACAAAGGCCGTGGTGGAAAAGGTACCCTTGGGGGTGCTCAGGATGACAGCCATCTGAAATTCTGGGGAATTTTCTTTAGAATAGGGAGCAACTGTGGATTCTCCTAAAACGGCCTCCCCGCCACCGTTTAGGAGGAAGAGTTTCCCGGTTTCTTGGGACAGACCCTTAGCAGGTGTCCCGGATCTCCACAATACAGACACAGGCGTTGTTTGAAGCGTCTCTCCCTCTCTTCAAGGGATAATTTAGAGCGTCCTACTTGCATTGGTTCGTCCACTGGCAGGATGGGATTTTGGAACTGGGGTGCTAGCCGTGGTATGAACCGTTTGCCAGGAGAGCGTTCCTGCGTGCGCTCTTGGTAGCGCAAATCCACCTTGATGCACATGGAGATGAGAGAATCTAACTCCGCCGGGAGTTCTCTGGAAATTAGCTCATCCTTAATCCGGTCCACCAGACCTTGCCAAAAGGTTGCCACCAGTGCCTCGTTATTCCATTTTAACTCGGAAGCCAGGGTTCGAAATTGAACTGCGTATTGCCCCACGGACAGGTCACCTTGGCGGAGGTTTAACAAGCTGGTAGCTGCAGAAGCAACTCTTCCGGGATCATCGAAGACTTTCCTGAAAGCTTCAATGAAAGAGTTGGAGTTATTAAGAAGTGGATCTCCTTGTTCCCATAAAGGTGAGGCCCAGGCAAGGGCTTGACCACTGAGGAGGGAGATGAGAAAGGCTACTTTGGTGCGTTCTGAAGAAAAGGCCCCTGGGTTGCACTCAAATTGAATGGCACATTGGTTCAGAAAGCCCCTGCACTTCTTGGGATCACCGTCAAACTTTTCGGGTGTCGGGATGCGTACACCGGAGGCCGCTGTAGAGACCGTGACCACACTGGATGCTGTGGATGCCGCAGAGGTTATGGCTGGTGTAGCGGGTACAGCATTCTGAAATGTATCGAAGCGGGTAGCAATCCCTTGGACACATTGTAGAAGATGCGCTTGGGCTGCTTCTTGTTGCTCCACTCGTTGAGCCAAATGCAGGAGTAGGTCACGAGCAGACGGTTCACCAGACCCTTCCGTTGTCATGGCCAGAGTATACTGTCACGACTGATAGTGGGTGTATGACTGGTAATGGGTACCTGCTGTTGTTGGCGCAACTCAGAGGAAGGCGCGGAGTCTAACGTGCCCCTGGTATTCACCAGGAACCCCCGCAAGGAAGTATGGACTCCGCTGCAGGGACACGCAGGTCGCGGTCCTTCCTAGAGTCCACAGCGAGATACAAGGGGGTGTCAGACAGGCCGGTTCGGCAACGTTCAGGTAGAGGAGGTACAAAGGGAAATCCAGAAGAATGGTGAGGCAAGCCGAGTCGGTAACTTTCAGGGAGCGCAGTACAAAGGCAGAATCCAAATAGGGGTGGTCAAACGGTCCGGGTCAAAAGGGTCACAAGCAGCACGAGGAATGTCAGGAACAAATACAGCAACTGGTACACACAAACGCTGGAGACAGGAAGACCTGATACTCTGGCACTGATAGAGGGCAGGAAGAGGTTTAAATAATGTGGTGACCCAATCAGCATCAGCGCTGCAGCGCTGTCATACCTGCCGCCGGGAGTCCTACATAGCGTCCCGTTGCCTAGCAACGGGGCGCGTCATACAGCGAGGGGTAGATGGCAGGGGAGATCCGGAAGTGATGCGTCTGGTTGCCTAGCAACCAGACGCGCGGTCAGGCAGTCAGGCGGCCGTGCGGACGGCGCCTGACAGTATACCCTCCTCTTCTTCCTCCTGTTTGAAGGAACTTTTTGAGAATTCTAGGAGCGTGAAGGTCCTGTTCGTCCACCCATGATCTCTCCTCTGGGCCAAAACCTTTCCAATGGACAAGAAATTGCTGTTTGCCACGAAGAATGCGAGAGGCCAAGATCCGATTGACTTCGAATTCAGTTCCAGAAGAGGTTTGTATTGGTGGAGGACGACAGGGAGGTCGATAGAATTTATTGAGTACCACTGGTCGTAGTAATGAGACATGAAAAGTATTATGACATCTCAGAGGAGGAGGAAGTTTCAATTTAAAGCATACAGGATTAATGACTTCCATGATGGTGTACGGGCCAATAAATCGAGGAGCCATCTTCATAGAAGGAACCTTTAGTTTTAGGTCCCGGGTGGATAGCCATACTTGGTCTCCCACCTTTAAGAGAGGAGTGGCCCTCCGATGACGATCTGCAAAGATTTTGTGATGCTGAGTAGCCTTGAGTAAAGCCATCTTAGTCTTAGCCCAAATGAGAGAAAACTCCCGATAAAGAGTATCTACGGCTAGAACCGGTGAAGAGGACACTGGAAAAGGATCCGGAAACACAGGATGACTTCCGTATACAATAAAGAAAGGGGAGAATCCGGTAGACTCATGAATGTGTTGATTATGAGAGAACTCCGCCCAAGGAAGGAATTGAGACCATTTATTCTGGTTGTCGGAGGTAAAACAGCGGAGGAATGTCTCGAGATCCTGATTGATTCGCTCCGTCTGTCCGTTGGTTTGCGGATGGTATCCCGAAGAGAATTTCAATTCTATGTTCAATCTCTTACAAAAGGCTCTCCAGAAATGGGATGTGAATTGGACTCCACGGTTTGAAATGATCTCCTTCGGGCAACCATGTAGTCTGAATATCTCCTTGATAAAGATATCTGCCAGACGACTGGCCGTGGGCAGTCCAGTTAGAGGAATAAAATGTGCCATCTTCGAAAATCGATCAATAACCACCCAGATAGTGGTAAACCCTGCACTGAGGGGTAGGTCTGTGATAAAATCCATGGCCACACTTTCCCAAGGAGCATCGGGGATAGGGAGTGGACGAAGAAGGCCTGCCGGAACTCTTCTACAAGTCTTGTGTTGAGCACAAGTAGTACAGGAAGCAATAAATTTACCAACATCGGCACGTACATTAGGCCACCAGAAGCGTCGGCAAAGCAGCGATGTTGTCTTCTTTATTCCAGCATGGCCGGCAATGCGGGATGAATGAGCCCACTGCAGGGTCTTGAGCCGGAGATGGGGTTCCACAAATGACCGGCCTGGAGGAGGAGAGGACGTTTTGGTCCTAGTGAGGGCTACGATATTAGAAGGGTCAATAATATGCTGAGGAACCAACGGTCTTAAACGATCGGAATCGTCAAATGAGCGAGATAATGCATCGGCACGTCCGTTCTTGGCTCCCGGGCAGAATGTGAGCTTCATGTTAAATCGAGCGAAGAAGGATGCCCAGCGGGCTTGCCGAGGATTAAGGCAACGAGCCTCTTGAATGAACACTAGGTTCCGATGGTCGGTAAACACAGTGACAGGAAATATAGCCCCCTCCAACAGGTGCCGCCATTCCTCCAAAGCCGCCTTGATGGCCAGTAACTCCTTGTCCCCTATTCCATAATTACATTCACTTGGAAGAAATCGTCTGGAGAAAAACCCACACGGGTTGTGTGAGCCAGCCGGAGACTCTTGAAAAAGCGCCGCCCCAATGCCTACAGAGGATGCATCTACCTCTAAGAAGAAGGGTCGTTCTTGATCTGGCTGGGACAGAACTGGGGCTGAAGAAAATGCTTTTTTTAACGTTATGAAGGCAGACATGGCTTCCGAGGACCAAACCCTGGGGTTGGCAGTCTTCCTGGTTAAAGCTGTAATGGGGGCTATAATGGTGGAGAATCCCTGAATAAATTGGCGATAATAGTTTGCAAAGCCGATGAACCTTTGAATAGCTTTAAGGCCTTGTGGCTGAGGCCAGTCCAGAATAGCTGACACCTTGGTGGGATCCATACAAAGACCTTGACCCGACACAATGAAACCAAGAAAAGGTACCTGGCTAATCTCAAACACACATTTCTCCAGCTTGCAGTAGAGGTGATGTTTCCGGAGTCTACGTAAGACCTCCTTTACTTGTTCCCGATGAGTCTTCAGATCTTTAGAAAATATTAATATATCGTCTAAATACACTACCACAGAAGTGTATAACAGGTCATGAAAGATATCGTTAACAAAGGTTTGGAAGATGGCTGGGGCATTGCAGAGGCCGAAGGGCATCACCAGGTACTCGAAATGTCCATCTCTGGTGTTAAAGGCCGTTTTCCATTCGTCTCCTTCCTTGATGCGAATCAAATTATAGGCCCCACGGAGATCTAGTTTGGAAAAGATCTGAGATCCACTGAGTTTGTCAAAGAGGTCGGAGATGAGAGGTAGTGGATATCGATTCTTGACAGTGATGCGGTTGAGAGGACGATAATCAATACAAGGCCGAAGAGACCCATCCTTCTTCTTAACAAAAAAACCCCCTGCACCCGCTGGGGAAGTGGATTTGCGGATAAATCCCCGTTTCAGGTTTTCTGAAATATATTGAGACATGGCTGACGTCTCTGGACGAGATAAAGGGTAGGTCCTCCCTTTGGGGATGGGTTGGTCAGGGGATAAAACAATAGCGCAATCCCAGGGACGATGAGGAGGCAAGATCTCCGCTTCCACTTTACTGAATACATCTTGGAATTCTATATAGGCCTCAGGAAGGTGGGTTAGCTCGGAATAAGCCATTACTTGACATTTTGGAGGCAAGACTCTAGACAGACATTCAAAGCGACATCCTGAACCCCACGACATAACTTGAGCGTGGTCCCAATCCATCTGAGGAGAATGTTTTCTCAGCCACGGTAGCCCCAAGATGAGGGGATTAATGGACCTCGGCAACACCAAAAGTTGGATCATTTCGCTATGAAGTACTCCTACCATCAACCGAACAGGAGAAGTCACGGAGGAGATGGAGCCGTGAGTGACACGACTTCCGTCGACTGCCGTCAGAGATAACGGTTGGGGCAATGGGTTTAGAGGTATTTGGAGCTGCGAAGCTAGATCTGCCGAAATGAAGTTCCCGGAGGAGCCGGAGTCCACAAAGGCCGTGGTGGAAAAGGTACCCTTGGGGGTGCTCAGGATGACAGCCATCTGAAATTCTGGGGAATTTTCTTTAGAATAGGGAGCAACTGTGGATTCTCCTAAAACGGCCTCCCCGCCACCGTTTAGGAGGAAGAGTTTCCCGGTTTCTTGGGACAGACCCTTAGCAGGTGTCCCGGATCTCCACAATACAGACACAGGCGTTGTTTGAAGCGTCTCTCCCTCTCTTCAAGGGATAATTTAGAGCGTCCTACTTGCATTGGTTCGTCCACTGGCAGGATGGGATTTTGGAACTGGGGTGCTAGCCGTGGTATGAACCGTTTGCCAGGAGAGCGTTCCTGCGTGCGCTCTTGGTAGCGCAAATCCACCTTGATGCACATGGAGATGAGAGAATCTAACTCCGCCGGGAGTTCTCTGGAAATTAGCTCATCCTTAATCCGGTCCACCAGACCTTGCCAAAAGGTTGCCACCAGTGCCTCGTTATTCCATTTTAACTCGGAAGCCAGGGTTCGAAATTGAACTGCGTATTGCCCCACGGACAGGTCACCTTGGCGGAGGTTTAACAAGCTGGTAGCTGCAGAAGCAACTCTTCCGGGATCATCGAAGACTTTCCTGAAAGCTTCAATGAAAGAGTTGGAGTTATTAAGAAGTGGATCTCCTTGTTCCCATAAAGGTGAGGCCCAGGCAAGGGCTTGACCACTGAGGAGGGAGATGAGAAAGGCTACTTTGGTGCGTTCTGAAGAAAAGGCCCCTGGGTTGCACTCAAATTGAATGGCACATTGGTTCAGAAAGCCCCTGCACTTCTTGGGATCACCGTCAAACTTTTCGGGTGTCGGGATGCGTACACCGGAGGCCGCTGTAGAGACCGTGACCACACTGGATGCTGTGGATGCCGCAGAGGTTATGGCTGGTGTAGCGGGTACAGCATTCTGAAATGTATCGAAGCGGGTAGCAATCCCTTGGACACATTGTAGAAGATGCGCTTGGGCTGCTTCTTGTTGCTCCACTCGTTGAGCCAAATGCAGGAGTAGGTCACGAGCAGACGGTTCACCAGACCCTTCCGTTGTCATGGCCAGAGTATACTGTCACGACTGATAGTGGGTGTATGACTGGTAATGGGTACCTGCTGTTGTTGGCGCAACTCAGAGGAAGGCGCGGAGTCTAACGTGCCCCTGGTATTCACCAGGAACCCCCGCAAGGAAGTATGGACTCCGCTGCAGGGACACGCAGGTCGCGGTCCTTCCTAGAGTCCACAGCGAGATACAAGGGGGTGTCAGACAGGCCGGTTCGGCAACGTTCAGGTAGAGGAGGTACAAAGGGAAATCCAGAAGAATGGTGAGGCAAGCCGAGTCGGTAACTTTCAGGGAGCGCAGTACAAAGGCAGAATCCAAATAGGGGTGGTCAAACGGTCCGGGTCAAAAGGGTCACAAGCAGCACGAGGAATGTCAGGAACAAATACAGCAACTGGTACACACAAACGCTGGAGACAGGAAGACCTGATACTCTGGCACTGATAGAGGGCAGGAAGAGGTTTAAATAATGTGGTGACCCAATCAGCATCAGCGCTGCAGCGCTGTCATACCTGCCGCCGGGAGTCCTACATAGCGTCCCGTTGCCTAGCAACGGGGCGCGTCATACAGCGAGGGGTAGATGGCAGGGGAGATCCGGAAGTGATGCGTCTGGTTGCCTAGCAACCAGACGCGCGGTCAGGCAGTCAGGCGGCCGTGCGGACGGCGCCTGACAGTATACCCTCCTCTTCTTCCTCCTGTTTGAAGGAACTTTTTGAGAATTCTAGGAGCGTGAAGGTCCTGTTCGTCCACCCATGATCTCTCCTCTGGGCCAAAACCTTTCCAATGGACAAGAAATTGCTGTTTGCCACGAAGAATGCGAGAGGCCAAGATCCGATTGACTTCGAATTCAGTTCCAGAAGAGGTTTGTATTGGTGGAGGACGACAGGGAGGTCGATAGAATTTATTGAGTACCACTGGTCGTAGTAATGAGACATGAAAAGTATTATGACATCTCAGAGGAGGAGGAAGTTTCAATTTAAAGCATACAGGATTAATGACTTGCATGATGGTGTACGGGTCAATAAATCGAGGAGCCATCTTCATAGAAGGAACCTTTAGTTTTAGGTCCCGGGTGGATAGCCATACTTGGTCTCCCACCTTTAAGAGAGGAGTGGCCCTCCGATGACGATCTGCAAAGATTTTGTGATGCTGAGTAGCCTTGAGTAAAGCCATCTTAGTCTTAGCCCAAATGAGAGAAAACTCCCGATAAAGAGTATCTACGGCTAGAACCGGTGAAGAGGACACTGGAAAAGGATCCGGAAACACAGGATGACTTCCGTATACAATAAAGAAAGGGGAGAATCCGGTAGACTCATGAATGTGTTGATTATGAGAGAACTCCGCCCAAGGAAGGAATTGAGACCATTTATTCTGGTTGTCGGAGGTAAAACAGCGGAGGAATGTCTCGAGATCCTGATTGATTCGCTCCGTCTGTCCGTTGGTTTGCGGATGGTATCCCGAAGAGAATTTCAATTCTATGTTCAATCTCTTACAAAAGGCTCTCCAGAAATGGGATGTGAATTGGACTCCACGGTCCGAAATGATCTCCTTCGGGCAACCATGTAGTCTGAATATCTCCTTGATAAAGATATCTGCCAGACGACTGGCCGTGGGCAGTCCAGTTAGAGGAATAAAATGTGCCATCTTCGAAAATCGATCAATAACCACCCAGATAGTGGTAAACCCTGCACTGAGGGGTAGGTCTGTGATAAAATCCATGGCCACACTTTCCCAAGGAGCATCGGGGATAGGGAGTGGACGAAGAAGGCCTGCCGGAACTCTTCTACAAGTCTTGTGTTGAGCACAAGTAGTACAGGAAGCAATAAATTTACCAACATCGGCACGTACATTAGGCCACCAGAAGCGTCGGCAAAGCAGCGATGTTGTCTTCTTTATTCCAGCATGGCCGGCAATGCGGGATGAATGAGCCCACTGCAGGGTCTTGAGCCGGAGATGGGGTTCCACGAATGACCGGCCTGGAGGAGGAGAGGACGTTTTGGTCCTAGTGAGGGCTACGATATTAGAAGGGTCAATAATATGCTGAGGAACCAACGGTCTTAAACGATCGGAATCGTCAAATGAGCGAGATAATGCATCGGCAAGTCCGTTTTTGGCTCCCGGGCAGAATGTGAGCTTCATGTTAAATCGAGCGAAGAAGGATGCCCAGCGGGCTTGCCGAGGATTAAGGCAACGAGCCTCTTGAATGAACACTAGGTTCCGATGGTCGGTAAACACAGTGACAGGAAATATAGCCCCCTCCAACAGGTGCCGCCATTCCTCCAAAGCCGCCTTGATGGCCAGTAACTCCTTGTCCCCTATTCCATAATTACATTCACTTGGAAGAAATCGTCTGGAGAAAAACCCACACGGGTTGTGTGAGCCAGCCGGAGACTCTTGAAAAAGCACCGCCCCAATGCCTACAGAGGATGCATGTGGTGACCCAATCAGCATCAGCGCTGCAGCGCTGTCATACCTGCCGCCGGGAGTCCTACATAGCGTCCCGTTGCCTAGCAACGAGGCGCGTCATACAGCGAGGGGTAGATGGCAGGGGAGATCCGGAAGTGATGCGTCTGGTTGCCTAGCAACCAGACGCGCGGTCAGGCAGTCAGGCGGCCGTGCGGACGGCGCCTGACAGTTTGTATGAGAAGAGAGTGGTCAACGGTGTCAAATGCAGCCGAGAGCTCCAGGTGAATTAGGAGAGAGTAATGGCGTTTAGTTTTAGCAGTGATCAGATCATTGACAACCTTAGTCAAAGCAGTCTCTGTGGTGTGTTGAGAACGAAAGCCAGACTGAAGAGGATCCAACAGGTTGTTTGCGGAAAGGAAGCGTGTGAGGCGAGTGTAGGCAAGTCTCTCTAGAAGCTTATAGGGGCATAGCAGCTGAGAGATGGGACGGTAATTTGAGAGAGAGTTTGGGTCGGAATCTTGTTTTTTTAGAATAGGAGTAATCACTGCATGCTTGTATAGTGACGGAAAGATGCCAGTAGAGAGCGATAGATTACAGATTTTAGTTAGAGCTGAGATGAGCACAGGAGACAGGGATCTACCAATTTGCGAGGGAATAGGATCAAGAGGACAGGAGGTAGAGTAGGAGGATAATAAGAGAGTAGAAATTTCCTCTTCATTTGTGGGGTCAAATGAAGAGAGGGTGTCAGAGGTTGGTGGGAAGGAATTGAACCAATTGCTTGTCGAGGAAGAGGATACCATTTCTAGTCTGATCTTATCAATCTTGTCCTTGAAATAGGAAGCAAGGTCCTGGGCACTGATAGTGGACGGAGAGTTTGGGGTGGGAGGATTGAGAAGAGCTTTAAATGTCTTAAAAAGGCGTTTGGGGTTGGAAGCCTGAGCATAGATAAGAGATTGGAAGTATGTTTGTTTTGCAGTGTCCAGAGCATTCTGATAGGAGCGGTAGATGGAAGTATATGTGAAGAAGTCATTAGAGGTGCGAGTTTTACGCCAGTGACGTTCTGCTTTATGGGAAAGTTTTTGAAGATTTCGCGTTGCTGTAGTGTGCCATGGCTGACATAGAAGTCGACGTGTAGTGTGTAGTGTCGCTGGAGCCACTTGATCAATGGCTGTTGCTATGGTTTGGTGAAAATGAGGTACTGCCATCTCAGGGGAGGAGAATGTAGAGATAGGGGAGAGAAGGTGTTGTAGAGAATTGGAAAATTGTTGAATATTAATAGAATTAAGATTTCTGCGGGTATGAGGAGGCTTGGTAGAGTTAGACAGTAGAGAGGTTAGAGCAGTGGGGGTGAGCGTGTAGCTGATAAGGTGATGATCCGAGAGGGGGAAGGGTGTGTTAAGAAAGTTAGAAAGTGAGCATAGTCTAGAGAAAACAAGATCAAGGCAATGGCCATCCTGATGAGTAGATGATTCAATCCATTGCGAGAGGTCAAGTGAGGAGGTTAGAGAGAGTAGTTTGGAAGCAGCCTTGGAAGGTGGGTTATCAATGGGGATGTTGAAATCACCCAGGATTAGGGTGGGGATGTCTGAAGATAAGAAGTGAGGGAGCCATGCAGAGAAATCCTCAATAAATTGTTGGTGTGCTCCAGGGGGACGATAGATCACCACAACATGTAGAGAGAATGGATTAAAAATGCGAATAGCATGTACTTCAAAAGATGTGAACGTGATTGATGGGACACTTGGTAGAACTGTGAATGTGCATTGTGGGGAGAGAAGTGGTCCAACCTCCCTTCCTTGTCTGGAGGTGGGGGTGAAATGGAGACCACCATGTAAAAGTGCTGCAGGTGAGGCAGTGTCTGATTGCATGAGCCATGTTTCAGTTATTGCCAGAAGGTTGAGGTTTTTTGAGAGGAAGAGATCATGAATGGAGGTAAGTTTGTTACAAACAGAGCATGCATTCCAAAGGGCACATTTTAAGGACTTTGGAAGAGAGGGGAGGCAGGTGATGTATTTGAGGTTTGCTATAGAGCGGTAGTGCTCTGATGTATGTGTGTGTGAGGAGTGTGGGGGACCTGGATTAGGTGATATATCACCGGCTAATAGAAGCAGAGAGAGAGAAAGATAGGTAAGTGGATTGTAAGATGTGTGACTTTTTATTTTCTGGCGACAGGTGGAGGCTGTACTTGTTAGAGATAACAAATAGGACAACAGTTCATGGGTGTTAACTAGAGGTGAGTGGAGTAATGAAGGTGCAATGTGGACAAATGCTTGTGTGGGTGGAGGGGTGAAAGATGACACAGTCCTAAAAATAATGCCATGAAAAGAGACCAAGACGAGCAATTTGTGAAACATTGTGATGAGAGTAAAAGAAAAAAGTAAGGGGGTTTTAAGGAATTACCCTCTTTGCAGTGTTCTGTATAGATAGTCATGTATTGCAGAACTTGACTTTGCAGATATAGCTTATTCCTGGGAGTAATCCAATGCAGTCCAATGTTTGTCCAGCTGTGTTGTCTAACTGTGCATTTTTGTCCACTTTGTAAGAAAATCCCACTTAGTGTAGAAATCACACACGTCTACCCCATTTGTCTGGACACCGCTCTAAAGAAACTGCTTACAACACCTTTACCAATGGTAGCATTTCTCGAGGCCCTGACAACATTAATTTACCTGTATTGCTGCTTAGCATGTTGGAAGGCAAAAGAACAATAACTGTGCACTTGTGCTAGCTTATGTGCATTGCCCTTCTCTTTGCCTTTCATTCCTGGAGTACTCCCTTTAAAATATCTGCCCTCTGCGAACTGTACATCCATTTTGTTTGTGCTCCTCCCTGTTAGTCCTGGACTTTTTGTGATTCATAACACAGTGCTAGAGTCCTGGGATGCTAATACCTGCTCTAATATGGACTCTCATTATTCTTTCCTATTAGATAACACTATGAGAATTTGTTGACTCTACTAGCGGGTGCCTGAAACCGTAGCGGCTGGGCTGCTGTAAAAGGCATCTCCGTCTCCCTGTGGCTGCCCTGTTTTACCTCATAAGTATATCTTGGGGTTCACTTTGACTTATTGGCAGTACCCGAAGCATAGCAGCTGGGTCGGGGTAGAGGGTACCGCTGTATTTTCTCTCATGTTCATATTCTGTCATCATGGGAAAAATTGGTTAAACAGCTGTGGCCAAACTTGAGCGATATGTTTGTCAACCATCTTCTAACAATTCTAAGGACAGTCTGCCAAACTCTCATCCATCTTTTCCCCATAGTGCTACAGGTCAACAGGGCCAAGAGAACACCTCATCTCTCCAAGTGTTACAAGCTATTACTACATCGGAAAAGAGGGTCACTGAAAATATGGGCAAGGTGCAGGTCGACCTATAACTGATCAGACATGACCTTCAAAAGATGTATGAGAGAATGGGAGAAGCAGAGCACCGGATCTAACTTGGAGGATTCCACCGCCCCTCTGAAATGGGAGATATCTAGTCTAGCTGCTCAAATCACTGTAAGCAGAAAATGTCAGTCCTGGAGGGCAGGTTGAGGCAAAGGCACCAATTCTGAATTGTTTCTTGAGACTTGACTCATCAGGGAATTTGGAAAAGAGGCCTTTAGCCTCAATTTATGATGGGGAGAGCCCATTGTCTTCCATCCCAGGCACCTCACATAAATGCAACATCTCGCACCTTTATAGCAAAACTTTACTTAAGGTGGCAAGGCCACGTATTCTCTTCAAATTTAAAAAACATACTATATTAGTATTTCCTGATTTTGCATTGGAAGTTCAGAAAACTAGATCCCAGTCTATCCAGTTTAAATGTAAGCTATGTAACATGCAACTGTCATATTCCATGTTGTTCCTGGCTAGGTGGTATGGACGGACAACCCCATTAATTTTCCTCTCCGCAGGAGGCCATGGAATGGCTTGAAATACATTAACCAGACAGATTTTAATATTGTCTTAGATACACGTCTGGATAGGTGGCGGGTGACAACGGTTCAGCTCCTTTCCCGACCTACCTTCTTTTCCAAGCTAGTTGATGTGATGGGCCTTTGTCAGGATCTGCCTGCAAGCCCCTTGCAGTGCACACTGCTTTGCCTGGCAGCTCCTGCCTTTCTAGACTTTATTATTGTTATTATTGTGGCAGTACCTCCAGTCACCAGAGGTGCTGCTATGTGCCTTATTGTTTGCATTAGTGGTTAACCTGCTCACCAATTAACCCTTGCACCTGGGTGTGTTCTCGTTTATACCTGTCACTCCCAGCATACATTGCTGGTTATTGTTGTCACATCCTGTTATTGCATTCTATTGTTCCTGCCTTCTGCTGTGCTTGTGGTTTTCATTCTGCCTGGGATCTCTCCATATCACTGCTTACCTGCTACCTGGGATCTCTCCATATCACCGCTTACCTGCATCAGCCATCTACCCGGTATTTATTCCTGCATTTTCCTGTATGCTCAATATTACACCATCAGGTTGTAATTCCAGCAATAAACATTGTGTGTTTTCACCTCATTCCTGGCTCCTGAGCTGTACTTTGTATTTGAACCGTGACAGCCTTGTTGACATTTGGAGGCTTAAATTCCCAGACACACAGCATTTTTCATGTCATTCCACCACCTACCATACCTTTTCTAGCATTGATTTAAGTATAACTTCATATAGGCTGACTCTATTTGTAACAACTAGAATACCTACCTAGAGGGATATAGGATCATTCCCCAGTAATTATGTCTATTTATATAGCTGTTGATATTGGTATCAGGTTATGGAAACTGAACCCTTTTTGGATCAACTCACTGGTTCTGACTTACTTTATATTTGTAACCTTTATAAAGACAAGAAAAAGAAATGACCATCTGGGGCACTCATAAATGGATATAAACATATATATTATTATTATATTTATATGTTGGATGTAATAAAATCAATCTTTATTGTTATCTGATTAAAAAAAGTTATCTAGTAGCGAAATATAAAAAGTGGTGATAGAAACATTGATTTTTAAAAACACAAATTCAGTTAAGATAGACAAAAAATTGTCTAGCCGCGAGGCTACTCGTGTATCTTAGGACTTATTCAAATAAATTCTGTAATAGATCCACCTTATTTGGTATTGCAACACTCCTAACTTGAATATAAATGCTTCGTATTGCCTCTGTTATTTCACTTTATTAATAACTTCTCATAGATAGGATCCAGCATTAGATGGTATAGAATCAAATAGTCCCACTAATCCCTTGAGTGGTTTTGATTAGCTCCTAATAGTCAGTTCATAAAAAGTAAGTATGAATACTTTGTATTACTTCTGTTATTATACATTATTGTTCTCATATATAAAATCCAGCATTAAGTAATATAGATTATAATGAACCCTCAGACCCCTTATTGGGTATTAATAATTTCAACAAGCTCATAATAGTCTGCTCGTGAATTTATAAGGTTGGATATCCTTTCCCAAGGAACCTACTAACTGGCTACATATGAGGATAATCAGGACATCAGAGGAGTTAAAGATTAACCTTGGGCTCTGTAATATTGCCCCTCAAATTGGAACTGTCTATATGGATTGATCCTGTAGGATGGATCTATATTGCTGTCTATACCACCCCTTAGATCTCTACTGCTGGCCGCTATAAATTGTTTCCTATCTACTGCTTCAGAGGCACACACTAAATGAAATGGTTAGGAGTTTGCACGAGTAGCAAGCGCGGATTATCCATTTATGAGTGCCCCAGATGGTCATTTCTTTTTTTTGTCTTTATAAAGGTTACTACTAATCTATGACCGGGTGCACCCCTCCTTATTAAGTTATTTTCATCATATTAATGGAGAAAGAGGTACTTATATTATAAGAGGAGGTTTAATGGTACACCTGGTGCAGTCAACTTTTCTTTCTAATTACTTTATATTTGGGAGGGATTTTTTCAATGAGAATGACCAGACGTCTACTTGTGCCATCCTCTGGGATGCCTTTAAGGCCTTTCTTAGGGGGACCCGGTGGTCGAACTGGAAATTTAGTGAGGGTATAGAAAATATAAATGACTGAAGTGTGCTAGCTTGAATTTTTTTTTAAATGCTTGTCCTGTCTGTGCCTGAATAATTCCCCACCCCCACAAAAATCTGTGTCTATGCATTCCCATCCTTCAATACTACTTGTGTTTTATGGCGGTTGCATCCCTGACATTCCCAATCTTAAGCTGAATCTGCCTTCACACTTTACCTTTTGCTTGTGCCCCTGCACCATCTTTTTGGCTTGTTCCTATTACCTATCCCCCTGTACCATCTTCTCCCTCACACACCCCCCTGTACCATCTTCTCCCTTGTCTCCCTCACATGTCTCCCTGCACATTCTTCTCCCCTGTCCCTGTCACATGTCGTCTTGCACCTTCATCTCCCCTGTCTCTCTCACGTGTCTCCCTGCACCCTATTTTTCCCTGTCTCTGTCACACTTCTCCCTGTCATAAATTCCACTGTACCATCTTCTCTCGTCTCTCATGTCTCCCTGCACCCTCTTCTCCCTTGTGTCTCTCTCACATGTCTCCCTGCACCTTCTTCTCCCCTGTCCCTGCCACATTACCCTGTACCATCTTTCCGCCTGTTTCTCTCGCATGTCTCCCTGCACCCTCTTCTCACTTGTGTCTCTCTCACATGTCTCCCTGCACCATCTTCTCCCTTGTTTCTGTCACACGTCTCCCTGCACCTTCTTCTCCTCTGTCCACCACACATGTCTCCTTGCACCTTCTTCTCCCTTGTCTCTCTCACATGTCTCCCTACACCTTCTTCTCCCGTGTCTCCCTCACATGTCTCCCTACACCTTTTTCTCCCCTGTCTCACTCACATGTCTCACTGCACCTTCATCTCTCCTGTCTCTTTCACATGTCTCCCTGCACCTTCTTTTCCCCTGTCCCTGTCACACATTCCACTGTACCATCTTTCCCCCTGTTTCTCTCACATGTCTCCCTGTACCTTCTTCTCCCCCGTCTCACTCACAAGTCTCCCTGCACCTTCAGCTTCCCTGTTCCATTTACCTATGCTCCTGAAAATGAGTTTGAGCCCTCAACTCGTAAATTTAGCTTTAACTACCCCTCCCACAGAGGGAAGGGGGGATGATGAAAGTTAACTGACTTCACTATTCTATTTTTTTTGTCAAATAATGTCAGTATACCAAATTTCAGGTCAATTGGATGAGTTCATTCTGAGAAAATAGTTTTTTCCACACACACACACACACACACACACACACACACACACTAACACACGCCGCTACACATGTGTGTTCATGAGGTAAAATTACCTCACGAAAATGAGTTTGAGCCCTCAACTTGTAAATTTAGCCTTTACTACCCCTCCCATGGGGGGAAGGGGGGATGATGGAAGTTAACTGACTTCACTATTCTAATTTTTTTGTCAAAAAATGTCAGTATACCAAATTTCAGGTCAATTGGATGAGTCCTTTCTGAGAAAATAGTTTTTTCCACACACACACACACACACACACACACACACTAACACACGCCGCTACACATGTGTGTTCATGAGGTAAAATTACCTTACGAAAATGAGTTTGAGCCCTCAACTCGTAAATTTAGCCTTTACTACCCCTTCCATGGGGGGAAGGGGGGATGATGGAAGTTAACTGACTTCACTATTATTTTTTTGTCAAATAATGTCAGTATACCAAATTTCAGGTCAATTGGATGAGCCCTTTCTGAGAAAATAGTTTTTTCCACACACACACTAACACACGCTGCTAAGCTTTTACTTTCATATATTAGATAATGCTAAGAATTTAGTAGGTCAGTGTATAACTCCGCCCAGAAGGTGGCGCTGCAGCTTGTTTTTTTTTCCCACACACAGACTAACACACGCCGCTAGGCTTTTATATTCTAGATAGGTTCTGATGACAGTTAGATCCCATATCCTGCAGAGCTTTGCTCACCCCACACAGATTGATAACATTTCATCTACAGAGAACCAGTAAAGTCCAAAATCTCCACAAATAGAGTTTTTTTTAACTCTTTTTTTTTTAGTGAAGCATAAAAAGTATTCAGTTTACATATGCTAAACACCAAGTATAAACCTAAGTTGTTGTATATAGCCGCGAGATCCAAAAACAGGTGCATAGTGTCAAGTTATCTAAGTAAAATAAGGTATTATAATTATGGATATCATATGAAAATAATTAACAGTTGCAAGTAGGTATCTTGAGCTATTACATGGGCAGTTATTAAATATGGTAACACGCCTGGTGTACAAAGTTGCAGGAGTAAGAGCTAGAAAACAAAAACTGACACCTGAGCTGCTTGACTATACAGAGCTATATTATGGAGATTGATTCCGCCATTAAATTTAGATTGCAGTTTAATTAAACTTATCCGTGGACTCTTGCACTTCCAAATGAAGTTCTGAAAGGCAGTATCAACAAACCAGGAGTACTAGTAGTGTTTGAAGAGGGTGCATTCATTTGGGAAACAAAATAATTTAAGTAGATAAGCCATATTCATTTAGGATTGTAGAGGTTGTGAATATTTTTCAGTAGCTGGATGCCTAAATAGGTGATGACCTTGCCTGTCCAATTAAGTGGAATGTTTTTGGCCTAGGAAGGACACATATATTGCTTTTTGCGGGAACATTGTAATAGACCTAACAAAGTTGACAGAAAAGGGAAGATTAAGGTTGAAGGTCAAAATATACTACATATATGCTATAAAAACATAATAAATTAATAACTAACTAATTATAAAAAAAAAATCATTAATATATTCAAAAGGCAGTAATGTGTTTATTAGCAATAATAATCTATGAAATGTGGATGAAATTTGTAAACCATTAATTCAATCTAGGGACATGTTTGGAAAAATGCCCTTTGTAATAATTGCTATTAATTTTGGGGTTGGTGAGGAGCTCTATGTATGTTTATTAAATGGGAATGCTAATAATTTAATGTTGGGGCTGGTGAGGAGTAAATAAGGTCAGTTAATTCCAAATTAATTGCACACCGTCTTAGTCCCCTAATCCCAACCCTAATACACCCAGATCAAGTGGGCTTTGTTCTGGGTCATCAGGCATCTGATAATACATGCAGAACAATTACCATCCTTGAACAAGTTAACAAGACCCTAGACAAGTTGTTTTTTCTTTCACTAGATGCAGAAAAAGCCTTTGACAGGCTCCACTGGGGATATATGCGGGAGGTCCTTGTTCGGTTTGGTTTCAGCCACAAAATATTAAACTCAACCATGGCTCTGTATAACAGGCCATCAGCATCTATGTATAGTAATGGATTCACCTCAGACAAATTTGTAATTACTAACGGTACTAGACATAATGCCCCCTCTCGCCTCTCTTGTTTTTGTTAGCCATAGAACCGCTAGCTGAAAAAATCAAACAACATTCTTACCTTCCTGGTATTACCCTGGCCACAACCTCACATAAACTATGCCTATTCGTTATGATATTTTGCTGTTTATCACCAGCCCAGAGGCCTTGTTACCGATTTTACATGACTTGCTACTCAATTATGGCAGTGCCTCATACTATAAATTAAACACATCCAAAGCAGACACTCTACCTATTAATATTTCTAGCTCTCTCCTGACTCATTTGAAGGCATCCTTCTCCTATTCTTGGAGGACCTCGTCGATATCATACCTAGGGATATTGATTACCACCCACATAGATACCCTGATCGTGGCAAATTATGTTCCACTACTATTATATTTGGCCAGTTTAGCGAAGTCTTGGCAGTGTCACGAGGTCTCCTGGCTGGGCAGAATTGCTGCATTTAAAATGTCTTCGTTACCCAAAATGATGTACCTGTTCGCACACTTCCTTTCGTCCTACTCAAATTCTATATAGATAAGTTGCGTCACCTACTTGCCTCTTACATGTGGAAAGGTAAACCCCCAAGGTAATCAAACACAGTTATGACCCGTTCCAAGAGGATGGGTGGTTTAGCCCTCCCTCACATAGTCAAATATCAGGAAGCGGTCATACAGGCACAGCTCCATGATTGGTCTCTCTCGACCCTACATAAACCATGGATTGACCTGGAGAGCAACTCAGTACAGGCCTTCCCACTGGCAGACCTCCTATAGATCCCTAAACCTTGGCATCTGCCATCATCCAAACTCCCTAGGCTCATGAAAGATGCGTTGCAAGTGTGGGATAAAGCTTTAAAGTTCACAGGAATCACGACCCTTCCCACATACACCTCTATAACTCTGCCCTAGCCAAACTCATTTCAGACCTCAATCTCAACATATGGTATGCTAAAGGTGTTACCACTATTAATACACTATTCTCTGGCCAGACTATGTTATCTGTTTCGCAATTACAAGATCAGTTCCAGATAGCGAACCTTGACTTTTCCAAATACTTACAGGTCTGACATTGGTTGACTTCTTTACGCTCCCAACACCTCACTCTACAACAGCCCCCTTCACACCTTTATGCTAGACTGATGACAAGGACTTACAGGGCTGACATATCTTTCTGGTACACATTTCTCAGTGTACCGGCGAAGCTCTCCTCTCAATATGCTTGGGAGAGAGACCTAGGCCTGGTACTAGAAGAGACTCATTGGGACCAAGTCTTTCAAAACGCCTACCAAATGTCAAAGTGACTGAATCACTCACAAATGTATTACAAACTACTTCACAGACTCTATTTAACCCCAGGTAGGCTTCACAAGATGTTTCCGACACAATCCAAGGCCTGAACTGAGGCCTGTTGGTGGAATTGTGGAGCAACAGGTGACATTTTACACACTTTTTGGAGCAGCCCCACTGCCCATACTTTGTGGTCGGCACTGTATACTATGTTATCCCAGGTCATTAAGACTCCAGTTTCCTATACTCCATCCACTCCAGTTGTCCTCTGGAGACTGATATGTAGTTGTCTACATATTTAGAGCAACTAGGGTGGTGATTGCACAAGCATGGAGAACCTCTTCTCCCCCCTTGGTCGCTGAGGTAATAGCTTAAGTTCAGTTGAGTTGTGATATGGAAACACTAAATGTCCCATACTCTCCCTCTGCTTCTTCACCCCATATGATGTGCTTTGTCTGGAAAGAATATATATATAAAAATCTTATCCCTCAAGACACCCCAAACACACTATTGTCCTCTTCTCAATAACTCCCTAACTCAAGGGCATGTGCTACAAACTGGTATATTGTTACTGAGGTTTCAAATTGTATGCTTTAAATTCTAGTGTATTGTATGTGTTCCTTTTCATTCTCACCCTTTCCCCTCTACAACCCCTCTTCCCTAAATATTAATGTTTTATTTTCTTTTATAACATGTAAATGAAAAACTTCAATAAAAACTATTACTGAAAAAAAAAATAGATCAGTTAATGAATTGGGAATGCTATTAATTTAATTTGGGGGCTGGTGGGGGTAGAATATATCTGTTTTTTAAATGGGAGTTCTATTTATTTAATGTTGAAGATGGTTGGAAGTAAGTAGGTTTATTTATTATTATCATAGATTTGTAAGGTGCCACAGTGCTCCACAGCGCCGTACAGTAGGAAAAACAGTACATACATAAAACAGGGACATACAAGGTAGACAAAATAAATATAGACATGAAAACAAAGGGTATTGAGGACCCTGCTCATTAGAGAGCTTACATTCTAAGTAATTTATTAAACATAAACACTATTAATTTAATATCGGGCTGATTAGGTTGAAGGAGGCCTAATTATTAAACATGGGTGCTATTAATTTAATTTAATGTCAGAGCTATATGGGGAGAAAGAGGCATATTTATTAAATATGAATGTTATTAGTTAAATTCTGAGACTGATTGGTTGGAAGGAGGCCTGTTTATTAAACATAAAAAGCTACTGATGTAATATCCGGCTGGTTTAGGGGGAGGGAGACCTAGATTATTCGCTCACTACTTGTCTTTGTAGGAGTTGAATAGTATCTCTTTTCCAAACAGGGCCCCAACATTCCAATATCCGGCCAAGCAGCAAATAAGCTTAAGATGCCAGCAGCATAACATGTATTCAAAGATACAAGAACAGTTAGAAGAGTACAGCTTGGTGTTGAAGAACGGCACTACAATTGT
This sequence comes from Mixophyes fleayi, assembly GCF_038048845.1. NCBI lineage: Eukaryota > Metazoa > Chordata > Amphibia > Anura > Limnodynastidae > Mixophyes > Mixophyes fleayi. Next base: position 360,661,585 of record NC_134402.1, read on the forward strand.
AAAGGGCTAGGTACGTTCCCAACTGAGAAGCAACATCTACTTCCCACCAAGATGGGATTGAAGGCCGCAAAAATGTCTAGTTATGACTCTGCCCCCAATGATATAAGCATTTATATATAGACCAGTTTGTGTCAATTTTCAAGCAACACTATGGAGTAGATGTACAAAAGCTTCTAAAAAGGAAAAGTGGAGGTGTTGCCCATAGCAACCAATCAGATCCTAGCTATCATTTTCTAAAATGTACTAGATAAATTGTGGCTAGAATCTGATTGGTTACTATGGGCAACACCTCCACTTTTTCTTTTTAGAAGCGCTAGTAAATCTACCCCTATATCTTTTAAATGTTTTAAAAGAGTTGTTCTGTATATAACTTATTTTACCAGTACATTAAATTGTTAATTTGAGTTAAATGTAAGAGTTGAACCATTGAATCTGTCTGAAACACCCTTTGGGGTACTTTACCACATGTAGAGAAAGCCGACTTTAGGCAATATTCTTTCTAAAAACGAGTCTGCTCATAGCTGACAATAGTAATTCTCCATATTTATGACAAATAGGATTAATTATTTATTATTTTGTTAAGGACTCCTACAGGATATAGTTCAATTGTCTTGTATTTTATGGCAGTGGAACTGTATAAGCGAAATTCACCCTGTCTGTCTTACTGAATAAATTGCAAATTCATAATTTAATAGAGCCTGCAGGACAGCCACAGGGGGACAATTTAATTGATACAGAGAGAAAATAGATATTTAAGAGGGAAAATATGTTTATTAAATATAAAATTTCCTCTCACTAAGTACAATGCTTACATTATGCACATGAGTTTACAGTATGCCTGCCTTAGGAAATAATGAAATGGGAAACTATTGCCATTTAATTTAAAGTAATAGTACCATATAATAAATTAGCAAAGCCCTAAACCAAGCATTTTCATAAAGAAGTCCATATTTGTGTTCAAGGACTTAATATTATTCAAAGAATTATAGGGCCACAAAAATATGTTGCATCCAGTGGGACAGTAAGGGTATAAGGAATGTAGCAAGTTTTGGTCCTGCTCACTTCATTTTAGCACAGAGGTTTCCAAACTCAGTTCTCAAGGGCAACCAACAGGTCATGATTTCTGGATGTCTGTCTGTAGAAACAAGTGGGATAATTACTGACCCAGACAAATAGATTAACTCACTTGTGATTAAAGAAATCCTGAAAACAAGAACTGTTGCTAGCTCTTGAGGACTGAGTTTGGACACCTCTGTTTTAGCATTTCTGTAGATCAGTGTTTCTTAACTCCAATCCTCACGCACTCCTAATAGCTCATGTTTTCAGCATTTCTGTCTGTGGAACTTGACGGATAATTACTGACCCAGCCAAGTAGACTAAGTCACCTGTGCATGATTAAAGAAATCCTGAATACATGAGCTGCTGGGGGTGCGTGAGGACTGGAGTTAAGAAACTCTGTTGTAGATAGAGAATAAAGATTACATACAGGTGTGGTAATTGTAGCTGTACAAAATAATGGTGTAACAAATAGGAAAGCAATATTAGCCTGGATGAGATTCATAAAACATACAAATGTAAACATAGAAATATAAAAGGTGACTAGAGAAAATTTCTACATTTCTATTCAGCCTGCCTTTGTGTATTGGTTTTGTTGGTCATTTTGGTCTTTAAAACTGTACACAGTGCTCTAGGCAAGGTCTTACCAATGATCTATAACGTGGCAAAATAATCTACCTCTTTCTGCTGTAATACATCTTTACACAACCAAGTATTCTGGGGTTTTCCACCGCAAGCTCCTATTCCTTTGCTATTGGTGACTAATTGTATATACAATTAGTCAACATCCATTGCAATAAAAAGATTCACAGAGAAAAACATGAGAACACTAAAGCTTTTTTATTTCAAAACAGATATCTTATTTATATGACATTTACTAAATATGAAGTCAGTTGTAAATGTCCTCCATAAACAAGCCTTCACTCCCTCCAATTCTATAGAATTAAATGTATATACAATTAGTCAACATCCATTGCAATAAATGGATGGGATTGTCAGCTTTACCATCAATGCCACAGATTTTTATGAGCTTTGTAGGCTCAGGAAAACTGGAGGCATAGAAAACAGTTGAAATAATTTTCAAAAGTATTTGTGGAGTGAAGGTGTTAAGGTACTTCTTCTATCAGTTATCAACGTCCTTCAGCTTATCTGTGATTTATTATAAACCAGTTAATTGGGAGTCCAGTAATCAAGACACACACAAGTATATCCTTTTAAGATTCTGAGCGGAGGTCATTTATTTTGCATCACCTTTTTATAGAGCTTATTGCGTCACTACATTAATTATTCCTCCCAAGTCTTTTAAGAATATAGTATACATTGCTGCTAGCTACAGCATCACATATTCAACAACGCCCCCAGTGCTTATTTGGATATCAGTAGATTTCTTTCTCCCATGAACAGTCACGAGTTGAATTTCTTTATCTGTATGCTTCAATTCCCAGCTTGCGATGCTGGGGGAGGGGGGGCAACCACACTGATACTAGCAAGGCTACAGCTTTAAATTGGTTCTTAGAATATCAACTGATTTGTCTGTTAAGGTTACACAAATCAAAGTGTTTTTTTTATATTATTACCACCATTCTGCCTTGTAAGCCTTCAAAACCTCCACAAAGGCAGCACCTAGGTGTTGCATACCCATCATCACTACCTTTGACAACCTTCTTAAATGGCTCACCACATCTCTAGAGCCTGCAGGTCTCAAGAAAATACATCCATTGTTACCATTGTTACAGCGTTCAAGTGGTAAGGGTGGTGTGTCAAGTGGAGGACTCTCATCTGAACTTTTCATCCTAGTATAATGATAGGAATTCATGAAAAGCACCACTTGCAATTCCTTTTAGGACGCTATTGAAACTTTTTGGTTTAAGAAAACTTGTTGGCAAACCAGAAAAATCCATTTGCTGAGTTGTGCCCTTAATATAAATGACATCAACAGAATAAATATGTGTGATCTGCCAATGCCATCTAAAACACAACCGCTGCCAAAGATGAAGCTCTGTAATTTATTGTAAGTCTCATACAATTCCTGCTAGAGTTCCCAGCAGGAATGAAATTGCAATATATTTTCTGTAATAAAACCCAAAAGAGGAACCTCTGCTAGTGATGCCTTGAATTATATTCTAATGCAAAAATATGTTCAATATCTCTTTTTATCACAAGTAACCAATTTTCATTCTGCCTCCCAACAACTCTGGTAAAATTACATTTTCAAGAGCGATAACAATATCATTTATATCAGTAATGTATTTGAGGCTGTGAGAGGGGGAGAATGGAATTCATAACACCTAGAAGATCACATGCTATACATTTTCATTAAAGTCTTTAAATTCTGAACATTTATAAAAAAAAAACACACAGGCAACTGAAAATGAAAAAAGGAATACAAAATAAAACAAAAAGAATTAATGCAACTTTTTGTGTTTTTGCCTCATTATTTTATGAAAAGACTCTAAAGATAAATCATTTGTCCTTTTTTGTTTCTTCAGGCCAATATTAATGATTATTAATAGTACACAGTGACACATCACTACCATGGTAACTTCCAAAACCACCTTGTCTCACCCATTCTTAAAAAAAGGAATCTTTGTTTTACGTATGTCCTTGTCTTCCCTACTGTACGGTGCTGTGGAGCACTGTAATCTATAATCTATGATAATAATATAATAATAATAATAATAATAATAACAATATGCCTCTCAGGCTTATTGTCCCCAACACCCATCCAACTACCGCCTGTCACAAAACTTACCTGCTCCACACTCCTGTGCTGCTGATTCCCTCTGCCTCTGTGTGAAGAGCAACACTTCCTGGTTTGGACTGTCACATGATTATGGCTGGGAGGCAGCATATTTAAACCTGAAAACTTTATCAAGCTAACTCTGAAACTCAAGTAGTGTCAGAGCAACAGGTATTCATACCCAGACTGACTCCTTGATATGCTGTATTGCTGTCGACTTTGGCTTTCCTTGTGATTCCTTCTTGGATAGTGTTTCTGCCTGTTAACCCCTTGTGTACCAGTCCTTGCTTGTTTTGACAACTCTCTCTTGGATCCTGATTTTATACTGCACTATTGCCTGTGTACCAGATCCCGGACTGTTATTATCCTTCTGCATACTGATTTAGTACCTCGCTACCGCCAGTCCTTTTCTCTCTGCTGTGTTAGGCCTATTGGCTGATCAGAGGGCCGTAACCTGCATATTCCCGGGAGACCCGTTAGACTCTGCGCCTGTTAGGCCAGTGCTAAACCAAGCTAACACATGTATCCATCACCTAAGTGCTCTCTTCATTACAGACAATGAGACAATTGTCACACCGCCGCACCTGACTCCTTCTTTCACTTCTAAATTACTCGAACGGCTTGTCTACAGCCATTTCACTAATAACTAGAGATGCTCAGGCTTGGTTCCCAGAGAACCAAACATACCCGAACTTAGCAGATCCGAGTACCGAGCCAAGCCGGCTCAGTACTTTCGTGCTTTTTCGGAATTGAAAACAAGGCAAAATGTCATTGTTACGTCGTCGGATCTCAAATCTCGTGAGTTTTAGATTCTATAAGTACCGCCCTCCACGGTGATCCAGCGCCACTTCACAGAGGGACACAGAAGGGGTAGCACAGTCTGTAGAGCAGTTGGACAGCAACATAGGTAGAATAGAAAGAGGTGGGGGTAGCAGTGTTCTTCAAAGTCTACAGTGAAATTCAGCAGAGCTCCATTGCTCCATTGTTAATTGTCATTGCTGAAATAGAATTAATAGGGCAAAGTTGGTCTTCTAAATCTGCAGTCCCATAATGTTCATTGCTCCATTGCTATTTGTCATTGCTGAAATACAAATCGGGCTGGCAGTCTTTTCTTCTGAATTTGCAGTCAAATTTTATGGTGTAATATAGTTTACACACAAAGAGGAGAGCTCCATTGCTCCATTGCTAATTGTCATTGATGAAAAAGAAATTATAGGGCTGGCTGGCTTAGTCTAAATCTGCAGTTACATTTTACTTTTTTAGCTCACTCAGAACCAGGATAGGTAGCAGTGTTCAATGCTGAAACAGAAATTGTAATAATAGGGCTGTCAGTGTTCTTAAAAGTCTCCAGTGACATTCTACTGTGCCATAGCTATTCATATCATGATGATACCAATCCTTCTACCTCATGTGCTAAAGCCTATGTTCAAGTGCATAGTGGTTTTAAGTCAGGGAAACAAAAATGTAAATGAAAAGCTTGTACCTTTTTAAAGAAAAAAAACACCTCTCTAATAAAGGTGAAAGTTTAAAGTAGAAAAACATAAACTTGCCAAGATGCTATTCTACCCAAAATATTGCCAAGCATACCAGCATCAGGTAGCTCCCTTCTCTTAGCTAGATTTCAGCACCTGCAATCTACACTGTCATTATATTCACTCTCATCATTGTGTACATCTTCCTCAAACAATACTAATTCATCCCCGCTGGAATCCACCATCACAGAAGTCTGTGTACTTTGATGTAATTGCCAATAATGGCCTTCCTCATGGAATTTGTAGTTCATTTTATGGCAGAGCTCTCACGATTTTTGGGCAATTCTTTTAGACCAGCCCAGATGTCAAAATGTTGTGCTGACTCATCTGTATCACCAATGGGTGTCTTGGGAAAGCTTAGTTTCTTCCTAGAAGCAGTGGGCAGAGAAACTGAAGGAGGAGACGTTGTTGAGTCATCTACCACTTGAGCTGTCAGCCTGCTGACCAGGAGCTCATTGCATCTCTTGTGATCTGGGACAGTGGGAAATAAATACATAGCTCTTAAGCCTAGGATCAAGCACAGCTGGCAAAATGTAGTGATCCGATTTCAAGATGTTGATAACTCTTGGATCCTGGCGAAGCAAATTAAGTACTTAATCTACAATTACAATATAGTTAGCGGATTTGCTTTGTTTTATTTATTCCTTCAATATCTCTAGCTGCTTCTCAAAAAGTCTAATTAGGGGAATCACTTGACTCAAGCTAACAGTGTCTGCACTCTCTTCACAGGTGACTACTTCGCTGGACTAAAGTACATTCCCCCTCAAATTCTATTCTTCTTGCATCTGCTGCATTCTCCTACACAATCCCGAAAATGACCCTAAATATTTCGGGACACAGACAGCATCTCCTGCATGTCATTGTCATTTTTTTTATAAAGTTCTGTACAACCAAGTTGATTGTGTGAGCAAAACAGGAAATGTGATGGAATTCCCCCCGCTGTAATGGTCTAACAATATTGGTGGCGTTAGCAGAAATCACATATCCTCAGGAGAGTCCAAGCAGGATAAGCCATGTTGCAATGACATCCCTTACTTTTCAAACAGGTTGTCAGTGGTATTACTCTGACCTGCGCCTTGTCTCGTATCTGATAACCACCTCTCACTTCCGCCTTCAAGACTTCTCCCTTGCTGCTCCCTACTTATGGAATTCCCTACCACGCTCAATCTGACTTTCCCACAGCCTTCAAATCTTTAGATGCTCTTTGAAAACCCATCTCTTTTTTAGAGGTGACCTTATCCTCGATAATACTATTCACAGTAATGCACCCTCACAACTATCCCAATCTCCACTCTGAGCTATACTCGCTCCTCTTGTTTCAGCTGTGCCCTCTCCCGTTTAGAATGTAAGCTCTCTAATGAGCAGGGTCCTACATACCATTTGTTTTCATGTCTCCATTCATTTTGTCAGCCTTGTCTGTGTGTTTTACGTATGTCCTTGTCTTCCCTACTGTATGGCGCTGTGGAGCACTGTAATCTATAATCTACGATAATAATATAATAATAATAATAATAATAATAATAATAATAATAAAAATATGCCTCTCAGTGAAGCAGATGATACACAGAGTAGGGTACATGCTGCTGGTTGCTGCTGTTTCTGCTGGTGAAGGTGATTCACCAAACCAGTGGTCTGTCACAGTCATATAATCTTTAGTTCGCCCATTTCAACTTGTCTACATATCTGTGGTAATGTGTACAGTGGGTAAAATAGCATTTTGTAGCCCAATAATTACATTTTTACGTAAAATGGTGTTGCGATGGAATTTGGTAACGGGGACACAAGACCTCAAGTAATTGTCTAACACCAGCTGCATTAATAGTGGATATTGGACGCAGATCTACTACTAGTATAGTCGCCATGGCGTCTGTGATCCGCTTTGTGACTGGGTGACAGCTTTCAATCTTGCTAAGGATTGTTTAACAGTCAATTGTTGTATACTACTAGTAGTTTTTTTCTTGGTCTGCTTCTGGGTTGAAGATCCACCCCCGGCAGCAGGAGCAGCAGCAGTGGGCCTAACGCACAAGGATTCTTTGGAGGAGTCCTGGATAGGGGAGGAGTCATCTCGCATTAGCAATTTGGATGCAGGACTAACTCCGATCACTTGTGAGGATATTGATGATGAAGGTGTTGGGGCTGTAGATTGCAGGTGCTGGGATCTAGAGGAGAGAAGGGAGGAAGCTGATGCTGGACTGCTTGTTGTTATTTTTTTAGCATAAATTTCTGATTTTCCCAAGAGCTTTCCATGAACTCGCTTCAAATTTCTCAACATGGATGAGGATCCTAAATGGTTAAGGTCCCTACCTCTACTGACTGTGGCCTTACAAACACTACAAATGGCTAGCCAACTGTTGTCAGGATTTGGGTAAAAATAATTCCACACATAAGAGGTGGATTTTTTGGCTTTATGCCCAGGCATGTCAATGACCTTCTTTTATCACTGGCAAGAACTGCTGCAGTCTTTGTTTGAAAGTGTATGAAAATAATATTGTGACCTGTGAGGTGGTCAAAATTGACTGCAAATGACTTAAAATTAGTGTTATTGAGGTTAATAGTAATAATAATGTAGAAACAAAAAAAGCAAAATTATGTGATTTTAGCATATTTTAGCAATTTTTCTAAAAAAAAATCCAGATCCAAAACAAAAACCAAAACTAGTTCAAGGGGGTCAGTGAGCATCTCTACTAATTATCTCTTTGACAACTCCTTCCTTGATGTTACAATCTGTCCCTGTCTGCATCACTCCCCTGTGGACGCTGCTTTGCCTATGCCAGATTCTGACTGCAAGGGGTTAAGCTCTCATCATTAGTTCTGGATCCTGATCACCCGTGTCTGGTTTTTAAAAGACAAACACAGACCACTGCCGGTTCAGTGTCTCTGCTGCTGGTCTCTCTGAGTAACTCCTGTAATCTGGTCCTGACCTGGTATCTGACTCCTGTTTGTCTCACCGTATTGCACCTTTTCTAGTGATCCTGACTTCGGCTTTGTTTGACTTTGCTCTTGTTTATGCCTTGGAACTGTTGTGGATTTCCCCGGCTCCTGACCCTAGCATGCCTGACCTTCCTCTAGTCTGATTCGGGCTCATCTAGTGTTTCTTGTTACCACAGTTAAACCTGGTTATTCCAGTATTCTGTACCTGCAGCTACCCTGTTATGCCTGCTCTCCAGTAAATTTGGCTTCTCAGATAAACCTGAAGATTCCAGTATTCTGTACCTGTAGCTATCCTTATGTGCCTGCTATCCAGTAACTCCTGCTTCTCAGCTACACCTGGTAATCCTGGTATCCTGTACCTTTAATTCTCCAATCGTGCCTGGTATTCAGTGTCTCTTGCTTACTCAGCTAAACCTGGGAATCCTGGTATCATGTTCCTGCTGTTCCTATGGACTGTGACAGCTGATTTACCATTGGCTGCATCTAGTTTATACCTGTGACCTGTGTTAAAAATAAAGACATTCTTTCACAACTACTCTCCGTGGTATTCATACCGGGAACCCTAACATTAGAACTGGCCCAAACAATTAGAGCCTGCAAGTTGCATGCTCCCTGCTCTGGAACAGGGGTTCCTAGTGTGTTGGAATATGAACTCAGTGTTTGAAATGCAGGAGACCATATCTGCTACTATGTCTGAAAATACTCACTTTTAGATGCTCTAATTTGATAGTTTACAGCTTTACTTTCAAATGACACTGGTTCTACGTTATTAGCAGGGTTGCTTAAACAGCTCCCTGTTTCTGTTCTGTGTGGCTCCTACTTGAATACTAGCTATGGAGCAAATTCTTCTTCTTGCAGAACATCCAGTCCGCAGAACATACACCAGAGTGTTCGCTTTACAATAAAAAGGATTTATTGTTCTGCACCTGCTCAAAAGTATATGGTCCTTGCCACTGAGGCTTCTAGACCTGCAGAGAGAGCCCTGCTGCTCCAGACTGTTTTTTCAGAGATGCCTCCTGGCTCTGTTCAGCAAGAGTTGCCTAACGGCTCTGTTCAGTCAGAGGTGCCTTATAGAGCTGATTGGTCAAAGGTGCCTTATAGTGCTGCTATATTCGAAATACTTCATAGTGCAGCTGCTCGGTCAGAGGTGCCTCACGGCACTGCCCAGTCCTGGTCTTCAGAGTTGTGTGCCCAGTCCGGGCCTTCTGCCAAGTGTGCTCAGCCCGAGCCCCCAGAGATATGTGCTCAGCCCGAGCCCATTAGGATGTATGCTCAATCCGAGCCTGCTAGAATATGTGCTCAGTCTGAATCTGAGCTATCTGCTACATCCAAGCCCAATCTTTTCTGTTCTACTGCCATCCCAGTTGGGGACTCCTATCCTGCCTTACATCTCCATCACTGCTCTGTTCCTGTTAGTTGTGCCCCATTGCTGGGCAAAGGTCGGCCTGTTTTAGGCTTTCCCTTTTCTAGCTTCTATGTGTTCTGGTATACACTCATACTTCTTTGCCTTGCTCATCTGTTCTCAGCTGAGTTGGCTTTTCTTTTATTGCATACTATTTTTGTACTGCGCTGTATGCTGTGTTTATTCCATGCTCCACGGACCCTTGTGGTGCCATATAAATAAAAAATAATAATAATATTGACACATATGTAGAGGGCAGAAACGTTTTGTAGTACCTCTCTGAGCCCTGTTTGCTTGGTGTACTGTAAAATCCTTCCCCTCCCTCTCCCCACTCTGCCTTTACAGGCTAAGATCAGTGACATATCTCCTACCTGTCCCAATTTTTGCAAACAGTCCAGATTCAGGGGCACAAATTATATACTGAAAAAACATATTACACAAAATATAGATTTTATAACATACACTGACTCTTTCTTTTGATAAGCTTACCAGTGGGGTCCACCCCACCACAGTTTCACTACCCCAATGCCATTGGGTTTGAACTGAGAAGCAAAAATACATTTTCACTCAACTCTGTTCCAATCTAATGATTACCTATCATATATATATATATTAATCAACATATTTTACTCACAATAATAAATATATATATATATATATATATATATATATATATATATATTATTGTGACATAGTCACTGGATTAGTGTTTGAAGGCAGATATTTTTCACTTTATTTCCTAACCTACTTGTTTTAAAACCCCAGGGTAATGTTATTTTGTGTAAGCTGCTGAAGGGCTATGGGCCTGTTGTAAAGCCAGAACAGGGTCCTGGGGTTATAGATGGAAAGTGAGAGCAGGCTACATCCTTTAGGCCCATAGACCAGGTCTTCCAAGTGATTGTGCTGGTAATCAGGAGTTGTGCCTGAGTGGTGCTAGTAAATTGCTGCAAAGGAGCTCAGTCAGTCTCTCACAATTTGGGGAGAGTTTTCTTTGGGGACTTAGGGCTAGATTTACTAAGCTGCGGGTTTGAAAAAGTGGGGATGTTGCCTATAGCAACCAATCAGATTCTAGCTTTCATTTATTTAGTGCATTCTACAAAATGACAGCTAGAATCTGATTGGTTGCTATAGGCAACATCCCCACTTTTTCAAACCCGCAGCTTAGTAAATCTAGCCCTTAGACTTCAGGTTTACCCAAATGGATTGTTTCAATCGCGGTGTTCACTAGGTCCTTTATCTCATTGTTCAGTTGCTTGTTGAATTTTTCTAACTCCACACCAATTTCCAATGAATCTTCCTGAGAGGATGCCAAGGCCACAGCTTTGACCTCTTTATTGAGAGTCTCTGCTTTAACTCTGTCACGTTCCTCGCCATTTCACAGCAATCTCCCCACTGCAACTGACATCTTTATAACAGTTTTGTGCTTAATAGTGGTATTGAACATGCATCACTCGCCAATATTGCATCTGGTTGGCTGGGTGGGCAGCTGTGCTTTGGCTGACTGTCACGGAAACTGGTGAATATTTAGTGAATCCCGTGCAGCTGCCAACTAGTCAGGCTCATTTAGCGGAGTCTAACGGTAGTTGATGTTCACCAGTGACCCCCGCAAGAGTGTATGGAATTTGCTGCACCTATTCCGCAGGTCGCGGTTCCCAGAAGGAGTAGTGGCAGAGCAATTGGCAGAGCCTGATACAGAGGAAGAGTAACTGTAGATCAGATAAATACTGAAGGTGTAAGCAGGAAGCCGGTCTAATTGTAATGCTGAGCTGAGGTGAGTAGCGGAGCTGAATAGAGAAGAACTGGCTAATACATGGATGGAAACTCAGGACATCACACGTGAATACTGGTACAGAGGTAGTACAATAGAGTCAATAGTAGAGTGGAACTACAGCTGATCCGTAGATTGTATCTCAGAGCGGCAGCAGATGAATTACTGGTACAGGGGAAGTTCAAATAGAGGCAGTAGCAGAGTAGAACTTAGCTGATCCATAGATAGTAACTCAGAGCAATAGCAGGTGAATTACTGGTACAGCGGTAGTTCAAGTAGGAGCAGTAGCGACATGGAACTTAAATGATCCATAGATGGTAACTCAGAACTCAGAGCAATAGCAAGTGAATTACTGGTACAGCGGTAGTTCAAGTAGAAGCAGTAGCGGTGTGAAACTTAGCTGATCCGTAGATGGTAACTCAGAGCAATAGCAGGTGAATTACTGGTACAGCGGTAGTTCAAGTAGAAGCAGTAGCAGTGTGGAATTTAGCTGATCCGTAGATGGTAACTCAGAGAACAGCAGGTGAATTACTGGTACAGCGGTAGTTCAAGTAGAAGCAGTAGCGGTGTGGAACTTAGCTGATCTGTAGATGGCAACTCAGAGCAACAGCAGGTGAATTACTGGTACAGCGATAGTTCAAGTAGAAGCAGTAGCGGTGTGGAACTTAGCTGATCTGTAGATCAATGGGGCAGGGACTGATGTGAGTGAGTTCTCTGTACAGCGCTGCGGAATTAGTGGCGCTATATTAAGAAATGGTTATGATGATGATGATGCACCTTCTGGAGGAAATCGAACAAGATTTCATCGACAAAATACAGCTGCAAACAACTATCGCTACAACCCTCCAGGAGATGAAAGACCAGCAGGAGCAGATGCTAACGGCAGTATATGAGGTTGGCACAGCACTGGTGGACCTCCTCAATTGAATGGTCCCTGCATCTGGTCCCAGTTACCTTGAGCCTAAGGGAGCAAAGGCAGGTCTTAATGCAGCCCCCTGTGCTCGAGCAGGTGAGGAGGGCTACACCTAACATCTGCCCTGAGGGAATAAATAAGTTAAAAAAAAGAAAATAAATATAATTTTGCTTTTGTACAAAATAAAAATATTGAGCACATTCTGCTGGTCTTTATCCATTAATCCTATATAAGGAATATATGACAACAGAGTATAGGTTGTTTTTAATAAAGATAGGCAATATATTTGGACCATCCACTACCCCTATGACTTGCAAAAATAGAAAAACATTATAAAACTGCTGTTTTATCATCAAAGGGATTCCCCATCCATGCGTGACAGGAATGCCCATACTACCTGTTTGACTACCTGACTGAAAGCCGTCTGAGGCATTCCTGCTGCCACAGCTGCTGTGGTCTGGAATGATCCAGATGCACAGAAATTTAACACACCCAACAATTTAGTCAAAGGTGGTATCGCTGTGTCGATGCAGATCATAGGCTCTAGGCCAGTCTGCACTATTTGCAGAGTGTCCATGATCACATGAGGTAGTAGTCAAAGCAGGCATTTCACCTGAAAAAGAGGCTTAAACGTGTGCTGACAAATCTTTTTTCACAGGACAACATAACAAGCCAATAGCGAAGCAATATGTTATATGTCAGAAACATGAGATTCAATAATTATTCAAAACAGTTGTGATAATCTTGAAATTATTAAACAATAGCTTAATCTTATATAAAATCTTATATAAAAAAATATGTATGTCATCACAAAAATACATATTATAGATTTACAAAATAAATAATACATAAGGTATGCATGGCTATTATAATCAGAGAAAAGCACAAAATATCTGAGGGGAACAAAATGTAAAATACATTTTAAGCAGTAATTATTTGTTTAAAGTACTAAATTTAAAAATGTCAATAGCAGCACACCAAACATACACAATTGTTTAAGTCTAGCTAAAAATAATTGTAATATAATGTCCTGAGCAGAAACATTTGCTGTCATTCGCATTACTAGCAAAAAACTCATTCACTATTCGGTGTAATAAAAAAAAAATACATACCTATACAGAACTTTAATCTGACGACAAAAAAGTCACACAAACAAGTGTCCTTTTAATAGCTGCCAGCAATGAAGAAAGTGGCATTAGCTAGAGAGTGATTCTGCAATCAACCAATCGGCAATGAGTAGATAATGGTGCGGTCGTCATTAGCGTGTATTTGCACACTTCCTCTAGCAGCCACAGAAGATGCATATATACATATTTGTGTCTGGCGTTAGACCGCCCCAGTCGTTAGGCGGCACAAGCTTCCGATGTGTGTCTACATGTGCATATTTATGTACATTCTCTTTGTGGACATTTGCAGTGCAAATTTATCTATTTTATGATCCGCAAAGAGGAGTATGTCCCACTTTACACCAACCCCAAGATGTTCTTTCTCTTATTTCTGCATTACACAGCCGTCTCTTGTAATGACAATTTGTCTATGTTTGTTAAATCTGTTTCCTTGTCAATTACATGTAACATGTCGCTCATTATACACATTGCTGTTCTTGTAATTACATCACCATTAGTACTGAAAGCTGAAGATGATTTGTCTGAAATTTAATCAGCATGTTGTGCTGGGACAGACAAAGCTGTAATTGAGATCTGTGCTGCCTGAATACATACTGCATACATAAGTAACTGTACATAGTGCAGGGCTGGCAACTTTCGGACAAGTAAAAGTTGTCCTTGGAACAGTAGCACAAGACTCATGTTTACAATAGAATGGCTACATATAATTATTTGGCAGCTGTATCACACTCTGCTATATGATGAATTCATATTGGTCAGTGACAGCCAGTACAGTGCATACTTGCCTTCTCTCCCGGAATGTCTGTCAGACTCATGAATTTCGGGAAGTCCACCTGGACTCTCGACAGAGTAGGCCACCCTCCTAGATCCCCCAATGATGATGTAATGAAGTCACGTCTCCCGGAGGTTAGGTTCAAAAAGTAGGCAAGTATAGTACAATGATCATGGTATACTACTGAGTTTACAATGTAGTACATAAGGAAGTAACCCATCAATCTCTCGATGCAAGTCCTTATCTGTAAAAACAAGAGTGGCCTTGTGGTTACTGTTCCCATTTTCAGCCCTACCCTGAAATTCTGCATACTCATCCTGTTCTATCCAACATGTCTGGTGGCATAGGCCATACCAGAACAGTGGCAATTTCTTGTGGACAAAACTGGCATAGCCTAATGGGAAAGGGAGAGTGACCTAACAGGAAAGGAGCAGGGGCTCGCTAGCAACTTTCACCCTGGGTGGCCGATATACAATGCACAGTGTATTCTACAATTACGAGAACATCCTAGTGACCTCTATGCAATATAGAGAGCATTCTAGAATTATCTACACAAAACAGACAACATTTTAGTGATTGATTTATAATACACAGCATTCTGTTGACTGGTTTACAATACACAAAGCATTTTAGTGCGAAATGCTATCAATCAGCCTATATTTCAAAATAATCATATAATCCATGTAATAATAAAGAATTGGACCACAAAACTGGTGGTATTATATGTACCACCTCCCGCTGTAATCTTTGTAGTGATAGAAAATAGACTCAGATCTCTAGTGACATTATAATGTAGAGCTCCCCCCCCCCCCCACACACACACACACACACACACACACACACACACACACACACACACACACACACAATAATCTCTGTACTAATAATAAAAAAAATCAGACCCAAGATCTGTTCCCCATCCCGCCTTAAAAACAGACTTGAGATCTGGGGGGGACCCTATTATGTTACTTACCCTCCTCTGATCCCTTGCTGTCTCTCTTTGCGCTGTACATGACATGTGACAGTATCCAGCACTCTGATTGGTGGATAGCTCCAACCATTCACAAATCAATGTATGGAGACCTCGCACTACTTTGATTGGTTAATGACCAGTGCCATCCACCAATCACTTTGCTAGAAGCCGTCTACTGGGTATGATGGAAGCTAGTCGCACACTGATTGGCAGCACCTCCAGGCTGAAAAGCAATCAGAGGATGCTGCAGGCCACTCAGATTGTGTTTAAAACAAAATTGGAGAAGACGGAGAGCATCCTCTGCTTGCCTATTGGATGCCAGGAACATGCATACAGGTTGTGGAAGCTGGAGGTTACAATTGTACCTACCCAGGGGGAAAGGAGAGTGGTCTGGACAGATATTCTATATCAGAAATGTTGGAAGGTATAATAGGCCAACTAATAAAAAGAAAATAAATGTTCATTAAAATTATAATTATTGTCCTGTTAATTATGTCAAATAGGCCTGTCTTTCTGTGCTTGTTTAATGGTGGGAGGGTCTATTAGCAAATTGCATACTGGTACCCAGAAAATACAATTTACATTTGTCAACAGCACGGTTTGATCATGCTTCTAGAATAGTTTGTTAGGTTGCAATATTATATAGGTGTCTAATTTTGGGAATCATGAACAATATAGCAATATGGTTTATTGAGGAATTCTGGTCAAACAGATATGTTTGTGGTCACTAACGGTTGATTATTTTCGAAGAAACCACAATGAGTGCCAGATGTAGAGTTGGATATACATTCTTGTTTGCATAAAATACAAATGTCTGTACTGCGCATGCACAGAAAAATGCATATGCATACGTCTGTATGTTAATTTGACCGCATCCTACACTTTTGACTCCTTACACTTAGAGAGGCATATCAAGGGAGAGAAAGGGGCGGGCAAGTATAGGCCAAAAAGAGTAAGGTCATGTTCCAGTAATAGACAAAGCTATATAGAAAACAATAGATAGCGAAGTTCTATGATTTAGTATTAATAATGAAACTGTCATCCAAGCTGATTAAGTACATTCTATTTCAGTCATGGCAAAAAATTTCACCCTTGGAAAGGGATTTGCTTACTGAAAGTTTTATATAGGAATATGGATTACCGTATTTCCCCATGTATAAGACGCACCTTTTTTCAAAAAATGTAGGGTCTAAAAAAGGGATGCGTCTTATACAGGGGAAGCAGGGGATCCAGAGGGGGGGTGCGATTGGAAGGTCCGTTCCGCTAAAGTGTGCTGAGGGGTTTTGCTGCCGGCAGCTGCACACTCTATGCAGGTCCGTTCGGCAGATACAGGCAGGGAGTGTGTACTGGCCGGCTCCTCTGATCACAATCAGAGCAGCCGGGCAGCACACTCTCCCTGCCTGTATCTGCGGAACGGACCTGCAAGGAGAGTGTGCAGCCGCCAGCTGCTCACTCGGAATCATCCAGGGGAGGGAGAGATGGTTCCAGCGGTGCACAGGGTTGGCTGTCTTACCGGACTATAAAGGTACCGACTCTCCATAGCGCAGAGCAGCACAATCTCTGTCTCTTTCCTCTGGCGACCTGCGCCAACTGATTGCAATCAAAGCAGCCAGCCAGCACACTCTCCCTGCCTGTCTCTGCCGAACGGACCTGCAGGGAGAGTGTGCTGGCTGGCTGCTGCACAAGCTCAGCACACTTCAGTTGAATGGAACAAAATATTTTAACAGCAAATATATATTTTTTTTACATTTCAGAGAAAAAATAGAGGTGCGTCTTATACAATGAAACGTCCTATACATGGGGAAATACGGTATATGCTTTAAAATATACATATCTATTTGTTTTAGTTTAAAATGGAGTGAATTAGTTTTACTCCTACCATTAGCCTTTATAAACTGCAATTAGCTATCAGTAACCAGCTTTGAAAAAGTCTGTAGTCATCAGATCTGTAAAGAACTAGTATCTTTAAGCATTAGAGAGATGGGAGAAACTAGAACACTAAAGCCGTGTTGCTATCTTAGAGGCAGTTTTGAGAAGGACACCGTGATGTTCACCATCGTGGCACCTGGCTAATGGTTCCTCCTTGAATGTCGGTGGGGAGCAAATAAGTGGAAACATCATATTAGCCAAATGAGTGTTTTTTCAAACATAGAACATTACATTTCAATGAATGTAAATTATTTCAGGAGTGCTTGCACTTTTCAATTAACACTAAGATTATGCTTATGGGACTCGCTACTCGGATGTAACAATTCCATAAAGGGATAAATGTTCCACAAACAATACTAAACGGGGGGGAGGCTCCTAGTCACCACTCTGGGTTTGAGACTCCCTCTAAGCAGACTACTAAAATTTAACATGACAATTCTAAGGCTATAAGACTGATGACTGGTTCTAACATTACTGCTGCACAAGTCTATACGGAGTTGGCATTCTATGTTATTTAACTTCCTCTGATATTATGCTGTGTATTGAGATCAATTCTTTTAAATATATTTTTAATATGCGAGCAATTTGAATAAATGTATGATGCTTTTATATGCAGGTATAACGGTAAGTCAATTCCTTTCAAGTATAATTTTTGCTATTACTGAAATAGAGGGTACCTAATCATATAGGGTGATTAATTATTACTACTAAATAATAGAACTTAACTATCAAATTGTATTAATTATTGTCCACACCACAGCACTATTTTTATATAGTTTTTTATTTTGTCTTTATTAATGGGCAGGAATATCCTGTTTTTAAACAGCTGCAGTGGGTGGCATTAATATCAAGATGTGTACTTTGAACACTGGATATTATAAATAGCATGTTCAAGTAATTGCAACAGCCACATATACTCCTGACATATACTATCTGTTGTGGGCGCTCAGGATCATCAGCATGGACCTTTGCAGTGTGAAAAAAAAGAAAAGAAATTATATATATATATATATATATATATATATATATATATATATATATATATATTGTAACAAAAGGAGGCATTTAGCTGGCAATATACAGAGAAAGCAGGGAAGTAGAGTAAAACATTTGTGCAGTAATGCACCTAGAGTGAAGACTTATGTATGAAAAGCAATAGTTTAAATTTGGTTAAACTTACATGATCTGAAATCCTTCCTCTCAGCAAACAGACAGGGCATGTCTGGTTGTGCAAACAGAGGCAGTGATGGGTGTTTTCTTTTAAAGAGAAGGTGGGTGTGTCACCTGTCCATCAAGCTAAGGCTGGGGGAGGAGCATCATGTATAAAAGCTTGTTTGTTTCATTTATTCAGGGAGACCAATGCTGGGTGAGCTGGCTGGTCCTGAGAGAGAGAGCTGGACTATGTATAGCTAGTGTTTAGGGTCTCCATGATTGCTGTACAAGTATACGGTGTCAAACGTTTACCATCCTGACAATAAAGCACCATAAAAAGGAAGAAGTTGTTTGCGTGTGCTTCTGCAGTAGCGGGCTCTTGCCACAATATATATATATATATTATAAACAGAGAGATAGATTTATTTTTTGCAAAATACAGCACATATTGGCAATAATGTTCCTTAATGAATCAGGCCCAGTATGTAGAGAGTCAAATACATTAAAATACGTGCAACTCAACATAAACACTTACTTGCAACATTTTTTCGGATGTTCTTTACGTCTACGTTTTGGGGACAAATGCATCCAACTCTACATGTGGCCCTATTTAAAGTGCTACAACGGATAGTTAAATGTTAGTTCAATTATACATGTGTTTCTATTTCACTTATTAAGGGTGTTTTAATTGATATATAAATGCATAGTATATAGAAAAAAATGAGACCACGTACTACCCCTTCTCATGCATTCCAGTTACATTCATCAATCTGCCAGAGCTCTGAATGGGGACTGAAGCTGCAGATCAAGAGGGACACGTAGTCTCTAAAAATACGAATTTCACAGACCTAATGTAGAGGCTACATTGGCAGACTGTTTGAAAAGTTCCCTAGTGTATTTCATTTATTGTTTTTATTGTATTTATTCCAGCCGTAAAGAACTGTACTGAAACTTATAAATATAGTGTCCATGACCATATCAGTATAATAGCAGTACCAAGTGCGCAATGTGCAGTGACTGTTGTCCACAACATTTTTTTAATTAAAAGCAAGCCTGCAAGGCTTACTGGGGCTGACATGTGTTGGACACCACAGCAGTTCACTAATAATCTTCAGATACAACTGACTGATATAAATCTGTGTGAATATGGATAGGATTAAGCAATCTATTCCTGTGTAGTATTCAACAAGGCTGTTCTTTGCAGTAGAGCATACTTTATAGTCTATTTAACTTATATATTAGAAATGTGCAGTTTAAAAAAAGATATATTTTCACTATAATAATTATTGGAAATATTATCAAGATAGAAGTTGCAAATGTAGACTATTGAAAACATGCATTTTTTTTTTAACGAATTCTCAACAATTTGCTGCCACCCCTAAAACTTGTCTGAGACAGCGGTAGGAAACCGTCCTAGTTAAATACACATAATATGTAATAATTTAATCTGGCAGTAACTAAAAAATACAGAGTGTGATTTTTTGGACTCAAGGACCCTTTTTTCTAGTGGTATAATAGGAGCTGCCAAAGATGGATGCTAGGAAGCAAACTTTGAAGGAAAATATCTGGTTTATTATTAGTATTAAGCTTATATATATATATATATATATATATATATATATATATATATATATATATATATATATATATATATATATATATATATATATAGCACCAACGTATTCCGTGGTGCTGCTGTAGTTTGGACATGTTTGCAAGAAATGGCCAAGCAAATTAACTTCAAAAGCAACCCTTCAAAATGATGTTCATATTAACAGAAGTGAATGCCCACGTGATGATGTCACTGAGAAATATAGACAATTATTGTTATTATTGTTATTATCATCATCTTTTATTTATAATGCGTCACACGGGTTCCTCAGTTCCATACATAGTGTCTAAATGGATACTTAGACAATGGATATGTTGCTCATGTTTTATCCTCAAATGAATAGTTCTTTGAAAATGCAAATAAATATTTTTCTTTGCAGGACCAAGATTACAATATTTCTAGGAATATAAATTGGTTTGTCAAAAATGTACGCTAGACAGGACTCTTTGAATAAAAAATGTCTGGATTATTGACATCTGCTAAACAATGTTAATTAGAAGGAAACACTCTCCAGCTTAATAAATAGCTGTAGTGATGAAGAGTTCCCCAAGATTCTCAAGCCTCATTGTTGCTAGAGATTTCCAAAATCTTACTGCCTCTGATTCTGGTCCTTCTTAATCGCAACTCTCTTGTTTACTGGTAATATAATCAAAGTCAATGCAAAACTACAATTATAATGGTTATAACTCATAAAAGCCATAAACTAAATTTAGGGATACTTTTATAAATAATGAACAAATAGCTATGTTCATTGTAACAAGGAGAGAGAGCAATCTAACCTTCCCACCACCTTACACTAAAGCAAAGCTTATACAGGATGCCACTAATTATTTTCTTTCTGATACCTGAAACATAGTGTAGTGGGCTCCTTTCCCCAGCACCACAATTACTGCCAACACCCCCCTTTGAATTAAAATATTACATAAGAGATTAAAAACAACCCACATGCAGAAAAATATTTGCACTGCTTATTGACACTTTTAAATACATACATATTGAGAGCTACTACATATGTAAGAGTATTAGTATGAAGTATTATATCAGGACTGTTCCCATTAGTTATAGTAATGTTATCACCCATTGATTGTGCCATCACTGCCCCCTCTGATTACATATGCTAACATTTCCTCCACTGATTATAACAACAGAGACCCTATTGATTATATCAATGCTCTCCAAAACTGTTCCCATATATTGTATTAGCACCATCCTCTACTGATTAAACAGACACTGTCTCCTATTAATTATTCCAACAAGGACCCCCATTGATTATACCTGCACTGTGTCTTGATCATAATGTCAACATTTCCTCCATTGATTATGCCAGCAGTGTTTTCAATTGATTATATGAGTGTTAATCCTACTGGTGCGGCCGTACACACCAATTGAAAACATGGTTTTTCATGTAGCCAGAATTTCTGGCTGTCTGGTACAGTAAGGCTGTTTCTAAATAAGTCAAGGCTATGATACTGTCACAGGTCAACACACATAATTATCATTGATAATGTTAAGTTGTTACTAAAGCCACGGTCAGCCTGTTGGTTCTGCTGACTTTGCTTTATTACAGATTATTACTCAGGTCTAGCTCAGTCCTAGTCATCCTAGGAATGAGTAGGTGTTTTCATGGAAAGCTGTTCCTGCACATGCAGATTTAATACCTTGGCAGTTAGGTGTGACAGTACAACCACAAGCTTAGAAGCACAGTAAAAATCCAACTTTTCTATCCAACACAACTGTTGGTTACATAAATCATATTTGGAGCATATCATATAATTAATCTAAAGAGCTCAATGATTGGTACTGCTATTCTTCCACTCTTCCGCCTCTGCACTACTAGCATTTTTTCCACTCACCTTGCTCTTGCTTCACTTCAGGTTGTCACTCTATTCTTCCCTCAGCTCTGCCTGTCTCAATAATTACAGTTGGACAGTCTCAAATCACACAGCAACCAATACTACTCTCAGAGCAGACACTTGATACCTCAGCAAGTCAGACTGACAGCACCAGGCTTGGCTGTATGGCTGTATCTCTTGAGCTCTTACTACCACTTACAGTGGTGTTTCCAACTTTGCTAGATTTCAGGCCCTCACTCTTACTATAGCACTCAGTTCTACTCTTGCTATTGCGAAGTTCTGGAGCCTCCCTCTCATATTTTAGACTCACTCTCACCAGACTTTCAGCTGCCAGTGCTATCTCTTGCCCTAATACTAGTTGGGAAGGTGTTGAAAGAGATGGGGTTTGAAAGGACCCTCACACTAAGGACTCTGTCGCTGAGAATCTCTTCCCAAAGTAAAGAAAATGTAAAAAAAAAATACCCTTTCCTAGGCTCGGGTGTGATTTTTTAAAAAAAATTCTAGACTCACCAATATGACATTACACTTTTAGTCATGCCCCAGAGGTGGTTCCCTCAGTCACACATCACACAGGGACATCACTCAGGCCCATCCGTACAACAAGGAATTACGTTTAATATTATAAGTTTTGCTCTTCTGCTTTCTGACCTTTGCATGCAGGGGAGATGGAGTCTTAAATAGGGATTATTGAAGTAATACACCAAAGACCACACGTAAATCCAACTCTCAGACATATGTTCCATAGTAAAACAACGTGGAATTTAGAGTTTAGCGTAAGTTGCACTTGCAGCCTCTATGCCTGGAGAAGAGGATCAGAGGTGTGCAAGTGCAGCTAATTTAAAGTAGGGGTATGCATGCGCAAGTGTGGCATGCCCCCTGGAGGTGAAACCTATTCTGAGTAGGCTGCATCTCCAGAAACTTCTCCTAGGTGAATACACCTCCCAAGACCACTTAAAAGTATCTTTACTATGAAAAGAAGACACAACACTAATTCCGAACGCTAATGAACTACATAAAGGGTGCTGGAACTACTTGCTGCTCTCACATAAACAGGTATTGTACCTGAAACTAGACATTGGTGGGGCCAGGTTTCACTTCAGAAATATCTAGATAGACAAATCATCCGTAGGGAACTTAGGATATTTAAATCTTCATCATTTAAAGATGATCCGTTTTTTACTGTAGAGTGGAATAATATATTGGGCACACGTTCTTTCAATCTAATGTGGCATCTGATTAAATATACGACTCACAGATGGACATTATTCAAGATGAGATAGAGAAAGTTCAAGCACTTCTACTTGAATATGAGACTAGGGATGAATTTAAAGAAAGACAATTAAAGATCAATATGACAGTGGAAGAATATGAGAAATCTTTGATCTAAATGAAAGACAGGAAATTGACAAGTGATCAGGAGGACTATACTAATGACAGTATTAGATCTTTTAAAAGAAGATCAGAATATACACGTCTTAATAGTAATAGATCCTCCTTCTATCAATCAAGATATAAGGGATGAGAGTGGGACAGTAGTAGTAGGAGCAGATCTATGAAGTAAGCGAGGTTCGATATTGGTAAGAATCATTCTACTATTTCTAGAAATAGCAAAAAAGATTTTTCAAGGGATATTTGCTCTAATAATAGATTTGATCCCCTAAGAGATAGAATTGGGTCCAATGACTTATCAGGACATTAGAGGAGCGAGATGCAAAACATGGAAAGGGAGAGAATTAGAACCCAAAATATCAGATATATCCCAACAAGTGAGAGATGCTAAATCCATATCCATGAGAAAAAGAATAAGTGAGTCTTCAACACCAGAACAATCACCGGTTCCTTTTTTAGGACAGTGACTAGCACCAATAATGTATGTGGAGCACGTTCGATTCAGGGACTCACAATTGTCAAAACGGAACAGAGATCTCAAGCTGGGGGATGCAGAAGAGGAGCATCAAAATATCTCCAAAAATGTAAGACTGCTATAGGTGGCAGGGGTATATTCAATTTTTCACCAAGACTCAACAGGAACTAAGAATTTTGTAGAAAGGTCTTAAGTTTGCCCCACCTCAAAACCTAATTTATTCAATTAATTTGTAGATCTCCATAGATACGTAAGAACATTAAGTAGGAAAATATACTTTGCCTTAACCTCTTTTTTTAAAAAATAAATAAATGAAGGATTATCTATAAGCCTTAATAAGGATGACAGAGGTGCTGGAGGATTTAGATTCATTGTTGTCTGAGTCCTCTACGCCTGCATTGTCAGAAATTATTGACATTTATTGTCCTCAGAATACACTACTTCTTTAGATACTGAAAAATAGATCAAATTTTTACCCACTTTGTAGAAAGTTTTTATAAGAGCACAATGGAGGACTTTAAAGTCCTCTGTGAAAAATGAAATAAAAAGCCTCTAAGGGACAATTTAACGTATGCTGAACGAGAAGCCATGTCAAAATTAACACCAGACCATACAATAATTATTAAACCAGCTGACAAGGGGGCACTAGTGATCCAGAATGTACAGGAGTACAGAGCGTAAGCTATAAGACAATTGTCTAAATAATGATTCTATAGGAAGTTAGTGCCGAAGTCAAATAATTGGATATGGTCATTTCAAATAAATATCTATCAATCTGATTGTCTATATCTGAAATTATGCGAATAGCACGCTACGGCATGGAGAAGCGTAAATAACCACAACACGTGCGTACACTTATACACACATTTACACAAACACATACACTTGTAATTAGTTCATATTAAATATAGCTGCAACACGTAGTTATTTATAATGAAATGTAGCAGAGTTTATTGTTAAATATTATAATGTTATATACACTTTATTGAGATCTAAGGTGCAGTTTACAGGAAACACATATTGTTTGGCATCATTCTAATTCCTTATTTATTCGCAGATGTCTGGTTCTATCAGCTAAGATATCACTCCTTGCGTATGCAAGTTATGGATTATAGGGAATAAAGGATCAGAATTGTATTGTGTGTGTAATGTAAATAGACCAGTTTGAACCAGCTTTCGGCAGGAAGATTACTATGCATCTTTTGGAGAGCTGACCCCCACTCATGGAGGGCGTCGTTTGAACTGGCCAATGACCTGCATGACACTGGACTGTCCTGAATCCTGAACCTATGAAAACATGCAAAATCATCTGTATTGTTTTCACTGTATCACTGACTGTATATAAGCAGGAGCTCTGGGCCCAGCAGACTCTCTTCTCAACCACAGACTTCAGGACTGAATGACTGTATGCTGGATCCAGGGCGCCTGCGTATGTAATCGGCTGTACTTATATTATTGTATTGTTACTATGCTACTTTGTGCTATTAAATCGCATTGTGCTTTGGAACCACACATTTGGAAGTGGACAATCGTCATTGGATAGCGACTAGACATACATAACATTAGAATAGGATCCTACCTCTATTTACAAATGGGAATTAAGAAATCTGTTGGAGTTGGCCCTAACTGGCAGTGTGATTATGAAAGACATTTTTAATTTTTTAAACACATTATATCTAATTATAGCCACTTATTATCAGTTGCTGATAATCCACAAATCACTGATTGCACCTCCTGGGAGATCTTTTATTTTAGGGTTGGGTTTTTTGACTACTAATTTATCACTGTTTGTTAATTCCCATTTACAGAGCTATGTTGGTTTATTAAGATATTATATAAGAGACACCATAAATTTTCTACATCTTATTAATAAAGATAATTGGAAAAAAACTTTTTGCTTCTTAACATGTGATGTGGAATCACTGTACTCCAATATTCTACATGATCATGGATTGAAGGCAGTGGATCATTACATACATAGAAAAGCTAAAATGGTTGAGAAACTTTGTGATCTCTTGATTAGCTCTATCAAATTTATATTAGAGCATATTTATTTTGTTTTTGATTCACATTTTTATTTACAAACACGGGGTACTGTCAAGCGAACCAGGTTCACCCCGAGTTATTCAAACCTACTCCATTCTCATGCAATTGGAGTAGTGTGCTCTTGAGGTGTGCAGACGTGTCTGCTGAGAGCTCCCGCTCCCGCTGGAGCCCTGCTTGGAACATCCATCTGGGCCCCGTATTTCTTACCTGGGATGCCTCTCCACGCTGCCTTCCACTGACCTCTTCCATGGCTTCATCCTCTTCCTCCGTGCCTGACTACCGGCTGCTGCCGCCGCAGCCTCCATCTATTGCAGACCTCGACTTCGGCCCTCCATCCAGCTGGTCTCTTCTACTCTGAGGGCCATCCAAACAACCGCTCGGCCTCCTCTGCTCCTCTCCTAACTCCCGGCCGCCGAGATGTATCTGACGCTGTAACCCGGTCTTGCCGCCTGTCGACTTCCGTTGATGTGGGACTTCCGGCCGCCGCCAACTCCATCTACTACAGGCCGCGGCTTTGGCCTACCTCTCAGCTGGTCCCCGCTCCAACCTCGTCTATGTTCTGGTCTCTCTGGTCCGGCCACCTCCAGCTCTTCCCGCTCCTGATACCTCGCCTGTGTCTCCTGCTGGTCGCCCACTCTCCGACTGGACTGTCCCCCATTGTTGGCCTCCAGCTCCAGCCTCACGTGGCCTCCGCTCCAGCCTCCTACTGCCTCCTGGTCTGGTCTCCGCTCCTCCGGCCTGTCTTGCCTCTGTCGGTCCTCCACGTTCTCCTCCCTGCTGTTGATCTCTGTTCCTGGGACTCGCCGACTGGACCGTCCACCGTTGTCTGCCTCCTGCTCCAGCCACACGTGGCCTCCGTGATCCGGCCTTCGCTCCAGCCTCCTATTGCCTCCTGGTCTGGTCTCCGCTCCTCCAGCCTGGCTTGCCTCTGTCGGTCCTCCACGTTCTCCTCCCTGCTGTTGATCTCTGTTCCTGGGACTCGTCCATCCATCCTCCGCTGGCCTCTGCTCCCGTGGACTCCCGTCCTGGACATCCTGCTCCCGTGAACACTCATGCTCTGGCTGCACTGGTGAACACTCTGCCTTTTCCTCTTCGTTATCTACGCTGATTTTATTTTACTGTATTGTATTGCATTTTATCCTCTCCCGATTATTATTTTTGCTCTGCTTCTCCATTTTATTCTCTGATTGTCCTCTTGCTGTGCCCTGCTCTATTGCTGTACCATATTGCTCATTTGGTCACTTGTTTTGTCCCCATCTACTCTTTTTTCTTCGTTTTCATTGAAACCTCTACCCTCATTAAAACCTCTACCCTTGTGCTTCTGGTGCTCCTGCTTCTGCCTCCATAACCTACCTCTCACCATGCCGTCCCGCTCGGCTCCTATACCCATCCTCTCCCCTCGCCACCTTTCTGGCCCCAACTCTCACTGCCCCTTCTCTCACCCTCTGCCTCGCTCCATCAACCCTGACAATCTTATCCGAATCTCCCCTCTTCCCTCCCTTCCCTTCTCATGTGCCCTCTAGAACTCCAGGTCCATCTGCAACAAACTCCCCTCCATCCACGACCTCTTCATCTCCAACTCTCTTAACCTCCTCGCCGTCACTGAAACCTGGCTCTCCTCCTCTGACACCGTCTCACCTGCTGCTCTCTTCTATGGGGGTCTCTCCTTCACCCACTCCACCAGACCCGATGGGCGTCCGGGAGGTGGAGGGGGCCTCCTCCTATCCCCCAGCTGCACCTTTCGGGTCATTCCCACCATACATTCCCTCTCTTTCTCCTCCTTTGAAGTACATTCCATCCGTCTCTTCTCCCACATCCACCTCCGCATCTCTGTCATCTACCGATCCCCTGGCTCTACTTCCCTCTTCCTTGACAACTTCGCTGCCTGGCTCCCTCACTACCTTTCCTCCGACCTGCCATCCATCATACTTGGCGACTTTAACATCCCCATTGACAACTGCTCTGACCCTGCCACCATCAAACTTCTCGTCCTCTCCACCTCACAAGGCCTCACCCAATGGACCTCTACTCCCACCCACTCTCATGGTCACGCCTTGGACCTCGTCTTCTCTCATCTCTGTGACCTCTCCGACTTCTCTAACTCTCCCTTCCCACTCTCCGACCACCATCTCCTCTCCTTCACTCTCTCCTCTTGCCAAGCTCCCACCTCGCCTAAATCTACCTTCACTAGGCGCAACCTTGATGCTATTGACCCTACTGCTTTCTCCTCCTCTCTCGAAACTCTCCTCTCACCTCTTCCCTCCCTGACCTGCCCTGACCAGGCGTCCTCTCTCTACAACCTTTCCCTCACTACTGCCCTTGATGCTGTTGCCCCAGCCTCCACCATCCGCCAGCGCCGCCTCATTCCCCAACCCTGGCACTCCAACCTTACCCGCTTCCTCCAAAAGTGCTCTCGCACTGCTGAATGCCTCTGGAGGAAATCTCGCTCCCTGGCCGACTTCCTCCATTTTAAATTTATCCTCACCTCATTCTGCTCCACCCTCTCCCTTGCTAAACAATCCTTCTTTAAATCCCTCATTTCTTCTCACTCCTCCAATCCTCGCCGTCTCTTTGCCACCTTCAACTCTCTCCTCTCTCCACCCCCCCTCCCATCCCTTCCCTCTCCGCGTCTGATCTCGCCACCTTTTTCACTTCCAAAATCGAGGCCATCAGACTTAACATCTTCTCCTCCCATCCCTCTCTTCCCCCCCTTTTCCCTCCCCCTCCCCCCAACATCCAACCCTGGTGCTCCTTCTGCCCCACCTCGGGTGAAGAAGTTCGCTCACTTATTCTATCCTCTCCACCCTCCACCTGTCCTCTTGACCCTATCCCCTCTCGCCTCCTTTGCTCTCTCTCTTCCACTGCCTGCTCTTACCTCGCTCACCTCTTTAACCTTTCACTCTCCTCTGGAGTAGTCCCCTCCTCATTCAAACACGCTCTTATCTCTCCTATCCTCAAAAAACCTAACCTTGACCCCACCTTACCTGCTAACTATCGCCCTATCTCACTTCTCCCATTTGCCTTCAAACTACTTGAGAGGATTGTCTACAGCCGCCTCACCAAACACCTCTCGGACTACTCCCTCCTCGACCCTCTCCAATCAGGCTTCCGCCCCCTCCACTCCACTGAAACTGCCCTGGCCAAAGTTACCAACGACCTCTTATTAGCCAAATCCAAGGGTCACTTCTCCCTACTTATCCTCCTCGACCTCTCTGCGGCCTTCGACACCGTTGACCACCCCCTCCTGCTACAAACTCTTCTCTCTCTTGGCCTATCTGGTTCTGTCCTCGCCTGGTTCACCTCATACCTCGCAAACCACTCCTTCTCTGTATCCACGTCTGACTCCTCCTCCACCCCCTCCCCTCTCCCTGTTGGAGTCCCTCAGGGCTCTGTTCTCGGCCCTCTTCTATTTTCGCTCTACACCTCCTCCCTTGGTGCTCTCATCTCCTCCTTCGGTCTTCAGTATCACCTTTACGCTGACGACATCCAACTCTACATCTCCTCGCCCGACCTCTCCCCCTCTCTTCTCTCTCGTGTATCCGACTGCCTCTCGGCCATCTCCTCCTGGATGTCCTCGCGCTTTCTTAAAATTAACATCTCTAAAACTGAAATGATTGTCTTTCCTCCTCCCAGGCTCCCCATCCACCATGACCTCTCTATCACTGTCAACAACACCTCCATCTCCTCTGTCACCCAACTTTGCTGGCTGGGCGTTACCTTCGACTCCTCTCTCTCCTTTACCCCCCACATTCAATCCCTTGCCCAAGCCTGTCGCTTTCAACTTCGCAACATTGCCCGCATCCGGCCTTTTCTCTCTCAGGATGCCACCAAAACTATCATCCACGCTCTCATTATCTCACGCCTCGACTACTGCAACCTCCTCCTCACCGGCCTCCCCCTCTCCCACCTCGCCCCCCTCCGCTCCATTCTAAACGCGGCTGCCAGACTCATCTTCCTCTCTTGCCGCTCTTCCTCCGCTTCCCCTCTCTGCCTTGCCCTACACTGGCTCCCCATCCCCTACAGAATCATTTTCAAACTCCTGACCACCACATTCAAGGCACTCTCCCAGTCTACTGCCCCCTACATCTCCAACCTCCTCTCCATTCACACTCCTGCCCGCTCCCTGCGCTCGGCCAATGACCGTCGCCTCTCCTCCTCTTTGATTACCTCTTCCCACTCCAGAATCCAAGACTTCTCCTGGGCAGCCCCCTTCACTGGAATGACCTCCCTCGCTCCGTCCGTCTCTCTCCCACTCTAAGCTCCTTCAAACGGGCACTAAAAACCCACCTGTTCCTCAAAGCCTACCATTCTTCCACCTAACCCGCTCTCCCCTCCCTCCTCCCGTCCCCTCTTCTCTCCTTTACATCAACTGGCCCCTCTTGTACCTGAGTTTTTTTCACCCTCCCTTAGGATGTAAACTCATTTGAGCAGGGCCCTCTTCCCTCCTGTGTCCTTACCTACTCTTCGGCTCCGTCCTGTCTGCATTAGCCTGCTTGGAGCTTCTGAACTGTTGGTATTTTTGTTTACTGCTCAGTAATGTTTTACCCTGTACTGTCTATTGTCTGTGCATTGTACGGCGCTGCAGAACTCTTGTGGCGCCTAACAAATAAAGGATAATAATAATAATAATAATAATAATAATAATAACCTATATATGGTCCTTTTTGAGGACCGTTACATATGGGGTGCATCATTTGGGGAAAATCTGGTTCTCTATGGCAGATATATTGATGATTTATTTTTTGCTTCGGATGGGGACGAGACAACTATATCATTTTATCTCACTCACTTAAACACTAAGGATTTTGGTATTAAATTCACTAACCATCACGATCCAGTAACTATTATTTTTAGGATATCACACTGTCAGTTATGGACCATAGAATAATTACACATACCTATATACCAAAGAGGTTGATACATTTAATTATTTACATTATAAAAACAACCATGCTAAAAAATGGAAGAGTAATATCCCGAAGGACAAGTTTCTACAAATTTATAGGAACAGCTTGAGGACTAGTGATTTCAATAGACAAGTTGATAGTCTATATCATTTTTTTTATAATACATGGTTATCCCAAAGAACTGCTGAATAAAGCATTAAGGGAAGTACAAGAGAATAATGCAATAGACTTGGAATGCAGAAGAAAACTTTGAAAAAAGAAAAAGAGGATGGATCCCTAGGCCTTTGTTACACAATGTAACTCAGATGCTGGTAAAATTAGGGACATAATATATGAAAATTCGGCTATATTAGAATTAGATGAGCTACCAGGTCTGCATGTCAATAGAGGAAGGAATATCATTTGAGAAAAGCAAGAGACCTTAAGAGATATCAGCTCAGGGTTGGTTTTAAAAAAACAAGGCCAAAAAAGGAATGAGTATGAACGCATTTAAAAAAACAGATTGCTGGTTTAACACATGTCCTAATAGTTTCTATAGATGTAGTAGAACACAATGTCTTATCTGTAATTATGTGGAACATAAAAGTTGCAACTTTGTATCATTCAGTTCTGAGGAATAGTTTCAGATTAGGGAGAATATGGATTTTCGTTCAAGTTATGCTATTTATTTAATTAATTGTGGATGCAGAGAACAGTATATGGGCCGCACTACAAGACCTCTATATTTACGATTCCTGGAACATCGCATGAATATTGTAAAGCAGGCGAAAAGTCATAGTCTGTCATATCACATCAACCATTGTAAAAATGGGGCTTTGAAGGATGGAATTAGTTCTATATAACAAGTTTATTTAACTAGTAGAGGAGGTGATTGTTTCAATCTTCTATGTAAACGCAAGGCCTATTGGATTTTTAGATTAAAAAACGTTTATTCCACAAGATTTTTTATAAATACCTAATCCCCTTAATCTGTAACATTGTATTGTTTAACTATAAAGGAGACAGTAAAGTATGAGGTTTGGATAAGGGTGTATTTTATAAAGTATTTGGTAAATTTAACCTTCTCTATATATTTAGCATGATGATAGGACTAGATATTTGGGTAAGATCATATCTAACTTTTATTGGCTATTTTTGTGTATATTTAGTAATCATATTGGGTTTATCATTATGGAGGGAACTGATAGTTGATTCTCCCCATTATTTGGTAGATGAGTCTCTTATGTTCTTCCTCCTTCTATATATATCTTGATAAGTCAGTCACACACCATCTTATCAATTCTATCAATTATATTAAATGACCATCTAAATGGTAATATACAAACATTTTTCTTGTTCTGTTTTTTCACAATAATATTAATAATGTTCATTTAATATTTATATATTTTTTTTGATTGTTTAATTAAGTTGCCTATATACACAGCATTTGTTTGTAATGTAAACATTTGGGTAATTTGAACAGTGATTTGGTAATTGGAGGTTGGTAACTATCTCTGAATGTCTCAATTTAAAATAAAATATAATAAAATAAAATGGATTAAATGTAATGAAATAATGTTTATAATAATTATGTCGATAAAGTTTTAAAATATGGATTCTATTAGTGAGAACCATGATATTTGACTAATATCGTTGTTACGATGATTTCCGTTTTTTATTATTGCAATATATTTATTTTGTTTTAATTTTTTTCCCATGTGATATTTTTATAGACATTATTGATTTTTGTTAATTATGTGACATAAAATATGGCTGAATTTTTTATATGATTACAGTCCATGAGAGCTAAGTTTGAATGGTTACCGTCTAGCACAGGGGTGGGCAAACCAGTCCTCAAGGGCCAACAACAGTTCATGTTTTTAGGATTTCTGTCTGTAGAAACAGCTGGGATAATTACTGACCCAGCCAAATAGATTAACTCAGCTGTGCATGATTAAAGAAATCCTAAAAACATGAACTGTTGATGGCCCTTGAGGACTGGTTTGCCCACCCCTGGTCTAGCACGTTAAATTTGTTTATAATGAAGTGAAGCATTGTGCAAATTAATACGGAGCAACATTGTGACTATGTCATTCTTATTTAGTATCAATTATTCCACGTTTGATATAGAGCTCATGTGGACATGACTAATGATCATTTCTAACAACATTATAGTTTAAAAACACTATCTTACACTACTTTAATACATAAGCGTGGATGACAATTTGGGGATGTTTGCCAATGTCAAATTAAGCTGTTAATAAAGTTATTTTAAACAATGTGTGCTAGGAAATTTTCATCACTAGATGATTGGTTGATACTTTCTAAGGAACACCTATTGCAAGACGATTGGTTCACATTTTGCATGTTGAGGTATTTAAGGGTGCTGGGAAGTAATGTGATTCACCTCTGATGAAACTTCCTCTGATAGGCAGAGAACTGCATCAACTAACGCTTATGTGATCGGATCTTCTGGAGCCGCTTTTCAATTCTGTTTTGATTCTATTATTCACTAAAGTCCTAATTGGAAACAGCATTCCTTTTGTAGTTCCAGCCTTCATGCATTCAGGAACATTTCGTCTCAGGCATCAGTTCCAGGTACAGCAAACTTTATGCTTATAACATTAACGAGCACTGAAGATACAGTGAATTTCAATTGCCCTATCATTAAGGAACATGTCCGTCTATATTAGTTTCTATTGGTTACCTAAGGAGGATCCTATTTTGCTGTATTTCCTGTTTGTGCATTACCTTAATATTTATTCATTGGAAGGCATTTGATATTGATATCAGGTGGATTGCGCAAACATATTTCTATTTGGACTGATATTTTCTAATTCCATATGACTTTATGTGAACATTGTAGAAGAATAAATAAATAAATCAACACACACACACAGACTAGTGTCAATTTGATAGCAGCCAATCAACCTACTAGTATGTTTTTGGATTGTGGGAGGAAACCCATGCAAACATGTGGAGACTGTACACACTCCACACAGATAAGGCCATGGTCGAAAATCGAACTAATGATCCCAGTGCTGTGAGGCAGAAGCGCTAACCAGTAAGCCACCGTATGGCCAGTACAATGAAATGTAAAATAACATAAATTTTACTATAATTAAAAGGAAATTATATGAAAACTAAGTTAATATTTATCATATTGTGCAGTTGCTTTCATCATTGTTTTCTACAACTTTTTCTAAATTAGGAAAGTTCCTCAAAATTCCTTTAACAAGCTGCAATTTTAGAAACTGCATTTTTTATTTGAAAGCATTTAAGGAGCTAACTAAATGGGTGATGTTGTTATCCTTCCCCTGAAATTAAAGGTTGAATACATTGCAGTGAGCTTTTAAATCTGTAAAATAAAATATCAACCATGAGGCACCATGCATCAGAGATGTTTTTCTCCAAGTGAGAATGGATTGTTGTAAATTCAGGTAAATATTAATTTGTGGCAGGGTGCAAGAAACACATTGATCTTACCAATCATGGCTGGGGCCCCGTCGGTATCAACACACACAAGTTTCCGAAGAGGAAGCCTTGTTTCCTTAGCAATACTATCAAAGTGTTGGTAAATGTCTACACTTCTAGATTTTCCTTTTAAACTTAAAAACTCCTTATAATCATATCAGGGAGCATCATACGTCTAAAAAGAAGTATCCACTATATCAGTGGTTTCATTGAACTGCAAGTAAAAATAACAACAATGTCCATTTTCACTTTGTATGTCAAGTCATCACACATTCTCAGAAATTTGCTCCTCGCTATATTGGACCCTTTCCCATTACCCATATCATCAATCCAGTAACCTACAGACTCAGTTTGCCTCCTTCTCTTAAGGTTCATGATGTTTTTCACGTTTCTCTCCTCAAACCACTAATCATCAGTAAGTTTCAGCAATTTCCTCCTTGCCCTGCTCCTGTCCGGACCTCTGCTGGCAAAGAGTTTGAGGTCAGTCGTATTCTGGATTCTCGTGTTCTTCATGGGCGTCACCAATTCCTGGTTCACGGGAAAGGATTTGATCCGGAGGAGAGATCTTGGGTGAATAAAGAGGATCTCCATGCTCCACTTCTGTTGCAACAGTTTCTCAAAGAAAGGCCTACAATCCCTTCGAGATGGAGAAGGGGAGGGGGTACTGTCAGGCGTCATCCCTGTGCTGCTTCCACTGCACAGGGATCGGTGACTTCTTCAGGGCCAATTCCTCTGGTCCAGATGACTAGCTCGTCGCTTGCGCGTCCCGTTGCCTAGCAACGGGAAGCTACTGTTGGTCCCGGCAGTGGCATTCTGCGTCACCATCGCCGGTAATTAGACCCTACTCCATCCTCTATTTATGTCAGACTATGGCACCAAACTGGTGCCAGAGTATTGGGTCCCCCTGTTCCAGCTACCTGTTTTCTACTATTGTGTGCTTCCAGTGTATGACCTGGCTTACGTTCCCTGACCAACCGCCTTCTTTCTCCTTTGGCTACCTTGCTCCTAGTGTTTGACCCAGATTGCTGACCACGTCTACGGATTCTCCTTTGGTACTACCTTGCCCGTTTGGTTTGACCTGGATTACCTTCCAGCTACGCTTCACTGGTTGCTCTCTCTGAGGACTGCGACCTGTCCCCCGCAGCGAAGTCCATACTCCCTTGCGGGGGTCCCTGGCAAAAACCTGGGGCACGTTAGACTCCGCACCTCATTGCTGAGTAGTGCCAAAATCAGTAGCCTCTCCTTCTGCCTACAGTTACGTGACATATAGCTACACACAACAAGTATTAGGCTTTCTCCTATAGATTAAAAAAAAACAGAAAATATCCTAGGTGCTAAAAATGTAAGTCAATATCCCAATATAATTTCATATATAAATATAGTAGTCGCTCCTTATATAAGGCTGCCAAGAGAAATTTGGAGCCCCAGTACAGCAACTTTCTGAGCCTCCCTCTCCACACATAGTAGGAGAAGTGGGGCGTGGCCAACATGTGCTGTGGCTGTGCCTCTTTAGACATGACATATTATGTGCTAAAATAGTGTTGCTCTCATCTAACTGATACTGGATTCTTGTATGGTTCCTGGAATGTTGGGACCTGTTTGGAAAATGTACAGTTACATGAAATATGGAAAATAATAAGTGAACACAGTAAACAACACAGACCACAGGGTATATAATTATATAACTAGAAAAATATGTGTGATAAAAATAATCACATTTATCTACATGTTTGGAAATGGTCAGATAATGAAAAGATAATGAAAGACAACTGTAGGTGTATGAGAGAAATGGCTGCCTATAGGTGCTCTGCAACCCCGTACAAAAATAAATACACAATGAAAATTAAGAGGTGCTCAAAAACCCTTAAACGTATGACACGCGGACATTGTGCTGCACATTACAGTAGGAATCTCCACCGCAAAGTAAATCATGGACATTCCTGTCTGAGACACCTCGCATCTAATTGAATGTAAAATAAAATAAATAAATAAATATATATATATATATATATATATATATATATATATATATATATATATATATATATATTATGTGCACACCTTCAAAACAGCCAGATACATGCCTTGAAGAATCAGGCCCCAGTCTAGCAGTGCCTCTATCTGGATGCCCTTCATAAAAATTACACCATTTGTTTTTTTGGCTCCGTCAGGGGTAAAACGACACAGGCTAACCTGGTAAAGAAAGACGTTCTGCGGTATTCAAAGGCAGCATGACATAGGTACTTGCATAACTGGACAATTAGCAATAACATGTCCTGGCATACCACACCTATAACATTTAAGCACATTATTCTCAAGTCTTTTTGTTACTAAAGTGCGCTGTCGAGGATCTAAGGGGCGCTGTGGTACAGCCAGTAGTTCAACTGCCGCCAGATTCCTCTCCGCCATCTCCAACTTGTCAGCTGTCTGAAGGTCCCCATGGGTCGCCCACTTGCGCAAACAATAGGTAGAGACCTTAAACAACAGTCCACGACAAATCTTTGCACCATCTGTGGACCGGTCAATGTCTTGGGCTGTAAAAATTTCTTGGCCAGGTGGATAAGGTCGTGCATTTGTGAGCAAGGAGACTTTACATGGAGTAAACTCAGCTATGCACTCATTGTGCTTAAACCAACAGCGTAACTCAGAATTTGCATTTTTAACTTTTTATAATCCTGAGCATCTGCAGTGCTTAAATCGCAGTACACTTTTTGAGGTTCTTCTGCAAGAAAAAGTGCCGGCCCACTGTTCTTTAGGCCAACTTTCATGCGGTTCTTTCAAAGGCGGTCTGATATGCCTCCACATTGTCAGCCATAGTTATTTTTTCAAGAAAGTGACTAGCTCATATGGAACTGAAGCTAGTCACTGAGCAGGAGGACATATTTTTAGGCACTGTTGTACCGCCTCAGTCAAGGCTTTAACTACGTCTTCCATGTTTTCTGGTTTTATCAGCAACTTTGTAGATGTAGGTTTTCCCAGGACATGACTACACACTGTTTTCCAAATAGGAGGTTCGAGCCGTTTAAACTGCAACAGTTGTGCCAGTATCAGCACAACTGAGCTAGGAGGGCCGGAGTCTTAGGGACCATAGCAAAGAGGTGTGGGCTTTGCTGCAAGGGACACACAGGTTGTGGTTCTCCTAGACAGTTACCAGTAAAGTAGTAGGTGAATAAGTCAGACGGTCTAAGTTCTATGCTAGCCCAGATGCGAGGTGCCAAGTGGTAATCTAAGAATGGTCAGGGAAGCCAAGGGTCGATCCAGAAGCAAGCAGCAGGCCAAAACACAATCCAAAAAATAGTCAGAATTCGAGTCAAGTCATGAACCAAGCAGATACATGCAAGGAACAGGAACAAAATGGAAGCTGGAGCAAGTTAGGGACCTAATACTCTAGCACCCTAATGGTACCAGAGCCTGCTATAAATAGAGACCTGAAGCGTCTAATTGACAAGGAGGTGTCCCGTTTACCAGCCCGGAAGGGACAGGTAGCCATCCCGCACAGTGGGAGAGTGTGGGAATGCCATCTGATAGCAGACCAAACCCCACTTGGACTTGCCTTTGGATGTGTGGCCTTGCAACACCCAGCACGTGTCATGCTTTAAAAAGTCTCTGTTTTTAGTTGTTATACACATAACATGCACAGACATTTAAATGCAAGTCTTTCTCCTCTGTGTCTGTTGGTTTAAATTTTCCAAGAACAATATGCGCAGATCTCATGCTCAAATTCTCCATCAAGTTGTAACAGTGTTGTCAGGCACCGTCCCTGCACTGTTCCTACATGCCGGGGACAGACATCTGTCTCCCCACCTGGCTTGCGTCCCGTTGCCTAGCAATGGGGCAGACATCCGGGTCTTTTGCTGTGCGAGCATGCATAACGGGCAACGGGAAGCTTCTTCCCCCTATTTAGTGGCGCTCAGGTGCATCTGGCCTCCGAAATCCTCTGCCACCAATCAGGGTCCACCACTAGGTATTTCTGGCACCTCCCTCCATGAGTCTGGTGCCTGAGTATTGGTTTCAACAGCTCCAGCATTCTGTTCCCTGCTTCCTCCAGTATTTTGTTCTTCAGTTCCTGACACCTTGGCTTCGTTCCTGACTATTCTCTGCCCTGCGATTTGGCTCTGTTGTTACCCGGAATTTGACCCTCGGCTTACCTTCGACATCTCCTTTGGATCACCCTTTTGTACTGCAGCAAAGCTTGTCTTTTTGACCCGGACCGCATGGACATTCCTGTCTCTCCCGCTGCCCTGATTACTAACTGGGTGAACCGCGACCTGTGCACCTCACGCAGCCAAGCCCATACCTCCTTGCGGGGGTCCCTGGTGAATACCGGGGGTGCTTTAGACTCTGCGCCTCCCAGATTAGTTGCGTCAATATCAGGAAGTGGCATCCTCTAAAGGTCATTATCGTGACATGCGTTAGGGGAACAGGTGCCATCTCCTGGGTAGATAGTAGTGTACTGCAGTAAAGAAGTCAGACAAGTTCAAGGTTTTGGTACAACTGGCCTCATACAGTTTTATTAAGCAGAAAAAATAAAGAAAACTTTAAAATAAACACCTTGCCTGTATGGCACGAACTAAACATATGTTGGTCCTGATTTTCAAAACTAAACAAAAACATAAGAAGTTCCAGCACATATAGTTACTCACAACAAGTATCAGGCTTTCTCTTATAGAGACTCTGCAGTCCCTTCCCCCAGGCAGAGCAGCCACTGAGACTGATCTGAAATACTTTTAAATACACCTCACAGGTGCAACCACCAGGCTATGCTGTGTCAAACTGGCAGAACAGGAGACACAGACTGGACCTTGGAAAGAGAGCACATCCTTCTCTCTCTATTTACACCCCAGGGACCTTTTCCAGCTTTTCCTTAAAGCTAAACACGCTCTTTTGGGAAGCTCCTTCTCACACAAAACACTCTGCCTGGGATTTTGAAAACATGTACAATCATTCAAAAAACATAGGCACATGGATTGTGACATATGATAGCTCATAAAATGATAAAATTATTATGCAACACATTTCTTATAGCATTGTTTTGTGACACACCTCAACATATCATGACGTACATAAAACAGGATGCAAATAAACAGAGTAAACATCTATTCACCAGCTCCTTACTATAAAAATATCTACATTTTATCTATATATTTATACCCAAACATATATAGGTATATAAATAATACATTTTTAAAATACTTAAACACAGTTGACCAAGGCAAAACAAGCTAACCCAGTTTTTCCCCCATTTCTTCTCTCTTCTACCTCTCTCCTTATCATTGTTACTGGAGCTAAGGAATGACGTATATTTTGCAAAATGGAATAACAACACACACAGTTCATTTTACAAATGGACACTACACCAATCCCTTTGTTTAGACCAACTAGAGACAGTGTATTTAATTCAAAAATCCAAAATGATTCACATTTGATTAAATCTAGATCATGATCTCCACCTTTAATGTCCTGTGCGTAAAATTCAATACCTTTAAAAATTAGTCCGCTAGTATTATTTCAATGTGCTAGTGAGAAGTGCCGATGCAAACTATGTGTTTTTAACCCATGTATGTTAACATTTTTTAATCGACTTAGTACTATCTGTGATTTGAGGTTCCTGGCTCTTCTGTACAGTAAAATACAACATAAAGTTGAAATCTCACAAGGAAAAGGGCCATCCACTATTTCTGATGATCACAGGTGAATTCCCATATATATCATGAAGAGGGTCAGGGGCGAACGCAGGATTTAGAAGGGGGGGTTTCTGCCCCCCCCCCCCCGGGAAAAAAATAAAATATTGCAAGAGGGAGCAGCAGCTCCACTTCGGTGAGTCTGAATTCTACAGCAGCCGCGGCGCTGTCAAGCAGCATCCACGGCAGTGCTGTATTATACTACAATACAGCACTGCCGCGGACGCTTCTTTGACAGCGCCGTGGCTGCTGTACAGTACCGTTGGTTCGCGGAGGGGAGGGGTTTCTGGAGAACCAGAAACCCCCCCCTGCGTGCGCCACTGAGGGTGCACTTTCAACAGATAAAGATAGGTTGAAAGAAAGAAAACAGGTTTAAAAAACCCTGAAGGTATTCCAGTCCACTAATATATTGTTAGATACAATTTTATATAAAAAAACATGTAGTTGTATTTAATCATTATTAAAATAAATGCATTCCAGATATTATTGTGGCAAAATATTTAAAAAACATATAACGTGTTGGTGTAGACAATGTGTATAAAACAATTTTAAAGTGATAAACCCTTGGTAGCAATATTATAGAGTAGGGATCTATTAAAGTTATAGAGTACTTCTGATGTACTTATATATTTTTAACCTTATTCAGGAGTATGCTTAAGAAGAGGATAACACTATTCAAACTATATCTGTCTACCAAATCTTGGTTTCACAGTGTGTATAATATATTGTATACATCCTATATTAGGACAACTTATTATTAGGTGTAACCTTCCTCAAAATAATTCATCTTCTCAATTGTTCCACTATTGGCTCTAAAACACAGAATAGGCGTCCCTAGATTTAATAACTATTGTTCAAGGGGAGTCCTTGATTATTGGTTTCCCTGAAACTATCAATGTCTTGAAAGGTGGGGGGGGGGGGCATACTGTTCATTTGTCTCTCAAAAGTCTCTCAAAAGTGTTGTTATATTAGTGCGTTACCTAATACAAATTAATTATTCTGAAACATATGTTAACATTAAGAAATAATTAAATGCAAACAGTGAGAGAAATGAAACAGAACATCTGCAGTGAACTCCTTATTAAAAGCAAGGTAGGAGCGTCATCTGTAAATCAAGTTGAACTTTATGTTGTCAATTAGGTCGCCAACCTGACAATAAAGAGCAAAGTACAAAGGAAGAAGTTGTTCTTATGTACAGAAGGGTGCGTTTGTCACTATATATATATATATATATATATATATATATATATATATATTTTTATTTTTTTTTATTTATTTATACACATAGACACACACAAGGCACACCTGGGTTTGACTAGATTTTAACCTTTTAACGCTGATGAATTTAGGTGTAGGTATGCTCTAAATGGAATATACATTTGCACAGGAAAAAATCCCAAAACAATTGAATTAATTTTACCTATAAATAATATTGGGCTTGATTCATTAGTGATCTTATCTGCCGTTTATTGCGGATAATACGAAAATCGTCTCTACACATGTCCAAAAAAGGGAGATAGAAAGGAAATGCTGCTGCGTAAGTTATGAATTTCTAAGGTTAAGATGAAAATCTTTTTTAACTCCACATAAAAAAACGGTTAGGACAGGGCTGAGAATGGGCGGAGATCGGGCGGAGACCGTACTGACTTTAGAAGAGTAGGCGTTTAGCTCGGGATCCGTCGGATAGATAAGAAGAAGTAGTTGGCATTTTTCTTAAATTCATGCTTAACACTTAAGGAAGCTCGGGGTTATGTATAAGTCCAAAAAAGCTATTATAGCAGCGCTGAATAACAACACTAAACTGTTGAAAAAGCTTAGTTCATTCAAAATATCCCTACTCACAACTAAATAATACACTTCACTCTGAATTTTTATTTTTTTATTTTTTTTTATTTTGTATTAATGTCAAAAATTAAACAATGTACTATTTTTTAAAACAACCATGATGGATGTACAGTTGTAATAAATTGCAATGTGAAGTGGTTGATGTGTAATATCTAATAGTCTATACCTGGTTTGATATTTTTTTTTAAACTACTAATAATACTCTAGTATAAAAAAAAAGGTATTACAGTTTAATTTGTTTAAACCCACGTAAATAAAATGTGCACACATAAACAATGCGCACTCTTCCATAAGGGACACATAGGAGGAAACCCAACTAAACATGGGGAGGATATTTAAACTCCACAGAGATAGGACAGTGACTCAGGATTCAAACTCATGACCCACTGTTGGAAGGTGGATTGTCTAACCACTAAGGCAATGTGCAGATGGAAACAATACGTGCATTATATAGACTAGAACGAAAAGCTCAACAATACACTATTGCCTGCAAGTCAAGTGCTAGTGACAAGCTAAAGTGTTACTGAGAAAAAATAATAATTGCACACACCAGCGGCGCCGTATAAGCCACACCACTAAACTGTTGTAAAACCAATGTTGCTTTAAACCCATATTCACAAATAACTATGCACAATAAACACCCGCATACACTTCTCTCATAACAAACTTTTTTCTTATTTAATTTTTATTAATGTCAATAATTTTACAATGACTATTTTACCCCTAAATCCATGGTAGATGGAAAAATATATCAGTCCTTATTTATACTGGTCTCTGGAGGTGAAGTATTAAAATAAAGAATGAAAAGATATAAGAAAATCAGTGAATTAAAATATAGAGATCACAGACCTTCTATTGACGTCGGTGAAAGATTGGTGTGTATGTATTATCTTTAAGAATAATTATCCTGAACACTTAAGGAGATCAGAAAATAAACAAACATTTATTAATTATAACCTGTCACGACTAGTATAGCGTACCTGCTATCGTTGGCACTACTCGGAGGAAGGCGCGGAGTCTAACGTGCCCCTGGTGTTCACCAGGGACCCCCGCAAGGAGGTATGGACTTAGCTGCAGGAAACACGCAGGTCGCGGTCCTTCCACGAGTCAGATAGCGAAGCACGAGAGGAATGTCAGACAGGCAGGTTCGGCAACGGTGCGGGCAATGCAGGTACACAAGGAGAATCCGAACGGGGTGTGAATCAAGCCGGGTCGATAACGTTCTGACAGCGAGGTACAAAAGGGAGATCCAAAAGGGGTAGTCAAGGCAATCCGGGTCACAATGGTCACAGGCAAACGGCAATAAACTGGAGGAAGGCAAAGGTCAGGAAACAGATAAACACAGGAACACTGGAACGCTGGAGGACAGGAAAGGACCTGAAACTCTGGCACAGGAGGTGAGGTCAGAGGGACTTAAATAGTGCTGCTAGCCAATGCCCTCAGCACTAGTAGTGCTGTCATAGCTGTAGCACCGTAGCGCTAGTCATCCTGCAACGCCGTAGCGCTCTCTTCATGCCTAGCAACGGGGACGCTTCTAGGTCTGAGCTGGCCGGCCGGGCGGAAGGGGAAGTGACGCGTCTGGTTGCTAGGCAACCAGACGCTCTGTGTGGACGGGCGGGCGGCCACTGAGCGGCGCCTGACATAACCCCTCTGTCTCTCATGTCACCTTGTGTTATATCTTACATGATGTAAATTTATTATGTAACACATACAATCATCAAATATACAGGGAGTACCTGCGCAGTGGCAATATAAATCAGCTGTGGTCCAAGAAGATATTTACTGTGTCTTAATAATCTATGACATCATTATATGTCTACAGTTCTTATAGTAATGCCGTGAAGTGAAGATGGGGTCACCAATTGTGTACAAGCGGTTATAAAAAAGTTTTTTAAAAATTTTATTTGATTGTTTTTAATTATTCTTTTGTTATTTTTTATTTTATGTTTTAAATTCTGCCTTTTTTATTTATTTATTTATCTTAATTATATATAGTTCATCTTATAAATATTATGTTCTCTTTATATTCATTTGTTATCCTCAAATTGCTCAGTTCTCATCAACAGGCTGTGATAGCTTGATTCTTAGTACAAGACTATTAACTCAATACATTTATTTGTCATAAATCTTATAATGGACCTCATTCACTCAATCATTCCATCCTTCATCGAGGTTATAGGTAAATAAGGTGCCCTGCAAGTATAAAGTATTGATTAGCAGCAAATGATTAGCTGCTTATTGCTGGCACTCTATTAACTCATCACTTCTAACTATAATATACTAGTAAGAGATGTTGCACTTTGATATCCTATGCCCGTGACTGCGTCTCACAGGGGAGTTCAAATGTAGCACTAACTCCCTTCAAATGTATATCTATCTGCTTGGCATTACTCCAAAC
This sequence comes from Mixophyes fleayi, assembly GCF_038048845.1. Taxonomy (NCBI): domain Eukaryota; kingdom Metazoa; phylum Chordata; class Amphibia; order Anura; family Limnodynastidae; genus Mixophyes; species Mixophyes fleayi. The sequence goes on from NC_134402.1 coordinate 360,705,539, forward strand.
ATCAAATAGCACAAAAATAACTAAACCCCACAACCGCAAACACTGAATGGTCAGTCACTTTCATGATTGCGACATTCACCATTCACCGACTGTCAATTGCTGGGTTTGTGACGTCACAAGGACGTAGACCCAGACAAGTTTCGCCTGATAGCTTACTCAAGGGAATTCATGTGATTAACCTCACATGATAATTTTAGTACCCCCTCTAATGGTGCCAGATCTTCAAGTCCCTCTGCCTGATCAGAAGTGGTTCCTTGTGGCTCCCTATATCTTGTGCCTGCAGACTATCTTTCCATCTGATATCCTTCTCCAAGCTTCCCACCTTTACCTGGACATCCGGACAACCTCTGTCTGCAGATTATCGCTACCGCATGGTATCCAGCTCACAAGCCTTCAACTTTTCTTGGGCAACTGGACAACCTCTGCCTGTAGATTATTGCCGCCAGCAGCATACCTTCACCACCCGTACCTGCTTGCTTCTAGATTCCTTCATTATCTCCAACTGGTCTTTGTTGGTGCCCACTCTGAGAATCGCGACCAGTAGGGCAGAAGAAGCTAAGCCCAGACCTCCTTCTGGGGGTCCCTGGTAAACACCTTTGCCTCGTTAGAATTCCCACCTCCCAGTAGGGTATCATTAAACTAAGCAGATCACAAGGATCCGAAAGAAACCCTGAATTGTGACAGACACTTTATTGCTATCAGAACCTACCTATTAATTTTAAAATGATTAACGAGATAGCAAATGTTCTGCATGCAAATATCATGCAATATTATTGCCAGCAAATACACTACTCTATTTTAGCATTTCTAAATATAAGGATAAAGAAGCATAGATCTATTATATTAATCTGGTAATGCTTTAGTTTATGTTTTATATGATTAATGTTTATATAACAATGTTCAGTAAAAATAAACACCATAGATGAAATAGTGTGTCAGATATAATTTTTGTTTGGATATCAAAATATACCTGTTAATTTAAATATTAATTAGCCAGATAGCATTAATCTACGTGAGGTTGTCAAACAATGTTATGTTATAAGCTGCAATACTCTTCTCTAGTTTAGCGGTTATAAACATAGGAACATATATATGAAAGCTTTCAGAGGAATTGTCCGTCTTGATCTGAAGCAGATGGCCATGATCAAGATTGACCAAACAAGTGGCCACGATCTACTGGTAGATCACTATTGACCTCTGTCATAAGCAGTTACTATCAACTCAGACAGAAAGGCCTGCTCTTTACTCTTCTCAGCTGAGTGCCTTCTGAACTCATATGCCCTCCCGTGCTCCTCTTTTTGGGTTTCCTGCCAGAAGGATAAGTAGCCATGAGCATGATAGTGATTCAACCTTCCAGAACGATGGAAGGAATCATGTCTGAGGAGCATACTCTCAGCAGTTTACCACACATTATCAACACATTATTTAACAATAAATTCTTAAATGTTCATAACCTGTTACTCTGTATTGCTCTATTAATGAAAACATTATTAACTTAAAAAATTTACATTAATATTTTAAAAAAAGTGTTTTCTCATAATGTGTTTCTCATTATTTCCGTATTAATTAAACACCCTTTTAACATTAATTTCCTCTAAAGCTTCATTTTTTTTTACCAATCTGTTTCTCATTATATCTCTATTAATTAAAATATATGACAAGATAGAAGGCATGCAAAAAAAAGGATAATAAAAAATATTCCAGCAAAGAACATTCAGGCTAAAAATAGGATCGTTTAATATAAAATATACCATTTTGATATGCTAGCCAAAGGACCACCTCAACTATGTCACATTTGCATGAAAGTCGATATTATGCGGGGAACTCTTATTAAAGTACAACAGGCAAATACAGAACATTGTTAAATATGATGCAATATGACAAAAATAGTCATAATACTTATTGATAAAAAAAAGTAGTTGTAAAAATATGTACAGAAATGTAAATGCCAAGCAGTTTTTACAAATAAACATAGGTAATGCAGAATTAGACATATGTACTTTCTGGTGAAATATGTGACTTGGGTATAGTCTACAAATGGCCAATTTCTCAGCAGCAGACAAATCCCCTACCATTTAAAATACGGTTTATTTACTTTTTTTTCCTCTGTACAATGTCCCCACCTCACTGAAAGTGGTTACAGGGAGAAAGCAACCAGTATGCTAATTGTTTTATAAACAATGTATGGTCCTTGATTCCTTTGATGTATTAGTA